>NC_070633.1:15184253-16384253 GCF_947347685.1 Pleuronectes platessa
GCAGGGAGGTAATTTGCTGTATTGGCAAAGATTTTTCTGTAAAATCTTTTGTTGGGGTGAGGTGGTGGATTCAGGAGTTGTCTTTAATTACCCCCTCTTTTTTTTTTGAACACTCCCCTGAACAATGTGCATCAGACTGTACCATTTCTCTTTCATGCTCGGACAGACTAGACACATTTGGTCAGGCATGCATTACAACAGGAGCCCAGAAACATGACTGGTGGAGGGGAAATCCTGAGCGGCACAGGCAGCAGCACCTCAGACAGAGAGAGACGTGACGACGGGGCATGTGCAGCCATGTGTGCATTCTTTTTATTGAAACAAAAAACAACAGTACAGTTTTGTGGTACTTGACTTGAATGGTGCCATTTGAAGCTGCTTTATACTTGATCTACTTCTCCGGCTCAACATAAACACCTGAAGTTAGTCGTGATTAGCATATTTATGCGTGTTATAGATGAAACCAGTCTCAAGCACTTGAAGTTTACATGGAATTAAAACTGAACTGCTGCAACATTAAAATGATGTTTACATGGTAATGCATTAATCATACTAATCCCATAGATATAAGAATATGTCACTCTCAAACATAATTCATACTCATTTTACATTTAAATATATTTTTAGGTAATATTCTATCATAGAGTTGTTTTATTCAAACTAAACTTTAATGCAAAACCTTTACTTTTAGCATTCTAAACTGTTGGTTACCTCTACTTCTTCTACCACTGCACTGCTTTAACTAAAAAATACAGGACAAAAAAAACTGAGCTGGGTCTTGTGATGCTAAAAGAAGTCAGCCCTCAGCGAGAGGCCGGCAGTGCAGAGAATGAATGGAGGCTCAGTGTGAGAGAGTCCTACCTGTGTTGGATCAGTGAGCGATAGAAGCCGCAGCGGAGGACACAGATCCACTCACTCCTCTCTTCCTCCCGACTTTCAGGAGCTGTCTGTTGCAGCCTTATCAGCCTTTATCCCTCTATCCTCTGTCTTTATCTCTGTCTCTTTCTCTCCTCCTCCTCCCTCCTCACTCTCTCAATGTGTCTCCTCATATTACCCTCCTCTCTCTTTCTCTCGCTTTCTCCTCCCCCTCCTTCTCTTTTCTCCCCCTACCTCTCCTTGTATGGAAAGGCTGCCTCACTCCTCTCCGCCACTGTCCCCTCTTCTCTCTCCCTCACGACTTTCTCTCCCAAGTCTTTCAATGGCTGTGTAAACTTCAGCAGCTCCGTTGCTGACTATAGGTTATCAACACCACATTGGCCTTTATTAACACACACCACTCAGTATTTCCTGGCCCCTGCTCTTTAGTGCACACTGTCAGATGTGAGGGGTGTAGAGTTGCTGAATAATGGCAATAAAATAGAGGGAGAAATAAGGAATAGGGTTTTTACGCACACTGTGGAGTTCGGGCAGAGGCAAAGGCTTTTTTATTTTTCTGTGGGTAATTCACTGATTGGACGATGAAGAAAATCAAAGTGGTTTACCCCCCCCTTCAAATAGTTATTCTGTCCTGTGGCAGATCCAGCTGTGATCTCAGCTGAGGAACCCCTTCTCTTCAGGTCAGAGTGTATGTGTGTGTGTGTGTGTGTGTGTGTGTGTGTGTGTGTGTGTGTGTGTGTGTGTGTGTGTGTGTGTGTGCGTGTGTGTATGTGTGTGTGTGTGTGTGCGTGTGTGTGTGTCAGAGATGTGTGACCACCAGCTCCCACAGCTGGTACACACATGGTCAACCAGGGAGGTTTCTGTTACCGGCCGCAACTCACTTATCAACGTGTCAAGGCTTAGACTAAACGAAGCAGTGTTCTTATGTGCGTATGTCTGTGTGTGTGTGACAGGAAACTTAGTTACTTTACTGATTATTATCCATGGCTATGACGCAAGGAAGAAGTCAGCCTATATTTCATCAAACAACACACATGCACCGCCTGGTCCTGCTAGTGACCTGGTGTGTGTGTGGATCAGGCAGTCATTCCTCGAAGCCTGCACCATCAACTCAACCTGGCTGACATCAGCCAGACCCCAACAGACGTCTCTGAAACAGGAGAGGTGCAGACCTGTAAACCGCCTCGGCCACGTCACTGTGTGGCTCGGCCGTGCACCTTCAAGGAATGAGTGGAGACGAAGAGGAGAGGGGGAAAGGAGGAAGAGGAGGGGAGGACGAGGTTGACGAAGTGTGGATCAGGTAACAATTTGTTCTTTGTGTCCTGCAGTCGTAAACAATCAAATAAACAATTTCATCCTCTTTCCTGGTTATCTGTCTGTCTGTCTGTCTGTTGAACTAGTTCTAAAGTAGGTTACAGAAAAGCAGACTTGCTTGCTGATTGATGACAGTGAGCTCAGTACATCACTAGCACACTGTCAAATACACTCTGTGTGTGTGTGTGTGTGTGTGAGAGCACAAAATCTCTCCAAATGTGAACTTACACATGTGTCTGCAAACCAGGAATCAATTATTGCTTTGATTGCACGAGCTTTATTATACCACACTCTGCAGTGCACACACACACACACACGCACACACGCACTAAGGTCACCAGATACAGCAGCAGAATAGCTACAGGTTGCCTGACTGACGCAAATCTCCAAGATAGATGAACGTTCTCTTCCTGTCAATCACACGCTCACGTCACTGTGTTACTCGAGCCAGGTGAGTGAAGCAATGAGAGGAAAACCATGAGCTAATCACAGATAGTTTGGCCGGGGGTGCACCAGCTCCGGTGTCGCGGCCTCACCGCTGCAAACTGAGTATTTTAGACAGACAGACGGACAGAGACGAGGAAAGAGCAGCATTAGGAGCAGATGGATAATATTGACTGTGTATTGTGATCCAATATTAGAAAGTAGAACGGAAAAAATACACAGATGGTTTTGTAGCATAGTTGTTAAATAGTTTTTTTCCCTATAAAAGGATGAGGCAAGAACATTAAAATTTAAATCAAAATAAAATAGGAAAAGAGTAAGATCAACAATGTGTCAGTCCATCTCTCTTATTCGTCTGATATCTTTACTCTAACTCCGTTTATATACACCGGTCCACAAACAACACACAATGGCTGCATATGGGGTATAGGTCAAGGGGCAGATCCAGGGATGGGTCAGTTAAATAATAAGAAACATTTTTGAATTTGGGATTTTCTAAGAGCTACAAAGCTAACAGTAAACAATTAATGACTTTAATGTGCACCGTACTGGCACAGTGCAGGGATGTTGGTCATACAATTGGCCCCTCTGCCTCTTAGACTTCCAGTGGCTGGAATAATATTTAATCATTCCGAAAGACAACCAAAGACAAATATTTACCCACACAGCTTTGGGGTTGGCAGTCCAATCCCTCTGAGTGGGATAGGTCATCCGTCTGGAGACTAATTCATCACACAGACATGGGAACACACACATCCTGATCTGTCAGACTGTTCCTTCTCCCCACCGAGACTCAAATCAATTTTATTATGTTGATGTTCTCATCGCTGGGCCTATTTAAATGATCTTACACAACCTTTGACCCATCTGGAGCTGTTTTCGCCCTCTTTCTGCACCCATTCACTCAAGCCAGGATACGTTACCTATGCAGGATGATGGTAATTACTGACCCAGCAGCAGTGCGGGAACCAGTGCTCTCATTTTACTGGTTTGACCACAGTCTTCCCAGAACTGATGAAATCTCTGAGAGATTTGGGCCCACCTCATATCTCTCCTCTTGAACTAAACAAACAAATAAAATAAATGTGGCTGCACGGAATGGAGGCTGATGGGGCAGTGGCGGTGGGAGAGGTGGATGATGCCCCTCTGCACGATTTGGCACATTCCAGAATCGGATCTGGGCAGAAATGGTCCGAAATGCGTTTGAAGTGCGTGTGAATCAGGTTTGTTAAATGCTCCTCACATCCTGAGCCTCCTTCAACTCTACACAGTTCTACACACGCTGTTATGTAACACTGAACGTCGACTGTCCCACACATGGCTAGAAGACCATGGAGCAGTATGTTTGGTGAGTTGTCCTTTTGCGGACAGACTCTCCGTCTTTTTAGTCCTGACAATGGTCTCTAGACTCAAATACAACTACTGATGGTCTCCAGAGGATGAACCCTCTGATATATATCATTTCTTGACTCTTGCACACAATGAACATGAATACTTGTGGTTTAGAGAAAATGACTCAAATAAGAATTTTGTTTTAATTTGGCACTTGTATTGACCAACTTAAAAAATATACTTTGATTGGGGACAAATTTGTTATGTTACTGGCCAACTATTTACTGGACAAACTTAATTCATTTTTGTATTAATCGAAGTATCTTTTGAAGTATTATTTGCTCAGTCTATAACATCATCCTCAGCTCTACGTTGTGTTGCTGCTTGTCAGTCGCTGTTGAAATGGTTCATATATGGAAGATGCCAGGCAGGGGTTAACTCAGTGCTTGCCTGAACCAATAAATCTGCTCAACATTAGCATGTTAGCATTCGCTTTGTATGTTGGCATGCTAATGTTTGCTTTGGCTCAAAGGCGGATTGAGATTTGCTCACTTGTTTGTCCTGTTAGGTAAATACATGGCATTAAAAGCCCGGTGACAGTTCTGTCACTGTTAACAGGGAATTTAGATTTACTACTACACCGTCCTTAAGAAAGAAGCAAGTTAAATGTGAACATTAACTAACACGCTCCCCATCTCTGCTGGAGGCCGGAGGCTCGACACTACATCAGCCACAATGAGCATAAATACACTCGAACCTCAGACTGAACTGCTCATGGTTGAGTTGCATTTTGGGTACAATCAGTATCAGATTTAAACATAAAAATATATGTGGAAAAAGACAATATCCCTAGTGCAGCTGCATAAATTTAGCTCATTTGAATTGTCCGTAATGGGTCCAACAATGGAGAGCGTTGCTTATTGTGATTAGTGGAAGTTACAGGACTGAGAATAATCAGTTGTTGCACAATCTGAACATTCGTGACGGACGGACCTGAGGGTCCCAGCCTTCAGCCAGGGCTGCACCAGCTCGATCCAGTCAGTGTACCACAGCCCTCAGTCCCTTCACTCCATTTTAAGAGCAGACTCCTGGTTCCACGCATGTGGAAGCAATTTTGGGGCTGATAATACTCCACCCTCCCCTGCCCTGTGGGTGTACACAGAAACCCTCTTTCCCGCACTCCCCACCTCGTCCTCCCACTTGTAAAGCTGTGCCTGTTCTGGCACAGCACAACCCCCCCTGCTTTATAAGAGAGCTGACAATCTGTGGTAGAAAACTATTTAGTTAATGGTAAAAGCAGAGTAAACATAGCTCATGTCCTCAAGCTACTGAGGGCAGTCACTGGGAACTACATAATGATAACTGTCATTAATTGTGATCAAGTTGCTGACCACTACAATCCAGCACAGATACTTCTTCAAATGAAATGAGCAAAGGCAGATTACACAACACAAAGGATTCTTAGCACCAGGAGAGAGAGTGCTATCTGGAAAATTAAAAACAACAAATGTTTCATTTTTTAGATTTTATTAAAATACGGTGTGGAGTTTACCATCGGAAGTTACCATCACAAACATGATTGTTTCTAATAAAAAAGTAAACAAAACAAAAATAAAGCTTAAGAGCCTAGTTACAGGAGACATTTTTTCATTGTTTGTTTTTTCCTTTTTGCAGTCTGGTGAAAGAAAAAAAAAAATCACAATGAGAGTGAGTGGAAAAAAAACATGTTCACATGTTGTAAAAATACATTTCCCAATTTTAACATTACACGCAGTCACTTTCAAACATTCATTCATTCATTCCTTGTTAGATGGTTAGATGTCAGTGCTAAAAGAAAGCAAACAGAAAAAAGAAGTTCAGACCTGTGCACGAAGGGGGATTGAGAGGATGAGGAGTTTCAAAAGATCAAAAAAAAACCGCAGGAGGCTGTTCTACATTCTGAGGGCAGAAAACTTGGATGAGGGACACGAGACAGAGGGCGACTGCTGGAGGATATGTGTGCATTTGAACCCTGAGAGAAATAGTGACCGATTCTCACCGGAATTTTTTTTTTTTCCTTTTCCTTTCTTTATTTTCTTTGAAAGACCACACCAGTGTCCGCGATGCCCTCCCACTATGGCAGCACTGTGAAAGACACTTAAAGTGCCACAGAGAGGTGGTGGTGTGTGTGTGAGTAGGCAGGGCCATTCTCACACCCAAGAGTGAAATATCAGCTGTGGCTTTGTGAGCATACACACTGTGCTTATCTTTTAGCCTGTGCATGTACACTACCGGGCTGATTTAACTATTAAAAGCTCAGAGACAAAAAAATTATAATAATAAACCTGAATGCACATTAAGAATTCACACTGGAGTTATGATCCGAAAATGGTCAAAACAAGGCTTAATGCGGTTCATTACTAAAGAGAAATGCAAGGTGCTGCGGATTTAGGCCTGTCGGGGGCTGAAGAGCTTTTTGCGGAGTGGCCGTGATCGTGGCCCGTACTTTGTGACTGGGTGCGTCTCCTGACTTCCCCTGCTGTGGTCAACTGTATTAAGGCAGTGAGTGGTTCCATGGCGACTTTCTATAACAGCTACTTTAACAGGGAGAGAATAAGTAAGGCCCAGAGGATAACACTTGGACAGGACAGTTGGGATAAGACAAATTATATATATATATATTTTCTTTTTTTAAATCACCAGGAGAGGGATCTCTTGTTTTCTCTGAAATGTCTCAGTACAACATGTAGAACACAGACAGCATATTCATAAAAACAAAATCCTACAATAAAAACAGAATGTTTTCATAACAGTGCACTGCTGAACTGAAAAAAAAAATATATATATAATCATCATCAACAGCAAAATTTAAGATTACTATAATGCTCATAATCCAAACTATGGGGGTTATCTTTTTTAAAAATATATACTCATCACATGACAGAGGAGCCTAGCATCTCAGGACAAGGACATGCTCCATGTCTCTCAGACTCTGAGGGAAAAACTGTACATCACTGGAAACTGACAAGACAAAAATGGCAACTCGAGTTGAAACACTCTGAAGGGGGAGAAGGCCGGGGAGCAGAGGGACAACAGCATGATGACACCAATTTTTTAAGCCAATAGGGTTTCCCCTGAAAAAAATGACCTCACATGCACTAAAGATTAGAGCAGCTCGACAATAAAGAGAGGGGGGTAAACAAAACAAAACAGCATCTACAACTACTGTTCTAATAAGAACTAGCAGACAACGGTGACCGCCTTTTGTTTTTTTCTTTTTCCTCATTTTTCATTTGCCAGTAAGTTGGAGGTTGAAACACAGCAACTACAGTCTGAAGTCTAATGACGGGAAAGCGTTGTGCTGAATCTTCCACAATGAGGAAATAAAGCTAAAGGGAAATAGACACACACTGGTTTTGAAGCCTGAGTATTCAGTGACCTATAATGAACCTACAAGAGTTTGTCAATTTATTTCACGGGGCAATGCTTTTTTATTTATTGTATCATTACTGCTACAATTTCACAACCCTTCTGGTGAAGAACAATAAAGAAGTATCTAGAAAATCTGTACAAAAAAATAAAAGGGTATGCACGGTACATTCAATATCTGTTACTGAGGTACTAGAAAGGTGTTCCCTTGACACCAGGGCAACAGCGTTAAAGAGTTACTCCTAGGGACTTTTCCTTTGGAAAGACAACAGCTTGTTATCATAGCAGGGTGAGGGAACATACAAACACTCACACAAAACCACCGGCAGGCACGCAAACACACGCACACACATGCGCGCACGCCACTGTCATCAGTAAAGCCAGCATGCAAGAAACGCTGTCCCCTTGCTCTCACAGGGAATCTAATCTTGACTGTCCCCTCCCGCTTAAAGGAATTGGTGGATGCATACTGGTTGATGAGCAGATGTGTGGGGTCGGTGATGACACTGGGAGAATAGTGGAGGGTGGGTGTGGGATTGCAGAGTGGTGTAGATGGTGGGGTGCAGTGAGATCTTAAAGAATAAGGCGGTAGTCAATCCCTGGTCACCCATCCTGTGTACTGAATGTCGGCAGTGTGTGATCATCACTAAAGCTAACTCGTAACTGTCCATCTGTCTGTTTGGGATTAGCTCTGAGCGGTTAGACAGTGCCCTCTGCTGGTGAGGCCCCTGTCATGATTCCGTTTTTTGCAGCAAGAAAAAACTGCTGCATTTGATACTATGTGTGAACCATGTGTACAGACCCAGCACGCAGCTGTGGCTGCTGACATGATAGAAATCCATGCCTAGGTGCGATTTGATATGAGTCTTTCAGAAATTGTGTCAAGACAGAGCAATCCGTGGGGGACAACACCTGTAAACACAGGGCCTGAACTAGAAAACTGAGACAAATGATCTTGTTTCTCACTACAACAAGGTTGTTAACTAAAAACAATGAGCTTAGCAGATAAAACACTTTAAAGATCTGGGAGTTCTCTGCAGTGACCGCGTTATAAATCCCCCTGCTGACCAAGCCAACGACAGTACCAGGGGAAGAATTCAGGGCATAACTGGGCTAAGGGGTGGCTTGATGCCTGATGGGGAGAGACAGGATGTACTGGTTGGGATTCTGTCTGATTTACTTAAGTACAAATTTTCCCCCATGTCAAGAAACGTAGACGAGGAGAGAGAAAAAAGAAAAAAAGAAAGTGAGAGCAGTAACATGAGCCATTAATGTACAAAGGGGGGGGGGGGGGGGGGGCTTCAAACTTTCTGCCTCTGCCTCTACTGGTCAGAGAGGGACTGGAGACTAAAAGTCTCATGTCAGAAATGCTTTTTTTTTTTTTTTTCTGGTTTTTTTTTAACGAACAAAAACATTAACACCTAGAACCACAACAGAACAACTTTTCATTAAAACAGCCAACTAACGAAATAATCCAATCCTTGAATCCTTGAGAACAGAGTTATTGCTGACGTTGTGAGGAGGTGATGGTGGGTCAGTGGATGACATGAGGACTTGGATGGAGGGATGTGTGTGTGTTCTGGAGGGACGGGGTGGGATGCGGGTAGCTGGGGATGGGTCACTCCTGGGCTGGTTATGTGATCTGAGAAACAAGACTGTGTTGATCCACGTCAGGTCAAAAATGATGCTGCCCAATGTATCCGAGGGTCGTGGGCTGTGTCTGATGTTGGGGGGTGGGGGCGGGTTCCAGAGGTGACGGAATGTGCTGGCGGTGGCAGGAGGGGCTATTGGTCAGAGGGGATGTCTCTGTCGGCTTCAGCCTTAGTAGGCTGCCCTGGGGAGGGGGCATGAGGAGGGTGAGAAACAGGGGCGATGCCATGCGCCAGGGTTCCTGTAACCAGGCTTTCGACCCCTGTGCCCGCTCCGGGGAGACCCCCTGCTGCTGCAACATTGATCAGACCTGGAGGAAATCTGAAATACAGACAGAAGCCAAAGAATTAAATGACCGCTGATTCATGCTCCTTCCAGACTCATGTTCAACCTCATAACCTTTGTCTGGTGTCTAATCCCAGTTTCACTCATCTTCTACATCCACTCCACTCACCTGTAAGTGGCTCCATTAAGCTCTGGGTGGACAGTGGCTGCCTCCATACTGGGCCACTGAGAGGCTGCCATCAGGTATTCCTTATTCACACAGTTCTTCAGACTGTCAGGGATGCGCCCTGGAGAAGGAGCAACAGACCATTACTACCTCATAGAACTGGAGAACAACATGCCACTGACAGCATCCTACTGGGGCCAAACTAACCAATTTCTGGTTTAACAGAATTAGCTAATATAAAATTAGATTTTTTTTAAAAAGAACATTCATATATAAAACGCACACACAATTCTATTGTTATGGTTGATGCAGATTGATGTACTGTGAAGGAGTATGATAAGTGAATATTTTTGAGATGTAAAATTGGTGTGAAACTCATTTCACTATATTGTATCCTGTAATGGAAAAATGTGTATCAATTTATACAAGAGTTTATGTAAAGATTAGTTAGTGTGAACTACAACACACTGAGACCATACAAACTCTACATGTCGCCAAATGAAACTAATTTGGAAATCCCAACAGAAGTAGTATTAAAAGAACGTTGCCTTCAATAGCATTATTAACTTGACCGCCATACTGATACTAATCTGTTCCTTTCAGTGAATCAATAGGCTTTCTTCTGTTCAGTGAAAAGCGTGTGTGCTTTACCAGTGATGGCGCGCCGAACTTCCCTGGCTGCCTCCTCGCGAGCCTCCACAGAGGCCTGCTCGCTGTACCAGGATGTGTGCGGGGTACAAATCAGGTTGGGAGCATCCTTCAGAGGCCCTGTTGAAAAACTGTTAAGGGGAAAGGCTGTTACAGAGGAGCACTGAGGTTGTGTTATCATGCACAACAGTGACCATACGTGGTGCCTGTGTGGCCCTAGTAAATCATGGCAACCTGAAGGGTTCTGTCTCGTGGACATCCAGAGCGGCCCCTCGTATCCGGCCCTCTTTCAGGGCCTGCGTCAGTGCTTTCTCGTCAACCAGACCGCCTCTTGACGTGTTCACCAGGAAGGCTCCCTGACGCATCTGCAGCGAAATAGTCAACAAAGTTTGTAATTGATTATCAATGTTGGGCTCTACACCAGTAGCCGAGGCATATGCCAGTTGTTTTCTTCCGGAAGGGAGTCATCGTTTCCCAGCATCTCAGTTTCTGCTCAGACTAAAACGCTGCTCTAGAGTTTTCAAAGTAAAGCCGTGCCAGCAGCGTTTCCAAACTTTTTGAAGCTATGAAAGAAGTGTGGACACCAGATGCTTTCGTAGCATAGTGTATGTGTTTTCATAAATAAACATGGTAGTATTGATGTAAGCTTACTTAGCTGATGCCAGGAAATGGTCAGGATATTTATATTATTTCTTATATGTATTCCACCCCTAATGCAGCTAAACCTACGAATGAGCAAACACGAAGCAAGAAGAAACATTATTGAGTTTTGAGTATTCTACTCACCTGTTTGATGGTGAAGTCATTAATGAGGTGGTGGTTGTGCTCGTTGAGGCTGCAGTGCAGAGATACACAGTCCGAGTGGATGAGCAGGTCCTGCAGGGTGGCCATGCGTTGCAGGCCTAGAGAACGCTCCACGCCATCAGGCAGGTAGGGGTCATAGAATATCACGCCAAAGCCAAAGGCCTTGGCCCGCAGAGCCACTGCTTGGCCAACACGCCCTGCAAGACAGAAAGACACAGTAAGGTTATTAAAAGCCACTGTGGTACGGTTGTTGGAACCCAAAATAGAAATCCTAAATACCAAACAGTTCCCAAGCATACTGTGTGTCTGACCATCAACGGTCAACTTGGATTAAACTGATCCACTTCAGAGCTTCGGCACAAAATGTTCGATCAATACTCACCAAAGACTAACACAATCTCAAATCAAAGGCTACGCTGGAATATGTGGCAATAATACTCCCCAATTAATCGAGCCACGTTTGTCTACGCTCTTTACTCACCCAAGCCAATAATGCCCAATGTTTCTCCCCGGATACGAGCAGCTCCACCGGCCACCTCCCTGATCTGCTCCACACTAGAGGCACGGGTTCCCTCCCTGAGGGCCTGGTGCATCCAGGTGACTCGCCTGTACAGGTTAAGGATCAGACATAGTGAAGTATCGGCCGTCTCCTCCACTGAGGTAGCTGGCACGTTGCAGACAGCAATGCCTGCAATGAAAGGTGAGAAGATGAGAATCAAATACAAGCGAACCGGTTATATTAGGAATACATTGAACTACTTAGTGTTTTGTTCTGATGTGAGCTCACCTAGCTCAGCAGCTGCTTTGATGTCAACGTTGTCGAAGCCTGAGCCGATCCTGACAATTACACGTAGGCCTTTAAACTTTTCCAAATCATCTCTGGAGAGAGTGATGGTATGGTACAGCAGAGCGGCCACTGCCTCATTTAGCACCTATAGGAGACAAATGCATCGTGATGTGAGTGATTTAAATCATAGTAAAAGTGCGCTTCACATATATTGGCTTAATATTAGTCATATATTATCTGTTGGTGAAGACTGATCTGCTTGACTGAATGAAGAAAGAAATTATTTTGAGTGACGTGCAGATATTATGATTACTATTATTTAGAGCTGTGAAAAATAACGCGTTAACGCGTTATGATTAAATTACAGGATTAATTTGTTGTTTTTTTTTAACGCATTTAACGCATGCACAGAAGGACCTTCCAATTCCGCCGCCTCTGCACTAGTTGCCGCTCTAACGCCGGGTTCACACCGGACGCGGAAGCGACGCCGAAGCGAGGCGTAAGCGCAGCGCCAATCCTCTGGCTCCCATCCACTCCCATGTTAAACCGCAGCGCTGAACACACCGGAGGCTGAAGCGTAGCGTTGTGCCGCGGCTGCCTAGCGCCGTGAAGCGATCGTTTCGGCGTCGAGTCTATTTTTTCCGCTTGACGCGAGCGTATCGCGACAGGAAACACACTGAAAAATGATTTTAAACGATATAGATGACATATTTTATATGATATAAATGATCAAATATGCATCCCATACTTTGTATTCACGTTCTGTTGTCTTGGAGTTTTAATTTTACCAACCACATTATTAAATGTCCCCCTCTGCCCATCCACTACAGCCACACAAGCAGTCATAAAGATAAAAAAGAGGGGGGGGGGGGCGCTACGTATTCTCCACATAGGCTTGAGTGGAGAATACGTAATTTACCCTCGACACCCGACATTTAACGGAGCAAACAGCGGAGAAGTTCTTCAACATGGATGACATTAAATTAATCATTGAAGTGGAGAAGTAACTTGAGTTGTTGATTCTCAGCATATGTTGTATAAAGACAACACCAAAAAAGACACATGTTGGGACGCTGTTGCAGTTAATGTTGGAGCAACAAGTAAGTTAGGCTTGAAAAAAATGATTAAATGCCGTTTTTACTACAGGCTGATAACAGCAGAAGTATGTGATATTATTAGTAATGCGCGGCGCTTCGGCGTCGCTTCCGCGTCCGGTGTGAACCCGGCGTCATGCAGTCAGACGGCAGCTGCCATTCAAACAAACAAACAACATGGATAATTCTGATGAACCTGAGGACCTTCTGGACGGGAAGATCGTGTTCCAAAAAAACAAAGATCGAACATTCAGTAAAACCAAGGTGATATGCACACTCTGCGAGAAGTTATCGTTTCACCGTAGCAATACCCGCCTAACCACCGCAACGCGAAGCATGTGTTGGTCGGCGAGGGGCGTTCAAGTGGAATGCGCCAAACCAGACTCACTTGCAGGACACATTGTGCAAAAGAAGCGGTCAGCTTTACTGTCAGAGAATTTGAACAAGTTAGTTTGCCTCACCAACTGGCTAAAGACCGAGTAGCTAAGAGGGCCTTTAGAGGCATTAGATTGTATCATGGTGTGGTTAATGGTTGTGTGACAAAAAATATAAAAAATGTCAACCATCCTATCGCTAAGAAGCTCAAATAATTTCTGTTTGATTTAAAAAAAAAAAAAGTTTTATTCAACCACACAATGGCTAAGGAGCCCGAATATTGTTTAGGATGAAGATTATATTAATGTTCCATATGGAAAAGCAATGATAACTGCTGAAGAACTGCTGAGTTGCAGCACAAAAGAAAAGTTAAATGTCATAAATCTTGTTTTCACAAAAATATTCCGAGAAAATCGGTAATGTGATTAATCATGATTAATCCATAGAAACCTGTGATTAATTTGATTAAAAATTTTAATCATTTCACAGCCCTACTATTATTATTACAATTTCTATCATGACTACTGTCATAGTCCAGGGGGCGCTGGTGCTTTTGATATCAGCATCAGAGAAGCCTCTGGTTCTGCTGAAAATGCTGGATCGGGCAACGACAAGGACACAAATCTATAATCAGATCTCATGTCTAATGTGATAGTTTATCATTAGTAGCATCACTTCTTCTTCTGCAATCCACTACAGCAGTTGTGCTGCCACTGGCAAGTACCGTTTTTTGGGAGGTGAATAATTGATTTCTAGTAGAGCAACATTAGCCCAAGCTAGCTAACGTGTCAGTAATTTGGCAATATTTTACACTGGAAAATCCCTAAAGTGAAACGATGACAGGTACAATACGTTAAACCTTGTTTCAAGGGGTGTGTTCGGTCATAGATTGACTTATTTATTATATTTTAGTCATGTCAAACTAAATAAATGATATTCTCTGACATTTATTTTCTATATCAAATTATTTAACCTGAGCCATGCCATACAAACATTATTCAAATTAACATTTTCATAGTGGTTTGTTTCTATAAATTAGGGTTGCAAACACTAATTGATTTTATCGATTATAAAAATAGTTTGCAACAAATTTAGTAATCGATTTGCCGGGTCTGTTATAATGCACACATTGTGGCAGCGTCTCCTGAGGTTGGGGGAAGTAAACCAGCCAATCCTGTGCTTGTTTAGCTCACGTGATGTCTCCTCTCTGGACTAAATATTTGAAAACATCTCTCTCAAAACAACAGAGACAAGTCGTCTCAAGTATGGGAACAGTTTCCAATAAAGCCTTCAGAGACCGTAGCTGTAAACTTTGTAAAGGTGACTTCACAAGGAACAGCAGCAGAACATCACTGTGGCATGAACCTGAAAAGAAGACGTGTTGAAGCCATTCTTCTGAATTTAATGGATGACCTAATACAACCATAGGTTCATACCACAGGGATGTTGTGTTGCTGTGCCTTGTGAAAATCAGCTTTGCACAAGTTTTCTTTGAGGTTTAAACGTAAAATGTTAACACACTTTTAACATCTATTGCTTTCCCACCTCAACGAGGAGATAGAACAATGGTGGTCGAGAGACTGGAAGAGAGGGAGCACCAATAGCGAACACAAAGCAGTGAAACAAAAACACAAGCCGTAATTTTTTTCGATTGTTTCACAGCGGTTTTGTTTTCAGTGCTAAGTTTTACATAAACAACCATAGATTCAGCCCATTGCAGCTTGTCTGCTGTGAGTGACAGACACAACCAGTGACAAAGACAGCTCAGCCATTTTAACTTTTCTTAAAATCCAGAATTTACAACAGCATCATTTTGACTAAAAACTATTTGTATGCAAGATACAATTATCACTCTGACTACAGTTCAGTTGAATTATTATATAATATTAATATTTTTTATTCCAGTTTTAGCCATCTACAATTTAATTCTGACTATTCACAATTCAAGTTCACGACATCTACAACAGCATACTAATTAGTTCAAACTTAATTTGAGCTACCTTAAATTGAGGCGAATTAAAGATATTTCGAACTTGAATTGTGACTAGTCAGAATTAAATTGTAGATATCCGAATCTGAAATGGTCTTCATAATTTAGTTGCATGTCTATAATGCATATGAAAACATCACCGTACAAGAAAATTAAGATGCTTTTTCGAATAGACTGATGGAAAGGGTCAAATGTGGTTGTCTTTTTATCCAATTAATAGTCGCTATATAGATAAAAGGCGACAGAATAATCGATTGTCAAAATAATCATTCGTTGCAGCCCTTCTATAAAAATACTTTTATCAGATCTCTGCTCCGTCCCGGTCAACACGCACAAATCCAGGTATCAGAATCTATGTCAGTATGGTCAAAATGTCTAACTATCAGAAGGAATCTCTGTGTTTGGCCCTCATGCCCTGTGATTGTAGGTGTGGGTAAGTGTGCTGGTGCCTCTTCTCTACCTTCTCATGAATCTCTTGTGTGGACTGGGCATCGCAGAAGGCCACTGTGGCCACATCTTTGAGGATGGGCATTTCCACAGTGCAGTCGCGTCCATCCAGCAGGGCTACCAGGGGCCGCGGGTGCATTGGCCCGTTCAGGATAGGGGGTCGGATACCTGAGTCAAGAGGGGGAAAAAACAGTGCGTCGTTGTTGCATGTGAGCATAAAACATAAGTGGTTTAATATTTCCTGACAACTGCAAATCCAAGACAAAAACTGCTTAAAATATAGGAACCTAAACCGCATCACAGACAAATTAAACCAGTGGGGGATCATCCTTAATGCAGTTACACAGTTAGCTGATGACACTTGGTGTA
The DNA here is from genome assembly GCF_947347685.1 of Pleuronectes platessa. Classification (NCBI taxonomy): domain Eukaryota; kingdom Metazoa; phylum Chordata; class Actinopteri; order Pleuronectiformes; family Pleuronectidae; genus Pleuronectes; species Pleuronectes platessa. The sequence goes on from NC_070633.1 coordinate 15,200,243, forward strand.
TACAGCAACAGCCACTTGTAATTCGGAACCATTTAAATTAAGCTAGAGGTTAGTGACTTGACAGTCTGCATTTTCCACGTCTGGAATAAACCACGTGATGAAAGTCATCATACCCACTCACAAAACCCCCCTTCATGCATGACTACAGTTAATGGGGCTAACTGCCACACTTTTTTAGACAATAATAACTCAGACTTTTATGGCTGTCTTTTTTCCCTCCAACGCATCCACCTCCAACAGCTGCATAAGAAAAATACCAAGATGCGTGGTGTGTGTACGCGCGTGTGTTCCCACTGAGGCGATATGTTCTTCGGTTACAAAAGTAATGTGTAACTAAATCTGTGATGGAGCAAGGAAGGTGTCCGGCATCCTGGCCTATTTGTTGTTGAAATGCAGCTCTGTTTAGGAATGTGTGGAACCAATATGCACTGTCCAGTCTTCATCAATCCATCACAGTTCTCTTGACTCTCCACATAAAGTGAACATTAGATTCTGTTAAATGAGGCAAAGATATTTTGATCCAAGGTTTTACTCTGGGAACTTGACCGGCCTACTGTACGAGCAGAGCACACACACATATAGGAGGGGGGGATGCTTGGACGGGAGAGGTGATGGAGTGTGGCGGCTGGGGGAGGGGTGGAGAAAACTGTAGGGTCTTGGAAAAGAGGTGGTGGGGGTTCATGGTGGGGTCTGAGTCATGACCTAAATTCTGTCTGGAAGAGTCCCTCCTATCAATTTGTCTGATCCTCCACCTTTCTTCCAACACAAACAGATCACACTGATAACAAAATCTGCACATTCGGCTCAAGGGCATTATTGCCAATTACCATTTTGCCAACAAAAGAAATTATGCAAATGATTTCTAATCAATGTCAGATCTCTGCCAAAAGAGTTTGTTATACAGGGATATTTAAAAATAAATCAACACTAATGGTTATATTAGTGTTGCCTTTCACACTTCTCCCATTCTCCCTCTCTTCCTTTACAGCAGATCTTGGCATGGACCAACCCAACACATGCACCAGTACACACTATCTTGTCCCTACTGCGTGACAGGTGTGTGTTATGTCTCCGGGGTGGGGGAGTATGTATTGCTGGGAAATTTCCATGGGCAGTGGGTAATAGTGACTGCAGAGGAGGGAAGGGAGCTGGTAGCTTTGGGTGTAAAACAAATATTTGCGAACACCTCCCCTGACGTCGGCGCATTTCCCAACGCGTGCATTAAATGCACATAGGAAAACACAGAAAAACATTCAGCCTGATACACGCCTTTAAACGTACAATCGACAGCCGGCGGTTTAGCATCACATTCACTGCAAATTGCTCAAGATTGCTAGGAGGCTTACTGCAACACGCTGAAAGCACAAAGAGACGCTGAGTATGTAGAAAAACCCAAAAGGAGTTCATCACAAAGACCCTCTCCGAAAAAGGACTTATGGAAATATACAAGTAGGCCTACACACAGAGTAATTTGAGTAGAGGACACTGGCATAACCAGGGCCTACAAAGCACAAGCATGGCGGCACACACAATACAATTCATTCAGTGATTCATTCATTCTCCCCCCTCCTCCCTTTCTTTCCCCTCACTCCCTCCTCCTCTTCTCTCTCCCTCTGGCCACAGTTGGAGGAATAAGAGGTGTGGGGGGAGGGGCAGCGAACGATGATAATGCAGCAAGCAGCAGTACTCCACCCAGAAGCAGCTACACACACACACACACACTTGGTTATTCAGTTCCTTCTTTAACGCTGCTACAAGACCAATACGCGCCGAGCGTAAAAGAGAAACTGCCCGCGCACAGCTGCACCACACCCAAAATGTAGATTCCCCCTCTACAGCTCACAAATTCAAAAACACATGCCAGAATAGAAAACACATGAGCACCGGGCCTAACCTTGCATTCTGAAGTCTGCCAGCCTGTCTTCCTCTCTCTCTCTCTCTCTCGCCTTGCGCTCCCTCTACCGCTTTTTTTCACCCCTCTCTCTCTCTCTGTCAGCCTGCTCTTGGCTGGCTGGATCCCAGCTGTCATCCACGCCCAGCCCCTCCCCCACGAGCAGCCTCCAATCACATGCGGTTCCACAGAGCGCCAGCCAACCAGCACTAACCTTATTAGCATAGCTGAGGCTGACGCTGAGTTCGGTTTGGGCTGTTGTCGTTTTTTAAAGAGACAGCTGGGCCGTTTCCCTGCCCCGCGACCCTTCACCTTGTCCTCTCACCCGTCTCCCGAGACGCTCCCAGACTGTTCCCTCCATTTTAGTGCACCGTTATGTCTGATTTGTATTTTCTACCCTCTACTCCAGTTCACAATAATGTCTCTCTAAGAAATATTGAGTAGACCTGCCAAGATTGCATTTGCTGTTGCTGGCTAAATTAAGTTCACTTGTAATCTTCACAATGAGACATGTTGATGATGTGAACGTTCAAATTGAACATTCCCTGCATGCAAATTGAACTAAAATTCAAAAAAGAATAAATCTTCTCCAATCTCAAACACGCTGAGAGGAAGTAGGAAATACATGGCTGCATTGAAACCAGTAACTACACATGACCTAATGTAAAGAAAACCACAGACAAGTGTTTTCAGCAGAAGCATTTCATGAGCACAAACATTAGCATTATCAAATATTCCTGGGGGACTGGGATAATATGTTAAAAGCAACAATCAAAGAGCAGAACTATATTTAAAAAATCGTCCGATTAGAATCTGGCAGAAACTTTGATCATCTTTCAAGTTTAAATAAGTCAAGTCTATCGTTGCCATGATCTGCCGGACAGTTGACCAAGTTACATGCACTAATGTAGATCTGCAAAAATGCAGTAGCTTTCACATGTGGACAAAATGCATGTATATTTTGCAATCAGGTTCAAAAGATTTTCTTCCATTTGTACAGGACCTTACAATTTGACTTATAAGAGTATGTATATCCTTTATACTATAAAACTATCATACTTAACATCTAAGTAACGAAATACAGTTTTTACTCCATTCAAGGGTATAAAAGCTCACCCTCACAAATGCGGTCAAGTCTCTGCCGCTTGACCTGTTTGTGTTTGTCCATAAGCGCCATAGACTACGCAGTCCGAACCTGGGACAGAGAACTGATCCGAGTGCGATGGGGCCCCTCGAGTGACGACCGCTTAGATTCACCTGCACACACATGGGATAAGTCAGGAAAGGAAAAAAAGAAACTAAACTGAATGACTTAATTTTCTGTTGATATAGGAACTGGATGAAAAAATACAATTAGACCCATAAACTGAACTAAGGGTGTCAAATATTAAACAGACTTTTTGCGGTTTACCTGGGACAAATAGAATGTGGTTGGTTTTAGGTGTAATATATATTTCCAAATCCAGACTGAACATGAACCATTGACCCCCCCCCCCAAAAAAAAAAATTGAGATTATTAAATTCAGATATTTGGACAGGGACACTCACCTTAAGATAAATCTCCCTTGTGCCGGTCAGGTTGACAACTTAGTTTACACTGTAGGCAGAGAACAAGTAGATATGTGATAATGTCATGAAGTTGGTATCACTGCAGGTGGTGTTTCAGCGGCACGTTAACTCCATGTTAGCACATCTGACAACATTTTCGAACCCGAATGCCGTTAAAATGTGAAAAGTCACTGAAGCGCCACACTTGTTCAAAGTTACCTGACGCGTTGATACTTTAATGTTGTTTTCTATTTAGCATGCTATATTTAGTTGGCCATTATGTTTTTTTGTTTACCTTTCCGGTCTAAACTGCGTTAGCTTAGAAGGAGCACACACACACACTTTAGGTTGAGTATGAGTTTGGTTCGGACGATAACTTCGCGGTGGAAACATCTCAGAGCCCCTCGCTAAGCACACTTACCGTTAACTAACTAGCCGGAGGTGCTAGCTAGCCCTTTTCTTAGCTAACGAGAAACCGGGACTCTTGCAATGAATGGCGGACAGCTATCTCCTCAATTCAAACACTTCTTAATTAGTTCACGCCAGTTAGCACATTTAACACACTTAATCCGTTCTCTCCGGTGTATAGATTGAGATAATGCTAGCTGTTCAATCGCGATTCGGGCTAATGCTAACTAAGTACATAGCACGACGATAGCTAGCCGATGATGGGCTAGCTATCCCAAACACAAACATTTAATGACTTTAAGTAGCTCGCACTTGGACGGAGGCGCTAATTATTACCAGCCCTCGCACGTACACAGTAGTCGGCGTTGATTGACTGCCACTAACTTGCGAGGTGTGTCAAAATGGACCATCCGCACAGCTACACATATCAGGCGTTTGCAGTGCTGCTAACGCTAGCTAGCCAGCGCCGTTAAGTAACATGCCGCCGTGTGTGTGGGGATATGCGGGCGGTGGGGGGAGCCCATTCCGTCCGATTTGTTATCAGCGAGTGGCGCTACAACGTGAAATATCGGATCCAGCGCGTGTTTGGATTAATTCAGCGGGGGGCGGCGAATCGCCCGCGTGGCTGAATCCGAACGGCGCTGCTTTGAAAGCCAGCGAGCGAATCATGCGAGAAATAGTCGATTATTTACCCCGAATCAACTCTTTCAAGAGTGCCGAGACAGTGTGCGTGCGTCGGTGGTGTTCCCCTTCTCCCGATCGCCATGAAATTAGACAAAAGAGGAAGTGGCTCGTCGGTGGTGTTGGTGGTGGGGGGGCAGGCGGCCTGTGAAAGAGCATCGCTGACCTGGAAGGAGCGCCCTCATCTCCCACGGCGGAACGGTTCTCTCGATCCGCAACTTTACCAACCGAACTTTTTAAAACTTCGCATGTGCGATCATCAAAAACTTTTCCGCTAGCGAACTGTAACTTTACCCTCTATTCACCTTATCTAGTATCCAACTATTTAGAAGCATTCCTCTGTTCCAGATAGAACTCCGCTTAATAAGCATGTGGGATAATAATTGTATATTAAACATAACATCCACAAAAAAAGTTCCACTTTAAATCAGAACGGATTGAATTATATCTAATTTGACCCAGTACAGCACTGGAATCAGCCACTAGAGGTCACACAAGAATCTAACAATCCCATAGACTCCTGCATTGCACTACAGGGATTTGCTTTAATAAATAAAAGGACAAGACCATTTTTCGAAAAAAAAAAATATCATTCTCTATTAAAGTTTATTTGTACATAAATTGTGCAACAGGAATATTACCATCTGAAAACACAAGAAAGGTCGTTTCTGAAAGGCCACCAAGTCATTTGCATCACTCCCACCTTTGTCACATTCACTCAGCATAAGCTTGACATGTGTACTCACTCCAACCACTGTGCAGTACATTTCATTGTGCCCTGTTTAATTCCAGCTGCAGCATCGATCCAGTTATTCAAATGGCGATTATAGTGCATGTACCACCAGTTCAAAACTATCTGAATCAGCGCAAATGGAGTTTGCAGTAATGTCTGGCTGTGAGAGAGAAGACCAGAGTCCCAGGAACTCTGTGTTTAAAGCTTAAGGCAATGTTCAGTTTACGGTATCATCAGTATGATTGCTGACATTGTGCAAATGTCCAAACAAACTCAAAGAAGGGGGAGGCATCATTTCCCCTATCCGAAGAAAACCTTCCCTTCCATGATGTAGCGGTGCTCCAAAAGGACAAATCAATGACAGAACAGCAGTAAAAGCAGATTTTTACCACAGGGTCTATGAGAGATTTAAGGGACTGCAGCAAGATCTTGGAATAAATCCTGTTCAACCTACCAGAGAGCATTTAAATATGGACATTATTCCTATATTTAGGCTACTTGCATATTATTTTTAATCATACAGGGTATAATTAGGTTCTGCTTTAATTTGTCCAAATTCAGAGAGCCACACACTTAAGCATCTGATGACTTGACCAATGCTCAATAACAATCCCAAGCAATCTGCCTTCAGTGTGTGATTTATGAGCAAACTAGAAGAATATTGTGCTTAACGCAATATATGTTATTCGATAAGGATATGCAGGGATATCAAGATGCTTACCAACAGTTAAAGCTAATTCAAGACTTTCATCAATATGAAATATTAGCCAAAAGTCTGTAAGCATGACAACTCACTTATTTGTTCATGCACATTTCCCTATGGAGTGTTGAAAAGGCAGGCACTGGCATTTTTGTGAAATGTTTAAGTGTTACAATCATTACATTGTAATTTGATATTGACGCTAATTGCTTGGTTCCAACTCTGGATGAAAGCCTTATGAAGTTAGCACGTTCCTAAGGATTCTGCCCAAAAAGCACGCAAAGCCTACTGGTGTGCTTAAAATGGTTCTGGAGGCTCTAATTACACTAGGTGAACCAAGAAGTGGTCAATTTTCTTCTATAAGGTTCAAATCCAGTTCTGTGCAATCCCTCTCAAAAACCATCTTTTGTCCTCCATCTATTAAGGTCCTTTTTCTTTGATCTTCTTCCTCCTCCTCCTCTTCTTCTTCTTCACTTTCACTTAGTGGCCCGATGCTGCCTCGTCCCAGGAACTCTGCAGGGGAGAAGGCTGAGCACTGCTCTGCCTGGGAAGAAACTGGAATTAGACAGCCATCTGTAGCACATGCAAGGCTCTCACGATTACCAATCTACACAGGAGAAAGATGTGTTATGAGTATCATGTGACATTTCTACCATTAAACCAGGTTTTATATACATCTTATTAATGATGCCAACACTCTGAAATATGGAGAGATGATGGCATAGGTTTAAAGGTTTACTGGGTTGAGCCAGAGTTGTGGAAGATGCATTGCAGCCAGAAAAAGAGTGCACGAGTGAACCAAGGCGGATTACTTAAACCGTTTTCAGATATGACCTCTGGGTAAAATCTATAGAATTTGCTACAGAGTTGACCTAGAGTTTGCCTTTCACATATGCACAACGCAGCAGGAGTTTTTCTGCGCAGACGAGTTCACAACATCAACAAATCCTCTGCATTATTCAGGCGAGAGGTGGAACAGCTCGGGGGCAGCAGCCAGAGGCAGGAAGTGACGCATCATCTCTACTGATTTTGTGATTTTGTTTACAGCACCATCATCAGCTCTTATCCCCTCAAACTCTCTTGAAATCTTCATCGGTGTCTTCTACATGTATGACACCACTTTTACACCTGGAGATATTTGTTTTATCTTTGTTGTTTTCATTTCTGCGTCTGCCATGTGTTAGAAGCCCCCCCACTCGCCCTCAGTGAATCCAGCGCGGGATCCCCTGCCGTGTTCACACATTGACTTCTCCTGGATTTCGATAGACTTTATACTAGGTCAGGCCGACAAAGTTCATAATAACTGCGGAGCATCTCACTCGGACACACGTGTCACCTCTGGATAAAATAAGGAGGAACTCCCAAATCCATTGCATGTCTGAGATCAGCAACTAGGTGTGCACTGATAGAACCTACCTAGCCCATTGCACCGTCTTGCTCACCTGTGTCATCTTGCTGAAGTTAAGGCCTGGCCTGGGGCAGGGGAGAACATCTGCGTCATGGCGCCTCTTTAAGCGTGGTCTGCGCATGTCACAGGGCTGTGAGTGGCATCGTGGCAGCGCTGGATGCAGGTCACGCCTACAGGAGGCTGGTGTACTGCAGGCTGAAGTGGGAGATGGAGACAGGGCTGGGTGCTCCATGCCAGAGCAGCCATATGTAAGAGCAGAAGCAGGGGAGGGCTGGGGCGGCAGGCGTACAACAGAGGTGCCCTGAATGTGCACAGGGGAGAGGGAGAAGCGGCGCTGCAGCATTAAGTGAGAAATCAGGGGGGCCGGTGAAGAGGAGCAGGAGGATGGAGTAGCAAAGGAGGCAGAGCAGGCTCCTTTCAGTGTGTCACAGGGGTCCCATGGGAAGCTCCACGGTAGTGGGGAGTCAGAGGAGAGTGCTAAGCTAAAGAAGGTAGGGCTAGAAGATGAGTGTACAGAGGAAGAGGAACTTGGACCACAAAGTAACAGAGAGCTGGCTCCAGAGCCAGAACTAGATGCTCCTCCACTTGGGCAGCCACGTTTGACTGGGGTCCAAACCTTGGATGCACTAGGATGCCAGGTGGAGCGGCACCGAAACAGGTCCTCTGGAACAGAGAGGGACCGACAGTGGCGTTTTGGAGGTGGTGGCGGTGGTGACTTTTGTAAAGCCTTTTCTGTAAAGGACGAAACCTCCATTCTCTGGTGATGTTCTCCGGTGTTTGAAGGAAGCCAAATGGAGTCAATTCCACAGGCTTCATCTAGAAAGTTGGCTTTGGATGAGGGGTGTGTTGCTGAGCGGGTTTCTGAAAGGGCCAAAAGACAGAAATGAGACAGATTTCCAAACAGACAAGTTGCAAATGATGGACTTAAATGAATGAACTTGCCTTGTCTTGATCGACCAGCACTCCACGAGACAGTGGGACTGGAGCCCACTGCAGGTAATGACTGAAAGAGAAACATGAGAACATAGATTAATGAAACCCAGTATTTTATTAAAAGGGGACAAGATTTAGTTTTGTGTCCAACTCACCACATTCACATTGAATGAGAAAGCCTTTTGATAAGGCTCTTCCAGACTCTGCTTACGGAGCTGCTCTGTGATAAGTGTCACCATAGTTGTAGCCCTTATCCAGGGATAGACATGGATGATGCAGAGGTTTATGAGGGCAGTGGAAATTTTACTAGTCAGAAACCTGGCGTGGTTTTGTGGTGTCCCCTCCACACCTCAACCAGCCAGACTGACCTGCTTGCTCACTATGCCACCGTCATCTTTATGCCACCTGCAGAGACAAATGAGGGTAACACACATTAAGCATTAAGCATTTCAGGGAACAGAAGCCTAGACATCTGACAGACAGATCCCCTGCGACCTCAGATTCAAGTGTAAACTCTGCTAATGGGGACTTTCCAGCAACATGGTGTAACTGCTGTTATGTGGAAAAGCCCACAGAAAAAGTATCAGAGTGGCTACATAACTGAGAGCCACCTCATTCACACTTGAAAAGGCAGAGGCAAAAGTTCATGTTCACAAAAGGCAGAGAGAACACATGGATGTGAGGAGACGCATAACAAAGAAACGCTTTGAATTCCATCAGGCACATGGAACACGGGCACTTCTTACTGGGACCACAAACATAAACTTGGGTTATTTAAAAGTAAATGCAGAGTATGGCGCAAGTGAAAAACTTTGGGGCAATACCATGGCAATCAAAGTCAGTTGGGTCCAATAAAAACAGATGACAAGAGTTTTGAGCTGGAAAAGAATGGAAGGGGGAGGGAGAGACGAAAGGGGAAAGGATGGGGGAAGTGTGTGCGAAAAATGAATGGGGATAGAGGTTGGAAGCAAGCCATAGTATCTTTGCAAGAGGGACAAAAGAACAGTGAGCAGGTCTCAAGGGCTTAGGTTACCAAGGAAAAGCCAAAATGGTGTGATGTGTCCGGAGAGCAGGACACATGCATGTGCATTTCATAAACACACTTTCCTTTAACATTTTAACATCTAAAGCTTACTGAGTAGATAGACATCTAATGATCAACCTGCTCCAGTCCATGTAAGGAATATCCCTGGAATCAAACAGAAAGTAAAACACAAAGTCAAACATTAATTAAACAAACATCTGCTGTATTAAAATGCAACACGACCTTTTAGTCTTTGCAACTCTTTACAAGTGCAGAGGAACAAAACTCAAACCATTATTCAATGCTGACAAAGTGGATATCAACACAAAAACAGCATCAACTTCAAACTATGCCTCTCAACGTGAATCTGGACGAAGCAGTCAGATGTGGCTTTCCGGGCCTTCCTCCTTGTGGCGAACACGGTGCTACACTGTTAGCCTACTTCCACATGCCACAAGACAAGCTACTTCAACCTCATCATGTGGCAGCGGTCGCTGGTGAAAGAGAGGCTCTCCCCTCCTTACAGACAGACAAGAGCAGTGCTGTCAACCATCACATCAATGCAAACTTTAAAAGAGAAACACTGCTCAACCAGACACTTCACCACATTACTACAAACTCATGATCCTCAAAACACAACAGCAAAAAGCACAATGCCGATTAAGGATCTTATGCTAGGCTGGTAAAGTAGTTCTGACTTGATCCAAGTATATTTACAGTGCAAACCAACAAGCAAGTTTGTTACTCTCATCCCCCAAAAAACAGCTCACGACGTCAGTGTTAGCAAATTAAAATATATAGCATTACCCCCCACCTTAGCTGCGGGACAACTGGTTGTCATTGTCCATGCAAGCCTATAGATCATGAGGATAGAGCTAGAAGCTTAATCGGATAGCGACTTTGAGTGGTGGACAGAGTATTGAGTAAGCTAGCTCAGCGACACGATGCAGCCTGCGGAGCACCGGGTTATTAGCCGGTTGTGTTAGCTAGCTGATAACAAGTGCCTTAACCAACTGTAGGAGCCCTCGGTCTGTTTGCTAGCAGGGCATAGCTTGTCACCGTGGCCGGCTGTGGCCACCCATCGCTCGGCTAAAACGTGTAAAGGGACGACAGTGCGTGTAGAGGCTGGACGGATCGATCCTGGAGACGTGTGAGTCGGTGGTAGCGTTAGCTCGGTTAGGCAGCCTCTCTGCAGCTAGCATGCTAGCATGCTGCAGCTGTCCTGATGCATTACCTGCTTTCAGTGGTTCCTTAGCAACCGAAGCTGCACTCAGTGGAGCAGCCGGGGAGCCGTCCAGTGGGGTATTTATAGCCTTTGGACGATACCACTACAGAGGGTTTACCAAAAATACATTAGCCAAGTGGAAGAAAGACGAGAATACTTGTGTGGCACCTGCATTTCTTACATAGCGTTCAAAAAGTTTTTTCCTACTGAAACATTTTGTTGAGCAATGCACGTTTTATGTTGTTTTGCAGGTTTCGGTCCCGCTATCGGTCCCACAGTTAGACTCTTCTGAATAAAGTGACAGCATCACATCGAAACCGACCAAACGCTAGCGTAATGTTTTTTCTGATATGTTAATACTTAAAAATGCAGTGCTAATGCTAACTCACTCATAGCCTTGCTGTAAGAACAAAAAATAGAGCGTGCTTCAAGCACAGGGTACGTGAAACGAGAGCTCTTCTTGACGCATGCGCAGTGGGTTTCAGGAAGAATCAGTTATCATGAAAACAATCCCATAAACAAGTGTCACCTGACACCTGACCAGTCCGATCAGGAAACACCGTGTAGTTGTTTAATCAATTCAGAAATTCAGAGGAAGATTATTCATATGTCTGTAAACCTCCGTCGGAATTCTAAGATAATAAAACAACTCGCTTAGGAAAAGTCGAGAGGGAAGAAGTAGAGTCCTCATAAGCGATCACTTCGCCGGTCCTGTGAGCTATGGCGGTGCATAAACTCAAGAAAGAAGAAACCCTCGCCCTGAGGAAGAGATTGATCGGGTATGTTGAAGTGGTGTTTTTTCTTCACGCTGCTTGCAGATCGATATGTTGTGTGCACATGTGACAGTGACACGTATTCGTCCCCTTCATGGCAGACAGTCGATCAGACTCTTCTACTCAGACGACCCAGTGAAAATAGTCCGAGCAAGAGGACAGTATCTGTTCGATGAGAATGACAGGCGCTACCTGGACTGCATCAGTAACGTGCATCATGGTAAAACACACACCGCATGCTTTCTGATTCATGATAAGTTTCTATCGGTGGATAACGTGGGTGCTTTCCCCCTGTCATAGTGGGCCACTGTCACCCCAGCGTTACAAAGGCTGCAGCTGCACAGATGGAGCTCCTGAACACAAACTCGAGATTCCTGCACGACAACATCGTCCTGTATGCAGACCGCCTGGCTGCTACTCTGCCTGAGAAACTGTGTGTCTTCTACTTTGTGAACTCTGGGTAAGTAATGTGTCTCAATCTAGCCACAGATCCCATCCATTATAGTACGAAGGCAAAGGCTCTGGATCAGGAGGACAGATCCTAACTGGGTCCCAAGATTAAAAAAAAAATTAAATCTATGTCCAAAAATTATGGCATTAAGAATCCAGGTCCAGGCAATTGGAAAATATAAAAGGCCTTTATTTCAATGGGCTTGAAAGATTAAAATACAACAAATAAGCCGATACGTGTTTCTGTATCTTAATGCTTCAAGCCCATTGAAGTAAAGGCCCTTTACATTTTCAAACTAATTTGAGTGCCTGGACCAGGATTCTTCATGCGGTTATTCTGGACATAAGTTTCCCTCAAATTTTGGTCACGTATTCCCTATACCAGCGGTTTGAGGGACACTAGTAGCCCTCCTGCCACCTCTGTCTGGGTCCTACGGGGTTAGGGACACCCCCCCAGGTCTGATCAGTCTAGGCCTGCCTTAGACAAGGGTGTCTTGTGATTAAAAGGACGCAACACTTGTTGACGATAAGGTACACAGCTGAAGATAGGTCCCTAACATCCACTCCTGTTCCCTCACATCTACTGGAGGTTGGCATCTTAACTAGTGGGAAAGAGCTTCAAACACACAAGGGATATTCACCATCTTGTCCTATGTTCCTAAACCTGAAGCACTCACCCGGTGATCTTTACATCTGTTTTTCCGACAGGTCAGAGGCCAATGATCTCGCCCTCCGCCTGGCACAGCAGTACACCCAACACGAGGACGTCATCGTGCTTGACCAGTGAGTATTGTGTTGTAATGCAACAGATTCACCCACTGACAATGCACTTGCTTATGAATTACAATGACCTCTTCTTCTACACCAGTGCATACCATGGGCATCTAATGTCCCTCATCGACATTAGCCCTTACAAGTTCCGGAAACTGGCGGGACAGAAAGAATGGGTTCATGTGGTGTGTAAATGTTTATCATCACACAAACTGATGACAACAGTGAACTCCTGCCTATATGAAAACATTTGCTTTTATCTGCATGTAGGCACCGTTACCGGACATCTACAGAGGGAAATACAAGGAGAATCACCCCAACCCAGGCCCAGCTTATGCCGATACAGTGAAAGATTTAATCGAGGATGTGCATAGGAAAGGCCGTAAGGTACAATTTAACACATTTCCATGGAGCCTGAATGAGATGAGTTACATTCCAAACAGAGCAAGACTGCTTTAGCCGCGGCTTTTTATTATTGACTTTCTTCATTTGCATTTGGGTTGTCTTTTTATTTATACTTATTATAATAAAGTTATATGAATTGATTGTTGAACTGTAATATATCAAGCTTAAATAACATTTCTATGTGATAAATCATCATTGCCATCTTTTTTTTTTACATAAACACAAATGTTGGCTGATATATCAGTGTCAATTTTTTGGGGCCCTGCAATAACAGCAAACGGGCCCCCAAATATTCACATCGTTCGTGCTCTAATTCAAAACATAATATACAAAGACAAAACGAAAATGGTGTATTGAACTCAATCTTAATGTTAACATTCTTTATTTTTTTATGTTTTCCGAAAGATCTCTGCCTTCTTTGCTGAATCACTGCCAAGTGTTGGAGGACAAATCATCTTTCCCCAGGGATACTCAGCTAAAGTTGCAGAGTGAGAAGCAAACTTATATTTAAGTTCTTTTTCAGCCACATGTACAATAATGGTGACACTCTACGCCTCCCTCGTATGCTCCGCAGATACGTGCACTCAGCCGGTGGAGTGTTCGTGGCAGACGAAGTCCAGACAGGTTTTGGACGAGTGGGGAGTCACTTCTGGGCTTTCCAGCTGCAGGGACAGGGCTTCTGTCCTGACATTGTGACGATGGGGAAACCGATGGGCAATGGGCATCCTTTGGCTTGTGTGGCAACCACCGTAGAGATAGCTGAAGCTTTCACAGCCAACGGAGTGGAGTACTTCAACACGGTGACTATACAGTGAACTCGTTGGCCACATTGAAAGTAGGTCAAACCTTACAGTTAAGTTACCCATGTACTTGTGGTTCCTTTTTATACTACGGGTGTCTGTATTTTTATGGCAATGAGTTGGACTCGGCCACATTGGCAGTATCCTCTCAACTACGACCTTTTCACCAACAAGCATCAGAGAGATATTACACCTCACTTGCCTCATTGATGTTTTACCATTGGCACTGAATTACAGAATTACTCAGTACTGCACTCTTTATAAACGTTTTATAAAACAATGATTAGAGATTATTCTCATGATACATATGACTATTATTATTTAAGTGATGCCAGTCACATGATGATAGGCCCTTTTAAAGTAGAAAGGATATGGATATATCTGGAGGAGATAACAGGTTTCTGTTTAATTACCCGCAGTTTGGAGGGAACCCGGTGTCGTGTGCAATTGGCCTGGCAGTCCTGGATGTGATAGAGGAGGAGGACCTTAGGGGAAACGCCATGAAAGTGGGATCCTACCTTAAAGAGTTGCTCACAGAGCTGCAAACCCGACATCAAATAATTGGCGATGTCAGGTAAGTATCCTGTGACTAGTGCCCCCTGGCTCTTTAAACTCAGTCTAATGCTTTCACATAAACACTTACAGTCCCTTGGGTAGTCCACTCGGTGTTCCCACTAACAGTATCTTGACTGATTAGACCTCCAGTACATAGGGCTTCTGAAAGTTGATCCATGTAACTGATGACATAACTTTATATTAAACAGGCTGTTATGGTTCGTTTGAATGAGCCCTTCACCCAAAAACCAAACCATTACATCAACCAGATTGGTTTTCTTGTAGCGTGTGTTCATCATATCTTACAGGGGTCTCAACTTGTCATAGCAAGAAGAAAACAGATATCAGTCACATTCTATCGGATGTCAATCATGACTGTAATTTACTCAACGCTGCCACTGAAAATAAACATTCCTGTACCTTTAGAAATCCAATCAAATCCCTTCAATGACCTAGAGGTGGACTCACTCAAGGACCTTTTTTTACTTTGGAATTATGGGATACTGAGATTCAATCGAGGATAAGAATAAGCAAATTCAACATAAGGCTCAAGCATGACAAAATGTGGGTGTCTGGATAATTTGTCAATGTGGCCACGTGCGAGCTGTATTTATCTCCATTCTCTACCATTATGAAGTGGTTCTCAAATGGGGGAACAATGTTTCATACTGTTACAGTAGAGTGTTGGAAAAAGCTATGTCAAGTTATTCCATAAAACACACATGAGGGGGGGGCATTGAATAGGTTCTACATAGTATATGATCCTTGGATGAGGAAAAGCATTAATTCTCTAATGGACCAAATTGAGTCTAATGAAAATACTCCTCTTATAATAGAGGTGTGGGACTGTTTGTGGGACTGGAGCTGGTCACAGACAGAGAGGAGAAGACTCCTGCCACACAAATAGCAGCACTGGTTGTTAAGAGGTATGTTAAGAACACTTGATTTAATGTTGCAGATTTAACCTTTTAGGGAGAATACATTCAATTTATCTAACATTGTACGGTCTCTCCCATGTGGTGTAGGTTGAAAGAAGAGGATCGAATCTGTGTTAGTACAGATGGCCCCTGGGAGAGTGTGGTTAAGTTCAAACCCCCTATGTGCTTCAGTATGGAGGATGCAGAGCTGGTGGTACAATGCATTGACCGCATCCTCACAGGTTACTTACACAAATACCGCTTTAACCATACAGCTGTCAAAGATGTGAATTTCATATGGTGCAGAATAACTCATGAAATGTGCTTGTTCACACAGACACCGAGGCCAACGGCCTTAAACTGGAAAAGGAAGACATCTAAGGTTTGTTAAACCTGTAGAAAAACTTTTAATTGCATCAGACATCGTCAGATGGTCACATTCATAAAGGTCAGAGGTAGAGGTATGAATGTTTATACTTGGGATTCCAGCAGATCAAACAAGTTCAGTCACTTCACAGAGCATGTTGCTGCCTTGCACTCACACAGACCATTGTAGGGACTAGATCTGATTTAAATGCATCACTGAAGTTGTAAGATGTAACAACCATCTTCTCACAGCAAATTTATTTATTTTTTTATATCAAAAGGTTAAATCTTGAAATAGAAAAGTGTTGACATTTGATGTTAATACTGATGAATAACTGCTCCATAATTATTTGGGAGCTGTATATTAAATTGATTTTTTTTCTCTCCACCAGGTCTTCAGTGCGAATTTATGGTTGGGACATTGGTAGAATGAGAACAGGTTACCTCTTGAAATCCAGCCAATTGGCGGGAGTCATCTTGAAAATGATGCTAGAGGTGACACACCCCAGGGAGATTTTATATATGATTTTATCTTGACATTAATGAACTTTCATAATATTTTTAAAAAGAAAAATCAGGAAATCAATAAACAGCTTTCTTTAATTTCCCCTCTCCTGACTTCTCTATATTCTTTTATCCACAGTACTTGTATTTAAAAATAATCCCAGCTTATAACACTGATCAACAACGTATTCTCAATACACAATATGGTTGATATGCACTTACCAGACCACTATCTTTAACTCCTGGACACATTCACAAAAATGCTCAAGTTTGCAGTTTCTCATCTAGTGGGGTGGGTATTAAAACTCAGCCAGTTATCTTGCAGGTAGTGACGCCCTCTCCCACAGCTTCTCAAAGAGGCATCCGCAGAGGTATTAACATTACTCAAGACAAAACAAGCAAGCCATTTAAAACAGTACAAAACATTTAACATTAACTTTACAAATAATAACAAAAAGATCCGAGTGTAATAGAAACCAAAAGTTTATTTCTACCAATTTGCCCAAGACACTAGAGGAATGAGTTTCCAGTGAGAGAGGGAATACCCTCTTACATTAACAGGCTTGCGTTCAGTTGAATAACACTAGTAAAGCCACTTAAAATTGCAAACATGGTGGGGGAAGAATCTCCTTAAAAGCCAAAAAAAAGAAGATGCTGGTTTTCTTCGTCTACTATTCCATCTGCAAACATTCACTTGACAATGAACCCTTTGATTAGTTTAAATCCCTTATTTTAACCTCACCCCACATATGAAGCCATGCAACTCGCATCCAACACTCAGCACGGGAGAAAGTAACTAAAGAGTTAGAAACACCCAAAAAAATAAAATAAAAAAAAAGCAAACTTGTTTTATTGTGAGCTTTAAAAGCTCTTGCTCCTGCTCATCTGTAAATCCAGTAGACATGTAAAAATACAACCATACAATACATTAGATTCAAAAGGGTACCAAAAAGTACAGTAAAAATAACACTTCCATCACTGGAAATGTAAATGACACAAAACAATATAAAATAAAAAGTGGAAAAGTGACATTTGCTTCCCCAGTTCCTCACTTGATCTGTACAAATGGAGCATGAGTCCAAATTTCTGCCAACTCCAAAGGAAAAGCCAGAGCCCATGTTCGCTGTGGTCAGACCATGGATCTCTCTTTCATATTTACTTTAGACCTTAAGAGAAAAACATGGTGCTTAACGTTACTTAGAATAAACCAAATATGGCATGCTGTTACACAAAGACAGACAGGTGCATGAATGAGTTTGACAAGTCAGTGAATGAACAGACACTTTGGGAGGGGGGGGGGACACGACCGCTAACTATTACATGAAGCACCCATGTGGAAAAGGTGAAACGGTCCTTATTTCTGTTCTCAACCACCACCAACTCAACCCTTAGTGATCAAGTAGTGTTTGTAGAGATGCATCTTAAGATGGCTGACAGGTGGAATGAATCCATCTTTAATGATCACAGACCCCCACAACACGGCCTACCCTAACCCCACCACAATGCTCGAATGGATTTAGAGTAGATGGAGATCTTTGGGATCAAAAAGGCACCAATGGTTACATCTATGTTCTCATACTACCACGGATGATGCAAAAATGCATACCTGCACTACGTGTGATCAGTATGGCTTGTAGCTACTCTGGTGGCCTCCACGTCTTGGAGTTTTCCCATAGCTTGTATTGCCCTGGTCTGGAGGACAAGAGAAAAAGGGACTGAGTTCTTCTGTACAACAAGGAGGACCAAGAAAATAAAGTTTCTTTTTCGTTCCCTGGGGGCACTTATCGCTTACTGTAGTCGTAGCCACCCCCATAGCCGTAATAACCAGCAGAGTAGTCATAGTTGCCATAGCCGCCATATCCGTATCCTTGCTGTCCATAACCATAGTTCTGGTTGTATCCCTGGTTCCAGTAGTTATTGTAGCCTTGATTCCAGTTCTGGCCTTGGCCTAGAAACAGCAGACGAAGCCATTGTCACAACTCTGAAGTATACCAGACAATTAATTCACCCCAATAGGATTCTACCACTGAATGTGGGTTAATAGACAGACCCTGATGGTATGTACATGTAGACACTTACCTCCACGGGCCCTGCCACGTCCAACATATCCACGAGAACCGTACTGCTGCTGCTGGTAGACCTCTTTGGGCTGGGCTACTTTAACTTCGCACTGGAACAACAAACAAGGAATAAGAGCTTTACAAAAGAGTATATTATAATAAAATGCCATCACTCTGCAAAATGCATGCTATTCCATTACCTTGCTTCCACCAACGTTATGGTACTTCTTCTCCATAACCTTGAGGGGAGCCTCTTCCTTATATGTGATGAACACGAATCCTCTCCTCTTGTCTGTCTTTGGATCTTGGGGAAGCTCAATGGTCTCGATCTAAACAAGAGAACAAACAATTTAAGGGGCCAGTATCATAAAAGCCATTCAGATACTTGATAAACAGACAGACAAACTTTTACCTCTCCAAAGGTTCCAAAGTACTCCTGAATGACCTCCTTTGAAGTATCAGGGTTGAGGCCGCCCACGAAGATTTTCTTGATCGGGTCTTTCTTCATGGCCATGGCCTTCTTTGGGTCAATTTGTCGTCCATCTAACCTGTGCTCCTTCTGTTCAAGAACCTGAAGGAAAAATAGCAGAAAACTGTCAGAACTGCCCACCCTGTATACACTAGCAACCATTTGGTTCCGGATACAATTGCTTCCTCACTCACCTTATCTACACTGACTGCCTCTTTAAAGAGAATGAAGCCAAAGCCTCTTGACCGGCCTGTCTGCTGGTCCATCTTTATAGTGCAGTCTGTCACTTCACCGAACTTGGAGAAGTAATCTTTAAGATCCTTCTTGCTCGTGTCCCAGCTGAGACCACCAACAAACATTTTCCTAAACACACAAATAAGGGAAGGGCACGCATTTAGTTTTACAGGCATTACTGCTCCTCCAACTTTATAAATGGCTGTGGGGGGTGGGGTGGTTGCCGGCCGGAGGGGGTGTAAATGTACACACTGTTCCAGAACATCTGTTGACCCCATGACGTGGGACGGCCCGCTGCAATTGCCATAGCTTGTGGCTATTTTACCACATTAATAAAACATGGGGAAAAAATGCCGTATGAGCAATGTGCGTAATTCCCCATTAGCCAATACATTAGATTTCTCCTTCACGCGCCCATCCCCCCTCTACTCTGCACATGGCGCCAACAAAGGCCGGCTGAACAAAGAAACATGGCACACCACGAGTGCCATTATCAATCGCCGGATTCATCAAAGGTTGGCGATGAGGCGTTTAAAACTCACCCGGCATCCTCCTCGCCTTTGCTGGCGTCGATCTGTCCGCCCTCGTTGCCGCCGTTCTGCGAATCCCCGTCCAGGTCCGCTTCGGCGTCGGCGTCAGCCTGCGCGTCGGGCCCCGCAGCCTCCTCGCACTCATTCACGGCGCTGTCTTCGATCCCCTCCTCGCCGAGGCCGGCTCCGTTGAAATCATCGTCGACTTCGTGGCCGTTTTCCGATGTTTCCATGTACTGCTGCTCGGTCTCAGACATGTTTGAACTGTTAAACCTAGAAAACAGAAGACAAAACACGTCAGCTTGGAAGGTTAGAAAAATCCCGGCGGTTACATAATCGGTCAGGCAGTTCATGCTTCGCCATTTACATGGTGCCAATGCATGCATTTCCCACCATTTTGACCGGTACACTCGCGCTCCGTGCATCCACGGAAAGAACAGTCTGCGTGCGGGAAAATGGCACCGGAGAACCGTTTACAAAGTCAACATGGTGGCCACCAATCAACCGAAATATATTTCTGCTGGAGCCACAGATTAAAAAACGCCCAGCGCGTGTGCCACACTGATAAACCGAGCCCCCACTGTACAACTCAAATTCGCGGTTACGTAATGCAGAGGCCGAGCAGCCGCACACCAGGGCCGCTTCTTCTGCTGTTTACACACACGTAACCGACGCCATGAACAACAGTGAACCGAATGTCCGCGGCCGAGCGGGTACTTACGCGACACCGCAGTGAAATAAAGCGAGGCTAAAACAGAAGGAAATGCAGCTTACTCGTCACACAGCCGGAGAGCTCTCTTCAAGATGGATTCTCCCACTCGACGACAACTCGTGGTTGGTTTTCTAGAACCGGTAGAAAAAAAAAACACTTTTCTGCGGAGGCGGCGTCTGATTGGCTGATCGCAGCGGTCACTCTCGGTGGTGGCCAATTGCGGGCGCGGTGCTTTCTTTTCTTTTTTTTACGCAGGAGCTGTTCACGCCCTCCTCACACAGGAAGCGACTCGGAGCACATTTTCAGATCCAAATGATTCATCCGCCAACGTTGCGTCGAATAATGTTTCTCACAGCGGTTGACTGGCTCGGATCGCAGGCCAATCTGGATCTGACGAATCTGCAGCAACACCCAACACGAGCACAATCCAGTGGTGTGGAAAAGCAACGGCCAGTGGATGGAATATGTACACAGTGTAGATTATTGTGATTATGTTTATAGGGTGCGCTTTATGAATATGCTATCCAGTGGCTACAGTATAAGTTTATGAAATATTCTGAGCATGGGTTGAACGAAGAAACAGATACCATTATATAAATTTAAATGAATACAATATTTAATAAAACAGGTCCACACTAAACGCTATTTTGTTAGATTGCATCTAATTTAATTGAGAGGATCAAAGAGCCGGTGATTCAACAAGTAATAAGGCCAAATCTTGCTGTGTTGCACTGAAATGTATTGTTACTGTAATTAGGACACGATAAGAAATACTTTTATTGATCCTCCAAAGAGGAAATTAACTATTGGCACAGCAACACACAGGGGGAAATGTAGAAAGAATATAATTACTAAATACCATTACAACACATACAAAAGTGTCTTCATGGTCCCTTTCAGAGAAATTGATTTGCAGCCGGGATCATACAAATAGACAAAACCAAAACGATGAAAACACAGAAACCCTACACACGGGTGGACAAACTGACAATTTGATGTTTGTCATTTATTGAAAGCATTTGGACCATTTATGTAGATCTACTGAGTTTTTATTCTTATTATGAATGAAATCAAACTCCTTATATATATATTTTATTTTTCATAAAACAGTTTCTTTAAGCTCATAATACATTTTATTTTTATTTCTTTAGGGAAAGACTGAAGACGTTTGTTAGAATGTACTCAATCTGATGTTATGTATTCTTCCCTTTCTTCCTGTCTTCCACAGCTGCTCCATCACATATTTGAGGCCTGTTGGGACAGTTTTTGATCAGCCAGTCAGCTAGCCAAACCTATTGCAAACAATGAAATCAACAACAATAATTAATGGCTAATGAATAAATCTATCCATTCATGCACCTCAAAAATATTGTGCACTGAACACTTACACAGGGGTTGAGTGGCTTGTGCCTGCAGAGCTGAGTGAGCCCTCGAACCAGAGTTGGATTCACATGCTTGCTCAGGTATTCTTCGGTTTCTTCTCTCGAAGGAAAGGGCTCAATAACAGCTGCAGAGAGAAAGAACAAAATCATATGCGCTAAATAGAACATTTCCATATGAGAAACAGTATGTGTGATGTGTGAATAACTTACAGTTTGGGAACATGAATTTGATCTCCCTCTCAGCTGCATAAAATGACTCACTGCCATGGAGTGCGTTCTTCAGGTCACAAGTGCCATACTTTGCTCTAAGGCTGGGGGGGGGGAACACACCTTCAGAAGTGCACTCCTGCTTAAGTTGTCTTGATCACAAACTGTTACCTTTCTACTTTGAATAAAAGACCACAATTATTATAGCAAAGTAAATAAATTAACTACATTGATAAGACATAGTTAACATGTTCTATCAAAGGAGTTTACAAGTGTTGTGAAACCACAATATGTGCTGTTATTAGTCATAAAGTGTGAGTACTGAACTTGTCATGGCAGTTTAAATAATGTTTATATTTCCCCCAAGTATAGTGACGGCCTATTTTAGTGTCGGCAGCCTTTGTTTCTAATGAAACATTTATTGCTATTTGGATGGATCAGCTTTGCCTGTGTGTACATTCATTCAACATGTGGTTCATCGTAGCACCTTTCATGCATGAAAAGCCTGAAAACAGAACAAAAGTCTGAATCAACACCTTAAAGTAAACAAACTGACCTTTCTGGGTGAGTTTCTCGAGCCTTGGGGCTGTTGAGAGGCCCCATGAGAATCCTCCAGTAGGCAACAGCATTGCTGCGGGCCAGCGTCAGGGCGATGATGGGGCCAGAGCTCATGAAGGCAGACAAGTTGGGAAAGAAGAACTTCCCAAAATGGTCTACGTAGAAGTCGCTGCATTGCTCTGGACTTAGCTGCAGCTTCCGCTTCTGCAGCAGACATGGAATATTGAACATTTCACAGAGATGTGTGGAGAGAGGAGAGTCAAGTTTGGTGCATCAGAAAGAATCCAGACATTCAAACCTCCTCGAGTAGTAAGAGCAATATGTATGGACATAGGTGAGGTGGTGTGCATGCAGGCACGAGCAGGCATTTGAAGGGTATGCAATAATCTTAGAATACACGTGGCTGGAGAATGCTGCACCCTAAGAAAATACTACTCCTTAAAAATGTATTTGTATGTTATGTTGCTTGTATTTTTGATGTGTGGCCAGCGCTCCCTGGTGGACACATTTTGCAACTATTGAAGCGTTTCTATATTTCCTCAACAACCCGTCAGTGAGAGTTCACCTACATTTTGAGAAGCTGCTCGCCCGTTCATGTAGGAGCATCTGAAACTGTAGCTATAGATCTACCACCAGTTAAATTATGTCCATAACAACTGTAAAATCCAAACCTACCTGCAACACAGAGAATCCCGATTTGAGGATAACGTCTTCGATCTCCTCACTTCTGTGGATGGCGTCTGGTTTAATGAGAGCCAGGGTTCTCTCTACGTAAATGCGAGGATATGAGTTCTGTTCCATACTAAAAATGTGTTCACTAAGCTGGTAAAGTTAGTTATTGATCAACTAAAATGGGGAAGAGGTGGTGAACGACTTCAGACTTCAATCTGCCCCCTGGTCCTAATGTCTCCTAACCTACGTTCTTATTTTCCTATGTTCCTTTCATGTGGTAAACACCCGTCCATGACAGGGCTCAGAAACAGCCTCTCTAGGATCAAAGAATACAGTTGGCATGGAAGTTTCATCACCACAATTCAACCTTCAATTCTCACTAGACAGGTCATAAGATATTCAGGA
Organism: Pleuronectes platessa; assembly: GCF_947347685.1. NCBI lineage: Eukaryota > Metazoa > Chordata > Actinopteri > Pleuronectiformes > Pleuronectidae > Pleuronectes > Pleuronectes platessa. The sequence goes on from NC_070633.1 coordinate 15,223,564, forward strand.
TCGAGTCTTTTATCCAGATCTTGATGCTTGGCCCAGTGGCCGCACCAGGGCCGGGTCTAGGCAGGGGCAAGAGGGGGCCTGGCCCCCTCAAATAAATGTTGTGCCCCCTCAAACTAAATAGGGTTAGGTTTAGGGTTAGGCACAATGCCCCCTCAAGATTTGTGGCTGCCCCCTCATACATGCCTGTCTAGACCCGGCCCTGGGCCGCACACAGGCAGTAGCGGTTGGGGCTGAAGCAGAGGGCATTGATCATGTCACCACTGTCCAGGGTGTACAGGTGCTTGACCTTATTCAGGTCCCAGAGCATGGCCTGGCCGTCCCATAGAGTAGAGACAAAAGGTATCCTTCAATAAAATTTCCAAGCTAAATATATAGCTAGTATCTAGAATATCTACCTAATCTTACATATCCAGTCAGGCAGTTCATGCTTCGCCATTTACATGGTGCCAATACATGCAATTACCACCATTTTGACCAGTACCATCGCATGTCCATCGTCCACAAAAGGAATCATCTGCGTCCGTGGCAAATGGCAACAGAGAACAGTCTACAAACTCAACATGGTGACCACCCGTCATCCAAAATGCATTTCTGCTGGAGCCACAGATTAGAAGAACCCTCAGCGTGTGTGCCACACTAATAAACCCAACCCACGCCGTATAACGTAAATTATGACTAACTATGGATCTAGGAGACCAAACTATGAGGTTCATCCTGGTCTTTGCGTTGAATGACGCCCTCATCTCTCTATCATCAAGAACACATATGAACAAAGTCTTGTGACTGACCTTTGGAGCCTTGGCTCGCTACCCATAAAGCTCCCCCAGTGAGCACGCCTCCTCCCCTGGCCCGAACGCCTCAGCCTTCTCTAAGAGATTGTGACGGTCATTGTTTGGTCTCATAGATCCATAGTTAGAGGCCTATCTTATGATCTATGTTCAACATCACTCAGACCGTCACCACAGTCTTTACCTTGGATGACTAGAAACATCAGTTTCCAGATGAACAGATGACTCTACCTCCTCACATCATGGCCCAGCAGAAGAAATCACTAACGCAGCCCAGGAAGTGGCCACACTTCTGGCCACACTTCTGGCCACACTTCTCTAAATGAAAGACAGGGATGAAACCCTTGTCGACATTGTGATGGCTGTTTGGAGTCACCAGAGGTTGTAAATCCTGCACCCTATAGTAGTGCACTCATGACTCTTTATGAACCCAGGATGATTGGTTGGGAGGCTGGGAGCCCCTAGGTTTATACCTGGTAGTCACAGCCCTGCAGAACTTGGGCTGTACACACTCTCTGGTACGCCGAGTCTGTTCAGCCTTATCTTACACACCCTGGGAGTCAGGATGAAACATGTTTGCTGGCATGATTGGCATATTGATTAGTTCTTTCCTGATATGTTCAGGCCGAGTAGTCTGCGCCAACCAAATCTGCCTCTTTGACGTCATGGCCAATGACATAACTGCACCAATGTCCCTTGTAAGCTGGGAATGAGTGGCAGGGCAGAGTTTAATAGGCTCATGGTGTCGATGTCCTCTGGTTTGGCTGTTCTTCTAAGAGCTGCCAATAAAGTGGCAAATGCAGGTTGCCCGAACGGGCTGCTTGTGTTGCTGCATTATAAGGCCGATACACCAGTCGGTCAGACTTATCACACTCTTTCAGAGGACAGCGTGGATTAGCAGTTACCCGGTGTAGACCCAGAAACGTTAAGGCTGCCATCTCCCGCTCAAATGGAGGCATATCCCCCATTCATGTTTCGGGGGCATACTTGATCTTAGCCAGTCTCCGGCAACCTGCATTTGACTGAGATGCACCACTAGGGATGCTCCATGCCTTCATGAGCCTGTGCAAAAAGTCACCAGCAACAGGAACCGTTACTGATTGATGGGACTGATGGGACTGAGGGATGCCTGCCCAAATCCCATCCATTGGAGCAGGAGCTTCAGTTGGAAGGTTCAGCCCCACAATTTTTGCCAGAATTGTAACCTTTGAGAAGACGGCCGTGGGGGAAGGCTCACTGTCACCCATGCTGCTGAGGATTGACGCCCCCTCAAATTGTGTGGATTTAGGCTGCTCCAGCCCAGCAGCCCCATCAGACTGCTCATCACTTCCAAAAAGGAAATTTAAGCATGGACAGAGAGAACATGAGGCTGAATTCACATTCTCCTCCTGATGGAGGGTAACCTGTCAGGGGAGGATTCATTTGAGTTCCCATGCAGCGATGCCCTGGCTGTTGTGGCAGGGTACTTGGCCTCAACTCTACCCAACCTCTCTGACAGACCACATATGGCAGCTAGGATTTGCAGCCGTGTGTCAAGTCACACTCCTTATATATTTTGTTTTCACGTTACAGTTTATTTGTGCTGAAAAAACATTTAGTTTTTAATTTATTTATCGAAAGACTGAAGACGTTTGTTAGAATGTATACAATCTGATGTTATGTATTCTTCTCTTTCTTCCTGTCTTCCACAGCTGCTCCATCACATATTTGAGGCTTGTTGGGACAGTTTTTGATCAGCCAGTCAGCTAGCCAGACCTATTGCAAACAATGATAACAATAAATAAGGGCTAATGAATAAATTTATCCATTCGTATATATCTAAAATGTATTGAACTAAACACTTACAGAGGGGTTGAGTGGCTTGTGCTTGCAGAGCTGAGTTAGCCCTCGAACCAGAGTTGGATTCACATGCTTTCTCAGGTATTCTTCGGTTTCTGCTCTCGAAGGAAAGGGCTCAATAACAGCTGCAGAGAGAAAGAACAAAATTATATGCACTCAACAGAACATTTCCATATGAGAAACAGTATGTGTGATGTGTGAATAACTTACAGTTTGGGAACATGAATTTGATCTCCCTCTCAGCTGCATAAAATGACTCACTGCCATGGAGTGCGTTCTTCAGGTCACAAGTGCCATACTTTGCCCTAAGGCTGGTGGGGAGAAACACACCTTCAGAAGTAAACTCCTGCTTAAGTTGTCTTGATCACAAACTGTTACCTTTCTACTTTGAATTAAAGACAACAATTATTATAGCAAATCAACAGAGCGAAAGTCTGAGGTAACACCTTAAAAATTAACAAACTGACCATCCTGGGTGAGTTTCTCGAGCCTTGGGGCTGTTGACAGGCCCCATGAGAATCCTCCAGTAGGCAACAGCATTGCTGCGGGCCAGCGTCAGGGCGATGATGGGGCCAGAGCTCATGAAGGCAGTCAAGTTGGGAAAGAAGTACTTTCCATACTGGTCTGTGTAGAAGTCGCTGCATTGCTCTGGACTTAGCTGCAGCTTCCGCTTCTGCAGCAGAAACGGAATATTGAACATTTCCCAGAGATGTGTGGAGAGAGGAGAGTCAAGTTTGGTGCATCAGAAAGAATCCAGATATTCAAACCTCGAGTAGTAAGAGCAATATTTATGGACATAGGTGAGGTGGTGTGCCAGCAGTCATCTAAAGGGTTTTCAATAATCTTAGAATACACGTGGCTGGACAATGCTGCACCCTAAGAAAATACTACTCATTTATTTGAATATTATGCAGCTTGTGTTTTTGATGGGACCATTATATGTGCCGCCAGCGCTCCCTGGTGGACACAAGTTGGAAGTATTGAAGTGTTTCTCTATTTCCTCAACAACCCGTCTGTGAGACTTCACCTACATTTTGAGAAGCTGCTCGCCCGTCCATGTAGGAGGATCTGAAACTATAGCTACAGATCTACCACCATTTAAATAATGTCCACAACAAATGTAAAAACAAAACCCACCTGCAAGACAGCGAATCCCGATTTGAGGATAACGTCTTCGATCTCCTCACTTCTGTGGATGGCGTCTGGTTTAATGAGAGCCAGGGTTCTCTCTACGTAAATGCGACGAAATGAGTTCGGTTCCATCTTCAGCAATTGAGTTCACTAAGATGGTAAAGTTAGTTATTGATCAACTCAAATTGGGAAAAGGTGGTGAACGACTGAAGACTTCAATCTGCCCCTTGGTCCTAATGTCTATGTTTCGGTTGCCATGATACCATTACCGTTCTACGGCAAGCCAAGCAGGACAATCCATTTCATTTGCTTAACCTCGACACCAGATTCTAAACCCCAGACATGACGTCACCTTATTTTTTTAATCTGCTTCCTTTAGCTCCAAAATTTGAAATTGAATACCCTCGACTCAGATTTTAGGGTGCAAGACTATTAAACATTTTGTATATGAAAAATTGAAAAAGTACAATCTCCTCACAGAGCAATATTGGTTTAGACAAAAGCTACCAAACGTTATTGTCATGTTTAAACCTTCAGCCTAACTAACCTTTTTAATAAACTCTTATATCCACTTTTTCTGTTAAAGTACCCCCCCGCGATGTAAATCATTGATATCATGCAGCATTGAAACAAAGAAAGCACACATTCATTTCAAACGAGTCTTTTATTCAAACTGATTCAACCATAAGATCTTATCGTGTTCCAATAGTGACCTGCCACACTCTGATCAGGTTGTCAGTGTAGCCAGCAAACAGGGTCTGAAAAGAAGAGGGACAGACATTAACACACACGACTCAATTATTACTTTTTAAAGTCTGTTGGTTTGTTCAGAACATTCAAACAAGTGTGTTTCTAGTCTCCCCTCATATTTGCAGGTATGTCACCAGTTTACATCAGAATTTTATGTGAATAGGTATAATCCCCGGGGGTAACACACTTTGGTAGAATTGCCACATAAATACTGAAAGGTCCTAGAGATCAGGGTGTTGTACCTGTCCATCAGCAGACCATGCCAGGGAAGTACACTGTGGGGGTTCAGCCTTGCTATTTGTGCTGATCACTTCCTGTCTCAGCTCATCCACAATGATCTTGCCCTCCAAATCCTACAAGAAGAGAAGGAAAACCACAGAGGCGTCAATAACAGAACTGCAGCAATGAGTCAATCACAGACACTAATACATCAAAAATGAATGAACACAATGAACATTTGGCCCATGACAGAGCTCAGAAACAGCCTCTTTATCATCAAGAAATACAGTTGGCATGGAAGTTTCATCACCGCAATTCAACCTTCAATTCTTTATATACTGGTCATAAGATATTCATGATAGAGTCTTTTACCCAGATCTTGATGCTTGGGCCAGTGGCGGCACACAGCCAGTAACGGTTGGGGCTGAAGCAGAGGGCATTGATCATGTCACCACTGTCCAGGGTGTACAGGTGCTTGCCCTCATTCAGGTCCCAGAGCATGGCCTGACCGTCCTGTAGAGTAGAGAGACAAAAGTATCCTTCAATAAAATGTCCAAGCAAAATATATAGCTAGTATAAGATATTTACATAATAACGGAGAGCTTACAACTAGACTTTAGAGGAAAAAGCTTCACTAATCAAAAGCACCAAGACAAACTAAAAATATATATTGTATATATGTTCAGAGCATTCAAAGTGTGTTTCTAGTCTCCCCTCATATTTGCAGGTATGTCACCAGTTTACATCAGAATTTAATGTGAATAGGTATAATCACCGGGGTAACACACTTTGGTAGAATTGCCACATATTTACTGAAATCTTACTACTTCTAGTAACTTTAATATCACCATTTAAAGAGATACTTCTTTCTGCAAGTCTACCATTATATAAAGTTTACATCATACCTTTCCACCAGATGCACACAGGGAGCCATCAGGAGAGACAGTCACTGTGTTCAGGAAGCCAGTGTGGCCAATGTGGTTGGTCTTCAGCTTGCAGTTGGCCAGGTTCCACACCTTAGAGAAAAGGACATACAATTAGCATTTACACCATGAAACCATTTTAGATCATACCATGGAAAAAAAGATAATATAGGCTAGCTTTTTAAAATCGTTGGGCAGATTTAAGATCAAGTCTCTAACCTTTTTATAGTAGGTCAGGGGTAACAAATTGTTAAAGGGGAAATGATTAAGGTGATTTAGTCCATCTATGCACCCATGTGGTTGTTGTCAGACAAATTATGTAACTGGAAACACATTAGGAGGGAGTTTGTCTTAGATCTGATAGTCTGGAAATGGGTTTTATGACGACCTGGTGTAGATCCTACTTGAAGTGAAGAAAAAAACCTAATTGGCCTACATTAGAGCTCAGAAACAGCCTCTTTATCATCATAGAATACAGTTGGCATTGAAAGTTTCATCACTGCCCGAATATCATTCCCGACTTTTCCCTGTGACCCCAATGGTGTTCAGAACAAACATAAACCATCCGAGAGAAATTTGGGATCAAGTCTCACTAGCCTTCTTGGTCAGGGGTACACAAACTAAGTTAAAGCTTAGGGGAATAAAAAAATTTAAACATTACCTTAACCAGCTTGTCCCAGCCACAGGAGACAATGATGGGGTTGCTGCTGTTGGGGGAGAAGCGCACACAGGACACCCACTCAGAGTGGCCCTCATCCTGAAAATTGAAGAGGTACAATGATCTCACATTCACACTTGAGCACTTAAAACCACTAAACTTTAATTTCACCGTCAGAAAGACTCACCTGGATGGTGTATTTGCAGACTCCAAGAGTGTTCCATAGCTTGATGGTCTTGTCCCGGGATCCAGACACAATCTGGCGGTTATCAGCAGAGAAGGCCACACTCAGAACATCCTTGGTGTGTCCAACAAATTGGCGAGTGGTGGCACCGCTGGGGAAACAGAAAACATTTCAAATTAACCATTGATCAATTCAATGAGTAAGCTGTAACCGAGCACTTTTGACCATTGTACAGGACAAAAAATGTCCCTTTTAGACTGGTGAATGTCTGTCATATAATACAAAACCAGTATATACTCTTTTTTTCAAAGACACAAACAGTATCATGACATCATGGTTTGTCCTTGCCTGTACATAGATGAATATCAACATGATATCAAAATGTCAAACAACTGTTTGACATTTTAAGAAGTAAGCATGGTTGTGCCCAATAATACTGGTAAAACGAAACTAGGAGCTACAAATTCAGGAGTGAAGAAAAGACATCTTATATTCATTTTCTATGTTTATGGATGCATATTTATCATTTATTCCTAGCATGAATCTTGACAGCACATTGCAAGTAAGATATTATGGCTTATAACTGCCTCGTACAAAACTGAAGACTTGTGACCATATTTCCACGAGATTGTAACCGATTGAAAGCAGGGGAGAATAACTGGTTTAACCTATAGGTACCATATGTTAATTTGAGCAACCTGATCTCGACTCATTAGTCTGAATTCTCAGATCATTTAAATTTCAGTTAAGAGTTTTATATTAAGAGTTTTGACAGATATGTTAATCTGGTGGTATCCTTTAAAGATTCTTTGAAAATTGACATGAAACATTTCAAGAGAAATACAATTATTGATGAGTCATTGATTAGTCCATCTATGCACCCATGTGGTTGTTGCCAGTCAAATTATGTAACTGTGTAGAAATGGGTTTTATGACGACCTGGTGAAGATCCTACTCTAAGTGAAGAAAAAGGCAAACAACTATTCAACTGTAGCAAAGGATAATACAAACAAAGTGGACTACGTTAGAGCTCAGAAACAGCCTCTTTATCATCATAGAATACAGTTGGCATTGAAAGTTTCATCACTGCCCCATTATCCTGCCTGACTTTTCCCTATAACCTCAACAGTGTTCAGTATGAACACAAACCATCCACTGCAAGTTACAAGCCTCCAACTCCACCCACACATCAAACCAGTAACTAAAGACATGTCTGATCCAGGAACTTACGTGGTGAGATCCCACAGGCGGAGGGTCGAGTCCCAGGCACCGGACAGGGCGAACTGTCCATCTGAGGAGATGACCACATCACTCACAAAGTGAGAGTGGCCCTTCAGGGAGCGCTGGGGGATGCCATAGTTGGTTTCATCACGGGTCAGCTTCCACATGATGATGGTCTTGTCTGCAAAACAGAAATACATCCCACAATTCAAATACGCTCAATTGAAGCAGATATGTTAACCATGTATGAATCAGCAGGGAGCAAGTGAACGAACAAGCAAAATGGCCAAACAGGAAGCAGACACAATATATTAAAAATGGATTGTTACTATGTCCACACATAAATGGATGCTCCATATCTTTGCGTATGTGATATGTGTGATTACACCTGTGCATGGTAGCATATTTTAGTTAAAGTTGTCTATCATATGTTGCCAGGTTCACTTATATCTTATGGTATCTTAACACTTGTGTATATACTTTTATTTGAACTAATGAATTGTACTAGTAGATACACATTTGTGCACGTTACATTTTAAATTAAACTTCTGTTATTACACTGCAAGTTACACTTTAGAGTCGTGGTACTTTTAAGCGCAGTTGTGAGGGATATTATATTCTTTAATTGCACTAGTGTGTGGTACACCTGTGGTTGAACCACTGTTAACTATAGCACATTACAGAAGAGAGTAACTACAACTGAATAGCAGATGACGCCTGATGCTATTAGCTAGCACGGCTAGCGGGTACCTTTCTTCCCGGTTGGCGCTCATAGTTTCGGGTATGGAAACCGAAAACCAACACACATTACTTCGTGGCTTGTTATATAAACACGACATGGGCCACGTACGTCGGTAAAGTCTGTAGTCTTACGTTATTTCTGCAAACCGGCTAGCTCTAGTGCTACGGGAGCCATGTTGGCGGAGCCGGCGGGGAGGACGCCTCACCTCGGGACGCCGACAGAATCATGTCGGGATACTGGGGCGTCGTGGCGATCTGGGTGACCCATCCGCTGTGCCCCTTCAGGGTCCCCCTCACTGTCATCTGCTCGGTCATTTTGGCGAGGTTTGGTGGTGCCTTGACGAGGATGGAATCGGATATTTCAGAGGTCTGAAAATACCTAGGTCCTCATCGCATCTGGCCACGGAGGGAAAGGAAGTTCAGACCCGGATGCAAAAGCTAAGAGGAGGTGAACGAGCCGCGGAGCACTCTGGGAAATGTAGACTTGCTATTTTCATCCGGGACTACAGTGTTTCCACAGGATGTCACCGTCGAATGAATTCACTGCTCATTCATTTACTGCTCACTATTTTACTGCTCACTAACACTCAGACAATGTGCTGAGGTATAGCGGGGATTACATAGTCCAACCGAGAGAAGCATTTTCATTTAATAAATTATTCTTTGTACTCTTTATTTTCATTCATTCAACTTTGAGGTTAAGCACGTTGGGTTAAGTCATCACCAAGAACTGAAGATCAACACAACATTCCAGACACCAAGAAAACACATTTAAATAGTAACATTTGACAAACAGCTAAATCAAGACTATACGAAAAAGCCTTATGACTTAATACAGGACATAACATGTATTCTAAAGTTAACGAATCAAAGCAAACGAGAATAACAATAACTAACAAACTGCATATTTCTTGGTACAAATATTATATATATTTAAAATATTTCACATTTTCGTTATTTTCACTTATTTGCTATTTTTATTGTTATACTCATATTTGTACACTGATATTGTGGAAATGTATGTCAAGAGGAATAAAGACACCAACAAATTATAGAAGTCTTTCCTGAAAACTGGGAATGTCAAAAAATAAAATAATTGAATATGCAACATTTACAAAACACTTGGTGATCAGCGATAATTGTTGCACCAATTGAATGTTCACTAACATCAATCTACAAATATAAAGTTATTTGTATAAACTTGCAATTGGAATTACAGTCCAAAACATGACACACAATTAAAGCAGATGTTAATATTGTGTGCTATGCTCTATTGTTCTCCACCACATGCATCAACTGCCATCAAATGCAATTAAAATTCAGAGAATGCTGATTTTGCCTAATGGGTAAAACAGGTACGATGGAGGCACGCGTGTTGTTCAGCTGCGTGAATGGGGCGATGAACTCCAGGTTGAAGGAACAGGTACTGGGTCTTACACTGGTACGTGTAAGACCCTTCCTCACTCATAGCAGAGACGTTGTAGCATTACAAATAAAGTAGGCTGATGGTGCAAAATTACATTACATTTAGTTGGCGCTTTATCCAAAGCAACTAACAAGAAGTACCTTCAACCATGAGGGTACAAAACCAGGACAACAAGAATCCATTAAAAAATCAAAATAAAAGCCCCCAGATGGATACATGGAAGAAACTTATTGCATAACACAAAAACAAAGACCGCCACAAAGAAGGAAATCTGCAGTTTGGATCAATTCACATCCTCACTGAGTTACTACTTACTGGAAACATTGGAATCGAAAACACGCACCAAGCATCTTATACACACACACACACACACACACACACACACACACACACACACTGACTACTCTACTCGCCTCTCGCTCTCTGTCAAACCAGCACCAAGCCTCAGGCACAAATTCAAAATTCATCATGAGGAATTTTTCTAGCTATTATTATTATAAGACTTATAACACTTATAAGACTTATACCACTAACACACACGCACACACTTACTGATGGTGACCAGGACTTACTTTCAGTGTACCTACCATTTACTTCCTCTCACATTTGGTCACGTACTGATAAAGGTCTATATGCAACAAATTAGTTAAATGAATAGTTATTAGATGAGGAGCCTTAAAATCTAAACCATGTAGTTTAAGGCAGGACACTACAGGCAAAAACATTGTTTTTTCAAGTACTGGTCAATTTTCAGATTTTGGTCTATTTCGCTTCCATCTCTTCCAAGAAAACTTCCAAAAATACACATTAAGATGCTGTTTGTTTTACCATCTTTCTGTTTGCATATATAGATTTCTATCTACAATTATATTAATACTACAAGGGGAAATAAATAGTATTGTATTTATATAGCGCTTTTTTCTAGTCTTGATGACCACTCAAAGCGCTTTACAGTACAGTTTTACATTCGCACACACATTCATACAGTGCATCTATTCGCAGCACTTTGTTATTCTATGGGGGGCCATTGGGGGTTCAGCATCTTGCCAAAGGACACTTCGGCATGCAGATGGGGATGGAACTGCCGACCTTCAGGTTGGAGGACGACCACTTCATCCCTCAGACTCAGCCTCCCTATACTGACGTGATAAATACTGTCTTCAACTGTAGGGCCTCCCCTAATGTACAGTACATTAGCCTGTATGCCCTATCTCTTTACAGTAGCTATTAGCTCATGCATGTACACAAACAATATGAAAGACAACCATATTTGTATTTGTAAACTGAGAGGTGCTGCCTGTCTGTGATGACTATGTGCTCACCACTGTGCAGGAGATGTGGAGGGCAGACACCAAGTCTAATCTGGACTCTGTGCAAAGAGGAATTATTAATATATATATTTAATTACTTTTTTTTTAACGCACCCGAGAAAATGTGCCACTTTCTTTGTAGGAAGAAAAGGGGCAGGGGCTCATGTATATGTGTGCACATGACAGGATATATCTATATGGTAAGAATAGACCAATAGTTCAGTAGATGTAAAATGATTATTTTTATATAAAAATCGAGACTCAAGAGACATTCAGTAATTTTACAACATTAGCAGTTAATACAACACATTGAGGTATCTATGAAAAAATCCCATTCTTCTTTTCTGTCACGTAAGACGCACTTAAAAACAAAGGTACATTTTAAAATGTATAAAGTTCATAGAAGAGAACAATCTGTCAAACATATAGATTGTTAATCACAAACAATTGCAGATGTTTTTTTAAAACAGAATCAGGTTTCACGTTGTTTCTTTTGACAAAGAAATTAAGAATTTCCACTCGTTCCAAGCTACATTATGTGAGTTCAGATGTGTTCAAAAGCCAAAAGAAGAGTCGACAAGGCTTGTGTGAACAGTATAGGATTACAGGTAGTTAGAGCAGCCTCTCTTTCTGTCGAGAAATTCATCCGTTATCTGTTATGTCAGTTGATTCAAAGAAATACAATCAGTATCAATAAATAAATTTGTGTCAGTTGAAACAGTTCTTGGTGATACACATGTAGTGGAAGGCGTATACTCAAATATATTCTTTAACAACAGACAGCAAGGCAGAACTTGGCACATTTAGTGTTAAGACCCAACTGCATGTTCCTGTCGCTACCACTGTTCAACATTGTCCATGTAGTCCTCCATGGTGCTATTCTCATCCAGATCCCACCACTCTGGGAGTAGCACCTCCCTCTGCTGCTCCTCAGTAACTGCAGAGTGGCTGTCCGGCTGTCGCGGTGTTCCTGTAGGCTTCAGCTGCCTCCCTTGCTTTGCGAGCCTTCCACGAAGCCGCCTCCTCTCCTGCTGACGCCTTTCTCTGGCCTTCCTGCGCTCGTGCTGCCTCGCCACCTGGAAACGCTGTAAGAAAAGGTCACGGCCATACTCATACAGCTCCACATCCCATCGATTGAGCTGGCGGATTCTGTGCTGCGTCTCAGGAGGCACGTCCACACCGGAGGCGCGCGTGCCGTTGAGCTGCGTGAACGGTGCGATGAACTCCAAGTTGAAGGTGCGCTCGAACAGGTACTGGGTCTTACGCTGGTACTCGGTCAGCCCAAAGAAGGCCATGCCCCGTAGGTTACGTTTAGCACTCTCCAGCAGCACTGCCCACCGCTCCTCCTCACTCATGGAAGAGACGTTGTAGCACCCTACCAGGCTGAGGTCAGCCAGCATGCGGGTCTGCCGATTGTTGGCTAGGTTGTAGGGGCAGTCCATGAACTCCTGCAGGGAGCAACCCGACCAGTCATCTCCAGAGTAGCAGCTCGGCAGCTCAGACAACGTGGGTGAACGTCCTTCACACACGTGTAACGAGGCTTTCCATGTGGCACCTCGCTGCACGTGACGCCACTCACTCAGGTAGCGCGATACAGGGTCTCTCAGGATGGTTATGTAATAATAGTTTCTCCTGGAAAGAAGAAGAGGACATTAGATATGCAATAAGCCAATTCAAACAGCCTTAATCAGATATGACAACAGCAAAAAAAGCAGTCCTGCAAACAATGTAAAAGTTTAGCTACTAAATGACACATGGTTATTTAGTCTATTGGTAAAAATCCATAGATCATGATAAAACCTCATCCTGCTTGAAGTATTTAAACTTCCTCCGAGGATGAAATCCACACTTAAGATGAAAGTAAAGTATGAACACTGCAAATTGACCCATTAAACAGTTTGATTAGGTGTATATGTTAAACACGTAATTTCAATATCACATCCCTACAGTTTATAGATTTGTGTAAAAGTAAGACATAGACTATCTTGCCCTCTGTTTCATTGCTGTGTCGCCTGCAGTGATTGTGAGAAATGTGAAGTGATTGTGTGTCCCTTCTCCACCTTCACTTACCTGAGCAGGTTCAGTGGAGCTTCTTTCGTGTCCATGCGTGACGGGACACACTTGGTGAGCTCGGTCCAGTCCGCGTGGAGTCCGCAGCTCCAGCCGGTGGAGAAGCGGGAGAAGAGCCAGGTTTCTTTTTTACCTGGCCGGTAACAGGTACACTTCTTCTGGCCTGCGTGGCACTCGCACGGCCTCTCCAGCTGAATGTTCCGCACCAGGTGTCGACCGAAGGTGGTGCCCCCTGTTTTTTGAATGTGCAGAAACACTATAACATCATCCCCTTTGATGTTGAAGTCTACGCCGCGGTTCAAATCAGCTTTGGTGAAGTTGAATCGCGGGACAAAGCGCACCAGGGCGCCGTCCTCTGCGATGTACGGATCCTTCTGGGGCCCGTCTTGAGCTCCATTACCTCCGCTCCGGGAACCAGTTGCCCCGCCGACTTTCAGCCAGGACCCCAGCTGGTGCAGCATGCGGCACTCCGACCTGCTCGGGCACACGTACTGGACCATAATGACGCCAAAGAGTAACGACATGAGCAGGACGATCAGGAGCCGCTGGTGGCTGCCGCTGGATTTCTCATCCATTTTCCCGGGAGGAGCAGAACCACATCCCTCAGGCGGTCCGGACCCCTGCCTCTAGTAGTGTGTATATGGTCGCCAAACGAGCGAAAACAATAACAATGCAGCAGCTAGCCAGCTAACGTTAGCTAGCCAGACTGAAGGTGGCTGAGCGGCAAGAAAACGAGACGATAGCGTGAAGCAACTTCTTCTGTGTCATGAAATACCAGCCGGGCCGCTCTCCTCTGAAACAACAGGCTCGTTGTTCCTTGTGGGGTTGGTTAGGTCATCTCTGGATCAGCGGCAGGTCGGTGCGATCAACAGCCTGCGATTCCTGACCCTTTTCTTCCCAGCAGCCCCTGCGCTGGATGTGGGAGTGTAGTTACGTCACCACGGAGGTAACGTCCTGACCAGTCGAATAGGAGTTGTGTAAACTGCAGAATACGCGCTTTGCTTCTGAACAACATGCTTTCTGTCCCTGCAGCAGCATTTCATTGAAGCAACCTTGATTGTATCGACTGGAAGAAGGGTCAGTCCTCTCCACAAAGATCCACCTCACAAATAACGTGATAAAGTGTCATTTAAAAGGATAGTTCACCCCAAAAATGTATATTGACAATCTCTTCACCACTATGCTGACGGAGGGTGAAGATTTTGAGTCCACAAAACACTTTTCTGGGGTAAACACTTTTGCAGCGAAATCCAATACAGTTGAAGTAGATGGTGACCGCTTCTTCAAACGTAAAGCAACATCAAAACCATAGAATGCAACATACACGTGTCCGTAAGACCCGACATTTAGATCCGACTTGAAACATTGTCAAGACACCATGTTTTCAGCCTAAATTACCTCCGATGTCCTCTGGAGCCACGTTCTCCCGTGGATCACAGTCACAATGACACGGTGTTAATCTAGCAACCTTTCAGAGTTCCGCCACCATTTATGTTCCTGGTAGACACCGTAAATTATCTATGGAACCTACTAAATTTATATAAATACTTTATTTAAGAGTAATTGCTTTCACCGCCGAAATAGCTCAGTTGGGAGAGCGTTAGACTGAAGATCTAAAGGTCCCTGGTTCGATCCCGGGTTTCGGCAGGTATCTTTTTCTTATGCACAAACACTCCAGAGAAAATGCATTGTATTCGTAAATGTACGTGGCAATAAATCCTATCACTTATTTTTCACATGAGTAGGAATTTTCCTTATTGTTAAAAAAAATAATTTTCTGGTCGGTGTGTCAGTTTGATTTACTCTCAAACAAGAAGTTTTGTCTGTCACTTAGACCAAACATATTTTGAGCTACTTGCATTTAGATATGTGCCTGTGAGCTTGTTAGGAATTTAAATTTGAGCTAGTGTGGGTCTGACTGAACTCTTAACAAATAAGGATAGGATGGGGGACATGAACAGTTTAGCCAGATATTATGTCATCAAACAAATTATTAATAATAACCTTTTCCTTCCTATTGTTTAATCTTGAAATTAGAATGTGTTTGCGTCACATTGTCGTCTCGTTTTATTGGTTTAGTTGTTTCGAATGTCTGTACAAGCAAAACAATTCAGCCGATGTAACAGGAACATAATATTTTTACTCCAATGCACAACACTACATGGCGTCAGCTGTGTCAAGGCTGTCCGGGAGTGGCTCCTGGTCACTTCCTTATTCCAATGCCAAGAGGATGGACTACCTACTGTTATAAACTAATACAGACTCCGGCTGTTTGATGCGTTCTGATATGACTCGAGACTGTCCGGTACAGCTAGTGCCGGGCAGTGTGTTGGATGCCCATTGTTTGCTGATTGATACCTTTCATTCCTTTCTAAATAAATACTTGATTGAACCAAACCGAATTCGGCTCCTCTCATATTTAGGATGAATGACCACGCAACGACAAGCTTCACTTATCCACTTTGGTGTGTCCGTAGGATGGGGGTTAGTGGATGGACGCCAATGTTTTTCCAACGAAGAGAGAGGAATTTCACCCCCAACTCCAGCCCACATGAGTCACCACCAAACTGCAGCATCCAAAGTGCCCCCCCCCCCCCCCCCCCCCCCCAGGGCCAATGTAAAATACATTGTTATTATGCTGATCTCAACACTCCTGGTCGTTGTCTTTGCTGCAGTGTATTGGACTCATTTGTTGACATGGTAAACTGTTGCTCTTGTAAAACGCAACATCTACACAAGCAGCAAATTCCAAATGTTTAGGACACAACTTAATTGTGAAAGTTAAACATTCTTGGTTTAGTTTAATGCAAAAGATAGTTTCCTTTTAAAGCATATTCATGAGGATAGTACCTACTACTGATAATAATACCAGTACGACTACTGCTACTAATAATAATAATTCGCCTGTGTTGAGTGATGATGCTGTGTGCTGACATCCCTGAGCAGACCTACAGATTAGTGTGTCTGTCTCATAGACTGTAGGTCTGTCTGCAGGAGGATTTAAAGAAACGAGGTCAACTGCTGAAAACAGACGAGAAGTCCCCGTCATACGTCACAGATGGAGGAATTCGTAGGCCTAACGATCGTTGGTGTGAACAGATGTATCACTCTGGTCTAAAATCCCCACTCAGTCTCCCATGATTGAATTGTGTTGTTCACTGCCGGCTTTCCTAATGCGTCATAAAATATACGTGGATAATACGTTTAAATAACAGTAGTTTACCTAAAATAGTACCGTACGTAAATACAATATTAGGTGCTTGTTCTTCACTGGATTATGTCAGTTTGTCAGAGTGATCGGAAAGTCTGAAAAAGGGTTCTTATTTTTTGGTTAGTTCTTAGGTTCAAATTTATAATTCAAAGTGTGATTAATAAATAAATGATGATGTACTATAACGATAAGCTGCCAAGAAAGAAACTCACAAACTACCCAGCAGCATGTACAGTTTCAAATATGTTCAATACTATAAATAATCCAGACAGTTTCATCCTAGTACTTTGACAAATCTTGAGTATTTGCAATGTTTATTAACTTTGTATTACAACATTTACTTTAGTAAAATATGTACTTTTCCAATATTGACTGGTAATTTGAATCCTGCAAAGTAACTTAAAAGACC
Source organism: Pleuronectes platessa (assembly GCF_947347685.1). Taxonomy (NCBI): domain Eukaryota; kingdom Metazoa; phylum Chordata; class Actinopteri; order Pleuronectiformes; family Pleuronectidae; genus Pleuronectes; species Pleuronectes platessa. The sequence continues at coordinate 15,240,444 of NC_070633.1, forward strand.
TATTACATGAAATGTAGGTAAGAAGTATTACACTATTTTCTAAATTACAGAGAAGTCGAAATATGAGTAGTTTATATAAGTGAAGTTATAACAACAAGCATGTTGTTATACAGTGGCTCTACTCTCTATCTGCTGCTAATGGGACACTTGATTGTGATACATCTTAATGTTGTGTAACGATGACGATCGTTCTTCTTTCTCCCTTGGTCCTGCAGAATGTGGCGGAGTGATACGTCTGTCGGTGTCCGCTGCTCCTGCGTAGTGCTGGAATTCGGAGCATCGGGTGGGTCCCGCACTAGTGTCTGTAAATACCCCGCACAGTGAACCATCACACGGGACTCACACGGGGCTGTGCGGGTTTCTATCGTTTATTTCCCCCGGTTCAGTATTTGGGTTTAGTTTGATCGGGAGCATGGAGCTGGACCGGCGGCTGCTGCTGGCCCACTGTGCGGTCCACGCCCTGTCCATCGCGGCGGGGCTGCTGGTGGTCGTGCCCATGGCTCTCAACGGCTCCGCTTTCAAAGGCCGATGCGCCCTCTTCACCACCGGCTACTGGAGGACCGATAGCCGGGCCGAGGCGCCGGAGCAGCCGGGGGACGTCTCCCAGCTGCTGGTGCAGCAGTGGGGGCCACTCGCCACCTGCCAGTTCGCCACGTTCGTCGGTATCTTCTCGGTGCTGTACGGGGCAGCCCAGGGATGGAGGTGTCTCTTCTACCTGCATGGACGACACGACGAGTGAGTCCACTGCACAACACAAGAGCACACACACAACTGAGCACACACACAACCAAAGAACTGGGTTTTAATACACTAACATCATTACCTCCATATTCAATTATACTGCATAGTCCCCTGGGTTTATAAGGAAATAATGCACATCTTACAATATAACATTACATGTTTTCTCTGGTGACTTTTTATAGATATAGTAAATAACAAGTAAAAAAAATCAAGCTAAGAGGAGAACATGTCGCAAATGTGTGGAGTAAAGCTTTATTTGATCTTGTGTGTCATCATCACCCCCCCCCCTCCCCCCCCTAAGGTTTTTATAATTTACCCTCTGACTCCTGAAACCTCAGAACAGTTCCTGCTAGTTCAATGTAATGGTGATAGTAGTATAGAGGTATAAAGTGCTAATTTTACCCTAATGAATGACATCTGCATACATGCAGAAATACATTATTAAGATGTGTGCATATATTCTCTAAGTTGTCTTAAACATTATAATAATAATAATAACTTTCAATCCAAGTAACAAAGTGCTTGTATTTATAAAGACATATAATAAAAGTATTCATGAAATAAAAAAGAGGCCAGAAAAGTTGAGGACAGTTTGCTGGAAAAACCACACAAACAATTAATAGGGTTGCCATATTTTATTATAGTGGGTAAATTAATGATTGACAGAAAATTTTGTGGCAACTATTTTGATAATCAAATAAATCTTTGGAGTCTATTTAAAAGAAAATAACATAAATTGTCAGATAAAACCAGGCACCTTGGACTCAAATATTATTGTGTGCTAAATCAGTATTTATTTGTATTTCATAGTCAAAATTTTAAGTCATCTGAGGACTGTTTTGTGGTGGTCATCTGTCACTTTTCTGCACAATTTTAAAGACCAAATAATTAGCCAGATATTCAGGAAATTGATCAACAGGTTAATTGATGATGGAAATAATCATTAGTGGTTATTTATTGCAAAGTATGAACAGTATGTGTAATGTCTGTACTGTTGTGTTTCTGCTCAGCACCCTGTTTTCCTCCTTCCTGACTGTGCTGCTGAGTGTGTGCGTGCTCTTCCTGTCTGGAGGGGCCAGTGTCCTCTTGTCTCTGGGTCTGGCCTCGTGGTGCGACACTGTGACTGACTACAACACACGACCATTCAGGTAAGAAGTCTTCTCTTGAAACGTTCTGTTGCTGTCCTGTCCATCAAATTACAAATGTTGTTGGAGTGATATAGCGATAAGTTGGTTGTAGTGCAAAGTTTGTCTGCACAAAGCCACCCAGAACCAAAACAGGTAAACACTGGGGATGCTGTTGCTCAAATGTCTGCCTATATCTCATAACTGTGTGGTCATTATGAATTGATAAAGATTTATTTAATAGGGTTCTTATGCCTTTTTGCCAGTGTGTTATGTTTTGGGGTTGTCTGTCCATACGACCATCCCATATCCGTGAACGCCATATCTGAAGAATGTCTTGAGGGAGTTTATTCAAATTTGTTACAAATATTCCCTCGGACTCAAGGATGATCTGCCTAGATTTTGGTGGTCAAAGGTCACTGTGGCCTCACAAAATATGTAAATATAAGTTAATGTAAAACATTAACACAAACCTACATGTATTTAAGAAATATTATAGGGCTGAATTTGATTTTTTTTAATGTATTTTCGGTTGATATTTATAACTATGCAATAAGATAAGATAGAATCATTTATTGTCGCACACACATGCACACACACAAACGACATGCAAGGGGGGAAATTTGTTTTCTGCTATGACCCATCTGGTGTACACAGGAGGACACACAGAGCAGTGGGCAGCCATGCAAGGCGCCCCGGGGAGCAGGTGCTAGGGGAGTAAGGTGCCTTGCTCAGGGGCACTTAGACGGTGGGGTGGGGTAGGCACCTTGACAGTGTGGAACAGATCCAGGTGTTGTCCAGGTGTTGTTGTTGTCACTCCGTGGATTTGAACCAGAGACCACCATCAGATTTCTGCCCACAGTCCAACTTTCTGCCACTAGTTCCACCACCGTGGATCTTTCTCATCCTCATGTTTGCCTGTGTTTAGCTGTGCAGAGTCCCAGTCTGTTCCATTGTATCTGGATGTGGACACCTCCTCTTTCTACACAGAGCTCAATCTGGCTCAGGTAAGAGTGAGAACAGCAGCACACAAACACAGTCAAGGTCACATTCACTTTTGTAGTTGCCACAACAGGACTATGTATTTGTGAGGTTTCCTGTTATTTATAGATCTAAAATTGTGTGTTTTTTAAGAATGACCCTGTGTCCTCAGGTTTCTCTGTGGGGTGTGACGGCTCTGTGGCTGGCTCAGTCCATCCTGGCTTTCCTGCGGCTCTACCACTCCCATAGACAGCACATCAGTGGGCCGTGTCTTCCCCGAGAGAAAGAGTTCCTCCTGGGACACAGTCCATCTGAGAGTGGCAGCTCCCCCTCACCTCCACATCCCCCGGTGACACCCACCATCTTAGTCTGAGTCAGAGGGAATGAGGTAGTGCTGTATGGTGTTACCCTTTGCCCCAATATCTAAATTAATACAGTTCTTCACAGCATGTAGGTTATGAATAACATGAGTGTAGTTTACTGGAGTATAAATCCGCTGATATGTAACGAGAAACTTTATGTTCCAGGTTTATGTTTCCTCTGTAAAGCAGGTCAAAATACTTTGATAACCAAATTTAAGGGATCTTTAAGATAAATGTTTTAATTGGTCTTTGTTTTTCAAATGGATATTGGTACCATCTATAGTGAAAAATACAATATCCTCCAGGCTTTATAATATAATCATGTGATGTTTGAGCAGGGCCAACATCACTTACATAACGGCCTTGCTAACTCAAGCACGCATCACCTCATAGTGAGTCTTTCTCCATGCATTAGAGTTGATTCACGTCACTGATGACATCACACACAGAAAATTTTTTCAGTGTACTCAGGATGCATGGCTGTTTACAGCTCTGCTTGAGTCTAACCGTTTGCACAGTTGTATCCTCATCAGGGAGAATACACTTTGTTTTGTTGTTTTTGTTCCAAGTGTGTAATTCAGATGTAGCACTGATGCGCATATATTGTGAAGCATGTGGTAAGAGTGTGACTGAGCCACTATGTATGTGAAACAGGCTCACTGTGTGAGCATGACCTCAATGTTCTGTTGTGTAACAGAAAAATGGCTGCTGACTCTCTCCTCTTGTGATGATTTCTAAATGATGCTGTTTGTGTGGATACAACCGCTCTCAGGGTGTTAGTGAATCAGACAAATCTCCTCTAATGATTTTGGCAGAGTCTGTCGAAGATGAATTTAGGAGTTTCACTTTCAAGGATTTGTGAGAGTTTCCTGTTGGGAAAGACATTTGTGTGGAGCCCAAAGGTTCAGTGAAGAAGACAAAAGTTACTAAGATGCTGAGTTTTATAAACAAATTGTTCTTAGCTGTTTTGAAGTTTCTTTATCTTTGACTGAAGGGGTTGTAATGAAACGCAGACAGCGGAGCAAGAAATCTGAAGTTTACAGAGACGAGATAGCGTTGTGACTTGAAATCAAATGTAGCATATGAATCCTTTTGTATTATAACTGACTATGGTCTTGCTTTTTACCTCTTGTACCTGTTTGTGCTTATGCATATTTATGTTTTTTGCACTTGTCTTGTTTACTGAATAAAAAGCTTCTCAGTATGAAATAATGTTGTCTTAATTCTGACATACCATGTTCTTTATATTTGACAAATCGTGAAAATGTAAAACTCCTTAAGTCAAAGGTGACATTGTAATAATAGAAACAACAGTAATATTAGAAAAAAAAATTCTCACAAAAATGGAACCAGTAAATGTTTGGTGGTTTTAAAGAAAATAATAATTATTGAGTAAGTATTCTAACAGTATGAGTAATCATTTTAACACTAGTTCAGAACTTTGTTACATGACAGACAAGCTGTTGCCCTGTAAAAGGAACATGACTAAAACATGAAAAACAACATGCTGTGCAAAGTACCAGCTGTCAATCGCATGGTACACACTAAACCAAACTCTATTTTACTATCAAGGACCATAATTTACGAAAAGAACATCATGTTTTGAAGAATACTTTACATTTCTAAGATAATGTTTAATGAATAAAATAATCTCCACTTCCTCCAACCATCCAGAAATGAAGCTACAATATCCTGCATACGAATGCCACCATGTTGTTCATAAGCAGCCTGAGTCTGCACGATGGAGCCACGGTAGCGACGTCGTGTTGACACACATGTTTGACCAATCACAAGTCAGTCTCAGCTGTCAACCATGATGTTACTACATGCTTTTTACAGCATCAAATAACTGAAACCAAACCTTTCTTATTTTGACTTTCGAAATTAGTCCATGTCCCATCTGTTAACACGGAGTAGGTCGGATTTATGACCAATACCGCAGCCGGTCACCAGGTGGTGATTGAGACTCTTTGGCTTCCCTTTTGCGGAGCGGTCATGTCGCCCATCTTTATAATCAGTCTAATGATGTCATACTGTGCTGGTCATTAGAAAGAACGCAGGTTCAGAATCAGAATCAATAAGGATGTATTGCCAAGTAGGTTTACACCTACCTGGAATTTTCTTTGGTAAAAAAGGTGCATACATTGAACCTAAAACATAAAAACATGTGTTGAAGACGTCTCAATGTTTGTTTAACCTTTCTGATCCAGAGTCACTGTAAAAACAATTATATTCGCTTCAGAGTCTTTTTACATACTTCGGAAATATGTCATAATATATTTTGCCTCAATAATTGTGGACGTGCATGACCAAACATCAGATGTAGTACCATTTCCTGTCGTTGAGTGGAAGTATAGAGCCCTACGAGTGTTGAATGTGACAGTAATGACAAGAGCGAAGAAGCAAAGCGCCAATCACAAACCAGGGCACCATATTGAATTGTTTTGATCCGAACCTCTGCTTCTTACTTCTTTTTACTTGTGGTTTTGGTTGTTTTTTAATAAAGGAACCACAGTTAAAATAAGACAACACTGGAGTCTGTCCTCACAAGGACACAATGAAGCTGACGGAAATCAAAAAGTTAAAGGTGGCGGAGCTGCGGTCCAGACTGAGAGAAGTGGGGCTGGACAGCGGAGGACTGAAGGCTGAGCTGGTGGTCAGGCTGTGGTCCGCTTTAGACTCGGGACTCAGCGCGAGAGGCGAGGAGACGCGGGTGGAACCACAACCTGACGACTCACCGACACCAGCAGCACCAACAGACACTGTGGAGGACCTCGCTCCGTCCTCCTCGCCGCCGGCGGCAGAAGCCTGTATTACTGCGCCATGTTGCCCGGACAGCACCAGAGAGTTTACAGACAGCGGGACACAGACTGAGGCCGAGTCCGGAGTGACTGCACCACAGCTCGGCTCTGAGTTAGTGTCTGAGTCGGTGAAGGGGAACCAGGCCGAGTTAGGAGGAGAGGTGGAGGGTCCCGGGGAGGAGAGGAGAGATCCGTCCTCCGAGGAGACGAACAGGGGGAGAGCTTTCTACGAGTTTAAAGAGGAGATACGATACAAAAGGTAGTCACACACACACACAAACAACAGAAATGAGCAGGTTTTCTAAGCATCTTGTAGGACTTGTGTCTTCTGTCTCTTAATATAAACCGGGACTGACTCCATATTGTTGAGGTCAGGACATTTTGGGGGGTAATTTGTCTGAATATGGTTCTATATCTTTATGTCTTGGGATCATGTCGTGCTGCAGAAGGACTGTGAGTACAGTGGCTAAACTTCTGCACAGTACTGTGATTAAAAAACCCCTGATTGGTTTGAATGCACAATTAAATACAATTAATATTTTAAATCAGCATGTGTCGTTATGTATCCCTTCTCAACCAGAGTGAAATCCCCACAACCTCCAGTGGACAGAGAGGAGGCAGAGGAAAAGGATGAGAATAGAGTCAGCCTGGATCTATGTGAGTCTGGTGGAGACTCATGTGGTTACAGTGAGCTCTAATGAGTTCATTTAGTCAAGATGGTTCTCCTAGAGAGGTGGTTTATTGACATTTTAAAATCTTTATTTATTGTTACCACAGATGACAGTCATCTCCACTTTGAGGTGGGCGCTGACGGATCCTGGGGGCAGCCCCGGTTCTGGAATCAGTTCCCTTCACTGTGGTCGGGCTGCAGGCTCACCCATGGGGTGCTGCAAGGCAGGGTGGGCTTTGAGGTGAGGCTGGAGAGGAACTTGTTGACTACACGGCAGGAGGAACAAGAGGGGGTGGAGCCCTGTGGTGTTCGAGTTGGCTGGTCAGTGGCTCACTCCTCCCTGCTGCTTGGTAAGGATGAGCTCCTTCATCATCTCTAGACAGAGTTGCTTTTTATAGAGTTGATAACCCTTCTAACACCCTCTGTTCCTCAATGTGTGGTATACCAGGTGAGGATGAGCTCTCTTTTGCTTATGATGGACACAGTAAAAAAGTGTCAAATGGAAAGGAAGAGGAGTTTGGAGAATCTTTCTCAGAGGGGGATATCGTTGGCTGTTACGCTGTAAGTTATATTTTCCTCTTTTTCTTCTCTTTATATTCTTTGGGATCCAGGTATCAAATGAGTTTTTACTAATCTCAACCATGCATGTGTTTATTTTACACTCAGTCTTTCTCTGCAGCCGGTGCCGTTCAGATCTCTTTCCATAAGAACGGTCGTTTCATAGGTGTGGCCTTTTCCCTGGGCGCCTCTGTGCTGCAGGGTCGACCTCTGATCCCTCACATCCTCTGTAAGAGCTGCTCAGTCAGATTCCTCCTGGACCCCACAGCTCCTCCCTGGTACCCTAGCCCTCCAGGTTTTACTCCACTGGCAGCTCTCCCTGCTGGGCAGAGGGTGCGCTCGACACTGGGACCTTCTTCCAGAGCACAGTGTGAGGTGAGACACTGGGTTTTTGGCTGCATGTTTATCTACAAATAAGATTTTAATGTTAATACTTGCAAAGACATACATATAAACCCATCCAACCAGTTCAACCTTTCCAACTCAAAACAACATAAAGAAAACAAAATTAAGGAGAATGTAAGGTTATGAGCTTTTCTGTGCATCTGGAAGTGTCAAAGTTTCTATGTGATCATATAGGAAGTTTCTAGTGAGCTTTATTGTATAGTTTTTTTAATCTTTATACAGTTCAATACTTGATATAGTGCTTCTATCTGCGTTGGCGAATCATCGTTCCATTTCAGAATAGTAGGACATCGAGCCAGAAATGTAGTAAACGTATGTAGAAAAGTGGTAGAATATAAATTGTCACTGCAATGCCAAAAAGAGGATTAAGAATAACTTGCATCATAGGAATTTTGGTAATATTTTAAGTAATTAGCTTTTGTCATGAGATAGATGAGATTAACAGGTAAGATTTGTATTGAATGAGTTCCAAGTCAACATCTGAGAATCAGAATTGATGATTAGTGACACAAGTAAACCGGTCTGTATGTAACAGATCAAAATAGGTCTGTGCTACACTGAAAGGATTTGTCAATTTAGAATGACATTTTACAAACTTATTGGATTTTGTTGTTCCTCCCTCCAGGTTTTGTTGATGATGGGACTTCCTGGTTCTGGGAAGAGCCACTGGGCCCGGTCTCACATGAAGCATCATCCAGAGAAACGCTACAGGCTGCTGGGCACAGAGGAGCTGCTCGCATGTACGATTGTCAGTCAAACCTGCTTTATTAATCATAATTTTTCATATTCACAATTACAATTGAATCTTAACTTCTTACTATCTCATCTATCTATCTCAAACATGTGTGTGTTTGCGTGTGTGTGTGTGTGTGTGTGTTTACCTGTGTGTGTGTAGAGTGGCGAACAGAGGGACAGTAGGCTGAGACAGGCCGCTCAGTGTCTGACTGATTTAATTAAAATAGCTGCTCAGACTCCGGGCAACTACATTTTGGACCAGGTGAGCCTTTACTTCTGTGTCTCTTTAAGACTAAAAACGGGATGAGGTAGACTTGTGAAACACTTTGTCAGGTGTGACGGCTAAAAAAAATAGTTGTTCATTATACGTAGTTTGTATTCAACCAAGTCTAAAAGCAAACAGTTCGCACTGTGCTCACTTTCTCGTCTCGATCCTTAATCAATCAGTGGGTTGGTTGTCGCAATGTCACTTTCTAAAAGTCACAAAAATGTACAAACCCCGTCCTCCCACTTGTGACGTCAGTTGCAGAATGTTTTTGAAGCACACTGACCTCTGCATCCTTTATCTTCTACCCTTTTTCATCTCTCTGTTTCCAGTGCAACATCCTCTTCTCGGCACGCCGTCACAAACTGCAGCTGTTCTCGGGCTACAGGAGGAGGGCGGTGGTCGTTTTTCCACCTGCAGACGAGTGGAGAAGACGACTGTCGCTGCACCAGACGAGCGAGGAGGACCAGATCCCAGAGACGGCCCTGCTCAAACTCCAAGGTCTGACATGTGTACATTTTATCATGAGGTGATCCATAAGAGGATGTCCCCAGTGCCACACAGCGACCACTGTCACAATGCAAATCATAATGAGTAATAACATAAATTAATTAATCATTTGTAATTGGTCCATCGATCAATTTTCAGATAGGGATTATTAGTCTTGGTCTTAAAATGTGATCAGCGCTTCATTTAATTCTGGATTTCGCCTCATCGTTCTTTTGGTATCATTATTATTATAATGGTTTAATCATAAAACCCATGTGGACAGTAGTGTAAGGAACTACACCACAGCCTCTGATAACAAAGACAATGTGACAACAGAGTATTAACCAGGAGTTCACTGCAATAATCGAAGTAACACCTCGGTCACTTTCATTCCAGTGAGCTGCAGTCTTCCAGAGCGGCAGACTGACCTGCTGGAGGAGCTGCTATATGTGGACCTGCCCCAGGAGCAGGCGCAGACGCTCTTGCAGGAGTACAAAGACTGCGCTCGCAGACTGCTGCCCCCCGTCCCCAAAAAGGAGAAGAAGAGACCCCGACTTCACAGGAAAAGACCCCTCCCTCATGGCCCTCCACCATCACACAGGATCCAGTGGACTGGTATGAATGGTGAGCCGGGAAAACAGTGGACAATATTTTGGGGCACTTGAGACTTTTTAGGATAATATTATTCATTTATTTATTTATTCCTGTCTTTGTAGCGTGGAACAACCCGAGAATCAACATGCAGCCATGGAGTCAGCACCCAACATATGTGAGTATCATGCAGCTGTGGAATCCTACACAACCTTTACCACAAATCAACCTCACGCTCTCTCCCTGGAGAACGATGTTTTACAGTTGAAGTGATTTTACTATTCTATTACAACTACTAGAATATAAATTACTATATTAACAATAGAGACAACTATTAGGAAAAGGTCTCAACAGCCTCTTTCTTCCTTAAACAGAATTAAACAACACTTTGACTGTGAGCTCCTCTGTTTGTACTGATCAGGATATCTGGCTCATATCTGCTATTTAAAAAGCTAAAGGTTTGGTTTATTTGATCCTGGTCTAACACTCAGCTTGTCAAACACTAAGTTATACAACAGCCAGCCCAAGTTGATTTCACTGTTTAAACAAAGTCACGTTGCCTTTTTGTGTCATTTATGTTTTAGTGGAACGTGTCTTATCGGGACCAGAGCTACAACTACAGCAGAGACTTCGCTCAGATATGAGGATTATTGAAGAAACCAATGCTGCTTCATTACTACATATATACAAGGTTTTTACAAGGACAGTAATTCTCTTGATAAGTTATAGAAATTTGTATAAAAAAGGTGACTAAATCATGGAGAACTGCAGATTGTATGTTGCAGGGAGTGCTTTAATCAGTCAATGCCATCCGTGCTGTAGTATTTTAAGAAATTTGACGATAAAAACCAGGTCACTTTATAATTTTTACTCAAAATAAGAAAAAATGTTTTTACTGTACAGTTTACAAATGATGAAAACAGTATTTGCACAGTTTTAACACCAGTATTGTTCAGAATGCTTAAAGAGTGAATAAAATTTCGATGAAAGCGTTTGGTGTGTTCATTGGATCATATGGGTCCCTCATCACCTGAGTGTGTGGGTGTCTCCTCTGGTCTCACTCTCTGTCAGGTTCCACCGTCTGATACAGCAGGATGGCTCCTTTAGCTGAAGGACACAGCTCCGACCACAGAGGGCTGCTCCTGTCCAGCTGCAACACTTCCTGTTAAAAACTAAATGTCAAATATCACGATCGTCGAACTTCTCTCGCCTCAACTTTGGTAACTTTTTGGAAAACACAGCTTTTGATGTTCAAATCTGTAACTTCAGTTGACTCACTTCTCTGCTGAGGAAGACGATGTCCGTGGACTCGTGCGCCTCGGCTCCTCCTTTCCAGTACAACTTTCTGACTTCATCAGTGGTCAGTGAACACCTGAGGACAAACAGACAACTGAGTCTTCATCAGATCATGTCTCCTTTTATTAGCTGCCTCCTTTTAGCTATAATTGCTAAACTTATTTAAAATAAGAGATTTGAAAAAGAACAAGCTCAGGTTTAGGGTGAGGTTACATTTGTTTATTTCCTATATCATTCATGTACATTAATAATATTCCGTGATTAAAAACATTTCTCTCTGAATAAAATTAACAGTGGATTTACAGTTTTCTTCTTTGTTCACATGAATTACTTTTCATGGCTCCACCTTGAGGGATCTTTGCTTTAAGAGAAAACAGTTTGTGATCAGGATTCAAATGGAGGAACACGAGTACCTGACGTAGAACTCGGCGCTTGGTCTTCCAGCGCTGGTGTGATTCAGAGCGACTCCCATCAGGACCGGCTCCCCGAGGCAGCTCAGTGGAACGTTCACCTGGAGACGGATGAAGGAAGTGAGGGATTCATCGTCAATGTAAATTACGGATACCACCTGTGCACACATTCTATTTTGTCATGTAATTTGTTTGGTTTCTCTTAATACGCAGCTTCACTTAATCTTTATGTGTGTCTCTTTGTCGTGGCCTTTAGAGGTAATCACTCGCTATTGAATGAAATATAAAGTTAACAGTAAATTATTGAAGCGTCTACAAACTCACTTCATCTCTGATCTCAGCGCAAACTGATGCAAACAGCTCAGAGACGACGGCCTCTGGCCTCTGCTGCATCGTGGCCATACTGACCACATCACCCGCTGTCTGGCCCAGACGCTCACACACCACCTGCACAGAGCAGAACCAGTGTAATTAACGCTTCCGGCACATTAGTGATATGCATTCATTTAACATTCCACGTCACCTGAGGCTCAGGGTGACCTCCGGGGATGTCCAGTAGCCCCCCCGCCTCTGCCACCCTCTGGCTCCTCCTGATCAACACCACCTGCCTGTCACCTGTGCACAGGACAGCGCCCACACCCAGAGGCTGAGCCAGCAGCGCCAGTGGATCGCTGAACTGTGCGCCTCCACGCTGACGGAGCTCCGCCACCCGACATGACCAGTTGGTTCCCAGGTAGTCTTTGTAGCATGTCAGGCCGAGGCTCAGAGTGAGGAGTGGCCCAGTGTCTCGATCATCTGTGTTTTTACCGGCGTGTGGAGGAAGTTCAGCTTTTCTACAAGTCGAGCCATCTTGGTCCAGGGAATTGGTCGTCTGTTGGATGACACCCTCAACATTCTCTGTGTGATTTACGGACCTGCTTCTTTGGTCCAAACTATTCTGGGTAACATCACGCAGAGGATCAGAGTCATACAAACCCTGTGGTCTTTGTCTGCTCTGTGATTTGTCTTCCTGACCCTCCACAAAGTCTAAGGAGGTTACAAAAGATGAATGAGTGCAGGGTGGAGGTTTTGAGGAATCACATGATGAAGATGGACACTGAGGGGAGGCCAGGCAAAAAGAATGCAGTCGGAATTTGGCCCCGTTGAAAAGCCATGGCTCCTTGGACACACGTTCAGTCCACACCTCCTCTATGTGGTGCTCTAGAGCTGCATCTATCCGCCTGTTAAATCTGGGGAGAGGAAAGGGGAGGTCAGACCAAACAAGACATCTGAGACTTGGCTTTGGGAAGTTATAACAAGCATTTCAATTTCTTGAAATGCTAATCTGCAGATTAACAATGAAAATAACTGTAAATTGCAGTCCTCATATAGCGTGTGAGGACATAAATCGCACATATATGTTTTGCAGATTCCTACCCTTTACTGCAAGTACCTAAAGTGGTGGGATGTAATAAAGTACTTAAGCACATTTTTCATGTATCTGCACTTTACCTAACTAGATGTTCTTTCGGATACTTTTCACTTTTACTCAACTAAATATATCGGCAAATATCTGTACTTTTACTCCACTGCAGTAAACAATGCAGTGAGTTACATTTTCAAACAGTTTTTGGAAGTAATCAGTAACCAGAGGGAAATTGTTTTACCTATCAAATCCGAGTCTGTATTTAACTAAATATACACCAGGCACAGTTAAGGATGTAGTAGACTGCATTAGGCAATAGACTAAAGTACTTTTACTTATGTTTATTTCAAAGCAATAACTTATTATTCTCAAGTAGAAAAGTTAATGTCGAGTACTTTTACTCAGGTAAAATGTGTGAGAGTTCTTCCTCCAGCACTGAACACCTGTACACTGATCTGTCACAATTGGTCAATAGGTTGCACTTCAGTATCTACATCACAGGTTTGAAACATCACATGTACAGTATATCTACTATATGTACCTCTGTGTGCTGGACCCAGTTCAGAGTCCTCCCTTTACGTTCCTACCTTTCCGAGAGCTCCACTCGTACTTGAGACTCCAGCAGGCCGCTCCAGTCAGCACAGTGCAGCAGCACAGACACGTCAGGGTCCATCATCTCTCACTGGGGATCATCATCCAGGTCTTATCTCTTCACTCACAGCTTTGCAGTTGTGTCATGTCACCTCTGTGTCATGTCACCTCTGGATGTTCTCTTATGAAAACCACACAGATTAGAAATCTAAGAATTGGTCTTAATCAAGTAAACATGCATAAAGCAGAATCGGTAAAAAAAAAAGATGATGGAAATGTATTTGTCAGTTGAGCGTTATCAACCATGACTTAGTCCCATATCTCATATTTACGCAACATGTGTAAACGTATGCATGAAATAGTTTTGCAAAGGCACAGCTGTCAGCAGTAAAGACAAGCAGAAGATAACCTAGAAAAAAAAGGTGTTAAGAATTTGAAATAATATATCAGAAAAAATATTTCACTCTTCGTGCAAGGACAGACTCTGGACACAGCTTTTTGATAAATATGTCATGGACGCAAGGAAATTTGCTTTTCTGTATTTAATAATCTATGTTACTGTTTTATATGTATTCCCTTACCATTTCTGGATTTATATGAACTTGTGTAGATAAAGGGAAAGAGAAATAGAGAAAAAGCTGCAGTGAAGAAACCGGACGTCTCAAGCCAAAGAGCAGCGGCCGCAGAAGACTGTGGTTAACTGTTTCTTTAACGGACACAGTCACAACACGGAACTTTTCACTCACCGTGAAGCTGAGCACGAGATGAAGATCACGGGTTCTCGTGTAAAAGTGTCAGCGGTTTTTAATGGAGTGTAACGTTGTGAGAGTACCGTGAACATGTGTTGTAATGTGATGCATTAATACACATTAGTTTCTCTTACCTTCCTCTCTGCAAACATCCGCAAACATGCGACCAGCTTCTTCCTCTTTTTTTGACAGATGTACAATGTGCGCATTATCACCACCTAGTGACTAATAGACGTAACTGTGGCCATGGAGGTGGTATGCAGATCACTTACTAAAATAAATGTACTTCTACCACACTAAAATACTCTATTACAAGTAAACGCCGAGGACGAACATCTTCCCTGAGTTACAGTACTTACATTTAGTTAGAAAATAATATATATCAATAACATTTGCAATTTTGTATTACTATGGACCAGTACCATTATCTTGTAGTCCTCACTTTACTTTTTCCAGTGCTTGCTCCACTCAGGAGGTGCTGGGAGGAAACGTGTAAGGAAAGTGCCAAGTTACTGTGTTCAACTTCATCCTAATTTTAAATCCTGCGAATTGAATTTGAGTTGTTTTGTCCATTAGCACAGACTGTGCTTGCAGAAAAGAATTTCAAACCAGGGCAGGTTGGCAGCTAAAGGGGCCCCTATAATTAATCTTACATAGAAAGAAAGAAAGAAAGAAAGAAAGAAAGAAAGAAAGAAAGAAAGAAAGAAAGAAAGGTGAAACAATTAAGTAATGTTTCATTCCAGACATGTAATTTATTGTAAAGGCCTTTTGTTCCTATATTGATGTAGCTCTTGAAAATGGAGTCCCAATGGTTATATGAGTACTGGATGCACAAAAAGAGAAAAACAAACCTCAACAACAACAACCTCACAACAGTTCCTCATAGCAGCATGATGCATACAAAGAGATGTATAAAAACCTCCTCATTTCGTCAGCATAGTAGGGACATTTGCTGATGTCACCACCCGTGGCTCCGTGGACAGGCAAGCCAGCATCTAAAACATCCTCCTCGATGGCTCCCTGTGTGAACAGTCAGGCGGCGTCAGTCAAAGATGAATCAAAAAAATATTAAATTATCAGGTGCACAATTCAGAAAGCACCACAAAGTATAGGAGGAGAAGAAAGAACAATATAGTGAGTAAGAATCATTAACGTTTATTTTTGTCGACGTGACATTATATGCTATCAGTACAGCTGATTTCAGACTCTTTTTATATTTTTTATTATATATTTCTATTGTTTTTTATAGCTCACAATTTTGTCTTCCTGTGTGTGCATCTGTATACAGACCAAACGTTCTTGGGGATGCATGGCAGTTTGCGTGTGTATGTTCGGGGGGGGGGGCAATTTGAAATCTCGAGGACTTAGTTTCGGAACAATGAAAATGAAAGAACCCAGTTATTTCACCTCCAGGTGTTGAAGATTGTTTAACTCCAGAGAGAAGACACGTGAAGGGGCGTGTTATTGTGTTGTCCTTCTCTTAATAAACCTCCGCTGCGAATGGAAATAAAATCATAAGGTTTCCTCAAACTTTTGCATAAAACTGTACTCCTTACGAATACTCTAATCAAACATTATTTGTGTAAATAGTAAAAAATAAATCTACAGTTACGTCTGAGCTGTTGAAAGTTACATTTTATAACTGTAGTTAACTTGGGTGCTTTTATTACGAAAGAGAGCCTCCCCTCTTCCGGTGGTGCCCTGGCTCGCGTCACTTCTGAATTTATGCAACAGTGACCAGCTGCACTGTTATGAAGCAAAGTGCTGCAGGTTTGTCACTTTCACTCCTTCGATTCACTCTCTTCTACTTATTAAATCACGACTTCACGTTCGTCATTGTTTCACGTTTACCAGAACATTCCTTAGCATTAGCACGCTAACAGTGGCAAAGGACGACTTGAAGCTAACGCCAGCTAGCAGCAGCCTGTGTGTTGAGGCAGCAGAACAAAGTGTTCCTCCATGAAACCCTGTTTTTTCTCTGTGTTTTAACTCGACACACTGCGTGGACATGTGACCTCAGCCAGTAGTGTGTGTGCGCGTGGTGATGCAGCCAGTCACAGTGATTTTTAAACCCAGATTTAAAGATCAAGAAGTAACTTGTATTTCAAACGGTCAACACGCCCCCTGCAGCAGAACCTCATGTTACAGTGAGTGACAGGTCGGGTTTTGGTTGAGTCAAAATCCTCAGATCAAATCCCTCCAGTTTCTGTGTGAGCTCAAAGTGCAACATAAACATCTGTTTGAGTCTTGGTGAGTCTAGTTTATTGTATAAACTCTCAAAGGCTTCTATGCTTCTCCTGTTCATGTTTGTTTCCTTGCTGATGTCAAAATGTCCCACACAGGTCATCTGCGTTGAAATCCTCCCACCATGCGGCTGGAGGCCCAGCTCAAACTGTGTCAGAGATGTGTGTGGTGCTGCAGGAGTGGACTGCGTCTGCTCTCTCAGAGCCACGCTCACAGGTAGACTCGTGCATGTGGCAGTGTTGGATTTAATCACTGTGGTTATCTTAATGTGTATGTGTAGGGATGCAAATATAGAAACAACACACGCATTTATCAGCCAATACACCCAGTTAACCTCAGACTGGAGCCACAGGTCACACACAATGGGGAGAGAGAGCCATGCAGAGCGTTGTGCTTACATCCATCGGACTCTAATCTATTCATTTTATCACTATTTATTAAGAATTTTCAAGCTGCACTTACCACAGTCGATTGCTCTCCGGATCTTATATATGGTATGTCGTTGTGATATAGGTATGACACGCACTGATGCTTTTACATAAGTAAAGTTACTTATAGCTAAATACAGTTATTTTAAATGAATTGAATGTACTCTGCTTTGTTTAGATCTGAAGACCTTTATTTCATTTTGAGTTATTTGCTTTCTCACCATAGAAAATCTTTGGACCACTACGATCTCCTTGGAATCAAATCTGATGCCTCCTTGGAGGAAATCAAAAATGCTTTTTTTGACAAATCTAAGAAGGTAGGATTCCTGGTCTGGGTTCATTAACATGTGCCAGAATAAAACATATGTCTGGCCACTTGATGGCAGCCTCTCACAGCCAGGTTTCTACTTTGTAACTGTTCCCACAGTGGTCTTCCTGACTGTTTGTTTTCCTGGAGTAGCATCCAGTGTAAATAAGGATGGACGTGTGTATTTACCTTGTGATTGTAGAATAACTGAGGGATGATGCAACTCAACCTTCAGAGACAAAATCCTGGTTGTGACAGTACATATTCAAGCATCTGTTCTGTTAAACAGAGACAGAAAGAACATTGTGTGTTGTATATAAGCTGGGTCTGCACCATAATGTCTTGGTTGGATGTTTTTTTTTCTACACCTGATCATCCCTGCTCCCCTCCTCCCATGTTTCTGCAGCTGCACCCAGACAGCGACCTGTCGAACCCAGCGCTGCACGGCCAGTTTGTGGAGCTGAATGAGGCTTACCATGTTCTGAGCAAAGAGTCGAGCAGGAAGGCGTACGACTTCCAAATCAGACACAGATACACCGGGGGCAAGGCCTTTACATCCACCTCCAACCACACCACGTACAGAGCCAGGTGAAGATACACACAACCTGTCAGGCATTGCTTGTTTATAATTCTAACATTGGTTCACACTCCAACACTCTTGAATAAATACAGAAGATTCATAATTCATTTCAACACTGAGTCCATGTGGGTTGTGTTTGCTTGCTGTAACACAGGATATGATATTGGGATGGCTACACACCTGAATCCTCCACCTCTGCAATGAAACTAAAATAATACAAAATGATCTGTCGAGTAGCGAGCCAGAGGTGCTGCATAGTTTCATGTTTCAGGCTTTGTTCGACCTTGTGCACCACTCTGTGGCTGATTGTTTGTTACTCGGATCGCTGGAGATGCACTGTGTTTTTTTTTGAAAACAAGAAAATCTCTGTGTGTTTCATCAGTAAAATGAAAGGATCAGAAGTAATTTGTCCATTGCAGTACTTTGGAAAACCATAGGCAAAATCTAGCCATAGATACAGATACATCAACTGTATGGTTGCACAGCAAGTAGCAAATTGCATGAATGTGCTTGACAGAGTGATAAAGTACATTTAAGTATTGCTTGAGTCTGTGGCTTGTGATAAGATTTCTTAGTTTTTACCTTTGGTGTGCTCTGTGTTAAATGTCACAATCATGATCTCTCTTCAACCACTTCCCCTCCCAGTACGAACGCTCAGGACAACAGTTATTACTGGGATCAGTTTCATCGGTCTCATTCCCCTGAGATGTTGTCAGAGGAGCAGCAGAAGAGAAGGAGGAGGAACTTCCGCCTGGTGGGCTACTGCGTCCTCACTATGTTTCTCAGCGTAGGAGCTCACATAGTCTTCTTCAGGTAAAAACGTACATGATGTGATGCTCGCCATGTTTCCATCACTTATTGAATCGGAACCCTTTCACCAATGGTTGTCAGAAAGTAGAAGAATGAAAAAGATCAGTCAGAACTATTGCTACAGTAAACATGTGAAATAACTGTATTTTGAAAGTCCGTTAAATACTGTAGCAGGGTTTCCCCAAGGATTTCGTTTTCAGCAGGTGTGTCTGCGTCCATGAGCGGGGGACACCAGTGCCACACAAATGCATTCAATGACCTTAGATTCGTTATATATTGTGAAAATTCGTTTTGCGAGACCTTTTGACACTTGAAGGGCTCTGCAGGCTCTGATCTCTGTTATAATAAATGTCTAGGAACAAAGTGTCTCGACTCACTCATTGAGTTTTACACATCAGATAAATATAGTATGTTAACAACTGAGGGACCGTGAGATCATTCAGACTCATTCGGTTATTATTCGGCTGCTGAAATAACCGCTTCATGCCCATCATGATCTTTAATTAATCAAAAGATTAAAGATCAATTTGTTTTGCATCTACAAACTAATGACCACCTGATCTCATGGAGTGCTGACGTCACGGATGTCCTGTGTTTGCACAAGGTTTGGTAACCTTCCATCCAGACTTCAGTGATTCAGTGCACTGTCATGACTTCTGTTTAATCAGGTGTTCAACCGGAGGAACTAAAGTGATATGCGCACGTGTTGAAGAGGTGCAAGGAAGAGGATGCTCTTTGATGTTAATGCATTAGCCTCAGTGTGTATGTGTGTGTGTCTGTGTGGTCTCCATTGTGTTTAGGCCCCAGTCCACTCCTCGCTGTGTGGAAAGTGTGAATTGCTAGATGCATTGTCATTACAAGTATATCCATTGCAAATATTTGGATGTATTTAGGGGAGGATGCTGCCCCACCCCATCTTCCCGCTGTCTCTTCAACTGTTTTCCTTAATTTATGTTTTCTTCTCTTTGCCCTCTCGAGGTCTCTTGGCTGTGAATTCACACCCAGTTGAATGAGATTGTTTGTGGACATGACTCTGTGCCATGTGTCCCTAGACACAACCTCTGGGCTTGTGTCACCGTATTTGTTTTCACACACTGACTCGGTGCCGGGTCTGTTTGTGGAGATTCACCTCTCTGTGGTCAGAGGAGCTGCTCTAACAGCTGAACAAACTCATAAATGCGACCGAGCACACGAGCGGCCTGCTGAGCCCTGGGCTTCTTTTAGCTTGAGCAAAGTTTATTCTGTGTTAAGATCGTTTGCAACTCCAGTGTTTGTTTCTCCGTGTCTTTCAGCAAATTGGAAGACGTGCACACTAACTTCATGGACGAGAAAGATAGAGTGATCACAGAGATCTATAATGATTCCAAGCAGCGAGCAAGGTGAGGTCTTCTCAGTGAAGGCGCATGTGGCTGCTAACTGCTTGTTTTGTGATGCTTGAATATGAAGCTGAGACTGAAGGTGTTTTCCCGTGCTCTTCCACAGGGTCAACGGTTTTAAGAAACAGACAGAAATCCTCCGGCAGAAGCACGCCGAGTTCCAGGAGAAAATCAAAAACCCCAACAGCGGAGACGCCAAGTAGGAGAGTCTCCTGCTGCGTGCTGTGATGCTGGAGTCTGACGTCTCAGCAGGTGGAGGGTGGCAGACTGAATGTGGTGCTAGTTTTAGAATTTAAAATTTTTCGGTTGAAGTAAAAAAAAAAAGACAGCCTCGATCCTCAGGAAGAAACACAAGAATCAGGTTGTGAAGTGTGAATATTTTCAACTGGTTCTCTAAGGTGTGAATTTCTGACCAAGCTGAGTTTTATATAAGACTGAACCGTTTATAGAGGGAATTCTCTTTGCATCAGGTGCACGCTAAGAAGAAGATTCTCCGACCTTTTCCTCTTTTTGTTAGAAGGAGCCTGAATGAACAATGTGAACCTCAAAGGTTCATGTTAGTTATTGTCCTCAGCTGTGTCAGAGGTACACAACACACAAGGCTCACAGATGACAGTGAATTAATGGCACATGAGATCAGATGATTAAGTCATGACTTGAATGCCGATACATTTGCTGGTATTAACTGAAGTTGAACAAGATCATGTCTGTGGTTACAATGGGAAGGGACAGATTAATGCTTTTCTATGCTTGTTTTAAGACCTCACTCTGTTGAGGTTTGAAAGTGCAAAGTATTCTCTTCATTAATCTTTTTCTCCCCCCATTTTGTGCGGTGGAAACATGAATCACTTCAAGGCATTTTTAAGATTCCCAGTTTTTGAAGTTCAGGATCTTGCTGCCAGCCAATTCAACTGAAAAATACACATTTGTTTCAGACTGTAAAAGATATTTAATAAGTTAAGAAGTGATGGTATCGGAAAACAATGTTAATCTTAATGACATTGAGACTGTGAAAATGTGCACATTGAATGGAAAGTACACTGGTTATTGTATAAACCATTTGACCATATTGCCTTTTGGTTTTTAGAGATTAGAGGTTGTTTTTTGTTTTCGACTGCCTCGTCTTTTCCCTGCAGGCTTTTCAGTGAGGAATGATTAAAAGATCAACTCTTCCTCATCAATCATTGTTGTTTGTTTCGTCTCTCTTTCTCACACACTTTGTTACTGTGAGGCAGAACATTCTGCAGACGCTGCCTTTCAAACTTTGCCTCCAGCTTTTCTTATTTCCCTCCAAAGAATATGAGAAGAGAATTGAGGAACAACATATTCGAGGAGCATTTTGAAACAGAGAAACTAATTAATACAAATAACAAGGGGCTTTGATATGCATTTGTCGACCATTTTTTTTAATGAGCAACCACAGCAGAGAGATAATTATTTATTTGGTCTGCTCTAAGATTCAAAAGTATTTTCCATGATCTCAGTGGCCATCATTTATGAAAGTGAATTTGCACAGTGCTGCTCAACCTCTGCACTCACATTTGGAGCAGATATATGATTGCAGTTACAGTACAAATATTGAAATTGCATGTGTCGTTTTGGTTATGAAACTGCTGCTCATAAATCTTCTCTGCAAACACAGTATTTGTTAATGATACGATGGGGGGAAAGGCTTCATTCTCCAGGGTTTTCTGTTTAAGAATACTTGCACATGTATGGACGGAACTTATGGAATCCTAAAAATGTATGTGATTTGTTTTTGCATATTGCCTTTTCTTATTTCCCCCCCCCACCCCCCCCCCCCCCTTC
This sequence comes from Pleuronectes platessa, assembly GCF_947347685.1. Taxonomy (NCBI): domain Eukaryota; kingdom Metazoa; phylum Chordata; class Actinopteri; order Pleuronectiformes; family Pleuronectidae; genus Pleuronectes; species Pleuronectes platessa. The sequence goes on from NC_070633.1 coordinate 15,262,171, forward strand.
TTCTCTGTGCTAGTCTTGTGTTCTTGTCACCAGCAGCTCCTGTCCTGAGACGTAAGCAGGAGATAACTTATCCCCGCATAGCATACAGACACCCTCACCCTCATGTGGCGTGTGAGTGCCCTGTCATAACCCAAACACACTATAATGACTGCGATTCTGGTGTCAGCATACCTACACACACATTTGGAAGACGAGGCTCATGGGAAAGGGAGCTACTGCAAAATAGAAACCATCCTTAAAAGACGACAGGAATTGATTTTTATCTGAGCTGCAGAAGAAAAGTGTCAAATCATGCGGTGAGATATTACCCTGCGTGTCTGACATGTATCCCCTCTGATTTATTATTTGGAAAACAAAAGACTGTGATACGGAGCAGAATAATAAATCATTGTCTTGATCAGCTACAGATTGACTCTTAGACTTTCACACCACGCTGCCGCATTTGATGTGGTCCTGAGATGATTGGATGCAGTGTGTTTGCAAATACTGGGTCAAATTATAGTGCAAATGTATTACTGATGTCTGCCCAACAACATTACAGCCCATCTCCTGACATCCAAAAGCTATATGTTTCTGATTTATTTGGGTTTTCTCAAGTTGGTCAAATTTGCTTGTATGATTATCTGGGTCTAGGTCACATTAGTTTTCCGAAAAGCTTTTTCCACATCAGACATTTTGTCAGAGCAGGATAAACAATTGTTGTAAATAATTAAAATGAGTGTCTGGATTTCAAGTTACTCTCAGGGTGAAAGGTGTTGTGCATGCGTGTCACATTGGTGTCACTGTGTCATGTCTCACTGGGACACTTGAATCTAACAGCCATCAGTCATGTTGGTCGCACCTGTTATTAACACTCGCACTATAATTTAAATTGTCAGCAGGTAGTAAGGCCTGTAGAGACACAGTGCTGTTATCTCAGTTAGAGTTGAGTTCTTCTTGACACGACCGGGACATCAGGACAATACAGGAGTCTTTTGTTTTGTTTGACAGAAAGTTGTTCAATTTAAATACATCATTCATCTATTGGTTATTTTCTCAAATAATACAAGAGAGAGAGAGTGAGAGACTATCGATCCAGAAAAATGCCAGAAGATATATCTATATCGATATATATAGAAAGAGAGACTTCATAGATCCCAAAAAACGGTTGAAGACGGATGGATAGATACTTTATTGATTCTGAAAAAATGCCAGAAAACACAGTCCTGCTTCCGTCAGATTCCAAGGCGACATCTTGTCATTCAATTTACTGAAAATCTTGAATCAAAACAGTTGCAGATTCATTTTGGTTTGTCAATTCACCATCGACAATTTACAGCTCATTAGACACAGTTGAATAGAAGAATCAGTATATGAAATACTTAAGTTGAAGACTCAACCCACTGAAACACCTTTATATGAAAAAACCCGGGGACACCTTCAGCCATGTCCCCCACTTGTGAGGGGCCCTTGGATACCCCCCCCCCCCCCCCCCCCCACCGTGACCAACAGACACGCAGCACCTGTATTCAGTGCGCCTGTCCCGTTTGGAAAAAGTTGGCAGCGCAATGGTTACGCTGCGTGCGTCTCAAGGGCAGAGGAAATGAGGAAAGCGATCACAACAACATATGAACACTGCCACATTTCCAGACCTGTCCGTGTGTGTGTGTGTGTGTGCCTGTGCTGCTATATGCTGTAGCTCCGCTGCATGATATTATTCCAGGTTTATTTATAAGGGGATACAAAAAAAAAAAAAAAGAAGAAGAAAAAAAAAAAGGGGAAGATGCGCCTGGAGGGGGAACGTCACATTTCCAGAAGGAGCGACAGCGTGGAGGGACTGTGACCGAGCCGGGGAGAGGAATATGCGGCACTGTCGGCCCGACGCGTCGGATCGTCCCCGGATCAACGAGCCGTGGCTGGAGGATGTGATTTGTTCTCCTCCTTTCAGGCGACTCGGGCTTTTCTGAGAGGCAGCACGTTCCAGCGGGAATGAGTCAGGCCAGCCCGGACCTCTCAGCGCGGCTCCACGGGATCAGGACCAGCAGACTGACGGCGTCCTGAATTCACAAGGACGCGTCACTTAAAGTTTACGCAAGTGTCATTAAGAAGAAGAAGCGGATTTTCGAGTCAGATGTGAGAGCATGACCTGAGACAGGCGCGTTGCATGTGCCCGGGATGGATGCGTGTTGCAGCCGCCGCGCAGCCCGCTCCTGAGTCCAATGAGGAAACTCTAATGCGAAGTGTCTCCTGATCGTTCAGGGTCTAAGTTTGTCTTCCAGTTGTGAGGATGCCACCCCGGGAGGAGGCTGGGACCCTGGATTACTGGACACCGAGCTGAATTGGAGACAGACCGACGTGCACCTTCATTTCTTTTTCTTTTCTTTTTTTTGGGGGGTGGGGGGGATTGCTCCAAAAATATTTTTTGCGTGCCCCTTGGACTCCTGCACAATGGGGATTATGCTTCAAGTTATTCTAGGAATGTTTCAGTTCCTGCTGCTCACCAGAATACCCGCGTCTCATGCCAAGGTATGAATGTATGGTTTGACCTGAGAGGACTGCGGGACCTGTCAGGTTACTTCATATTCAGAGTCACCTGATTGAAATGACTTCTTCTGTATTTGTGTGGTTTGGGTCTGCCGGAGATCACGTGGGGCTTTTGTGAAAGTTATCCCGCAGGTCAATGACACTTGTCACTTCTCTGGCCCTGTGACAGGAAGCCTCGCTATGGGCGGTAACAGTGTCGAGAGATTACTTTACAGTCACTTTCTGGTATTTATGGTCTCCTGTCATAAACTCATTCACTGCTACCTTCTAATGAGGCACCATTTATAAGCCGTAATAAATAAAATCACTAAAGCTCTGCAGATCATGAGCCACTGGTAAGATCATACTTCAGGGTTGCCATGTTGTGAAAAATCCTCCCCCAGCGTTTGACATCCTGGAATATGGCTATTCTGTGGTCTGGCATAGCAATATGGCAATAATATATAAGTTTAACTGTTTTTTTTGTATTCAAGTTTTAAACAATTAAAGACTGTAGTTAGCTTAGCTTAGAAAACAGAGTGGAAACAGCTCGCCTGGCTCAGTGTCTTTAAACTTCATTTATGAACATTTTTAAATAGTTTGTTTTATTTATACTAATAATTAGGTTAGAAAACTAAATATGTATCTATTTGTTGGCGTGGACATGATGAGTGCACCCAACCACCTGTAAAATGGTGAATATGGTAAATACTAATTGGAATACAAAATATACTTCATGTGTTAATCAGTGAGCGTTTAAGATATTGCAAGTTTTTTCTAAACAGATTGTCAAAGCCAGAGCTAACCTCGTAGAGCATATTGATTGTGCAGGCTTGAAAATACCTCAAATTGTCTGATCTAACTATTGGAGAGTTAATGAGTTCATTCATTTAATTTAATGTATCAGTTTGATGCCATTCCATTTTTTGAAATATTCCCGTGGAATCATTGAGCTGCCTAGCGAAACTGACAAGTGTTCTGCTAAAGCGTTGTTCAGCCTCCAATCTGGCAACCCAAACGTTACTCTTTATTACTCAGATATAACTGATCTATAAAGCATTCATTACATAATTGAATAATCACTGATGGACTCATTTATGGCTGCATCTAACATTTTATTTGTCATCACACACACACACACACACACACACACACAGTGGCACATACATGGAGAGACCTGCATGTGCTGTTTTTTTTATTTATGTCTGGAGACTTCTATCTGGAACAAGAAGTGCTCAGAGGCAGTGTGGGATCCAGCTCTGACTTAGTGCTGCTTTATATGTTTTAGTGGTTCGTCCTCCTAGACACTACATGGCACACGTCAACCTGCACAGAGGAGCCTGTTCACCAGCTCACAGCTGCTGTCTCACACCCGAGACGCTCAGCTCTCGTGCCGTCTGCTTCTCAGGCTGCTTATTTGAAAAAGGGGTCATCCTCTTCCTCCTGTTGCGATGAAGCTTGGGCTGGGAGTGGGAGAGGTGGTGTGTAGCCGCAGGGCAAGGTCTCGTTCACACACACACATACACACACACACACACACACACACACACACACACACACACACACACACACACAAACACACACTTGGCCCATCTGTACAGGGTGCTCTGGGACTGGCTCAGAGTTTGATGTGTTAGACAGTATAGGCACACAGCAATACCAGTGCAGATGGCACTGGGCTGCCACTCTGAAGTGTGTGTGCACATGTGTGTGTATCTGTGTGTGAGAGAAAGACAGAGAAAGAAAGAGAGAGAGAAAGAAAAGAAAGAGCTCCTTGCACATGAGGCTGCCAAAAGGAGGTAATCTTAACTCCATCTCCAAGACTGATCCAGAAAAGACACACTTACTAAAGCTCCCATCCTACTAGTCACAAAATGGCCTCAGTCCCAGCCTAACTCAGAACGTTGTGGGTCTGTGGTTGTGTTTGTGTGTGTCTGGGTAGAAGGGGGTGGAGCAGTCAAAAGGGGGCAACTGGACAAAGTCTACATTCCCTTACAAGTGGCCTTGGTCTTTACACTCATAAGTCAAATAACGGCTGTGTGTGAGTGTTTGTGTTAGTGTGTTTGTGTGTGTGTGTGTGTGTGTGTGTGTGTGTGTGTGTGTGTGTGTGTGTGTGTGTTTGTTAGAGAGAATAAAACAGGGCTGTAAAATGCAGTTTCTCTTTTTGTGATTTTTCAGTAGTGTTACAACTATTCATGTATGAAGTTTGATGTAAATGTCATTCATTCAGAATCCTGTTCAAGTAAAGATATAGAAGTATCATCAACTAAATATATGTAAAATATCAACAGTTAATGCACTGATTCTCAAAATGTCTCCTGTGCTTGATAGATCGTCATATTTTTGACCTCTTATTTACAATTTGGAAATTAAGTCCAGTGAATTCCAACCTGCAGGAGTGTGGCCCGTCCAAAGGGTCTCAACAGAAACCTCAGAAGTCATGAGTTGATTAGTTGTAGGAAAAAAGTATTCCACTTCGCAAATCTTTTTAAATCTTTTGACAAATCTTTGCTTTTATTTGTGAAATATTGGTCAATTTCAAGTTTAGAGTGAATGTGTCATGTCTGATTTTCTGAGGGGTCACCAAACAAATAGGTTGGGTATCGTACGGTGTTTTATAAACATATATTTTTGAATGAAAAATCTGTAACAAGTACCTGTAAGATAAACATAATGCAGTAAAAGGATATTATTGACATTTTATTGAGTAGCAGAACAACACAAGGTTTATGAGTAACTGTACTTTCCCCCACTTGGATTTGTCTCACCCAGGCAGCAGCGGTTACATAACTAGATACATTAAAGTAAACTGCATCTGGGTAACATGAGATGAAATAAAAAGACTTGTAGGATCTGAACAAAATGTTGGATTGGTAGAATACTGTCAGACCCAACCCTGACCAAGCTGCAGAACGCAGGCTTCCTTTAGTTCATTATATAAAATAACCATGTTGGTCCTGCTCATTGACTCCGAGCTACTCTCTGACTGTGGCAGTTCATGGTAGTGAAATCCAGAGGCAGAGTCTCGGAAGGTGTTTCAAACCCCGTAATCAGGTGATAGACTACAGAGCAAAGGTTACAGATACCGGCTGCTCAAAAGGCTCCCTCCCTCAGACTTGAGAATATTGTTGGATTTTGGGTCGTGAACAGAATTTGTTTTAGTGACCACTGGACCAAAACCGTGCAGTGAATATTTCATAACAGAGCCTGGAGTGAGTTATGTTTAATTTAGCTGTTACCGTACTGTAGACCTGCTCCTGCTCCTGCCCACCTGCATGTGTATCAAAGCTCAGGTTGTCACTTACCACCATGTGCTACTAATCTTATCAGGTGTGAACTATTGTAGAGTTTGTGTACAGGAAATTATTTTATAATTGAAATGAGTCAAATAGCAGATAAGCTAGTTAACAGCTTACGACTTACGACTTATGTGTCCAAAAGATCAAATAATGAAAGAAATGAAACCTTCATCATGACTCTAAAGTGCTAACAGGTCAACTTGATGTTAAACAGTGTTTTTTCTCATTAACCTTCGAAATATTTGTATTTCTCCCTACAGCTTGCTCACTGGCGGCCGGCAGACTCGCCCAAATCCAGAGAGGGTCGAGAAGGTATGTTCCCTTTTCCTACAAAGAACCCATCTTCATGCATAGATCTGAAAGAGGTAATTTAACACACACTCTTTTTCTGTATTGGTCCACCAGTGCGCCGGTGGCTGGAGGTGTATTCGAGGAGCGGGTGTGAGCCTCGGGACACGCTGGTGGAGGTTTGGCGGGAGTTGCCGGGGGAGACCCACCACCTCTTTGTCCCGTCCTGTGTGTCGGTGAGGCGATGTGGCGGCTGCTGTGCCGACGAGGCCCTGGAGTGTGTGCCCTCGCTCACGCACACACTCACCATGGAGGTATCCATGCAAATTCACACACTAAATCCCTAGAAGTGAACCAGTGAGACGTGTCTGTGGTTTAACGTGACATTTTCTAACCCTGTGTGCAGCTGATGAGGACGTCCTTCATGAAACATGAGCTCATCGAGTTGCCCTTTGTCGAGCACAGCCAGTGTGAGTGCAGGTAATGAAAACGCTTTTATTGTCTGTGCACAGAGATAGAGATTCATGATGCACCTGCTGTTCAGTGACCTCACTGAGCCTCTGCTCTGACACTGTGGGTTTTATCTCTGTGCAGATTGAAAGAAGAATTCCAGCCAACACCCACAACAAGGTAACAAACTCTCTGTTTCATTCCCTCTATCTTTCTGAACTCTGATATTTCTCTTGTTGTTTGTCTTAAATATTATTTTAAAGCAGCTGCTTCTCCGATACTCAGTTTTTCTTACGACATTATCTGACCCCATCCATCAACTAATGTCCAAGCTCTGCACTAATGATGCCACTGTGATTCTGCTTATGATGCTTCTAATGAGGAGGAGATATTCAGAGGAGTGTTTCAGCCATAAACTGCACTTCCTGATTGAGCCCAAGTAACTATAAGTGACTTAATAGTGTTAAATTAAGGTTACACTTATTAGCTCCTTGTTATTTATTATCCAGTGCCAGCATGTGCTAAAACAACAAACACTTAGTTTTGTGGGTTAATATTACCATTTGGAAACTCTACTCGCTTCAATGGGCTCAGTCTGTCCAGTATTTCACATTTTTCAATACAAGAACTTCCCAAATTCACCTGCTCTATTTTCTCTCACTCCATGAAACATGTCAGTGTTTGCACATTACATAACGTTAAGTGAACCAACAGTTAAACATAGAATAATCAATCAGAATATATGCACTCGTGCTTGTCGGACTAATGCATTTGAATACCAATTTTCCAAAAAACACCAGGCAGGACTCTGATTCCAGTTTAATATTATTCTTTTCTGAGGCCGGCTGTGTAGTTCCTTTGATTGATCATCTACACAGTTGCCTTTACAGAACAAAATACCGCCTTTTCTGCCTTTGTTAGATGATCGACAACAGCAGGAAACATGAAGACGTTGTGGTGGAATCAATCCAGACGCATAGACACAACCAGAGATTTGGCTCAAGATTATGCAAAATAACATAGACAAATAAAAATGTTGGATGCGACAATTATTTCACTGGGATGATTTATTTGGCTCATGCAAGTTGCTTGTGCGGCTTCAAATACAAAGTCAGTGGACTAAAATGTTCTAGAATCAGTTGTGATACATTAAAGGTCGGTGAAATTTGGTTCATAAATTCATGCAACAATTCAAATGAAGCCTTTCGGTGGAGTAGGCAGTTGTTTTGTCGAGTGTCAGTCGGAACTGACAGCTGTATACTGTGAAACAGACACTGATGCTGAGTCCCTGATGTTTGTTTGTGTGCCTCATACTGGCAGGTCCATCCGCACAATCAAATGATTGCATCTTTAATGTTTATGTCCCCCTGCTTCCTGTTAGGATGTGGACATAAATAAAGGATTCCAATGTATGTGTGTGTAGATTTGACCTGTTTTAAAAGTCAGTCAGGGCTCATGTGTATGTTGTCCTGTTGAATATTTACATATAGGTGGTCAGACTCAGCAGTATAAATGTGTGATGGAGTTTTTATGTGTGCAAATATTTGTTTCTGTGTGGTATGTGCAAATGTGTGTGTTTGTCCTTCGGCGAGTAAGCATCTGTGTGACTCTCTCCCAGCATCCCCTGGGACGGCTCTCATCCTGTTGTCACCATAGCGATGATTTTATCTCCCCTGCCATGTGCTCTCTCACAGACCGATGGAGCAGAGTCACGCATCCATGATAGTAAATAGAGCCACAAAGACGACAGGAGCAGCAACAGACTCAGTTAATAATGTCAGGGCGAAGCTGGTAAACCCTGTCCCCACAAACTGTTAAAGTTCAATACAGTTTACAGCCGATGGGATAAGAAAAGCGTGAGCTAAAGAAATTAAACCTTGAAAATGTGGCAGATCCTCTTTGCACTGAGGGCACCAGTACATATTAAATTATAAAACAGGTTCAACCTAGTAAAGACACTGGACACTTTCAGGATGAGAAGGACATGAGCTGACAAATAAATAAAGGACAGGCAGGATGGACAAGGACCTAAAATACAAAGCTCAGAAGTGTTTGACTCTCTCTCTCTCTCTCTCTTGTTCTCTCTCTCTGGTTCTCTCTCTCTATCTCTCTCTCTATCTCTCTCTCCCTCTCTTTCTTCATTCACTCATTCAATCTGTAAGATACATTTCATGAAAAGTCACATATTTCCTCATCAAATGTTACTCATTGTGAAGCACAGCAAAATCATGTGGGAAAATGTTTTCGAAACTCATTTTCAGAGGCTAGGACATAGTTTGATAGATGTGAGGAATAAAACAAAGAAAAGCAGACAAATATCCTCAGTTAATGTTATTTATTTTCACTTGAAATCCACTAAACCCTGGCTGTGAGTTGTCTGAGTTTGAAAAAGAGATTTATGAAGATTGTTCAAGGCTTAACTGTTTGCATCAGGGTTTTATCTGTTTTTTTTTCCTGAGCAGACACATGTCTGACTTTCAGCACTAATGCCCTTAATTTCTTTAATTTTCCTTCATTCAACAAAATGGGTTCGGCCAAAAAGACTGTTATAAAGATAAGTACAAACAGCAAACACTGACTTTGTGTCACACTACAGAAGAGATAACCCACTGAAGATGTGATAGGAGACTATAGCCCAAATCCAATTAAGAAACCCTCATTGTGACAATTATGCCATTCCCCCTTATGTCATTTAAGAAATTTTGCCAAACATATCAAATATTACATGTTGTCTAACAGCTGTAGACAAATTTTTAGTAAAATAAAATACGTCGGATCAACGTTATGTAAACCTTAAAAAACATTGAATAAAGACATCAAGTACGTTGGGGTCATATCAGTCAACATATTCACTCTGTAGATACATGTTAATGTAGTTGTGTATTTATCTCCATTTGATTATCTTTGTGCCACATTTTGTTTTTTCTCAGGTCACATCTGAAGCCAACGAGAAAAGACAAGAAAAGGGAGAGAGGCAAATCCAGACAGAAGACGAATGGAGACCTCAGAGCTGCGTATGTTGAATAGTCTGAACACAAATCACTGTTTTTAAATCAGTTACGAGCCTTGAGTTTAACTTTCGCGCTAAGTTCCGAGCTGATACCGTCAGCCTCAGTGGGAATGTTTTGATTAGGAACAAAACCAGGTTATCTGGTCTACATTATAACTGAAGGACAATTTGTTTTACAGCCACACCAGTCAAGGACACACACACACACACACACACACACACACACACACACACAAGCACACACACACACACACACACACACACACACACACACACACCCACACACACACAGCTTACTTCAAAGAGTCACCTCAATGAGATACTGTATTGTGGCCCATACACCAAGTTAGGTGCAAATCAGTTCAGGACTTGTTGCGTAACCTTGCTAACACACAAACAAACAAAAATGGTGACAACATAACTCGATAGTAAATAATTCTCAGCTCACACTGTTCAGAAGGTCAGGCAGAAACATGCAGACACTGTGAAAACATCCTGAAACTATTAACCTGTTACACTGGGATCTGAGGGAGGTGCAGCTACGTGCCATGATTCCCATGTTTCGGTCCACTGAAGGACAAACGGGTTAGTGCTCTTTTTCCCCACAACTTTTGTTTTCATCTGCTTCCCCTTCACTTTGCTGTCAGTCATTTCCGTCCCCCGGGGGCCAGAGGTGGCTGGGTTGGGGTGTGATGTCTCTCAGCACCCATCCATCACTGAGAACAGGCTTTATTCAGACTCTGGCAGGGGTGAAATCTGGGTAATTTACCCCCAAATGCCACCTCCTCTGTCCATGCCAGCGGCAGGCGTGGTCATCAGGATGTGAACAAAGATGGCCTCTCTCTGCCTCATTAAGTAACTTCATTAGGGCCGCCAGCCTCCCGGGAAGACGTGGGCAGAACCAGCTCCGGTTAATGGACCAACTGACACAGGCGACTTTCTCAGACTCACAGAATGTACAGAGTGTCTGGAAGAGAAACTGACGGCCTGACAGGCAAGTGACTAAAGCCATGGTAACGGACACAGAGACAGACGGACAGAAAGAGCAGAGAGTTTGTCGACAGCTAAAGAAACAATATCCACCATTGGTCATGCATCTCCCACTCACTGCATCATGTGGGTGTGATTCAGACAAACACTGTGCAGGTTCAAACAAGCATTGCATCTCATTTTTAGCCTTGCTAGCGACCTTGAATAACATTAATAGCAAAATAGCGGCTTCTTTTAGAGCCTGTCTTGGTCCCAGATGGTGACTTATGCAGCAGTGTTGTAGGATTCATCGCAATTTCGCATCTGTCCAATACTCAATAACCGGAAACCTGCAAAACCACCGGGCTCTGCTGTGCTTTAAAGAATGACAAGGAGTAAATACATTTAGCCTCTATCCTTACTTTACACCCCTCTTCCCTCCAGGACTGATCCTCCCCCGACCCTTCCTCCCCCATCTCCTCATCCCCCTACAACTCCTCCTCCCACCACCCTCTCTTCCACTCCGGCTCCCTCACCGTCGCCCTCACCGACACCTTGTTGTCGTCCGTGCAAAGGGAGGAAGTGGGCACTGGATGTGATAACATGTCAGTGCCGCTGCACAATAAAAGCTGAGAGCTGCAGCCGTAAAGGCCGAAGGCTCAACCCTCACCGCTGCAGGTCAGTTCACACACAGAAAAAAACTCCACACAGGTACGCAACAAAAACACAACACACTGAGTTTTATGTTAGAGGAATCAGTGAAGGAAGTTAAACTCATAGAAATTGAAGCTGTATGTTCACTGAACCCCAAACAGTGTGGGTATATTTAAAGGGGGGGGGGGGGGGGGGGTAACCCATTTCAGACTTAGTACGCTCACACCAAGCTCATATTCTGAAAAGTTGAAGAATCCTACATGAATTAGCTCCATAGTTGTCAAAACTATGTCCGACTAAAACTGTCTACTAATATTATTTATTGTTGCAGGTGTGATGCCATGAGGACTTGACTTGTCCATCCACTTTCTTTTCACCTCCTCCCCTCCGCCTCCTCCTGCTGATTCATCGTCCACACTCAGCATCACTGCCATGGAGCAAACAGACACTTGGACATCCACTATCTCAGACTGAAGGAAATATTAGCGGAAGCACATCAGAACCCGTAGTAGCGCCCTAGTAAAGCGACACGTGTAGCATCACTGCTTCAATACACCGTAGAGCTACATACGTGTGTGTGTGTGTGTGCAGCCAAACATCTGACCACCTGCTTGCTTCTTTGGAAAAGCTTCCATCAGTCCACATGCACATGTATCCTCAGATGTGTAGAGTCACTAAACTCATCCCATGAGTAGAGGGATGAAACAGGAACGATCATACCGAACGAGAAGCACAGAGACGAAGTGGACCGACACAGGCATCAGACGTGTTGACGCTGCAGTAGAAGTTGTGACATTTTGCTCACAGGGAAACTACACATGGGGACGTTGAGTCAAGGCTAATGTTAGTGAAGAGGATTTGAAAAACAGATTATTGGTGGACATATGCACTCAGACATAGCAGGAGAACACAGGACGTGCACATGAACTGGCACCCCAGTGTGCGAGGACCTATAGTGAAGCTGAATGCAGGGATGGAGTGTATCTGTGTGGTCTCCCTCTGAAAGACCCAGATGGGTTATCCCTGCAGCCGTTCTCTCTCATTCAAAGCGTATGACCACAGGCTGGCTCTCCAAGCTGCTTTCCGGCATTTGTTTAATTTGGGCCTTTTGTCTCCATCTTTTTCTCGGCACCTCGATTGAAAGCAGCCGCTTTGCCTCCCTTTGCCTCGCTTTTAGGCAGTGAGGAGAATGACAATAATGAGGACCTGGCGGCTGTCCACTGCTTCACCACCAAACATTCACACTTATAATACCAGGAACACAGACGACACTGCAAATGCAGAAACACATTCTCTTTGAGCTGTAGAAGGCATACACACACACACACACACACACACACACACACAAACACACACACACACAATGTGAAATGAATGCAGGTAGCCATAAGCTTTTGTTCATGCCACACAAAGTGTGCAAATAATTATCCGTTGTTTATATTTGCAATTTAATGTTAAGTCCTCTTATTGACTTATTTTTCATATTGTATTATACGCCTTTGGTTTATATTTGTATTATAATTCTGTAAAGATGATTGAAAAGTTATTCTATATTGCAGAATGTGTCTTTGTTTTGTTTTTGTTCATCCCTAATCCACCCTTATAAAGAGTCGCCTTGGGTGGCCTGCTATGAACACACTCAGCCTCCAAACCGATACCCAAATGTATTGAATTTAAACAGAGACGGCTCACACAGGCCACGAATGGGAGACTATATACATTATAATGTGTATTTCAAACAATCAGTGGGGCAGCGTTGTCCGCGGCACTCAGAAACCAAGCAAATAGCCGTTCCCAGTGCTGTGAAAGGAAAACATGGCTGTTGTTGTTACACGCTCGAGCTCGGGATGGAAAGAGTATTATTCATTTGGAACATGACTTGTTTATATTCTGACTGAATCTCTTGGTTTAACTCCATGATCGCTCATGGCTGCTTGGCTGCCGGCTGGGAACGGGGGGGTTGGTTGAGCTGTGTCTGGTCCAGAAAAGGATGAGGTCTCGAGCAGCGTGCCAGTCAGCATGACGAGCTAAAGCCAGAGTGCTGCTGCCAATGATGAGGACCCACAGTGGCTGGTCAGAGAGTTGAAACCCATTTTTGACACTCATTCAGAGTAAATCTTATTGGCGACGTCTTAGCTCCATGAGGAACAGTAGCTGTGAAACTCCGTGATTCATGTCCACGCTCTCCCCGAGCATTAATGTCATCCTGCTGATTAATGACGTGTCACCTGGAAACAGATTGCAGTCCAGAGTCTGAATTATTTGTGTTCCGGCCTTGAAGCTAAAGAACTTTCTTTCAGTGGTTGGTGTGATAAACTTTGTATTTATACTCTCCTGAGATGAGATTTTTTTTTTCCACGCTCACGTTCATTGTTCAGTGTTTGTTATAACTGTCACTCAATGCTTCAATCACTACCTCTATATTATATCATATTAATGACCAAGTATTAGAGCATTGTTGTTGCTGTCTCTGTGTTATGTCAGACCTCTTCAAAGATAATTATGTTTTATTTACATGCAGCAATACGCAGCAGATTATATGTAGTGATAATCACTGGTGTGGAGAAACCTACAGGGGGCTTCTTAGTGTGTTTTAGTAATCTGAAAGGAAACACTTTTTAAAGATGGAGAGATGAGCTTGTCCTCTGAGTACAGACCAGACACTGTGTGGGACTGTAGATTGTTTTCCAAAGCATTTCTAGCCTAAAACTAATGGTGACCATTCTGGGCTTTTTAGGGAAGTTTCATATTTTGGGAAATACACTTAAGAGTTAAATAAGAAGATTTAAACCTCTTTCATGCTTTTACAGTAAAATGAAACAGAGGCTAGCAGTCAGTTAGCTGAACTTTGCATATTGACTGGATACATTGGCAAGCAGCTAGCAAAGCAATGATCAAATGGAACTAAATCTGTATGGCACCACAAAAACATAAACGAATTGAAATGTGAGATCTCTTTTTTTATATATGCATATATATGAGAAAATGACAAGTTGCAGTTTTGTTCAGAACTATTTTGCAAAAACCAGGAAGTAACTGTTCCTAGCCAAGAAATAGTCTCATGACCCCCTGTGAAACGTTTAATTACTACTTTTACTCAGACCGAACAATCGAAATATAACAAATGAACTACAGCGCTTATGGATTTCCCCCAGTTTCAAGTCTGCTAAGCTAAGATAGCAAACTGCCTGTTTTGCTACATATTTATCATACCCTACAAGATTTACATAAAATTTGTTCTGAACAATTTTATTTTGTCACCTCACAATGTAATATTTCAACACTTCGATCAAAGAGAAAATGTGTATTTCCCAAAGTGTCCAACTCACTTTCAACTTTTTTATGCTGATGCATTTGTTATTTGTGTAAACTGACACATTGTCCAACCTTCTTTTCCTAATACTAATATTGCATTCTGTAAAAAAGCAAGGAAATGTTTTAGGGAAACCTTGAACCTCAGTACAGATGCACTTGTGTTCAAGGTTGCAAAGCACATGTTATATATATTAGACAATAATAAGGAAAAAAAGAACTTCTGCTGACGGCAGAAACAAAGGGCCCAATGGACTCAGACAGCAAAGCTCCATTCATGCAGACATGCCTTATATGTTGAAGACATTTCGCCAAAAGAGAAAAGTTCTTATTCTGCAGCACAACTCTTTCAGATATACAGCCTGGACACATTAGCATCCTACTCAAATGTCCGGATCGTGTGTGTGAGTATTAAACATCCGTGTGCTTTGTATCCGCACAGTCTACATTGTACTGTCAAGGTAGCCCTGTTCTCGCCTCCAGTGTCTTAGTAGCCTAGAGACCCCTAACTAACCATGTAATATTTTATAATCTCTAATACTCAGCCATGACTTTGTGTATGACGTACAGCATATGTAAGAAATGTATTCGTATCTTCATTCCAGCTGCAATGAATCCCTTCTCTGCAAACACATTGTACTACTGTAGCCTACATGTATAAAGAAAAACGTACACTCTTTTTTTGCTGCTACACCATTTGTGCCCTTTTATTATGTCTTTGTAGGAAACAATGCAGTTTCTTGTTGTATTAGTATAAATGCCAATTAATCAACTCAATGTCCACATGAACGTGTATACTGCATCGTCAACTATATTGAAAATGATACCAGGATACAACCGTGATGTTACAGATGTTATTAAAGGAAATGTCTTATTTTTCATATAAACTTCTCATTTTCTTCCTGTGGCTGTTAATCCATGCTCATGTCCCGGGCGTCTCACGTCCCTCCGGTTTGACAGCAGCGCCCCCTCCCCCACTGTTTCTTTTGTTTTAATCCTTCATTTGACAGTAATGAAAGGCAAACAGGCATTTTTGATTACAGTGCCACCCTGTTGTGACGTGGTGTTATGAGACATAATATTGTTACCTCTCCTCCTCTCGTCTGTTCTGCTGAGTCAGCCGCTCAGCGAGTACAAAGGTGTGACGCGCCTTTGTGTGGAAAATTACTCATTGACTCATGTACAGTGACAAAGTATTGGCACTGTACTTGCAGTTTCTGCTACTTTATACTTCTTGTCCAACACATTTCAGAGGCAAATAATGTACTTTTTGTTATATCACAGCCATGCAGGAAACATTAACTACAGAAACTGTGTATTTGTATTCCTATTTATGCAATCGTTAATAATAGTCACAGACTTTATATAATCAGATAAACTGAAGTCTATGACTATGTCTAGGTAGTACTTTGATAAATCAAACTATAATTTGAAATATCAAACCATGATTTAAAGTTTGCTCTCACAGACGAAGTCACAGATATTCCACATATAGTCAGAGGGTATAGCAGCTTTTACATAGCTTGGAAAAATTGAAATTACTAAAACCCAGCTCATGTTAGACCATTTCCTATAGGAGATAACTTTAAAAGCTGGATTACTTCCTGCTCAAATCATCCAACACGACTGTTAGAACAACACCCCCATCACATTAAATATGGTGCCTCTCTATAGATAAAACTAACTGTGGTCATTCAAATTGGCTCCACTTCGACCAGGTACAACATGACAAAGCTGGTTATAGTTTAATGCATCAGTAGTGGTAATAGTAATTATCATGATAATAAAGCAGCATCACCTTTCTGCAGCATCACCTTTATTCCAACATTTATAGTTGTTAAGCATGTTTTGCAGATAATCTGCACTTTTACCCAGGTGAAAAATTGATTTGCTCTCAAAAGAAAGGCTGTGAGTTTGCTGTGTTTTTGTTTGTGTTTCACTACCGCACATGATAGATTATAGCCTCAGTGGACGCTGTTCTATAAAGGTTACAGCGTGATACAGTATGTCTGCACCGGTGCTGCTGAGTACCAGGCCTTTCTTCCCCCTGGCGTCAGTAATGATCATAATGATGACGCTGATGATGACGCTGATGGTGACGATGCACAGATGAGGTGCTGCCCTCATATTTGTGTCCTCAGAGCAGACAGTGGAATAAAGTCTGGGTGATTATGTTAATAGCTGCATATTTCTGTCACAGATTTAAATGTATGACCAACAGCATTATCAATAGTGCCTGATGACACACTGTATAGGCAGCAAAGTAAATACCAATTAAATACTCACATGTGTGAGGGTTTTAGGAAGAGGAAAGGGGATGGGGAGACAAACAGGGGGAGAGGAAAGGAAAGGTAAAAAAGTAAGAAAAAGGGAGAAGAGAGGAGAGGAGAGGAAAGTTGGGCAGAGATGAGTAAAAGAGAGGAGATGAAAAGAGAGGAGAGGGGGAAAAAAAGAGAGGAGCTGATACTGCTGCCAACCTATCTGTCTGGAAGGGCATTATGCCAGTACTAAATATAGCTGCAAGATTAGGGAGACAGAGGAGGAGAGAAACAGAAGAGGACATAGTGACTCATGCATCATGTTTCCGAAAAGATGCCTTTACTCTAAAATCTGCTTTTTAAAGCTCTGAGCTTAGCAGACATGTGTCATAATGCATAATGAATACTGGTTAGACAGAAGTACTGACACTTTCCATCGGCTCTTTGACCATTTGTCCCCCGACTCATACATCAATTTGACCTCCTAGATTTCCAACTAGCAGCTCACGTCTCTCTCTCTCTCTTCGCCTGCATCCATCCATCCTTCTGCACCCCTCACTTTATCATCAGTCTCTCCCTCTGCCTGGCTCAGTCTTTGCACATGTACCAGGACTTCCTGTATTTTTCCACCTTGCTTTCTCTGCGTTCGCAGTCGTGTTTTTCTAATGACCCCAGTCGTGGTTTCCTCCCTGCCTTTGTAGCAGCAGCTGTGTGTTGAAGCAGGTACTGTATGCTATCTGGTCTGCAAGAGTGTGTTGTTAGATGGTATCAGCCCTTGTGTGTGTGTGTGTGTGTGTGTGTGAGAGAGAGAGGGATGAAATGAAAGAGTTAGACAGAAAGACAGAGGGAGAGACTGAGTTCAAAATGTGCAGGGTAAGGTTGTGTGTGTTTGCTGACAGGAAAGTGAATGTTTTTTAGGGTCTCTTGTGAACACAGAGAACTTTACTTTATTTTACAAAACAAACAAGCAGCGTTATCTCCGACAGAAACATGGATCCACAGGCCTCGTCTGTCTCAGTCCACTGAAGGACGTCAACCTTGATGAAAGATTTACGGGCCGTTTTTTACCACGTGGAAAAAAACAGCATCTGTGAAATCAGGCTTAGATTTCACAGCAGTTAATAGGAGGTTTGATTCCCCTCATTTCGTAAATAAAGACCATGTTCAAAAGATTTTCTCCATTGGACAATGAGGTCCAGTTTTATCAAAACTTGTTTTTCAGTGTTTATGATATGAGTTTAGTAATTCAGAATGTAAAAATGGTTTTAACATTAGTTCACCTACACTATATGAAAAGTCAAATGATCCTCAAGGTCAATAGGATCCATCGTCTGTGTTTGTACAAAAAGTCATCTTCATCCATTTAATCATTGTTAAGATATTTAGTGGTGGACCAAACATGCAATTGTAATTCGTACAGCCCTGCTTCCATCATGGCAAAAGATATGTACTAAATGAAAAATATAATGTCAGTTATAGAAAGTGAAAAAATTATTCCAAGATACGCACCTAAATTGAATGGTTTCTCTCTTGGCCCATATCCTTCCATCAAGGTTCAAAGAAATTCCATTCAGCAACTTTGTGTAATTTTGGATACAAACAAGCAAACCAACCAACACACAAACATAACCTCAACAATTGTATGTGATGTGATGTCGAAAGCAAAATCAAACAGAGCAGGGTAATTTTCTACATCAGATGGAAACATCAAACAATGTGTGACACAATGAGTGAGATATGTTAGGTGGCTTAAAGTGGAGTATAAAATGTGGTGTGGAGTGGAGATGAGTGGGTGAGGGGTGGTGCAGGCCATGGGGGAGAGAGAAAGGCTGGAGGAGGGGGTGTTTGTGGTTGTGGGTCTAGCAGTTAAATAGGTGAGGACATAGCTGTGGTTTGACATGCTCGGTCCTGTCAGGTGGAGGATGCGGGTACCAGTAGGACTGAGAGGGGATCAGAGAGCCTGCTGGATGTTATCTTCACCCCCCATACCTTACTGTACCAGCAGGCCGACTCACCTGAGGCAGCAGCCAATCACAGTCCGCCGCTGTCTGCCTGCTCATTCCTCTGCTGCACCATCAAACTCAAAGGGCTTGTTTCTCCTGCATCTTGACATCAACAATCACTTGAGACTGAATTCAGTTTGGGGGGACCCAGTGGCTTGACTTTCTTATTATGATGATACTTTTCATTATCTGTTGATAAAGAAGGTTTGATAACATTGAATGTTTAACCCAAATTTTTATAATCAACGTTGACAATGTGAATACAACCTGAGTCCCCAACTGGCTCAAAATTCTCTTGTTGTGCAGGACTTTTAAATATTTCCTCGGAGACAAATGAATGTCCAAATACCAAACAATACACTGTTTACATTTATTATGCTATGTATCTGTATAACAGTAACTTCTCTTGAACTCCAATTTATTGAAAACAGTGATCCAAAACATCATCACTACTGTGATTATAGTGCAGTAATATTGAGAGACATTATTGTCCAAATGTGAAGTGGTTTGTGTTAATTTAATTTAAAACCTATTTGTGAATATACATAACGAACTATCAGTTAAAAGGATAAGGGCCTCTGAGCTGGGGCCTAATTCATTTGCTAATCCTGGGATCTGCTTAGTCAAAGTGTCTTAATTTGATCAGTTTTGTGCACATATGTTGCATATCTTTCAATTGTTGTTGCATCAAATGACCGTGACGAAAACCTGGCGCCAGACCAGACTGCACTTTGTATTCGTTGTAGGGGCAACAAGGGGTTTAATGGGGCCCACCACCTTATCTCTGGCTCTGGGGCCTCATAGTGGGTTAATCCAGCCATGGACAGGACATGGTAAAATGCACCTTTATGGGAAATCACACAAACCATCAAATTTAGCTATTTGTGTTGGAGTAAATATGGTATGTTTCTTGACAATAGGATATGCACATATACACCTGGATCTTTACTTTCTTTACATCATCAACCACAATGGAAATTCAGTCCTGTGGAAAGTTTAGGCACTTCACATGTTCAGATTCTTATCCATCACAGAATACCATTGGGGGGGAGGTGTCTGAGTGGTCCTGGCAGATGGTGTGGGCCCTCACAGAGCCCTGATCTTAACATCATGGAGTCAGTGTTCATGTGAAGAGACAGAAGAACGGAGGCACTTTCTTTAAGACGTTTGGAACAACCTCCCTTAAAAATACACCTCGAATGCAGCAAGAGAAGAATTGGTTACACTGAATACTGGATTTATTTAGTTATTTTATCTCCACTTTACTATATATTCACTTTACCGCAATATTTTTAACTTAACATTAACTTTACATTGATACCTTTTCCAGAGAACTGTCACATTCAGTAATTCAAGTAAATAATTGTCCGCATTAACATAAACTACAGCGTGAACAGGACACAGGGCGACATCTGGTGGCGGGAAGTTGCACCTGCAGGGATTTTTCCGTGTAGGTAAAGTAGACGTGGCAGTGACGTCACTACCGGAAATGACCCGGATCGGAACTTTAACTCCTGCGTTATTTAGTTTTCACCAGAAACATCGGGAGCTCTCGAAATATTATCTAATATCGACTGAAGTAAGTCCCGTCTGTTGGTTTTTCTCGTCTTCCGAACTAAGCTCAACATCGCGGGGTTGGTTTAGGTCGAACAGAAAGGAGGTTAGAGGAGAGAACGTACGAAAACCCCGGTTAGCTTTCTGGAGCTAACGTTAGCATGTGGCTAGCCGGTGAGGCCGCGATCAGCTGGGTCTTGACGGGCGGCCTTCCCTCTTACACAGGACCCGTCCGCACCGTCTCTTGATAATCATTCTTACCTAACTATGTGTATATTTAGCTCGGCCATGGCTTTATTTACGAGTCGTGGGCGTCATCCCCTACGTGTCACCTGGCTGTTGTTGTTTAGCTCAGTCGGTGTGACGACAACTGTGAGCTAACGGTACCTGGAACCAAACCGGGAGCTTTATTCAGATTCAAAACAATTCTGTCTGTGAAATGGCGACAAGCGGCTTTAACAGTGTTAAATCCTAAAAGCTGTCATGCAACGCGCCTTGTTTTCAGACGGTGGGTCGCATGTGTCCGTGAAGAACACCGCCCCTTGGATGTGAGTTCGTCCACAGAGCCGGAGGTCTTCTTATCCACCCACCCTCACATCGGAGGAGGACACCGACGCTCCCGGGCGGCTTGTGGTCTTCAGCGGGCAGGTGACACTCTCCCGGCGGCAGGATGACGTGCCGTGACCGGACTGTTGAGTTCCAGTCAGCCTGTAAATCTCTCCAGGGCAGACAGGTATGTTTGGACAGCACAAAATTAAAACGAAATTTAAAATGAAGACTTTCTAAATTAAGGCCTCGGCTGCTTTTGGTTTTGGTTCCTTGTTCATGATCCCCTCCGGTTGGTTTCACTAAGGGTTCAGTTGTATAACACATTTAATGTCTTATGGGTGGATGCCTGTTTAACTTCTTTAGTTAATTTCTCAAGGCAAAAAAGTATAAAATACCAGGGTTTTGTCCAGTGTCCTATAAAAAAGCCTATGATTATTTATAAACTACACAAGTGTGTTGACATTTACACGTCTTCAAAGTAGATTCTTGTTCCTGTTAAGGTGACGTGTATGGATCCAAGACAAAAGCGTATAAGACACAGGCCCAGGGGCGTCTGTATGAAGTCACTGTTGATATTTCATGTTTGAAAGTCAAAGGACACTGTTGAAAGATGTTAAAGACAGACAGAAGTATCCCAAAGGGCCACAAAATAATAGCAAGAGGTTTAGAAAGACCACAGAACAATATTGCTTATTATGACCTGTTGATTTGCTGAGCTAAACAACCCTTAGCATACTCTTATCTGCCAATTTAATATTAAGTTAAGAAAACATTGTTGTTGTTTTTTTTACTTCTACAGCCCTGATAAGATGTCTATTATCCTCCAAAAACAACTGGCAACAAAATGATTATGATAAATGGCAGTCAGCAATGCCAATATACTGACCTTTAGTAGTTGAAAACTTAATCACAATCGATAAAACACCTTTCGAGGATCTTAATCAGAAATAGTTGTTTGTCATGTTAAATTGGCAGTATTGTCAAAGATCACACCACTTGATTACATTTATAAGATATCAGCACTCATTTTTCAGTGACAATTACGTTCACATAGTTTGACCAACAAACTAAAACTTAGAATTGATTGTTTAGCGATATCAGAAGGACGTATTATTGACTATAATGTTTAGTTGGTCAACAGAATAGCAAACAATGAACTGCCCACCACTTGACCATTCTATCAGTCATGTTGAGAAGACCTTTCATATGTTCGCAGTTGCCTGTCATACATACTCTTATGTCATACTGTACTTACTCCCTCCTTCTGCAGAATGGAATACAGCCTAGTAAACCAGCTCTCAGCGCTCTCAGGCAGCGCAGTGACTTCACAGTTATGGCCAAGTAAGTTCCAGACAGAATTTTTTTTCATGAGTTTCAACAGCTCATTGTTGTTTGTTCTTTTAAGTTGATTTTGTGTGTTCAGCTATTTTTATTCACACATTATTATCCTCCACATGCTTATTGCATAATATTTGTTTGGCCTAGCTTATCTTATAGACTGTTAGCAGTGAGACACAGAAGAAGATTAAGTTGATATAATCATCTTCTCTAACTCCTGGTAAGAATCCAAGCAAACATGTTTCACAGCCATATTTCTGTTTGTTTCCTTGTAGGAGAATTGGGAAAGACCTCAGCAATACATTTGCCAAACTGGAAAAGCTCACTATCTGTAAGTGTTCCAGCTCTATTATTTTAGCATCTTTTAAGATTTTATAAAAATTCCTGGCTTTGTTTGTGAGGTCTCTGATTGGGCATGTTGTCATTTTGATGCTTTAGTGGCAAAGAGAAAATCTCTATTTGACGACAAGGGGGTGGAGATTGAGGAGCTAACGTACATCATAAAACAGGTGAGTAAATTGTTAATATCTCATGAAATTTGCGTTAAATATACTATACATTACTTGTGAATAGAGCAGCTATCTACAATCCTGTAAATTAATTTCTACATCTCCTCTGTTTATGTTTTTAGGACATCAACAGTCTAAATAAACAGATAGCACAACTGCAGGACTTGGTAAGGTCCCGCGGTGCTCCGGGTGGTCGACATATCCAAACCCACTCTAACACTATAGTGGTGTCATTACAGGTATATTCAACAAGGTCTAATTCACAATGAATTGTGTGATGAATGAATTGGTTCTTTTCCAATTAACAACATGTAGAATAGATTATTTTCTTCATTGTCCACATGTTAATATTGTTTTCTTGACATTTTTAATAACATTCTGCTTTTGTTGATGTACAATGAAATAAAGTGGGCAATTTTATGAAGTAGTTTTGATGAAGTTTCACTTTTTTTAACTTTACTTCGACTTCTTTTATCCACAGTCCAAACTGGCTTCAATGTCCAATGACTTCAAATCAGTCCTAGAAGTAAGAACAGAGGTGAGCCATACTTAACATTTTCTATACTCGATCATTCAAAGTCAGAAGACACAACAACATTTTGAATCAGACAGTTATTCAACCTGTTCACTGTCTCCATCCTTCGTCTGTTTTCCTACAGAACCTGAAGCAGCAGCGCACCAGGAGAGAGCAGTTCTCGCAGCCTCCTGTCTCGTCCTCTCCTCTGATGGCCAACAACTTCAGTAAGTCCGTCCATATCTTAGCTTCAGGCTTGTAGTATTAAAGTAATGGCAGCAACAGGTAAACAATGCATGCTGTTCTAGCCTCTTCAGGGAGTGTTCACTTTATGATATTATTGGTAGGCAAAGTTTGGTCTCAAATATCTGCCCTCACAAAACAAGTCCATCCTTCTCCACATTTACAAATCAGTTTTTCCTATAAAAAAAATCCTTCATCTGATCACGTAATTCATAAAAAACTGTGCTGGCAATTCCAACAAGTGTAATAGAGTGAACACACCTTCATTTAAGCTTGGTTTTTGCTTTAAGGGAAAATTCAACATATCTGGCAAAATGTGAACTAAGGAGGAGCCGGGGAAATAATTAAACTGGCTTCTTACCAGAGACCCTCTAATTATCACTGGGAGCTTCCCGTGCAGGCATTTACACTGTCAGTGGAAAGTTCATGTGCAGCCTGTAGTCTTCAGGTGTTACTGACAAAATTTCAAGCAAAGTGTTTATTCTAAATACCTTGAGAATTATAAAGACAAATAAACTCTTGAACATGACATTAGATCATAATTCTTAAAACAGTTGAGACTCACTTTAACATCCAGTGATTCTGACTTTTAAACCCACCATGATTTATAAGCTTTTTCACAAAAAGCTACCTAAATAGAAATATATAAAGATGTTTGAAACTCTCACAGTTGGCTAATGTTTCCTCATGGCATAGTAAAACAAACTATCAATTATTATTACCGTGATAAAATGTTTGTCTTTGCACCTATACCTATTCCATCATATTTTGAATTCGACGGTATCTACAATGGGCATATTGCTTGAAATGAATTCAGGTTGAACAGAAATTTGAGCTGCCAGTGTATTTCTGAGAACAACCAGCTGTTGTAGTAGGGAACTGCTCGAAGTCCATGTGAATGATTTATACTGTATTTGGTCATCTATAATGCAAAAATTAAAAAATATTTTAGGGAGCCGCAAAAAAGGGGCCCAGGAGCCGCATGCAGCTCGTGAGCCGCGCAATGACTACCAGGGCTATACAACCTCAAATTTAAAAGGTATTTCCCTGGTCTGTTTGACTCTCCCAGTGGGTATAACTAGCTACTGTATCTGCCCGCTGTTCTCACTGTTTTCCCCTCTACCATTTAGCATTTCCATCTGGTCCTATTGAAAATGTGTTTGTGTTTTGCTTGTTGTGTCCCTTCAGAGAGCTCAGTCCTCATGCAGGATGAGTCCCGGAGTCTGGGTGACGTGGCCATCAATATGGACTCTCAGGCCAATCCCTTGCAGCTCCAACTTATTGATGAGCAGGTAGAATGAAAACCTTCACCCAAAACTTGTACCAAATAGGAAAACTGTGCATATGTTCCCTGACAAGGCCTCTTTTTGAAATCCTGCTCACTGTGTCATTGAAGGACTCGTACATCCAGAGCCGTGCAGACACCATGCAGAACATCGAGACCACCATTGTGGAACTGGGCTCTATATTCCAGCAGCTGGCACACATGGTCAAAGAGCAAGAGGAGACGATTCAGAGGTGAGATGGAAACAGATGGAGGATCAACGACGGAGGACTCTCAGAAACCTAAAACATAAAATACAAAAACTTTTGACAAGCAAGACTCTGTAAATGGAAACTGAAAAATAAATAAGTGCACTCTAGTATGTGAACACAAAGTATTGATTAGTAAATCATTGTCATTCAGTGCTTTAAAATGTAAGATTTAAAGAAAATAAATAAGCCGTAAAGTGATTTGATTGTCTTAAAAAGCTCAGTTGGACTGATCCTTTTCCCTGTCGTGTATTTACAGGATCGATGCAAACGTGGAGGACACTCAGCTGAACGTGGAGGGCGCCCACACAGAGATCCTCAAATACTTTCAGTCGGTCTCTTCCAACCGTTGGCTGATGATCAAGATCTTTCTCGTCCTCATCGTGTTCTTCATCATCTTTGTCGTCTTCTTTGCCTAAAGAAGGGAGGACCGGCTAAAGGACAGGGGAAGCGGACGTTAAAACTAAAGCTGGACTAAGACAACACATCCAGACTTAAAATTTGAAGGACAGGCTCCTCTGTCAAAGTGACGGCTTGATGGAGGCTTGGGATCCACTCAGATTAATACAGACTTGTCGGTTATTCCCAAGCCCCAGACTCTATCTTAATTCAAAGATTCAGTGAAGAAAGAAGATGATGAACTCTGTCCAAACAAAAAAGAATTAATTATCTAAAATCCTTGCTTTGTATAGAGAGAGCGGAAAACTGCCCTTCTACTTTGACCAACTTCTCATAAACATTTAATCCAAATGGCTATAATTTAATGGTTTGATTCTGCAAACTGTCTTTTTAATTTCAATTTTTTTTTCTTGTCTTCCCTTTCCACATTTCACCCGTTATCATTATTCCAAAGCCAAACAACAGAACTGGACTTTATCCTCAGATTCCTTTGCTTCTTACTTTACCGGCTTTTTATTGAAGAGAATAACTGTCTCATTTATCAGTGAAATTTCCCTTAACACCATTGAGTTATGATGAGGAATATTTTTAATCCTTTTCCCTTTTGTTTTTCTTTCAATGTCTTTTTTGCCAAACAAATACTCTGAATGAACTGTGACACAATAAGAAGACATTCTCTGTGGGCTGGCATTTCGTCTCCTGAAGGCACAAGGAGGCAGTTAGAGACAGTTAATGAAGGGGACTTTGTTAGTTTCATCCAGGAACGAGCTGTATGACATGTTGAGCTATGTAAGAAAACTGTTTTAAATTAAACTGGTTGCAGCCGTGAAGCATGTTGAATTGTTGGGAAAGTGTTTACTTTCCACATTTGGAGCAGCAGGAAGACTACAGCCTACGAGTGTCTGAAGGGGACCCGGGTTTGACATCAGTGCCTCTGACGGGGTTGCGCTGGTTTTGACGGCCCGCTAAAGAAGTGACTCGTTCAGCCAGATTCCCTGAAGTGTCTGGTTGAATATCACTGTTGTAGTTGCTTCCCTCCTTTATCTAATGTACAGGCAGTATTTGAAATGACCACAGCTTTTTAAGAAGAAAGAAAACATCCTTCCTGTTTTTCCTCTTGTTTTTTTTTTTTAGCCAAATGCCTTGACTTCAGTGTAAATAGTGATAATGATGTATTGATAAGAAGTGCATACTAATAAAAGAATAATGGGGTGCTGGCATTTTGGATGAGATTTTCTTGAGATAATAGGATTAGTCAGCAGGGATATAATTAGCCATGCTGAGACTCACCAGCAGAGACGGGCTAAATCGGGCCACGCTGCAGTTTATATTCCCAATATTTACCCCACAGTTGTAGGGGTTTTACTTTTCCTTCCTGTCAATTATTACGGTAAATATTTTTACCTTGTCAGTCACAAATGGCCAAACATCCATTATCATTTGTCCATTTAGTGTAAACCTAACGGTGACTCTTGTGGCCAAAATTATATTTAGTCTAAAATGTTACTCAACTATACATTTAATTCCAAAAATCCCAGTGGCATTTGTGAAAAAACAAGTGTTTTAATCACATATGTTTATTTCTCCGAATACATTTCATATACACCATAAAAAACAAGATTTCAAATGACTGACATGATGAGGATTTGCTTAATGGATACACTATGTGAGCACCTGCTAACTGAGCTGATTTATCCAACAGTTGAACTATCCACAGGAATGGCCTGAGCTGAACTTCCCCGCTCTCTACGCTGACAGCTGTTCTGTTGTTTGGTGAGCATCAGTCACATGGTTTTTAGAGATACCTGAAGCATGTGAATGTTAAACAGTCAGGAGATCTTACTCTAGAAAATTCAATGCAGCACATTTTAGTTTTTAATCTACATTAGGGTCTCACCTCTAGAGATGGCAGCGTCCTTCAGTCTACTAGAGAACCTACCGTGAGATGCAAGCCTGGTAACTGTTGTCCACAGATCATTAATGATGCTGACTCTGGTGAACCTTTTAAAAATTTCCTTCAGCGCCACCATGAGGTTCACATTTGTATTTCTAGTGGATGCTCATAAAATCTGGGACATAAATCAGCCAAACAAAATAAAATGTTAACCACTCTTCTTCCCACATGTCGAAACAAGAACAATGATGCTTCTTGTGATGGACTAAAGTTCATCAGCTAATGGACAGTGTTCCTGAAGGTAGAGACATCTTTTTTTGGCCTCTTCTCTCCAGGTTGGCCAGGTTAGAGGAAATCTAGGGAACATTTTTCATATCTATCCTTTCACCCCTTCCCCCTGATTTATGTTGGCCTTCTGTAATCCAGGCTCACTTTATCTCCCCTCCAAAACACCTCCACAAGTTCCCGCCCTTCTAACACCCCTTCTGGATTGACCTGACTCCCTCCTTCCTCTCACCCCTGGGCACTGTGCTCAATAGGGGTAATCTCTGGCATGCTCCTGCTCCTTCCTTTTCTTGCCCTGGCCCTGATGGCCTCCTCCTCTGCTCCATCCTCCTCCTCCTCTTCCTCCTCCTCCTCGTCATACCAGTCCACCTGCTGCTGCAGGTTCCCCCTGGAGCCACTCATGCCGCTGCCCTTGAAGAAGTGCCCCGTGCGAAACTTTGTGCGGAAATTTACGAAGGAGAGGCTCCTGCTGCGCTGCTGCTTCTCGAACACGGTGTCCTGCTCCTGAACGTATTCGTTTCCGTTCATCTCGTCCACGCAGTCGCGCAGTACCGAGCGAAACAGCCGGGCCACCTCGTGAACCTCGGGCTCCATCTGCGACACCATCCTCCTGAACCTGCAGCAGGAGGAATAAGGAATGGTGATGATCAGGACCAGCAGGATCATTCAACACATACACTTACAGAGCTTTAGAATCACCTCAAAACACAACCCAAACAAGGTCAGAATAGCAAAGCTGATGACACGGACAGATATGTAGAGCCTAAAGGGCAGTTTTTAAAGGGGTCCAATAATCCCCAACTACGCCCGTGGTAGGATATGAGCGCTCATTATACTTAACTAAATTTACTATCACAGAAGGTAATGAAAACAAGCAACTACTTTAGAGTCTGGATCTGTGAATTTGGGGCATTTGCCAATCGTTCTCAAGGCCTCTCCTCTCAGCTTGAGACCCCGGGCCATTGCTTGCTTTGCCTTCCGTGTTGTGACGATGATGTCATTTGTAAGATGCTGTGCATGTAATATTATCTCTTAGGAAAGAATAAGTTATTAAAGTATCAGCTCTCTTCTTGAGTTAAATTGAAGGGTTCTACAGGGATCAGTTTGAAACCCTGAAGCTCTCTCCTCATCTTCTTCTTCTTCATGCTGTGTTCCCGCCTGCCCGTCTTTCTCTTTCAGTCTCTGTGATTGTCTTTGGCTCTCCTTCTCTTATTACTTTGTATATTTCTACATGTCCTCGTCTTCTTGTCACATCTTTTTCTCTCTCTTATTCGACTATGTCTTCTTCCTCACCTGACGATCAAAGGGCCACACTGTGCCGGAGGGATCTTGGCACAGAGCTCCTGCAGCTCCAGCAGGTCGTTGGGGGTCAGCTCATAGGGCTGTAGGGTGGGGGTGTTGGCCAGCCAGCTGTAGTCGGCTGTGGAGGAGGAGCTGCGACGGCGGCGGAGGCCCTCTGTCATCCTCTCTAAACGGATGCGTTCAGTGCGTTTCACAATGGCCCCAAGCTCCAACATCAGAGTATTGGTTACCAGCTCCTCCGCTGTGCGCTGGCCAGGGACCTTGGGCTCAAGGGAGAAAACCGCGGACCAAGGAAACATCTGGGGAAGAAGGACAGGGTTGGCGGATGGTTATGTTACCTTAGGCACAAATATATTGTATTACTGAACTATATTGTTAAATAAATATCATTTGGAGACCATTGTATGTACATTTCAGATCCAAAAACGTATCGTAAATGAATTTGAGGTTTCATATGCAGACAGAAACCTCTGATAAACTTTACAACTTCCACGGCAGTTTAATTTCATCTGTTATGACCACAAACAGCTCACTGGTCAGTACAGATCACCGTTCATCTGTTCAAATAAGAGGGATCATTGTCTTACCTTCATGAAACTGATTTCACAAAACTGAGTGTTTTTTTTTGTCTGACAGAAATCCACCTGTCTCTTGGTAAAGCCTCTGTTAGTAGCCAAATGAGCAACAGACCTCCATGAGCATGAGACAATCCAAAAGCAACCTGACTGCCTGGCTACCTTTGACGGTCCCTGGCAGACAGTGCTTGTACTGAGTGTCTGTGTGAGTTTGGGATTGAGAATAAATGTAATCCTGTACTAATAAAGAGTGAGTGACGGGATGAGCTTATCTCATGGCATGAGCATACCTTGCTGTGAGGAGTGCGTATGTATGTATGTATGTGTGTGTGTGTGTGTGTGAAATTCATGGGGGGTTGGGTTACATAATGACATAATGCATGGATAATAAAGCTGTTTGTGATTCATTTAAACACTTGACTTTCTTTTGCATGTGTTTTCCAGGTTCACCTTCTTTATTATAAGTCTGTTAAAGCCATAACGTTTTCAATCTATTCAGCTCATACTTACTTGCTCAAAGATTCCTCAGAGTGGGCCTTCATTAAAGTTTAACCAGCTGCTTTCTGGTTTCAGCCTGTTGGGCTACTGCTATCACACCCAACTCAGTACTCTAAAATAACACACTGAAAAAATGCTCTGCAAACGACAATCCTTCATGTACACCTATAATCATCAAACTGATATGGTCAAGCATAAATATTACACAACCACCCAAATAATCCCTTGTTCTCACACTTACAAACTCTCAGGTGTTAGCAGTGTTTTTCCCATGCATATGGTAAATGTTTGCACATGGTATCATATGCAGAGTGACCACAGGCTAGTTCCTGGGTTTCCGCACCACTCAGCACTGAGCAACCAAATCCCAGATTACGACCAAATCCAGAGGCTACCTGGAAAATGATTATAATCTAATTACAGTTGCCTAGAGTGGGTGCTGTTACTGCTGTAATGGGAACGGCTGTGCAGGACTGTGACATTTAACCAGGGTTGTTTGACTGGAGTTGTTTTACTTTGATTTAAAATACTATGACTCAACATGGCTGGTGCTGCATGTAACCATGTACAATAATGCCTCAAGGAATCCTTCTGCTTTTTCCTCCAACATCAGACCCCCAATTTAACACCAGTCAAACACACAGTCACAAAGTGTCAGAGTGCATATGATTACATGTCCAAAGCTTCCCTCACCATATAATTCAGGAAACAAAGTGCAGAGGAGCCATCTTTTTGAGGCTTTAGAATGAGACGCACTCTGATGTAATCGACTTTAGACTCAAAGAAAGATTTTTCTATGGTTCTGCTGCACGATAAAACGTTTTCAGCTCAACCACAAAACTCTTAGACTGACACAGATGTCTGCTTGTGCACCTGTAGGCAAGAAGTAGTGAAATATAACTAAATACATTTAGTATTAAGTATGGTATTAAGTACAATTTTGTGGTACTTGTGCAATCAATCAAAAAATGTAATATTCACTTACTTTGGACTCCATTATATTTCATCTACCAATTATCTCTTGAAAATGTTGTGTTTTACATCACATTATTAATGTAATGGGCGTGTTAGTTTCATTGACCCAGCTCAGTTGTGATGGTGAAGTTTGTTGGCCAGTCACTGTTTCTAGTGTCCGGAAAGTAGATTAATAATTGTGTGTTCACTGGTCAGGGATGAAGCTGTGTCTTACTCAATTCTGCACATTACTTATGTATGTAGACCCTCTGAAGTGTGAAATATGTTAATCTTTCATTATCATTATTATCATTGGAACTAGTTTACGAATATTATATATATTTTAGTGCGTTTTTTATCGATATCTTTCAAATCATATAGCACTTTCCTATTGGTGAATGTGTTCTTATCACTTTCCCTTACAATTTTATAAAATGCTATTTAGGAAAAGGGCTGTTGTACTACTAATACTACTACTTCTACTACTACCACTAATTATTATTATTTATTTTTTGTAGATAGTGTCAATGATAATGACGATTATAATAATAATAATAATCCTATGATTCAAAATGAAAAACAAAATTATGAAAATTAAAAAAATTAAATTAAAGTAAAGTAAAGTAAAGTAAAGTAAAGTAAAGTAAAGTAAAGTAAAGTAAAGTAAGGTAAAGTAAAATAAAATAAAATAAAGTAAAGTAAAGTAAAGTAAAGTAAAGTAAAGTGACGTTTCGTCCCAGTGAAACCGGAGAGGTGTGTGTTCGTGTGATCTGTCACTAGAGGTCATCAGAGGTTCGTCGCGTGCTCCTCCAACCTCAGCCCAGCCCAAAACATCGTGCTACGTCACGAGCTCCCGCCCCGCCTCGTGCCAAAGACACACGGTCAGAAAAAGGTCAGAAAGAGACAGTGTCAGTGAACGTCAGTCACTATGTCGGTTCTGTTCAAACTCACTCGGTCGTCAGTGAACACCGGGTGAGTGCTGGAGGTTTAACCCGCGGCATCAGAGCTCCGTCCCCGCTGCCGCTCGCGGGAGCCCGCCCGGCAGTTGGCGGCTCTTTGTAACCGCCTCACAGCCTCGGTAAGTAGCTTTAGAGCTGGGTTAGCTCCAAGTGGCCTCTGGGTTAGCTCGGAGCTACACGGCTAAGTTAGTTGTCACCTGGTCAGTCGCTGCCCACAGACAGAGGACTCACAGGCAGGCAGCAGCTCTGACTCTGGCACTGACACTGTTCCTGGGGGACAATTAACTGACGTGTCTGTTCTGTGGATGATGTGAGTTGTCTTTTGTTTTGTTTGAACCTCGTGATCCCTCTGCACACTGGCCAGCCTCTGGACCCATGCTGTCTATCAGCCGCTGGATCAACTCATCGTGTAGCTCTGGAAGATGAGCAGCTTCCCTCATTCATGGAGGTGTCAAATAGACCTGAGCTCTCAGATGGTTTTTCACACAGTGTGCACACACACTAACATGTCGTTTCATGTGTTGTGATGTTATTGAGCAACGTCCTCCAGCTGATGTTTATGATGTGGATATCTGGCTGTCAGGGACAATCCTTCCACGTGGTCTTCCTGGAACAAAACACTATATTAATTCTATTATTCACTTGGCCATTTTTAGGTCTTAGTTGGACATGGCCAAAAGTAAGGCTATATCAAGATAAAAAATCGTTTAAATCAGGCTATATCAATAATAATCATGATACATGTGTTATTATTATTTTTAAGTTTAAAGATTGATTAATGCTCCTGAGTGAAGGTTGTGGTTTTGCACTCTTCTTTGTGATCAGAGAGTGACAAACATTTAATAAACAGCAGGACATTTTCCGAGGTAGAACATTATGTCTCCTCTTTGTGCAATGATTCTGTTTTATTGCTCGGCCCTATTTTAATGTTTGCTTATTGAGCATATGTCACACAGCTGCTGTGGTTTACGATGTGGTTATTTTGGTTTCTGTTAAACCATCTTCTTTGTCTGCTTCTTGGAGCAAACTCTTTCTTGCATATGATTAATTTTTGGACTTTGGTCAGACAAGTCTGTCTCAAACTTTGTCCAAATGACATTTAATAGAAGATATAAATAGGAAACACAGGGTGAGAGCTGCAGGGGGGATGACATTCAACACAGGTCTCCAGCTGGAGTCAAACCACTGATGTTGCAAGTACACAATATGTGTCTAGACCACGAGGTCAGAGTGGAAGCCAACATGTCTCCAGCTTGACAAATGGCTGTGGCCTGTGAAACCAGTATGTGTTTTTACCCGGACAACATAACCAAATTTGAGATGTTACTTTTTTTCACATTAAACTCAGTAAATTATTGAAAACAACTGATTGTTTCAGCCTATATATAACCAAATGAAGCGTTTTAACCAGGATCTAGTTCTCATGAATACAAGGCTCAACATGTCAGCTTCATGAAATCACGGACTTGGAAGAAATCCCTCCACTAAGGTCTCTTTTCACCGCTCCAGGTTTGTGTTGTATATTTCACTAATAGATGTGTCAGTTCAGGTTAGTATTTGAGCCTGTTGTTTCCAGTGGCAGGTAAACAAAGTGTTACAACCTGTGAGCTGTGAAGGAAACAGTCTGACTCGAGGCTTTTAATAGCCTTGAGACTGGAATGCAAGTCAAAACAGGGTTCAGAATCAACCTGTACAGGTTTGGCTAGGCTCTCGTTTTCGATCAGCTTTTCATAACCTGACACTCTCCCTCTTACCACCGCTTATACAGTATGTGTGTGGATATAGTATATACGTTGTTTACCTGCCTTATACAAAGAGCTGGTAAATGCAGTGTTTGCAGGCAGTTGTCGGATGTGATGTGCTGAGTATAAATGTTTGGTTTTATGTTTATATGTCGCTGTTATTGCAGAACTATGAGAGAGAGAAGGGATTTATGATCAACTTGAAGTGCTGTTGTTGGAACATTGCAGACGACTTGTGTTGGAAAAATGAGTCAAAGCTGCCCAGCGGTGACAACCAGCGTCTCCTCCAGGGATCAAAGCCTTAGCAGCATAACATATTCGAGACACAGACACAGATGAAATGTGTTTAAATAAGTGTGGTATGGATTGGATCCTCTGTCCCGACCTACCTGCAGTCCTTATTTGTCAGGCCTGTACTTCCTCTTTGTTTCAGACTGTGTGAGTCACTGGTTTCTTCACTCCTCCCACTGACTCCCACTGACGCTCATTCTGGATATGTCAAGCAGCAATAGGACAGGTCAGCTGGCACATTTCCTGGTTGCTGACAATCATCAACTCCCTGTTCTCTGAACCCACATGGGCTTTGAGATTAGAAAGATAATACTTTCAGATTGTTTTATAATCCAGGCAAACAAAATATTAAAAGTAAAAATGTATTTGAGTTTTTTGTGCTGATGTTATCTTCCAATCTTGTCAAGCCCAGACGGAGAGAGATGAGTTGGGCTGAGGAGGACTGGACAGTGGGCCTGTCTGGACGGGTCCTGCAAAAGGTGAAGGAGCTGCAGGTCCAACATGATCGACTGTCAAGAGAGACCAAGCAGAAACAGCTGCAGCTGGACAACATCCAGACTAACCTTGAAAAACAGACTCTAAAGGTAAAAATCAGCCACGTTTGTTATATCTGGTCGAGTGTGGGAAACCATTTTACCATTAAACCTTTTGCCTTTCTCTGCTAAATGTATCATTGTGACAAATGAGTATAAAAACAAACAAAAAACAGAGGCGCTAACATCAACCGTGTTATTTGATTTTGACCTGTAAATACAGATGAACGATAAGGATGTTTTCTTTCATCTAGGTAATTCTTATCACTATGATGTATGTTACTGTGAATTAGGTTTTAATTACTTATTTGATCAGGGTGAAACATCATGATTGACAGCAAAGACTGACTCACACTTGGTCGACTGCTTGTTTAGCCGTGACCTCACTACTCCATCCCTCGAATGCTACTCCGCCGGTTCCATATAACTTAATGGGTGCAAGGTGGCTGAAGCTGTATCTGAGTTATTTTGGCCTTATTGCTTGATAGTGGGAGAAAGTGAAGACGTGTCATCCATCTTTATATACAGTCCATGATTTAGACGGAAGTGTGCCCATAGTCAGCCACACCCTTTCAATATAAAAGCCAGACGTAACCCGGTCTGACACTTAGTTATTTTTATCTATTTCATATCTGTCCGTTGAAAGATGATAACAAGTGTATGAGCATTCAGGGATAACACAGTTCAGACGCAATCTTTAACAAGTAAATGAGTTGTACTTGACAAGATGTATGATTCAGCCATACACTGTCATATAGCCAGTCGTCTCCCACAGGATTTTTGGTTTTCAGTTTTTGTTATCCTAACATATGCACCTCCCCTCCCCTCATTAGTATGACGAGGTGCGCGGGGAGCTCCACTCTGTGCAGAGGGAGCTCCAGAATGTTCACGAGGAGGCCAAAACAGCAGTGAGCAGCAGCGAGTGCCTGGCCCAGGAGCTGCAGACCAAGCAGGCACAAGTCTGCTCTTTTGAGGGCCAGCTAGATGCTGCCCGCACCCTCAACAACAAACTCACCCAGGAGGTCAAAAGGTTAGAGCCACAGGAAATCATCTGAGACAATGAACTTCTCTGTCTGCTGTGTTTTATTTAATGCGTTTTGCATTCTCATTAAGAAGAGTTTAGAATTTAAATTAGCAGTAAATATGATTTGTATTGGATATTTGATATTTTCTGCCTTGTTTCATACATTTGAGAAATAATATGAATTCCCTGCAAAAGGCAAATGGATAACCTTGACTATATTGACAACATCAACCCAATTGATGATGTCCAGTAAATCCAAACTATTATAGTAGAGCAGCGAAGGAACAGATTAGCATTGTGAATTAGCATCATTAGTATTAAGCTAATATAGGTCTGTTCCTAATGAGGCTACTGTTTGCAGAATAAAAATAAAATACGCCCATTGTTATCTTTTGTATTTCCTTGCCTGCCTGTTTTAGATTGCATGAAACTGTTATCAGTCTCAGTTGTTATTAAAGCTTTATAATAAAAGACAAATCCTTGATATCTTTCATTGGACCGTTGTTTGTCTTTCTGGCAGGTTGGAGGCAGAGCTTGAGAAGCTGCAGAACAGCAGCAGGTCGGCAGATACCACTCTGTTTTCTACTCCCTGCTGGAATACATCCTCACCCTGGGAACATAATGGTACGTCCCTGTAACTTTGTGACTCCCATGTTTATTCTCCCGTAACTATTTGTCTTTATCTTGTTATTAAGGCCCTGCATAGTTTGGAAAATTAAACATAAAACCACAACACTCCCAAGGGAACTTATGTGTTGTAAACAAACTCCATCATCCCCTATCCTTTCCCAGCTTTTCTTTCTCTGGGGACTGATGCATTTTTCTTTGCTCCCATGTCAGTAAACCACTTCGGTTATTTGCTGCTGATGTTTCTTTTCAGCATTAGTGATTGGTATTGTAAGTCCAATGCATATGTTGTGTTGTTGGCCTGCAGGGAGCAGAAAGGAAGAGGAAAAGCTGGGACATAGAGATGAAACGCAGAGCAAGCACATCCGAGTAAGTGCCAGCATTTAAATCAAACCTAAATATCCTCAATTGGAGTGTTCATCAAAGTTTTTTTATATCTTTTCGCAAGTAATCTGAGTTTCTTGAGATAAACTCACTTTAGCATTATTTTGCTTATTTGTTTTATGTATTTTGAGTTGTCTCACGGGATGTATCAAATTGTCTCATGGTCCGTATATGGTCCAGAGGTCAGACGTCACCCACCCCTGCTCTACAGATTTTCATAATGTTTACTCTACTCTTGAATCATGAAAACAACAGGAATGAGTCATTTTCAATAAAATCTTGTTTTAGAACTCGAGTCCACATTTGTTTTTTTTTATTTTTTATCTAATTCTTCTCTTGCCCTTTAGCAGCAGCTCCAGTTCTCAGATGCGCCCACAACTTCACTGCCAAGACAACAGCACAGGAGCACACCCCAACGCCACCCGTCTGACCAATCGGAGTCCTTCTCCACTCCCTCGGCTGTGTTTCCGTGGGAGCGGGATGACACCAGGCCAACAAACAGGAGACAATCCCAGACCTCTCCCAAGACGCCCAGCTCTGATTTTATCACTCAGGGCCAGTTGGCAGTGGGGCTTTGTGGGAAAGAGAAGGACAACAGGACAGAGAGAGACAGTGAGTGTGGAGAACACATGATGACACCTTGGTTTAAAGGCACCAATGGGTTTTGTCGATCTGCAGTTGGAAAATAAACACACACAGTTCAGCCTGGCAGCTTGAATCTTACATCAGGATTAACAAGCAAATAGGCGACGGCTCCATGTTCTAAAATATGATAATTTGCGGCTTTTCTTGGTCTTTCAGTTACTGTAAATATAATATTCTTTGGTTTCAGAGAGATATTTATGTGTAATTAATTGAGAAAATAATAAAGAGAATAATTGATAATGAAATGAATCATTAGTTGTAGCCCTTGCTAACCTTTTACCTCAGTAATTCTGGTTTGAGAGGTGTTTATCTTATTATTTAGCCTTAAATGTAGGATGTTCTAGCTCAAATACAGCATTATACAGATGCCAATAAAAAAGACTTTCTATAACTAACTATACAAAATATTCTATTTACAACAGTTAAAATTGTTGACCAATTGTTGTGTTGTTCCAGAGTCTGAGTCAAAGCGGCGAAGGCTCAAATGCACATGGTCTTACATTTGTATTTATGACCAGCAAGTTCTAGTTAAAATACTTTGTTGATGACTATTGCCTATAAGCCAAATTCTGATTTCACTTTCTTTTTTACAAAAAACAAGAACAGCAATGTAATCATCCTGAATGTCGTGTACTTTGTATAACGTCAACAGCACGGGTTACATAAGAGGCTGTGTAGAAAGTACTGGCTCAGCTGGAGACTCCTGCTGGATCCACTGTAGAGTGGCTCTTCCTTCATTGAGCTGTTTGTCAACTGCACTGTGTGTGTGTGTGTGTCTGTGGGAGGAGGATGGGATCAGTT
This sequence comes from Pleuronectes platessa, assembly GCF_947347685.1. Lineage (NCBI taxonomy): Eukaryota > Metazoa > Chordata > Actinopteri > Pleuronectiformes > Pleuronectidae > Pleuronectes > Pleuronectes platessa. Next base: position 15,300,069 of record NC_070633.1, read on the forward strand.
CATCCTGTTACAAAATTCTTCTTTTGCTGCTAGGACACAGAGGGAGAGGGGCAATGCAGTGTTTGCTTTAGTCATGCTTTTTTAACATTTCACCTTAGCACCAAACAACATACTGCACGGTCAGGATTATTGATTTCATCCCTCGCTTTTTTTCCAGCAGCTGTCAGTGAATCAGTCTGTATGGATTGACCTTATTTGTTGACTCCAACTGTGTGTTGCTGCTGTGTTGCTGTTGGTGGTCAGCTGTAAGAAATCAACCAACTCATACTGATAATATCAGTGTTAGTTGTTCAACTGTTTCCTACATAAAATTCTCTCAGTGGTGTATTTGAAGGTTTTTTGGGGGGTAATTATTTTTTCTATCAGCTTATTAACTACTATGTCTGTGTGTTTGCTCCATACAGCAGTATCTTTATCAGAGATAAAGAGCCGTGTGTCATGTCTGGAGGAGGAGCTGTCTGTGAAGACCAGGACGTTGAAGTCCGTTCAGAACGACCTGGTGCAAAGCAAGAAAGACGTCACTTCCAGGGAGATCGGCCTGCAGAAAGCTCGAGATGAGCTCATTCTGTCTCACACACGTGTCACCCAGGAGAGTGAACGGGTAAAAAACAGATTACTGTTTCATACTAGTGCTAATTCTCCGGAGGCCCTGCTATTTTTGTCACAAAGTGGGCGTTGGCCTCATTTGTCAAAACAATGATCTTTGACCTCACTTAAAATGACAAACATGTTTGTTTCATTTTACTTGTGACTCAGTCTGTTATTATCACAAACATTGAACATGTGAAAACTTGTTTGTTATGTGATGTAAAACAATCAAGCTAATATTTTGTGAAATCTACTGTGGAGAGAAGGGGAGAGGATGCATTTCTACCAATAATTTTCTATTTGCCCTTAAAATGTTAATGCTTTCCTGATGTACAAGTTAGACAAAGTTAAAAACAGTCAAACACATCATATTAAAACATAGATAAGACACAACCTAAAACCGCTAACTAGTTTTAACTCTGTGGCAGAGTGGAGTAGTTGCATATATGACTTACTTCTGTGCAGTAATTCCAATATCTATATCAATACCTGTAGTACGCACTCAAAGCCCATAGTTGTATCAAAGATAATGACACCTTAAGGTTGTCTTATTGTCAGTATTAAAGAGTGTGAGTTGTGCTTTTTTGTGTGGCAGGCATCAGGAGCTGAGCAAAGGCTGAAGCAGTCACAAGACGAGCTTCGTTGTCAAAGGCAAAATGCAGAGAGCATCCGACTGCAACACCAACAGCGCACCAAGGAGATGGAGAAACAACATCAGAAGGTGAGACAGGGACGGATGGATGATAGACACATGGGGAAACTGAAGGAAGCGAGGGAAAACCTCTGATCACTTTCAGTTTGATTTCATCCTTAATCCACATTACAGCTGAAGATAGCAGCTCACATTCAGAGATGCTTGTGTGTTGCCTTCAGGACATGTCAGAGTTTCAGAAAGAGAGGCAGTGGCTTGAGAAGCAGCATCAGCAGGAGGTGAATAAGCTCAACCAGGAGCTGCAGCAGGCCAGGACGCTCCACAATGCCCTGCAGGCGCAGAATGACAAGGTAAATTATCACACCTACGTTTGCTCGCAATCAAACACATGGACTTGGTAAACAATCCTTCTGATAGCATTTTCCTACTAATGGATTTACCAAGATTAGATAAGATCAGTTTAAAATCCAATTTGTAAAAACACTGGAAATTAAGGACCAACATTTTGTTCTGTACATATTGTTGATATTTTAGTTGATATATCTGTTTTTTCAGCTATTTCCTTTTTCTCTTTCCTACTCTCTCGCCATCCCCTCTCCTCTCTCCCTCTCCCTTTCTCCTCGAACTTGTATGATTTGTACCGAACGTCAGTAATAATAACGTCTCTGACTTCCTCTCACACGCTTGCTCCTTGCCCTTGTTGTTTTCTCTCACTCTTTGTTTCACTCTCGTGCTCTCTGTGTTTCTTTTGTTTTCTCCCCCACCTGCTCTTTTCTCCGCCTCGCCCTCCTCTCCTCTCGGTTTCTCTCCAGTGGAAAGGTTGAGCAGCGAAGGTAATGACGGTGTGACTGTGTTTGACGATGCAGAATGCTTTGGTCGGTGAAGCATGCAAATAAAACTCATAGCTCGTAACTTGTGTGTGAGGAATAATCCGTTCTCATCGAGTGAGGCGTGAAGGCATGGCTACTGGATGAGGGTGAAGAGGGTTTGAACATTTGTGCAAAGATGTGTGTTTGAGGCGAGTTGCATGAATTCAGAGGAGGAGTGTGTTTATGGTTAAAGACAGTGTTGAATTTTAAATTTTTTCTCTTATTCTGATTTCTTTTACCCGGTGGATTTTGGTATTATTTATCAGCAGATCAGTTAGAACCGATTTTGAGGGTGAGCCTCTAACCACTAACAAACATTAGACATTTTGTAAAATTTCTTAGCAATGACCTTTCATTCTACCCACATTGTCCCTTAACACCTCACTGTAAGCCCTTTGTAAACCACACAGATGTTATCTTGTTATACCTGATAAGGCGACATAGAGTAAACACACAATAGAGGCACAGTTTTGCTTTAAACTAATCGGGGCTTCTGATAGTAGATTTAATTCAATTCATGTGAATATTTTACTCTGCCTTTTAATGGAGTGTATTTTATTATTTGATCGTGCATGCAGTTTCAGTGATGAGTATCCCATACTATTTCAATAATTTTATAGAATCTCTTAATATTTTCTATGCAGTAAATTATCAACTTATCTGGTTTGTTTGTAGGCATAATTAATGAGAATTTAGTTTTTGAAGAAAATAAGTGAAAAGATAAACAGTTCCTGCTATTTCTCTCTATAGTTATGATTTTCGAGCCTGAGGGAATTAGTAAGTTAAACTATTTATGACATAGAATTGCAGTAATTTCCAAATTAGCTATTCTGAGCTTTCTTCGAATTATTTGGAAAAGTTGACATCATAGAACAATCTAGTAGCTGATGTCTGATTTATGACAGAAAAACATTACCTTGTGTTTACAGCAGTGAGTTGCCACTATGAGATTTATCTTATATCTTGCTCCCTGTTGAATACACTGGACTGTATATGTTGTTTTTTTCAACATGACGTGACAGAAGCATGACAGTAACAAAGCGTTTGTTTGGATAAATAATTATAATGTGAGAGCTTAAATTGGATGTACTTAATATCAGCACTGGTGGGAAGCCGATCAGCTTAAGTCTTCATTAGTTTCCCCAGAGATGTAGACATACATCGGACACAGCGTATGCTCGCTATTGATCCCAGATCGCTCTCCTGCCTCCCATTCCCTTCGCTGGTCCTGATTCCTACACCTGCAATAGCAGCTATTCAGTCTTTATTTTTTCTTTTACCCCTGATTTGATCTTTTCTTTTCTCACATCCTTTCCCTCCAGTTATCTTGGGTTTTTCATGTTTTTTATCCGCTGCCGATTCATTATTTTCTCCATTAGCTGTCTCTACAGAAACAAGCACTGGACAAAGAGTTGGAGACTCTGAAAGAGAAACTGAAGTGGACGGAGGGACAGCTGCTGGAGAGCCAGAGAAAAGAAGCACAGACACAAGCCAAACTAACGGTAAAACACAAACACACACACACACACACATACACACACTCTAGTGATGGTCCTTTCTTCATGCATCAATTATTCATTACCTGGTCAATGGGTTTTAATGAACTCTGTAAATTTTTAAAAACACCTCAATGTGTCATATGTCAGTCTTAGACAATAAGTGGCTTATTTAAGTATCCAGATGCTTTCTGATAATTTATTAAAGACGTTGCATCGAGAGAAAAACCAGGAAGCATCGAGAGAAAACCAGGAAGCTTAAGAGCCTAGTTTTTTTTAGCCATTTCCCCAACCAGTCACTTTGAAAAGAAACACTTCATATCTGACTGTACTGAAATGCTGAATCTGGATGAACTTGCACATAAGAAAAGCTTGTCACCTCATATATCAGAAATCAGCTTGGTGCCAACACACTGCAGAGGAAGTTAATCAGTCAAAAAGCTAAGTTGAGTTATTTGTTACTGGGAGCTGATTATGTGTGTACCAGCTTTCGACATCAGCTACAATGCTGTTGTTTGTTGCTGTTGTGACACAAAGCTCTGTTAGCTCAACTCTTAACACATAGTTCAGTCCTTATCTGAAGATCTGCTGCACAGATACAGGTGCAAATATTAAAACTAATAGTTTGGACACATTTGCTATTTAGTTATTAATGGTCAAGTGTCCAAATATAAGAAATTAAAGGTGTTTTAACTGGACAGTTTAATAAAAGCAGATGTAGATGCTTAAAAGTCAACAGACAAATATACTATTCATATATGACATTTACTATTTGTTCAATTTAAGAGGCCATTGTATATGGATAAGCTTCAGCTGAGAACGGACGGCTCCAACTTCAGTCCTTACAATGGAAATTTTGATTGTGTTTAATCCACCCTATTTTTTCCCTCCTCATTAGGAAGCGTTGCGTGAGACAGAGGGTGTGGCGGTGAGTCTTGAGCAGAGCAGAAAGAGAGAGCGAGATCTGGAGGAGGAGGGGAGGAGACTGGCAGAGGAGAGAGCCGACGCCCTTCGTCTCCTCAAAGACCTGCAGGGTGAGGAGAGAAGACAAATCCACCAATCATGAGATGCACACTGAAATTGTTAATGCTCATTGAATATGTTATTGAAAGTGACACATTTTAGATAATTTTCACTGTCTTGGGAAAATAATTGCTGACCCAGGGGTTTGAACCAGGACTCTGGTCGACTCCCTGTTGATTTATTTATAAGTTAGTACACTCAAAAAAAGATGCACATTCATAATTTTGGTGAGTTAGTTTTAATGACTTGTGAATGTTTGACATTAACAGTTCATGCTATGTTAATTCTACACAAACGCATCAGTTTCTTACCTCAGTGCTGCCTCCTGCTGGTTCATGACATAATTTTCACAAAATACTATAAACTAATCTAGTGATGCATTCATTTTATTATAAAGGCAAATCTTTATCCAGGCTTTTATTTCTCAGTTCATGTGTGGTTTATTAGAAATTGTTTGTTTTTCTTTCACTTAAAATCCAGAGCAAAAAGCTGCACCAGCACCTCCTGTTCAGTTTTGCCCAGTTGGACAGAGTTTCTCCCCTCAGCCCTCTCGAGCTCCTAATTCTCGAACATCAACTCACACCAAGAGGACAACTCCTACCGTACGAGCCGAACGGAAGGAGGAGGAGGAGAGCATGGTTGAGAAAAGACCAGAGATTTCAGCATTTTACCCCTCTGACAGAGAGCCAGGAGAAGGCATCGACTGTGAACACATCACTGCCGTCATCTCCTCAGAGTCTGAGAGTTTACAAAGGGAAGGACTCAGGAGGAAAAGTAAGGAAGAAGGGAACTTGAGGCGGAATAAAGCAGTAGAGTGTGACAGCTCTGGAACACAGAAGCACTCCAGCTTTGATCCTGTACTCTGTATGCCCACCGACTCCTCTGTGGATGTTTCTGAAAAGCTAGAGCAGGCAAAAGCCGCTGAAGACCTCCAGAGAATTAACACCATGCTGCGATCAGAGATAAATGATGTGCGCGAAGAACTCCAGAAAAGATTGGACGACCTGGAAGTCCAACGAAGGGCTGAGGCAGAGGCCAGGACCCGGCTCAAAAAGCTCAGCTGCAAACAATCCAGCCAGGCTGTGGAGAAGGAAGAGATGGAAAAGGAATGGAGGACTCAGCTGGAGAGTGAGAGGGCTGAGACAGAGAGGTTGAGGAAGGCCGTGGCTGCTTTGGAGACAGAGGTGAAGAGCAGAAAGGAGGAGAGTAAAAAGAACGAGAGAGAGGAGGAGAAAAACAAAGAAATAGAAGACAGAGAGAGTGAAATGATAGAACTTAATATGCAGCTGAAGAAGCAGCTAGCGGAGGTAAAAGCCCAGCTTGCTTTAGAACGAGAGGAGAGAAAGAGAGAGGAAGAGGAGAGGAACCAAATAAAAAACATGGTCACAGATGAAAAAAAGGAGCTGAGCACAAAACTTGCAGAACTTAAAGCTGAATTGGAAGAACTGAAGCGCAGCAGAGAAGAAGATGAGAGAGGAGGAGAGGAAAAACTATTGATTACCAACAGCCCGCTGAAGTACCTGACTCTCCATGATGATGAGCTCAATTCCAACATTGTTCACTGTCACAACAAACTCCTCCCTTCTCCAGAGCAGCACCTTCTCTTCTGTCAGTCCACTAACCAACTCAACATGCTGGTGTCTCAGGCAACAGCTGATCTCATGCAAGAAGAACCAACAGTGATAGATCCCGAACGCCTGTCTCTGTCAGATGAGGGACCAATGGGTCAAGTGGCCTCTGACTCAGAAGAGTATCTGGCAGGGTCTCCACTGTTAGACCAGAGAGGAGAACTTTCTCACCTCCCGAAATGTGGGTCTACCTCCCCAGATATGGAAAAAGAGGTGAACCGCTTGTACAAGGAGAAAGCAAAGGAAACGCAACGTGCTCAACAGAGCCAGGTTAAACTGGAGGTCCTACAGACCCAGGTAAATAATACATTGGCGTAGTTTATTTATCCAGTCACAGAAAAAGACTATTATTTATATAATACAAAGAAAATATTTTATGTACTAAATCATAACACTTGGGCTGCGAGTAGCTGACTTATAGAGGTAAATATTAACAAATATACATATAAATATATCTACCTTCATATTGCACGTGTGATTGTGTTTTTTTATGATGCCATGTTCTATGTAGTTGTTCTCAAAACAAAGCAGCAAAGAGGAGCTCGTTTTATTATGTTATTCTCTCTCTTCCACTGTTCCTATCTTATTTTTTTTGGTCTTCTCAGGTGACACGTCAGACCCAGCAGCTGACCATGGCCTTCGAGAAGCAGAGTCAGCACATCTCAGGCCTTCTAGCTGAGCTACAGGAGAAGGAGGGTGCCCTCCTCAGCCAGGGAGAGGAACTGCAGCGATATAAGCAAGAGCTGCAAGCTTTCAAGGCTGAAAAAGAAGTTACAAAGTTGCGGAATGACGATCAAAGAAAAGAAAGTAGAGATGAGTCGTCGATGGAGATCACAGAGCTACAACCATACAAGAAACAGGACTGTTCTGTCATATCGCACACTACACAGTCACTGGCTGGTGGAGATTCTACTACACAGAGAGATGAAGATCAAACTAAGACTGATGCAGAAACACCAACACTGGAAGGGGACCGTGCATTAAGTGAACAGCATCCAGTTTCTGTTGACTCAGACATGACTGAGAGTTATCTTGATTCTGCCTGTGTGATGGAGGAGACTGAGAGCAGTCGAGATGGAGGCAGAGTAGACGTGCTGTCAGAGCTGCTCGCTCTGCGACAGGAGAATCAGTTGCTGAAACAAAGAATAGAAGGCGTGACCATGTCAGAGACCAGAAACCTGGCTTTACAGACAGACGGTGAAAACCAAGAAGACCCAGTCAAACAAAGCCAATACACAGGAGATGCTGCTCTGCCCTGCTTGACAGAGCAGAGGCCACCTACTGTGAAAGATAACATCACCCCTGAAGGGCAGGAGTCACTACTGCAGAATAACGAAAACCAAACAACATTGGAAGAAGAAGACCTGGAGGAAGCATCTTGTCTTGAGATCAACCTTCTGGAGCAAAAGGTAGCGACTGTGTACTGTGTTTATTTTTTAATCACAATTTAGACACTTAAGAAGCTGTCATACATACATTTAAGTCTGACATTCTCCTGAAACTATTCAGCACCTAATTCCCACTAATTCAGGGAACTGAATTTTGTAGTAAAAGATTAATCCAATTTCTTGTCTTGTACTTTCGCTCCTGTCCAGGTGGTGGCGCTGCAGGTGAAGATTCAGGCTCTATCTGAGGAGACTCAGCAGCAGACCGAGGAGCTCACTCTGTGGAGACTGGCCTCACAACCAGCTCCAACTATTGACCAAGACCTTCCCAACAAAGACAACCAGGACCAAAACTCTGCTGTCCGACAATCCCAGTCACAGCAGCTACTGACTGATGAGATGACCCACATCCCACCAGGGACCAGGAGCCAGGCTCCCACTGCTCAGGTTCAGGAGAGCAACAGTAATGTGACAGTTATCAGAGAGGATGAGTTATTCCTCTCCTGCTCCTCCAACAAACTGCCAGGCCGCATGTTGTTCTCCAGGTAACACACTCACACTATAGCGAGAGAAGCAATAACATTAAAAAAAATAAAAAGACTTACAGTACAATACAATTGGGTACATTTGCACGGTTTGATGAATGTACTGTATGTTGTCTTACCATGTTTGCTTGAATTTTTTTTTTTAATCTTTTTCTAAGACTGCAGCACAGCAACCTTCCTGAGCCAAAGAGTTTCCTTCAATTTAAACAGACTGCAGCTCTTCAGGAATACAACCAGGACCCCGACAAGGTGATTTCCTTTCAGAAGGAGTGAAGACTGAATTAGTTTTTCCACTAAAGCTTAATTTTCCAAATAAGGGACGGTAATTCCCAAATAATTTCCCAGGAAGTTGCTGTAAAGAGCTGTGTAATGTGTAATTTTTCTGAAAATAAAAGTTGTGGTAAAAAAAAAGTGTAACTCAGAGCGTTTTGTGCTCGTTACCAGGACGATTAGCTGAACAGGACAAAATGTCAAATATGTCTACAGGGAAGCATTTTATTTCCAGGAAACTTCAGAAGGAAATGAGGAGCCATAAAAAAATACAAATACTGGTTTTTGATCAGTTTTTAAATTTGACTGTTTACTGTTATGCATGTACATTTTAGTCCACATATTTCCTACAGGCCTTTTAATTGTGTATTTTGTGTTTTGATACAGGAATCTGAGAAAGAAAACATTGTGCAGTGGTCAGACACCAGTCCATCACAGCACAAAGACAAGAGAGACTCTGAACTCATCCAAATGTCTTCAGAGAAAACTGATCAACAAGTCACCAAAGGACCAACTAAAACCAAAACAGCAGAATGTCCCAGGGAGAATCCAGTGGGCAAACCAAACACTTCCAGAACAACCAGTGAAATAAACACAACCAATGGCTCCTCAGAGAGATCAGTCAGCAGAGACATGAAGAGTGTCAGCAGTCAAACAGAGGAGAGCTTGTGTCCTCAAAGCGCTCCAACAGCATCTGAACTTCACTGTGCTTACACACAGACTGAAGAGAAGGAGGAGGAACAGGAATTAGTTTTAGTGGAATCCCCTCCTGCGGCTCTTATCCCATCATCAGAGGGGTTAAAGTCAAGAGACAAGATGTTGTTTTCAGGTTCCTTCCCCATCCCGTCTGACCCGGCCCGTTTAGCAGAAAGAATCCGCCGCAACAGGACGCAGCTGTCGGCTGCCTTTGACGACACAGAGTATGAACCGTACGGACTGCCAGAGGTCGTCATGAGAGGTAACCTCACCAGCCGAAACACTGACAGTCTAAACTTTCAGGCTTGAATCACTTTGGGTTGTGTGTAGAATTGTGGAAATGCACATTAAATACAAAACCTCTCACACCTTAATGGTGATATATTTTATCATCTATTTTAAGTGAAAACATTTCCTCCACAAGAGTAACGGGGGGGAAAAGGTCAGCGTGAGCCACATGTGAGTGATCCCTCTCACAGGACGGACAGAAGTGCAACAGATGCCACGTGTGACACCAGTTTGTCTGTGTGCATTCTAACAAGAGCAACTGAAATTGGAGTTAATAGATGTTTACCAACGGTTAGTTTTACTGAAATTACTGCAACACACAAAAGAGAAGACGTCAGAGGAGATGATGTGTACGATCGAGCTGATTAAGACCAAAGGAGGGGGAGATCTGTGTGATTGTCCAACCACTGAGAGACAGGGATGTAGGGTCTGTGGGTACGCGGTACCTGCACATTCAAGTCAAACACAGACGTGTAAATTGGCTTAGATCGGTTAAATCTGGAAGAAAAGTACGATCCTTTGATCTTACTATGGGTCTGACGGATAGAGAGATTTAAACCAAAGAGAAGAGGATTTAAAATCAAGTTCAAATTCTGCCTTGACAAAACAAAATCAAGAATCTTTGCTGTAAGTTTTTGACCCGTTTTAATTTACAGAAGCAGAAGAAACAAAGGCTCCAGATGTTTGTGCTTTCTCACTCTGTCCTTCATCTACTGTCCCAAACCCTCTTTTTCATCTCTCCATTTCCCCTTCTTCCCATGCTGCAGGTTTTGCCGACATCCCCAGTGGTCCCTCGTGTCCCTACATCGTGAGAAGAGGTTTGTTGGGGACGTCTGCTGTGCCTGTCCCGCAGAAAGACCTGGGACAGGAGGAGGAGACGGATTAAAACACAGCCACAGGTAACCTCCAGACAAAGACCATAAACTACGGGGTTACTTGGTTTTGACTCAGTCCAGGACTCAAAGATAATCTTTGATTTTCACGCAGGTTGTCTTCAGGTCGGGTGGAAATGAACTGATCACGAATCATAATGATTCACTTTGAACCTCAGTGATGAACAACGGCCTGTCTACAAGGACACTCCAGTCACCAGCAACATGAAGCACCTCTTTCCTCAAACCAACACAGAACCAGTATAAAAAATGACGCATTCACCCTGGACTTCTAAATGAGTGTTAGCAGGTAGCAGGTCCTGCAGTGGCAGAATGAACTCCTCCACTGTGGATCTGAAATAACTTAATGGTCACTAGTTTATCCTCTAACTGCTGTGAGGAGACATAATTGTCCGTCTTGCTGCAGTGACGTTACACCCGCCTGTTTATTTAGGTGCAGAGGTGGTGATTTAGTGATGTTTGTTGATTTTTCTGGAAGTTAACCACTACACAGGGACTGTTAAGTTTTTCAGTACCTCAGAAGAAGGGTACGAGTCCAGCCTCGGCCTACTTTGAACGAAACAGTGCCTCGCTGATGCTTTTCTAAACAAGCACTTGTCAAGATAAGTTTGACTTGTTTTTTTCCCCAAAAGGGTGAAGCCAAGAAGGGCCTCTTGTGGAAATATGATATTTTTTTCTTTTCTTTTTTGATTCATGAGGTGGCTTATTTATGAACACTTGAATGTGTTTCAGTAGAGGAGGAAGTGTTTACAAAACTTGCGTTAAACTTAAGTGAAAACGTGTGCGACATTAGATGTGAATAAAACGTGCGTGTTCTCTGGATGTTACTGTTTGTATACGCGCCTGTGTGTGTGTGCGGGAGAGAGAGAGAGGGCCGAGCACACGTCTATGACTCAGTGCAGTGGTTTCCGCTCCATGTATGGAGATGCACACTGGCTCTCTCTCTCTCCCCTCCTTCTGCTGCTTTGCTTCTCCTTCTAATGAAGACTCATTAGTCAGTAACTGTGTGATGAACTGACCAAAATCTAAACATGTGTTTACTTCAGCTGGTTTCTTGATTATTTATTTGACTAATTTGATGGATTGCACATTTGTTACTGCATCATAGACACCAGCAGCCCACATGTATGTATAGTGTAGATTTTGTAAATGACTTTGATTCATGTACAGTTTCATCATACCTCCTACCAGAGGATAATCACCACTTTGCTTCGCTTCCAAGGTTTCACTTGTTAGTGAAAGGACAGGTTCACATTATTACAGGTTCTATTCTTAAAGTTATACTCACATGCTCATGGACACATTGTACAGTCTACATTCTGCCGGCTCCTGGCTGCAAAGATCCTTTTTTAAAGCAGTCTTCATGTGAAAGATGGAGGACAAAATCCACAGTCTGCGTTCTTTATAAAAATGCAGAAAACCCCAGTCGTCTGATTAAGGAGATTTGTCACAGCAATGCTATCGTCTGTATGAAATGATTTGCTCTGGAATTTGGTGACAATACTGTCAGGACTATTGTAAATGATTACTGCCAGTCAGTCTCAACAGCTCCCACATAATGAATTGAATTTTTTCTGCTCTGTTCTTTTGACTTTTGCCTTCATCATTAAAAACCATTCTGTCCTTAATGGTCGGGACAGTAGCTTCACGCAATTTGTGCCAAAGACACATTTGTCCCATTAACTACCTGCGAACTGCTGCTCTTTCCGGAGCAGTCTTTGTACTCACAGAGGAAGTTGAATAAAAATACTTGGTACAACACAAATATATACAAGTGAGCTACAATGACGTGCTCCATTTTGGACTCTGGCTCATTGTCCTCTCATTGGTCAGCCCTGTCATGATAGCTTGCTGTTGGACATTGGTGTGACTTTGAAGCACAAAGTTAAACATGACTCCACAGATTGGTACAGGTACATTTTTATCTTATTTACTTCTCCACTGTGAGACGTTCCACCAATCACAGGGACTCCAATGAAATGTAGAAATAATTTAATATTTGTTCAGTTTTCAAATCAAACCTCTAACCAAAGCATGTGGTTATCCTCCACAAATATTCTTTATATAACTTAATCTGCTTAAGATTCTACTGGGCAGTGTTTACTTGAGATGTAGTGGAGCGACTGTATCTGAATGATGGAATTTCTTACTACAAAGACAACGCTAGAATATAGATGCTTGATTTGTGTATAACTCAGACTCTTGAAGGCGTGTCCCAGCTTCAGAAATAGGACCTGTGACTTTGTCCCCCTTTAACAACACTGACATTGATTTAACAAAGGTTCTCCTGCAGCCAATTTTGAAAGTTGAACAATAAAAACAACCTTTTATTTTTCAATTTACAGATAAGCATGTGGGTGTAGTTTTAAATAGTAAATGTGAACCTATCCTTTAAAACCCTGCTGTGCTGTCTTTCAGTGTTACTTGAAATAATTTAGTCTTAAGGTGTGTTGACACGTGAGTGTTAAAAGTGTGGATTGATCTAGTTTTTTGAATGTTTGTTTATATTTTATTTTAAGGGAGAGTTGTCACTTCCTGGTCTTATTAACTAACAACATTGGACAGTTATGATTCAGTACCATCAGTGTTCATCTGCAATGTTGTCACCAATCACACACAAACACACACACACATACACACACACACTCCCTCCCTTCCAGCTGCCTTCATATCTCTGAGATCTGTAGTGCTTTGGCAGTGCGGTGAGGGGGGGGCTGAGCAGGGAGGTTCATTGTGTATCTTGTTGCCTTGTTTTGGACTCTTTGATGTGAATGTATCTGTGTTGTGTTTTTGACTAGAATAAAAGGCTTGAATTGAATGTATCTGTTGTCCCTCTGTCAGATTCGTTTATCCGTCAGCGCCTTTGAGAATGCGCAGTCGGGCTGTGTTCCTCGTCATGGTAGGTCTGTTGGGTCCGCTGTCAGTGTGTGAGAGGATTCTTTTAGTTTTTTTACTTCTGGCGTTCAATTTAGCCTAAATGAGTTCCTTGGTTCAATGACGAGAGCCTCAAAGGGTATAAGTGGAATATCTTGGTTAAATCACATAAGTATTTCCTCAATTACCAAAGTCCTGTCTTTGTGCCTCTTGGTCATGCACACATTGTTGAGAAGCTACTGAGAGATTTCAAGCAGCAGAGAATGAGAGGGTGAATGGACGAGTTGGGCGCTCCAACTTTAAGAGGCTGTTTTATTTCATGTTTCAACTCCTCAAGTGCAAGAAAAATAGTTTGGAGCATAACTTTGACTTTGAAGAAACAAGTGTCCCTTTTTACTTCCCAAAAAGACAAGGGTTGGAAAGGCGAAGGATTTAGAGAGCCAAGCCCCCCCACGTCCAGCTCAGGAAACTCTGGGCCCTCTGCTCTTCCTCTGCGTTGAAGGCAGTAAATCACACTCGCTGCGCGGCGATGGACTTCACATGCACTCACGCGTCGTCCCTTTCTTCTCCCCCTCCGCCTCCTCCAATCTGCTCTCCTCTGTCAGAGTGATGTAGGGTCCCAAGAATGGGGAAACACCTTCCAAGGAGAAAACACACATGCACTTTCACAACACACAGACTTGCACACACACACACGCGCGCGCGCGCAGTTCCTCGGTGAATGGTGAGAGAACAGCACATGCTGCATGAGGCGAAAGCAACACTTCTCCAAACTGAAGGTAAGACGTGAACATTTATTTTTTTCAAATGAATTATAAAATCAGTGAGTGATTTCTCTCTTCATATGTAGATTTTGTTTGGATGATATAGGAAATACTGTCAGACTGATGTAAAATCAGACGATGCCCATAAAAGTTATCTCAACTACAGAAAAGTTTTATGCAACTGTCTTCCCGTGTGTGCAGCTTTTGCATTAGATAGTATCTTATTGTTCAAAGTTTATTTTTCTTAGCCAGCTTATCGTTTTCTTGGCTTCTTCTTTAGCCAAAAACCATCCCAATTTTTTTTTTTTTTACGTCAGTAATTCCCAGTGTGCTGAATCGGAGAAGAAGAGATGTAAACCCATGATCTCGCTCTGACGTCAGTGTCGGCTCACTGAGAAATAGAGCCAAATACTTTGGGGGGTAATTACATCTTATGGGGCTTTACTTTCCCTCAGCGCTGTAAACTTCTAAATGATTTCATCCTCCCCTGCAGACCGGCTCATTCACTCCGGAGGTTCCGCAGCTCGTGGGCACAGATGGAGGGCTGGGACAAAGGTGTTTGATTCTCAGGCTGAGGCAGAGTCACGTTCGTAAATAGGCGTCTTGCTGTCAACTGACGTAGAGCAGGAACACGTCAGTCACTAAAATCCAGTGATGTGAGTCTCTAAACCTTTGTTTGCTCATTGATCCACAGCAACATGTGTTGATATAATATTACTAAAGATTTATATATATTTATATATAAACTGAAGTAGTGATCACTCCCCTTAATACAAACTATAGGAATGGCCATAAATCACTGTTATTATTTGCTGTTGTTAGTTATATGTGTACCTTCTAAACAATCATATGTTAGACACTCTTTTTGTTTGCGTGTTGCATTTTATCTTACATAATGAAGTGACTTATGTTTGAGGTCAGAGTGGTCTTATGAACCACAGTATCAGACATGTAGCTTTGGGTTAAGTAGAGCTGTGTATGATTTACTGACATCAATCATGGATATAGAGCTTCCATAAACCCTTTATAAAATTGTGTTAAGCTTTTTTATCACTGTGACAAGAAGTATTTCATCATTATTTAGTAGATTTCTGGAACACATCATCAGTTTGACAAAGAATATTTAGACACAACTCGAAAAATGAGAAAAGCTGAAACAACAATGTTAAAACCCTCCCTGACATGTTTGAGCACACACAAATAATCTACAACTTTGAACTTTAATTTGTGTTGGATATTTCTATTTTCGTCAAAGAAACTCATTGAATCATATGCAATATTATTGATTTCAAAAGCTTTTTTCAACTGCTTTTTATTAGGGTTTATACATTATGCAAAACCCAGACGTCATGAAATAAGGATCAATTCCACCTCTGTTATTGTTCCCACATGGAGTAATTTAGGTCCATAAAACAAAACCCCAGAAAGGCAGTATGAACAAAATCACCCAAACTTACTACATACATCCTTTCTTATGTCCTTGACAGACTAAAGCTGTATTTAATGTATGTGATGGAAATGTGCCTTTCTAAATAAAAAGAGAATTTTAAAAGAAATAAGGATCATTTCCAAAGTTAAACTGCTGGATACACGATGATCTCAGTGCACGTGAACATCAATTATGTGTATGTTTCATATTATCAAAATGAAAACATCTACAGTTCTGCACAGCAAAGCTCGAACATCCAATAGGAAGAAACTGAGCCCATTTCTGATTGGACGGGGGTCTACAGTTTAGTTTTTCAGCTGTTAAATCAGAGCCTAACGTCACCGGGAACACGAACACAACCTGAGGGAGAGACGGGTTACAAATGTCTGATGTTTGCAGCTGTTATAGTTTTCTTTAGTTCCTGTCGTTGCTCAGTTTGGTGAGATTCCTTCGACTCACCTGCCGTACATGTAAAAGATAAGAATAGCTCATGAACATCTTCTTCCAGCCTCATGCTTCTTTTCAAACAGATCACCTCATGATTTATGCCCCCCCCCTCTGTTTAACTTCAGATAAGATCACAGCCCAGCTCTCTCTAAGCCCCTCGCTCAATATCTTAGTAAAATATCAAACTATGCCAGCTTAGGTTTAGACAGCGATAACTAATAATATGTGTCAGTGCAGAGAGAGACCGTCTTCACAAAGAGGAGCCAGCGGTCCATTAGGGCAGAATGCTAACAGTTTGTGTGACTCTGGGAAATCTCAGAACATTGTCATGTGGAGATGAGCAGAAAGACAAGCTCCTGTGTGTGTGTGTGTGTGTGTGTGTGTGTGTGTGTGTGTGTGTGTGTGTGTGTGTGTGTGTGTGTGTGTGTGTGTGTGTGTGTGTGTGTGTGTGTGTGTGTGTGTGTGTGTGTGTGTGTGTGTGTGTGTGTGTGTGTGTGTGTGTGTGTGTGTGTGTGTGTGTGTGATCTCTGTGTGTCCATCTGTCCTTCTATGTGTGTGTGTGTGTGTCTGTATGTAAGTGTCCATCTGTGTGTCTGTGTCTGCCTATGTCAAGGTATGCGTGTGTCCTGGTGTGTTTCTCTGTCTGTTTGTGTCTGTCTATCTCTCTGCCTCTGTCTGTCTGTCTGTCAGTCTGTTTCATCTGTGTGTGTGTGTGTGTGTGTCTGTTTTTGTGTGTGTCTGTCTGTGTTTAATCTATGTGTGTGTCTGTCTGTCTGTGTGTGTGTGACTGTCTGTTAGTTTCATCTGTGTGTGTCTGTCTGTGTGTTTCTTCTGTGTGTGTGTGTGTGTGTGTCTCAAAGGTAAACACGGTTCAAAGAAATTATTAGAAGCCAAATGAAGATAAGGGATAAACATGTTTTCGATTAATGTCAAGATGTATGTTTGGACTTCTGGCAGAGTCTAATCGTGTGTGCGGCGGCTGGCAGGGCAGCCTGGTGTGTGTCAGTCCCTCCCTGGTTATTATGACGAAGTCCCAACTATGTGAACTCTCATTTGTGAACGTGAACACTCAACAACTCTGCTCATAACCTATTAAAACAGAGAGGGAAGCGCAACTGTGCCAACGTGCGTGTACACTCAATCAAGTCGTCTGTGTTTTTTACTTTCATCTCAACTTGTTTTCATGAGAGCAGAGAAGAAAGAAATGGACCGATCCAACTCCTGAACCCAGAGGACGCGAGCGAAACCGGAGAAAAAGCAGAGGAAAGAAAAAGTCGAGGATTTCTCGGTCACCTGACTAGTGGAGCTTTAACATGGGATGAGCGGCTGAAGGTACTTTCTTTATCGTCTGCTCACTTATAACACGTTCTTTATCCCTTTTATCGCAAAAGCTGGCATAAAAGAAAACCCCAGAAAACATTTCAAAGTGAAGAATAGTCCCTTTCAATAATATAATATAAAAGCTGCATTTGGCTGTGATAACACTGGACGCTCTTTTCGACACACTGCACCTTTTGTTCGGGTTCGATCGCAGAGCTCAACTCTATCGGCATCTCACACAACTTCAGATTGACACAAAGGAAACAAACTGCTTTGTTTGCTTGAAATTTGTTTACCTGGTGGCTTTAAGGGTCGTTCAGTTCAGTTTAGACTTGATCTGTTCTACTCAGCCTGTAAAAGCAGTCACATGTCTCCTGTAGCTACACGTATATTATTTGTCTAATTTGTAAAGCCTAACTTCAGCTTCAGCCCTTTGAAACACAGCATTACACCTGTGGGACACTTTGGCCTTGGTAGCTCTATAGGTGGGTTGTGATCTGTACTCGAATCAGTCGTCACTCAACTTTGACAGATTATACAACACTCGAAATCTCCACGTCTCCTGATTCTATCTGGATCCTCATATCACCAAAGTAACTGCTGACACAGAATTGAATCAGATTTGAGGTCACGACACAATATTTTCTTCATAAAAGACACAACTACAGGCTTTACATTCCCATTGAGGCAAGAAAATGTATTATTTGACAATTTTTGTGCTTCAGTAACTTTTGGTTTAGTATCTCTGATTCTCACCCTGACTGGCATCAGAAGGTTTATAGAATAGAAACCTGATTATCTTTAATACATTCTGTTGAGGCCTGTGCACTGACGTTGAACAGTCTGGTTACAGGTTAAGAGTCAGGGAGGAAAGCTACAGTCCTTGTTCTGTGCAGAATTCATTCACTGAATGACTGATACATGTTCATGGTTAACCACTTGATTCGATAAACTCAGCTTTGTCTCAACTGACCCTGTATTATCAATTATCTTGTTGTATTGTTACTGTTTTTAAGGCTATGTGATGTCAGATCATTCCTAATCTTTACTAACTAATTAACAGTGTTGTGCAAGTTCACTACTCTCATGAACAAGTTCAAAGTTCAGTTCATACAAGTAAACATGAATAGTTCACGTTCATAGTTCACCATTTAAATTCTGAACTAGTTCATATTTCAGTTCATTTCATAGTTTTAAGATGGACAGTGAGAATGAAAGACTTAACTTGTTAAAGAAAACCTTATCCATCACTACCCCTTGCCTTTACTGTCGGAATGTTTATCAGACAGTGTGTAAAAATCCCTCAGATAATAATGAGGTGCATCGGATCTCGGATGTAGTTGCTGAGTCTGCGTCTCTGCTTTCTCTTGCCATCTGTATATGAGACCGAGAGCTGTTGTGTTGCAGGTATGGCCTGCCCCTTTAAGGAAAGTTTGTAGTGTGTGACGTAGTGCACCAGGGTATTGTGGGAAAATACGCTAAAAGTGTGTTTATAAGAAGAAGTGACGGAGCACCTAGAGGTGATGCGAGTGTTGCTCCTGCTGCATATCCGAGAAATAAAGTGGCCGCATTCCAAGTAAAGAAACATTTCCTCCTCCTTCTTCACGGAGCGGTCCGGACGGCTGGTTACCGGCCAGACAGCGAGCCAAGATAACTTGTGACAGGGGCGGCTCCTGGTACAGGCGACATAGGAGACTGATTTATCATGACGTGACACATGCCATGTAAAACAATACATTAACGTCACACCATCATCCTCTAACCCCGGGACGCACCGGAGGTAGAAGCGCTGTGAAAAGCGCTCCGCCTCCTTTCCTCTCCCATGGTAAATTCTTTGGCTGTTCGCACCGGCAGCGTAGTGCCGGGAAGAACCAGGAAGCGCCGCAGCCACACACACAAGCACATAATCTCCTGTGGGGGGGGGGGGGGGGTGGCTACCATATATATATATAAACACAAGAAGCGTGTCGTGTTCGCTGGACTTTAATAAAGTTACACATAAAGAGAGAAGTTTCCTGTCGTCTATACGCGAGGACGCTACAATATGAACGTGTTCACCGTTCAAATTCATTATTTGTCATTGAGTTGCGTTCAGTTCATCGTTCTCATAAAAGTGAACGTGTTCAATGAGCGCGTTCTTTTGCGTTCGTTCATGCACAACACTGCTAATTAATCACATTATATAAGATCCTCTCAGCCAATACTATGGACAGGAATAAAAATTGCAGGAACTTATAATTTTTTCATAGTCCTTACAATAAAAATTGCAATATTACAGATGACAACATTATTATTTGAACCTATTCTTTAACGATGTTTATCCCAAACTAATCACACTGTATTCTCTGAACAGATTGTACAGTTCAAATTGTTATTTTGATGTTATTTTACACCAAAGTAGCACTTTTCCTCTCAGCTACTGTTTATTTGCATAATCCCCGTCAAACACTGACGCACAGATTTATAAATAAATGTTAATATCTGTCAGCCTTCCAGGAACTCTCGTTACCTGTTTACATGTTTCTATGCTCACACACACAGTAAAGGAACTTCCTGTTTATGGCCAGCTGTGCCCCACTGTATCCTGACTGAGAGTCCGACCAGATCCTGGCATCTGAGCTCTGACCTCTAACCCTGGAGGGCCGGGGGGGCCGGCGTGGAGAAAATGCGGTACACCACCCTCTTGGCCCTGCTGACTGGGGTCATGCTGTACCTCGGGATGGGAGCACTGGTTTTCAGCACCCTGGAGGCCCCCAAGGAGAGCTCGTCATACGAAGACCTGCTCAGAACCAAGCAAACCTTCCTGGATAATAACTCCTGTGTGACCGAGCTGGACTTCCACAAGCTGGTGAAGGTATCAACTCGTCACATAATTCATTATTTTATAAATACAAACTTTACTCTTATCTGGAAAAAAATTTGCAAGACACAAGATGCATGTCCATTTAAAGGCACACTACACAAAAATAGACATCTAACTAGTACAATAAGAACAATAACTAACTTTTTTAGTATAGCACCTTCAAAATAGTTCCAAGGTGCTTTACAGGTTAAAAGTGAAAAATTGAAGGTTAACATTATGAAACAGTTAATTATGTTAAATATTAAATCATATATTATATTAAAGTGACATCATATTACTTTGAACTAAATAACTTCCATCCCTCCCCTGCAGGGAGTGGTGTCTGCAGTGGACGCAGGCCTGGACGTGAGCAGACTGTCCGGTAACTTCACCAGCCGCTGGGACGGACCCTCCGCCTTCTTCTTCTGTGGCACCATCATCACCACCATAGGTAGGTGCCTTCACCTCCCCTCAGGACAAACTTGTAAGATCCTCCTACTATAAAATGCCTCACCTCTGTAGTAAAGATTAAATACCTGATATGCTGTGGAAATGATTAACAGGAAAACAATTTTCCACAGTGAGCTTCTGTAATATTCAGCATTTCTGCGCTCGGGCCCCGGGGCCACGTTCACAAAGGATCTTTTCTTCAGTCTCGTTTTCTTCAAACGATGGAAAATTTATTTATTTCAGTTTGTGACGATTTAACGGCATGCTGCTGGGAAATGCCATCAGAGCTGCAAACAGTATTTTTCCACAGTGAACTCGTACAAATTATAATCTCCAGTGTTTCCCATTGTAGATGAGCTGACTTGATATTTATCAATTTGACTTGCATTTTAAAAAATGCTTTTGTTTATTTTGGTCTCTTATTCATCTCTGACGTTTAGTTTTTCCTGATTCTTCCAAGAGCTTCTTTTTGTGTTTTGTGAATGAGGCTTTGGTTTGTCGACAGTTTCATTGACTCAGGACCGTATGAATAATGCTGACGAAGTGTAAATGTGTTCTGAAAAACTGCTGATTGGACATTTAATAACACTAACGTGTCAATGCAGCAAAAACTGGGCCAGTATTAAAGAATATATGAATGGAACATACATTTTGATCCACTGAGGACTGCCTCTCAGTAAACTACATTATATGTATATTTTCTAGTAGTTATGTACTATTTCTTATTTTTGTCTCTTTAATTTACTGGTTAGCACTGTCTCCTCACAGTAAGAAGGTTCCCAGTTCAAATCCTGGTTAAGCCGGGTTCTTTCTGTTCTCCATAGGTGTGTGTGGGATTTCTCTGTGTATTCCAGCTTCCTCCCACAGTCCAAACACATGCAGGTTGTGGTTAGGATAATTAGACTGTAAATTGAATATGATCATAGTTTGTCTCTGTATGCTGGCTCTGCTGATCCTCTGGCAACCTGTCCAACCACCACTCCCACAATGTCAGCTGGGATCGCCTCCAGCTCCCTGTGACCCTCAAGTGATAAATAGATACTGGATGGATGGATCTTTAATATTAGGCATCTAATGAACTGGACCCTCATATTTGTATGAATTCAAGACCCCGACCCCTCCTGTTTGTCCTAAGGAGATAGATATTTACTTATATAATTAGCTAAAGGTCAGTGTTGTTGTTTTTGTTACAGGCTTTGGGAACCTGTCCCCTCGGACGTGGTATGGGCAGCTGTTCTGCGTGTGCTACGCCCTGGTGGGAATCCCCATGTTTGGCATCCTGCTGGCTGGAGTTAGCGATCACATGGGCACCGTGCTGCGCAGAGCTGTGGCCAAGATTGAAACCCTCTTTCTGGTGAGATTGGTCTGTCCTGCCCCGAACTCCAAATCCCATTAGGATTTATACTCATCTGATTCACAGCTTTGCACCTTTGTTCTTTTATCGCTGTCTCAGCTCTCAAAAATGTCATTCATTTATGGTCATCAGAATTAAAAGTCTTCCATCTAATTCCCTGTTAAACTGGAGTTGTTAATTTTTAAATCTAATGATTTAGTTGTTTCATATAATCCAGGTCTTTACCTTGTCTTCTTTTTTTATCATTTTGAAATTAGTGACTATCACGACAGACTCAATTAATCATTATTCCCTCTGCCTCTTGTATTTTCCATTTTCTTTCTCTACCATAGAAACGTATGGTAAGGCCGACCACCGTGCGTGTGATCTCTGCGGTTCTCTCCATCCTGATTGGTTGTCTGATCTTCCTCGCCGTGCCGACGGTCGTGTTTCAGAGGGTGGAGGACTGGTCCTTTCTGGAGTCTCTCTACTTTGTCGTCATCACTCTCACCACTGTCGGCTTCGGAGACTACGTACCAGGTACTGACAGAATAGCAAGGGGATTCTGGCTTTTGGACTGCTATGGTCAAAAACTGTATTCAGTTTTTCAATGTGAGTTTGGCTTAAATGGTAAATGGTCTGTATTTATATAGCACTTTTCTAGTCTTGATGACCACTCGGAGCGATTTAGCAACCCGTCTCAAATGTGTTGAGAGCCACTGGTGTAGTGGGGAGAGCTACTGACCTCTTCATTAAGGTCTACAGCCTCAAACTGAAACTGCATCCCTGACCCAATTGTGGGGATATCACAGACAGCCAAGGTGCAATGATAGCCCCCTGGTGGTTGGCTGTAGTATAGATCATAAACCCTGCCTCCTGCACGTTAGTAGATGGGACATGGACTATATCAAAAAAGTCAAAATACACGTAAAAAAAAAATATATGGTTTTAATTATGTATTTGATGCGATAGAAACGGGGGTAAAAGAAACGAATGATAGAAGAGACTGACTCAGGAGATGTTACTGTATAAACACCACACCACACCACATTCAATCCCACCGTCTCTGTGTCCAGGTGGTGGTCGTGAGGACGGCTTGTTCTTCAAGCCTTTGGTGTGGTTGTGGATAGTTTTTGGTCTCGCCTACTTTGCCTCCATCCTCACCATGATCGGCAACTGGTTGAGGGTGCTGTCGAAGAAGACTCGCGCTGAGGTAAGAGATGTATGGTGCAGGAATCTCTACCACTAGAGGATGAGTTGCACTTTTTTTATTCTGCTGATCCCGCGTCTCTCCCTTGCTCAGATGGAGGAGTTGAGAGCCCATGCCACAGACTGGACCCAGAACATCCAGAACATGTCCATGGACTTCCGCATTCCAAACCCTCTGGAGTTCAACGACCCCTTCCTCCTGCAGCGGCGGCGCTGGAAACGCAGTGAGCGCCGTCGCGTCCGTCGGGGAGCTGAGGGCACTCTGGGATACTGGGCTGAAGTGGGATCTCAGAATGGATACCTGCCGAACCGCTGGGGCGCTCTCTCCAATTCCATGAGCCAGCTGGAGGCCCATTCGTCTATCGAGAGGGCGGTGGTGGCGAAGTCCAGGCCACGGATCAGTGCTGTTGGAGGGGGAACAGTCCCAAGAGCAGGGCCTGGGCTGAGGGTCGACCCCACTGTGGGTCTGCACGTGGAGCGAAGGTCGTTTCCTCACCTGCTGGCCCGCTCGTTTTCCGTCCCGATGGCCATCTCCACCTCAAAGCTGAACGCGGCAGCTGCAGCCATGCAGGGAGAATCTCTGTCTGGATCGGAGTCACCATATGACTCCAGATCAGACGGCTCCTCGGCCTCTTCGTCCTTCCTGGCGCTCCACCAGTTCCAGCCCTGCTGCACCATCAGCACCATGGAGAAGGGAGGAGCGAGAGCCGCAGACATGGACGCAGTACAAGAGAAATACAAACGGCTTCCAGCAGAGAAATGGGGATCTGTAGCAAACATTACCTACAAACAGACACATACCCCAGCCTTTCGCCCACGCTCCTCCCCTCCTCCCCCCATTTTACCTCATTATCCGCCATCAATTATCCTTCCCTCCCCTCCCCTCAACACAGCCTCCTCGGCCAGTTGCCAGCTACTGGATTTTTTCGGGGAGAACCTAGCATACATCGACGAGTCCTCAGACACGCTGAGCGACCGCGCCCAGCCGGAGGCAAAGAAGAAACGGCCGCGGAAGCCCAAGAGGAGGAGCATGAGGAGGCAGCTGCCACACAGGTGGAGCCCCCTGCCGGTGAGGAAGCCCAACAGTGACATGCAGCCACCATCAAATCCCCCTACACCACCCCCAGACTCTTCTCTGTCAGACCTGCCCTCGTCGAAGCAGCAGACAGATTCCGCCCCTGCACTCTGACCACCACAGCCACAACATGACATGACAACACAGAGCCACAAACAACAAACCTGACACTCAAGCAACATGCAAACCATATCCACATCTCACTTCACAAGTCAACAAGTGACCCCTGCTATTTGTGTTTGACCTCGCAAAGTCAGCCCAGGAACTTTGCTTTGTTACCTTGTGATTTGACAAAGCTCAATAGATATTTGCTCAGGACAGAAATCTCCACAATAGATGAATTATGGCTGTTTTCCTCCACAGAGAAACTCCAGGTTTTTCCTCAAAAAATTATCTAAAAAGACAAATGGGCCTTTTAGAATGAGGGAATAATATTTGACTTTAAAACCAACCACACCTGCCTTAAATAGTTGGCCGGGAGTTCTCGAGGTTTCAGGAGGCAATGAGTCACATCATGATCCAGACATCATTACACATAATTATCCTCTAAGTTGATCTGACCCCCAGGCGCTGAGCTCACTCGATGCTGCTCAGACAGATTCTTCACTAAGTGTCAGATTTAAGGTGGATTTGTGAGGCTCACATTTGACGAGGGACTATCAGCCTTAAATTCAGTGCAGGGTTTTACAGCTGAGGTGGAGGCCACTTCCACCAACATCAAAAATGACGTCACGGAATTTCAAATTATAAGGGAAAATGAACAGAGGAAAGATTTTACACGGCAGGTGCCATAATGCTGTTTAGGCCACCATCTACTAACGAAGATAATCACAAGTTCTTCATGGTGTCTTTTCACCTCAAATTAAAAACCATTCCTGTGGTAAAACCTGTGGTGGGTGGAGGAAATGAACCACAACAACCGTACGTCAGAGTTCACGCTCAAACCGTCAACCAAGTCCTGACCCATTAAAGCCCTCAATCTTAAAACTGTCCAAAAGTTTTAAGGATAAAATGGACGACAAACAACTTCTCTTAAACGTTATTTAATCTGCTGGTTCATGAAATGACTCTTGAATGTTTTTCATTGTTCAGTTTGTGTCCACCGCTTTGTGTTCGAATGTTTGTGCTGCTTTACACCATGACAAGCATCTTTGTGTGTTCGCCTCAGATAGAAGTGGTCAGAGAGATACTCGAGCAAAGTTATTTCTAATGTTGTGGTGTTTACCAACTGTGCCATCGAGTGCCCTTCGACTTGAAGTGCTATTGGTCGTTGGCTGAACTCTGTGAGCTGCCTCGTATTCTCCTCCAGCGACACATTAAAGTGATTATTGATGATCAGATCTCTATTAACACACACACTGTTATTTGACACTAACATGACTTGTCTGTGCAGATGCCTTTAGGATTTTTTTTGTATTATTGTGACAGAATGGAGCTTTATTTTCTTATTTTTTTACTTCTTACTTGTTCCAGTGCACGTTGATGACACATCACACCTCCAGCCAATGGCTTTACACTGTTCGTCTGATCAAATGGTCACAGCTCATCGCACATGTCAGGCTCGTAAACATAGATGTAAACAGTTCGGGTTTCGAGGACTTAAGACAATAAAAGCGATCTAATTTTTTACGGGGCTGGTTTGTTGGACTTCAGGGATGCACACAAAGACTTACAGTGAATGTAATCAAAAACTTAAAGTTGAAAAAGTGTGAATATACTACTTACTATTTCTAAACTGTATCGGAGTGTGTTCATGCTGGAAAATGACAAAATTCTGAATACTCAAAATAGTTAATATTATAAATATAAATAAAGAGTTCTTGGAAAACAAATAAAGTGGAAAGACCTGTTGCTTTCTCTTCAATTGACATATCTCTTGTAGTATATATTGTAGAACCTGTGCAAGAGTAACATTTAGTTTACTGTGCTACTACCAGGGTGTCTGCAGGGTCTTAAAGCGTTTTACAAAAGAGTTAAATTTAATGATTAGAATTCTAGGCTTTCAAAAGTCTTAAATAAGTTTTAGGCAGGTCTTAGTTGTGTTAATGTTCATTTAACACTACTTCCATCATGCTTTACAATATTGTTTGGATGGCATACATAGTTTGTTATGTCTGTGTGTTGTTCTTTCTCAATGATACAGCACACCTTTTTTTTTATTTGCACAATGTAATAAAAAAAACAATAACTCTGGATACCTGCTGTTTCTGACTGTAGTTTGAGTTATTCTCCACTGGGGTACTTCACCTTATCTGCAATATGGAGAAGCGTCAGTCATTCTGGGGCTATTCCTTCAGATCTGTTGTACTTAGATAGATCTTAAATTTCCTCCATTATGGTCTTAAAAAGCTTTATTTTAACTTGTTTAAACCAACAGAAACTCTGTGGCATACAGTGTTGCAGAATAAGTGTGTTGTCCTCTGTCCCCTGGAGGAGCAGTGGATGTGAAATGACCTGAACCCTGAAAATCCTGAAGGAACTCGTCTCTGTGGATGTGGGATCACTTCCTGCTTACTCAGGACCAGGAGCTACGACACCAGGCTCTTGTGGCAGCGCGTCGTCTGCTTAAGCCAAAATAAGTAACACACTGTATCCACACACACATTCAGGCTCCCATATATTTTGTAATTTGTTGACAGTGGACTGGAAGGAGAAAGATATTCACATACACTGCTGACCATCATGTTCATTATGAGTCTGACTCCTGACCTGTGAACGAGGTTTTTCCTCTTGCTCTGTTTTTCTTTATATGCAATAAAAAGGAAAGTGGGGAGACAGGATGTTTAAATTGCGTCTCACTGGTGACTCAAGTTTTCATCAGTCTCAGACTAAATATGAGGCATTAAACTCTAAACTTATATCTCCGATAGAGGGCACTGTTTGTTTTACCTGAACCCTTCATCTAAACATTTAAATAATCATAATACATTTTCCTGAAAGTAAATCCCAGTTGTTAAATGTAAATTATAAGTATTTTCTTTTCATGCAATTTTATCCCTCTAGTTCCTCACTGGATATAAATATTGTTCTCCACAAAATGAATTTGATTCCTTAAGTTATCAGGACACCAGTAAAAAGACATTAAAAAACAACATATTGAAAAAACATTAACATCTATTATATTGAACAAATCTTTTGTTTCCTTTTAGAGGACACAAGTTTCAACCTGTAGGAAAGTAGTTAGTAGATTTATCTACTTTATTTACTATTACTACTAACTAGATTTGGGTTATACATTAATTGGTTGGTGTGAACTTTACAAAGGGGACATTTGGCTGGATATACAGGAATCTGTCATTTTATTAGGTACACATAGACAGTCTAATATTATTGATTTGCTTGAAAGTATTATAATGTTCAGTTTTTGTTGACACTGTCATAGTGGTTTTAATTTAACTTAATTATTTGTTTATAGTTAATAATTAGTGAAGTGATCATTCAATCAGAGGTGCTTCTATTAATCCGCTCCTCTTGTGTTTAACCCCTTCTCACCCCTGTGTGTGGGACCAGAGGTTAGAACCTCTTCTCAATATATAGTATTCAAGTAAAAAACACCTTTAACTGTGACCTCAGTAACCAGCAGCTACCAGAGTTTACACATTTCAGACAATGTCGACAAACATTGAGTATAATACTGTTCGTAAACGTTAATTAAAATGTAATAGATTACAGAGGATTTTTTTAATTCATTGGTAATTTTAATGTAGAACTAGGTTTGACCCTAATCCCAAAACATCAGTCTGACACGAATCAATTACAGGGAAGGGATCGCAGGATGTCGCCCTCATCTGTTTAACAACGGAACAGCCAGGCCTCTGCTCTGCTCTCCAGATGAACTGCCTGGAGGATATGGCTTCAATAAGGCTGTGGGCCCAGATCAGTATCTTCTGTTTACTGGTAAAGAAGAAGTAAAAAGGAGATGCTGCTGGTTTCTGGTTTTTGTGCCCCAAGAGCAGAATTTCAATGTAACTTAGAAAACCGAGGAATGATTTCAATCTGGCTGATTCGGCCGGATCCAGGAGGTGCATGTGGGAGAGAATTGTTTTTTTACAACCTTAATCAAAGGCTCTATTTTACAACACGAGTGAGGGGCGTGTGTCAGGAACAAGAGTCATAAATCATAATGTATTTTTCTATGGCCATACAAGCCGGATCTGTGTGTGAGTGAGCGGGGGTCGACATCCACAGCAGCCTCCCCTCCCAAGGACAGTGGGACCCAGTATGAGACAGAGCAGGGCGCTGTGCTGTGGGATAAGTACAGGTTGGATATAGCAAGGGGTAGTTAAGTGGAAAAGACTAACAGATGCTGGGGCAAGTTTACTCAGGGGGGAGGGAGCCTCACCACAGCTCATGCACTAGCACTCTGACACAATCACATGCACGCACACATACACACACATACACACACACACACACAAACACACACACAGCATTCTCACTGTGGTTTAGAATTTTTTTTTTTACAGAAATGGCTGGAGAACAGTTTGTATCTCTTTAAGCTATTTTAACAGCAGAAGCAGCTCTGATATAAAAACCTGTCTCCCCTCAGTTCAGACAGACGTACCATTAGCAACGACTGAAGTCAGGTATTAAAGATATTAAAGGTTCAGTTCACCAAAATTAATGAGGAAAAAAATAACACCTGTAGGGGCAAAACATTGTTAGTTGGTTTCATTTACATTTATATTTACATATCCATGTATTTAATATTTAACACAATGAAGGTGAACAGGTTTTTATCTGGGGTCCACAACCATTTCTTGAAGTCCTTTTTATGTTTTCATTCAAATTATTGTTTTAAGTGACTGAATTGGCCAAACAAGTCATTAATTAGTCTCTGAAATGAACGGAGGTAAGTGTGTGTGTGTGTGTGTGTGTGTGTTTGTGTCTCCTGTTTTTATTATTTAATGCACGAGGCAGAGATGGGACCTGTTGAAACAAATGCCCGTGACCTAAAAGCTCTGCTCCTCAGAGGAAAACTAAATAATCAGATCCTTTATCCAAGTAAAAGTAACCTATACGAATTCAAGAACGTAGAAAATACTGAATCCTAGAGAAGTAAAAGTATAAAGGTAGTGGCAGGTAATTGTACTTATAAGTGCAATACATTAATTTCATCTGCGGCCAATGTGGTTTTAAGATTTGAATTAAAGCCAGTTACCTGTTTTAATAGTGCAGCTGATCAAGTTAAAGATATTGGCGTACCGTAATTTTTTTACCATTTGCATATATACTTAGAATATATATTATCATTATTATTGATAGATGTATCATGGAGTGAAAGTAAATGGTCAGTTATTGTAAGTTTTTGGCACGGTCTCTGTTATTTTTCTGTTTGATAAAAATAATGTTAAAAAGAAGTTCAAATTCAATCTTACAAACTCTTAATAAGATATGAACAGTGATAATTCCACAATAATATATTATTGAAAGATTTAATCCGCATCACGGAATTATATTATGATTCAAATACAGTTTGATAGTTTAAAATGCATCATATTTTGAGCTCATAACTCAAAAGTGTGTTTTATTATATAAAATGTTCCTTAAAATAACCAGTAACTATAGCTGTTAAAGGAAACATATAGAGCGGTATAAAGGAGAATCATGTGTAGTAAAAGTATAAAGTGGCATAAAATGAAAATACTCTTTGTAACTTTCACACATTATGGGAGTAAATAAACTTTTATTGTGCACCACTGCTGCTTCCTGTTGACCAATTAGTTTTACACAAGACTCAAGAGCATTATCACGTCTAAACCACGACCATGACACATACCACAGTCAAATAAAAGCTGCTGTTTAAATCCTCAGCTGCTTCATAGTGTTGTGAATTCCACCAGTGAGACTTTACTGCAGAAGCACTGTTGCTATGGTGACGGACCATTTAAGGGCCCGGTTGATCCAGATTATAAAAACTCCACTTTGTGTTTCTTCACCCTCAATCGTCGGTCATGTCATTTTGTTTGTTGTGTTAACATCACTGTGAAATTCCTGGAGTCTCTGCAGAAACATGATTTGAATATCTAACTCTAACACTTTTCATTGAAACTGTTACAAGAATGTATTAAAAATAATCCCATTTACCTCCACTGAATATGAAACAAACCATAATTATGTTATTAGAGTTAAATGAGAAAATGTGTTACCTAACCCTTTAACGCACTTTGAGTATTTAACTTTGTTGTTATTTCGATATTTGAGACGTTCACGTTACTTTAACAAGCACTTGGCAGCCAATCAGAACCCAGTATTTTATGTGGCTGCGCAATCATTTGACTAATTGCATGAAAACCACAGAGTCTGTTAATAGATCCACAACTGGATGCCCTTTTGATGACCAAGTATTAGTCAGACTGGGCTGCTTCCTTTTCAGCTCAAACTTCACTATCCACACACACACACACACATATGTGTATCTCTATATAGTTGTGAAATTTCTCATTGACATAAAGCATTCCCTAGCCCCTTACCCTAACCCTAATTATCACAACTAAATGCCTAACCCTAACCTAAACCGAATTCTAACCCTAACCCTAAAACCAAGTCTTAACCTTCAAAAAGCCAATTTAATTTGTGAGGAACAGCCAAAATGTCCTCACAACGTGAAAATGTCCTCAGAATGATGGTATAGGACCAAACTTGGCCTTCATACCTATAGATAGATATCCCCCCCCCCCACACACACACAGAGAGTTGTGTTCTTTATTTAATTGCTCTGACTTACTCTAAGCGTTACTACTTGCCTAAACCTAACCCTTACCCTGAATCTTAACCCAAATTTAAAGTTTAACCTCAGCCTCAACTTAAAAACATACATTCACCTATAAAGGAAGACAAGTCCCCATAATGTGTGATAACAGATGTAGGTCCACACAACATGAGAAATACCTGAACCAAACACACGCTTTTATTTGTCTTCTATCTTAGTGAGGACACTCATTGACAGAATGCATTCCCTATACCCCTACAGTAACCTTTGCAACGAAATGCCTAACCCTGACTAAGTAATATCAGTTCTAACAAAGTCATATCTCTCAAACAGCTCTTTGAAAAGTGAGGACCACCCAAAATGTCCTCACTCTGTAAGGTCTATTCTCAACATGGTCCTCACAAAGATATTCGTGCAAGCATACACACACACACACACACACACACAAACACACACTCCTCAAGATCTAAAATACATACAACACAATACACAATAAAATACAGGGGATATTTTCTGAGCTATCGCGCATGACCTCACCAGCCACAAGCACGCGCACACTTAGATACACTCAGACACATACAGACACACACATCTTGTACACACACGCACACAAACCACTTGCATACCAGAGGCCCTATTTTTAAAATGAGCCCTGGGGATGTTTTTTATTTTCAGCATTTAGACATTCTATCAAAAGTGGTCGATGTGGATACTTGGGTGTGTGCCTGTGTTTTTGTGTGTGTGTGTGTGTGTGTGTGTGTTTATCAGAGAGATTGATGATAAACATAGGTATGACAGAATATAATCATAGCATAAGAACAGCTATGAGTCAACAGCTTTTTACAATAAGATAATAAACATACATTGAGAAAATGAGCAGAGTGTGTGATTACAGAATTTTTGAGCCCGACCCAAACAGTTACAAATTTGCTAAGGCTGCAAAATACCACCTTCCAAACTTGTAGCCATTCCAAATGCAGCCCTATCATCCCACGTCTCATTTTCAAAGCCTCTATTTCTCTGTCTCTCCTCCCACCACAAATCCCAGAACCTCGAGCAGCAGCAGCAAGAGAGAGAGAGGGAGTGAGAGACAGAGGAGATGAGGGGAGCATTTAAATGTAGCGTTCCGTGAGTGGTCGGCTCGGTGTCTGGAAACCTTTCACATCCTGTTTACGCCGGGCAGATTTCAGCCCGGGACCGCAGAGGGCTGGCAGGGCCTCTGCCTGGACACAGCTCCTCTCTCTCTTTTCTATCTGCTGCCTGCCTCCCTCGCCTAAAGATCTCCGTCTGCAAAAACCTTTCCACGACGCCTCCTCCCAATCAACACCTTGAAACCTAAAGCAAACAAGCACATGTCTGGCTGCCCACGGCCGCAGCAACACAACCGAGGTGAAATCAAAATCCTGATAAAAAGGTTCTTTCTTATGCAGCAGCAAATGTAGCCAAATCACACAACAGCCTGTTTTTGATGTCCAAATACAGATTTAATAGAGTTATGTGTCATATTTACAGTGTCCTATATCAGATGGAAAGTTCCAGAAAATGAAGTAAAATGATCTGATACGTTCTCAAGCCTGAAAAGAAATGGAGAAAAAAATCCAGGTATTTGGAAAAAGTCTGCTAAAGTCTATCAAACTAGATTAATGAACACAGGATCCATCCGTCTGTCCTCGTCTGTTATTTCCCCCCGAGCGAAGCAGTTTGTTGATGTTTTTTTTAGTCCAGTAATCATTCCTCTCCTGTCTGCCCCCCCTGACCTCTATCTCCGAGCTCTCCTCCCTCAGCGGCACTTGCAGGACCTGACGACCATGTTGGAGAGTTGCTCAACACGAGGTGTGCGGCCGATGAAGTACATGATGGTGAGCGGCTCCAGGTCCTGAGGGACGCAGCAGGGCGAGGCGGAGGCCTCAGGGTTCAGCTTGTTGTACAGGGGCAGGATCTGAGCAGGGGACAGAGACATGAAGGAGACTTAAAAGACCTGGACACATGTTTTTCACTTCATAATACAACTGTTGTGTTTTCACCATTGTCTGTTTGTGAGCAGGATCACGCAAAAACTACTGGATGAATTACTGCAAAGCTTGGTGAAGGGATGTGTTATGGGTCAGGGAGGAACACATTCAATTTTGGTTCAAATCTAAAGCAGGATGTAAATCCAGGACTTTTCTTATCACTCTCTTTAAGATTGTGAGATAGGATAGACTCTTTCTTATTTTTTTTTCAATTTTACTGTTTTCTCAGAGAATACTTCATGGATCTTAATGGTAAAATAATGCATGTTTCTGGGAATTCTTTTTTGAAAGTAGACACCGGCCTTGGTGGAGCGTTTTCCTGTGACAGTTTTGCATGTGATTGTGTTTTCGTGCTAAGCCAGGCTAACCAGCTGCTGGTGGTTCAGCCTCATATTCACTTTATAGATGTGAGAGTTGTTGTTGATCCTGTTATTTAACTCAGACAGTAAATAAACCTGCCTCCTAAGATGACTCTGTCTTTGATCAAACCGCACAAACACAGTCCTGAGTTGAACTCTCCAGTGTGTACATATTTCTTTTTCACATACTTAACATCGGAGTCAGTAAAAGTCACAGTGACCTTTTTGCAGCAAACTGAAGTGTCAAATAAATATGAATAAACCCGAAGTGATTACAGGCCAATAAGCTACAAGACAAAAGGCCATGTTGGGTAACCCTATATGTTCTGCTGCAGGAGTCTGCGAGGTGACCGCCCACTTGACGGCAGGGTTAACCATGGTGTTTCGCTACAAAAAACAATAACTATGAAGCTCTTTTTAGGGAAAATGTTTAAGATGCCACAGTCTAGGATTCTGTACATTACAGCCTAGACTTCAGTTTGGTCCAAACCGCAGTATTTTCACCACAGAGCTTGAGAAGCTACGTCGATTATTCTGATGTTTCAGGAGTTGTTTTTGTTTGACCTGGAGCATGTGTTTGTGACTGATCAGACATTTGTAATGTTTGATTGTGTCTCTGTCACTGTGCATCCAAATTATTAAACAAAATATAATTGTACACATGTGTTTTTGCTTGTTAGTTTCGTTCATTCATATATTTTTGTGATGTTGTGTTTCTCGGTTGAGAGCATAAACTAAATGAACCGCTGTTCTCAAACCAAACCAAGCATAAGAACATATTTGTGCCTGGGCCCAGTCGTAAAGTACAGGGCTGGATATGGTCTGAATAAGAGTTTTGACACTAAAACTTTTAAAGGAATGGTTCAACATTCTGAGAAAATCCTTGTTTGTTTCCCTCCTACAAAAACAGGTTGTGGTATCAGGGAGCGCTGTTTACTGAAGCTATTTCTCGGGCAGACACAGGAAGACAAACATGATATATTCATGATTAATGTGTTAATTAGTATATTTAGTGATAAAATAAGCGTCAAACTGCGGCTTTAAACATTTTTTTTTCTTTAAAGCACCTTTCTCCATTTAATAAAAGAAAAGAAAATGTTAAATGAGCCAGAAGAAAATTAATAAACCAAATTAGTAATTAGGCATTAAGTGCTATGAACTTGTTTCGATACTGGTTACGACAGACACGTTCAGGTTATGATAAGTTATGAAGGCCCACTCACCATGTTGTAGTGGTTGTTGGCACTCCAGAGGTAAGGACAGTTGCCGGCACAGAAGTTGGCTTTGTAACCTTTGGGCTCATGGATCCACTTCCAGTTGAGGTCACGCCTGAAGTCGATGTAGAGCGAGCGCAAGCAGCAGCCCTGGTCTGAGCCACTGAGACACACACAGACAGACACACAAACACATTTCAGCTCCCATCCTGCTCTTCAACGTCTGGGGCAAGGGCCCAAAGTTGGGTCATGGGAAAATGACCGTGGGTCACCATTGAAGAAGCAGCCAACACAAGGTAATGAGGGTTCAGGGTTGCCAGAGTTTTCCCCTGCAGCGTGAGGTAGTCTCATGAAAACACTGCATGCCTGCTGGCCTGCAGTCTAAACATAGGGTCAGCATTGTTACTGCTGCCACAAATCCACCGACTACACAACAACTAGATCTCAACTAGAACTACGAATCTTGGAAACAGTGTCAGTGCTGTCAGTCATAACCACACACATGGCGGCCTACCGGGAGCAGGTTGTGGTCTCTGTGGCGGCCGCCCTCTTCTTGCGGTTCTTCTTGGTCGGGTTGTCGACTCTGTCACTGGGCAGCAGGGTGAGGATGAGGTGTGGCGTCTTGGAGCTGAAATCCGCCTGACCTTTGACCTGACCGGGTTTTCTGAACTGGCGAAGCTGCTCGTCATCAACACCTGCGGAAAAGAGGGCCCAGTGGTGGAGCGTTACAGATCACATCTATTTAACACTACCACTCCATCACATCTCAGAGATAATGTGTCTTTACTTCCAGGTATTTGATACATTTCGTGACGATTTCCACTGTGTATTGAGATTAATAATACAAACAGATCCAATAGATAAACCCTGAGGAGTCACATGATACTGACCAAGAGAGGAAATAAGGAAAGATAGTGACTGTACTACTCAATAACCTTATGTCAGATATTCTATCATCTTTATCGTGAAGTAATGGATAATTATCTCTCAGCAGGATTACAAAAACTATTCACATGAAACGTTCTCAGACAACATCAATCATTAGTTTAACTGATTCATGCAAACTGTGACAAGGCTGATTGATTGGGAGGCACTGCATTAATACCATGGTTTGTATTTTGGAATTCCTGTGGTTTGCATATTTTGAATGCCAGAAAAAAGAAGCAGTCCGTATGCAGTTATACCCACAAACTCACACATTCACCACCAAATAACATTTTGATAATATAATTCAATGCATACAGATAGAAACATATCCATGATGTTCCTTCCGAGTCCAGGAGCAATGGTCTGACTACTTGCACCTGGTTTCCTGGTTCCTCTGAGCTCAAAACAAGCTCTTGCTTGTGTCACTTTATGAAAAATGTCATGTTAAAAAAAAACTGACTTGGCTCAGCTGAGTGTCGATAGGAAAGTGCCATAATTTGGGGCCTAAATGAAGTAAGGCAGACAGTCTGGTATTCAGTAGTGTCACAGTGTGTAAAAGAGCAGTTTCTCGATGATTCCTTGTCTGCGAGTGACTCAGGATCCCTCGAGGCGTCTTCCAGAGGAGTGTGCACTTTACCTTCTCATTCTGTGACCTGCAGGGTTATTACTGTGCAGATAAATCTTCTACAAGTGCTTTTAATGCCCAAACAAAGCCATTTACAACCGAACCTGTTAAAGACACATTTCTCATCATCATGGCGCCTATGGGTGAGACTGTTGAACTGTGGTTTAACTTCTGTCTGATCGATACTGTACTTCATCAGACTTTTGGCTCACTGCCTGTCGTCTTTATTGATTTATTTGTTTTTTGTCTTGGTCAGTTTAACGTCTGATCTTTGTTGACCAGACATCTGGAGACACACAACCTCTTCAGACAGGAAAGACTCAAATCTCAGGTCTTCCCCCTGATGTGAAACAGCTTCTCAAAGAAACACAGGGAACACGCTCTCCCCGTTAAGCTAAAAATATAAGTGCACTTTAAGATTTATTTTCGCTGGGGGGTAATCTGAGCCACAGAAAACCACTCTAATCATCTATTACACATTTATAGTAAACCCAGATCTTTCTTTTCTTATTCCCAAATATTTTGTATGTATAATACTGGAGGAGGATGCATATTTTTTTTTATGTTAGGGGCTAATGTGGCTCAGGAGGTAGAGCGGGTCATCCACTTACCGGCGGGTCAGCGGTTTGAAGTGTGCGGTTGAAGTGTGATAGAGAAAAGGCTGCACATACATGTATGAATGTGTGTTTGTGAAAGGGTGAATGCCACAATTGTACTATAAAGTGGGTGGAGTGGTCATTAAAACTAGAAAAACCCTATATAAATGCATTGACCATTTTACCAAATCCAAACAAGAGATGGACCAAATGCATTGGCATGACACAGAAATAAAAAGAATATACATATGTTTGTTAGCTTGCAACAAACCTGCAAACAGGGCCTCCAGCTCCTCACTCTTGTTGGGAACGATGTTGTTGGTGGACGGGACGAAGGTGCAGCAGGGACAGTGGACGCCCAGCTTCAGGCCCAGATTGTTCTCTGAAGCAAGAAGAAGAATAGACACGATGATGAAGTATACAACCATAGCTTCTATAGATCGTTGGGGGAAACAGAAGCCTGGTGCTGAGGCTGACCTGTGTCTGATAACCAGTCCTTAATGGTCTCTGTGACGTCCACAGAGATCCAGGATCCCTTGGCCCTGGGCTGAACGGTGCGGGAGTCGATGTAACGTTGAGTGGAGGTGCTGTCCTCATCGGGCTTCAGCAGCTGACACAGAAAACATAAGAGACAGTGATGGAGCTGATGTATAGAACATCGTCTCTTCCTCCTGACAGGAGGATTTTATAGACCACATGAAAGGCATAGATCACAAAATTGTGTCATTATAAAAGCCCATAATAACCTGCAGAGCGTTAATCAAACATCTCAATAATGTGATTTGTTGTCCTGGGGCCAACATTTTTCTCTGAGAGGTTTAAAATATCTCCTTGAAGCCGACATGTAAATTCAGCTTCACTGACAAAGATTTATTATCGTAAAAGTCTTGTTGGCTTGAAGGCGAAAATCAAAAAGATAATTTTAAATTGGATCACGCACAGGAACGTTATTTTTCATAGAGATGAAAAAGAAGTGTGCAGGATTTTCTCAGTGGTTTCACACATAAATAATTACAGTATACATACATACTCCTATACAGTATACACTTGGCACTTTTGTTTTTACACCTGATTCTTCTGAGTGATTTAGTGTCTGCTCCATTAGAAAAAAAGGTGTTTATTTGGTTGTGAAAGCTTAAAAAAATGTTCTGTCTCTCACTGATATTCCTGCTGGTGCCTCATGGTCGTGCTCTATGACGACAAGCTGCTCTTTACCTGATAGATCTCCACTCTCTGCTCTGAGGCCCGGGCCTGCGGGTTGGGAGCTCTGAAGATCCTGAACTCAGCGATAACCAGGGTGCTGTTGGTCAGGTCGACTCCACTCACGTCGAAGTGCACGACTCTGTGGTGGGGGTTGGGTGCGTCCGGCTGCACTGCGTCTGTACGGGGGGAGAAGAACACACACGGATGACTGAAGCTCCAACAACATCACGCAAATTCTAAAACACTATCGTATTGGAGCTGCTGGTTAAACCAGAGCTGTTGGACTGATGCATTGTCTCAGACTTAATTGCTGCTGATGAGCGTCTCCAAACTAAATGATATGTTTAAGCCTCGTGAGGAAATGTGTCTGGTCTTAAGTTTAAGTGTTTTACTGTAAGAAACATCAGTCATGTATTTATGTGCTGAATTTAGAGGTTGAACTGTTGATGGACGTGGGCGGGGTCTTGATAGCTTAACTTCTCCACCCGTCACTCATCGTTCCAAACACCACTACTTCTGTTGGAGACGCAGCTCCACTATCAATCTTGTCTGAGCAGGCGATGACAACCACTGTTTCTGTTGATATATTGTATATGAAAATACTGTGATTACATAAACGTCTAAATATCTGGTACTTTATTTATAATTACTATTTTTAAATGAGATTATATAGTTTTTACACCACTAGTTTGACTTTTTTTCAGTTTCCCTATTTAGAATTCATTAGCAGCAAATAAACATCACATACATGCATGTTTATAACACACATAAGTGTAGTTGTACAGATTTCAGTGTCAACAACTGCAACGCTTGGGACACATAAATAATTAAATAATTAATAAAATGTCCATATAGTTGCTTACCATCAAATTACAACATGTTAAGGTCAGGTATCGAAATAAGCTGCATTTAAATGCTAAATATTGTGGATTCATAGCAACTGTCAGGAATCTACCAAGTTTGACTTTTTTTACAAATCAGTTTCTTTGCTAATACTCGTAATATGAGGGAGATTTTGAACACAGTTTGAAACAAATACTGTAAATATCTAATGACACATTTAATTAAGAACATTCTGTCACCACTGAACACAGCTGCTGGAGGTGAAGTCTATGACTAATTCATCTCACTTTATTGTTGACATGTTATTTACTAAAATAAAAAGGGATCACTACCATAATAATGTCTTACCTTTCAAAAAGAAGGGAAACCATGCAGTGGTTTCATTTTAAAGGTTGTGAACATTACTTTATCATTTCACTTGGATCATTTCTACAGGTTACCAGGTTCATTTCGTGGCCTGGAGGCCCCCTGGCCACACACACACACACACACACACACACACCCACACGCACGCACGCACACACACCCAGACCCACAGGGACTCACTTGTGTCAGTAGCATGTGGAGGCTTCATGTCGATCCTCTGAACCTCTTTGGCGTAATAATCCTCCTCGCTGCTCTCGCGCTCGCACGTGGACTCGGCCAGACGCGCACGCTCCTTGAGCAGCTCCCGCGTGCTGTTGTACAGCAGCATGACCTCCGGTGGCACCGGGCGCGGCGGCGGCTGCTCGTCGTCGTCGTCCGGCGGGCTGCGGATGCGGAGCTTGCTGAGGATCTGTCCGCGCACGGCCTGGATGCGCCGCGACTTCTGCGCGTCCAGGTTTATGGTCTGACACGTGTTGAGTCCGTCCACCGGCGACACACCGGAGAACCGGAGCAGCAGCAGCAGCGCAAGGCGGGGGAGCCACATGGTGGAGGGTGGAGGAGACGAGGGTCTCTGGTGGGGTCAAACTGAGCGGAGCCTCAAAGCCAAACACGAAGTGAAGTGTGCGTAAAATGATTTAACATTTACACCTGAGGGTTAAACCAATGAACCCGAAGCCAAGTATCCAACTGTAACAGCGTGTCCCGGTCAAACCAACTAAAACCACATCATTTATTCTGCTGAAGTCATTTTATAACAATGTCCAATCACGGGACCGTCTATTTTAACTCCAGACGCACAAAGACGCATGGTCATGTATTATTTAGACTCATTTAATTGAACAGATCTAGAGGGAAATGTCTTTATAAAACCACTACTTGAAGATATATCTATCTATCTATAAAACTCAACTCAACAACCAAACTCCACTGTAACAACCTCGGATTGAGAGAAATCTGTCTGACGCTCCAGCTCCAGTCTGGTGCGCTCCAAGGCTCCGGTGCGCCTCCGTGCGCGCGCAGTTTCCTCGGGTAAAGGTGAAGATATTTGAACTCTGTCTGTCCGATAAGTCTTTATCCGTCTCCGTCGTCCATCCTCGGATAACTCAAAACAGCTTTACGGAGAAAAGGGTCATCGCAGGAGCTCAGCCCATGACGCACAGCCCGAAAACAGAAGAACCGGAGCTGCTCACTTCATCCGAGGCTGCGTTTACCTCCACAACGCCCATCTGTGCACGGAGCACCGCACTGGTCCATGCCCGCTCCCAAAAAATCTAGTTACAGCCTTCTGCAAGACCAAGTGAGATCCTCCCATCCCTTCATATAGGTAAACACGGAGCAGCCTGCAGTCATAGGAAAAAAAAGTTGATTTATGTAGGAGAGACCATGGTGGGTCTGTGAATCCCCCTCAGATAAACATAAAAACACGGGAAAGGTCAGACGACATAAAAATAAATGACGCAGAAAAACGTATGAAAGAAGACCTTGTGCTGTATATTAAAAAAAAGGTGAAAAGTCGAGAAAACTTTAGAGTAATTTATACATCCCGGGTTTAAATGAGCTCCAGTGTGAAGTCTGCTGTGCTGAAGACACTGAGAGCTGCTGTGTGATGCGACTCCATTATTCTGCAGATCCTGTCTGGGAGAAAAAGCACAGAGCTCCAGACAGAGGGAGTCTGGGAGGGAGGGACTGGATGCAGAGAGAGGTGGTGGTGGTGGAGGAGGAGGAGGAGGAGGAGGAGGGGCCGGTTGCCACCAAAGTGAAGCCAGTGTGTGATTATGTAGGCAAGAGCCCATCTTCCTCTCTCTAAAGCTGGCACACACTCGCACACACACACACACACACACACACACACACACACACACACACACACACACACAAGTTGCAATTTCTTCCCTCCACAAAAATGCCTGAATCACCCTCTGTCCGCAGGTAAACATCTCATGAAGCCACATCAGACTTAAAGGACCAGTTCTGCATTTTCACGACTCTTCTTATTCGGTTCATTACAGAGTTACCATGAGTTAACATGGTAACTCCCCCATTGTGAGACTTATAAAGGACGGATCTTATGAAAAAAACAAACGTACAAACAGACAGAGGAGAAAAACTAAACATATGTTTACTTCCTTGGTAAAGGTAGAAATAAATATTGTTCCTTTTTGGATTAATACAGTTTGTCGTGACAGAGAAAAGCTTTAAATGCTTTGTTAATAATTGTCGCATGGAACCATTATTAATAAAATGTTTAAATTGATATATTTTTTGCTTCGTTCAAGTCATATTGTCTTAATTAATATATTCAACAGCCAACGGGGGAAATTTTTTTGAAAATCACATTTGGCATAGACAAAATCTTCCAGTTTGAAAAGAACTACAGGGAATGATTGTGAACGCATCACTGCTGAGAGTTACACAATAAACATGAACACTAATACAGACAATTCATGGAATTTTATGAAGATCTGTAAAAGTGTATCTGGTTTGTTAGACTGTATTACTGCACAGTTAGCAGACCTAGCACTCGGGCTAACAACCTCAGAAAGATGCATTCACACCCTGAGACTCACCAGTGTTTTTCCATTTCTTTCTATTCCGCCGACATTTGAGTGAATGCAGCTTTTAAATGTCTGTGCACAATTTGAGTTGTCAGAAGTCGTAAACACGAAAAACATTCTCTTTCAAATACATGAATGTGACGGCGCCCCCTGTGGTCACTGCTGATGTTGCTCAGAGACTTCAGCCAGTCGAGTTACTCCAGCCTTTTTGTTTTGCATTCATCTCTCAGACTCTGCTGTAGCTTCATATTTCTGCACAGACCAGCGCAGCTGTGATCGTCACCAGACAAAGTTAAAGTGGAAGATGGAGAAATGTGATGCATTAGTCAAAGCCACTGATTTCAAAACGCAGCTTTAGTCTGGCTCTCGGTGGGATTTCCAGCTTAAACTCATTCATGCCTTGTCACTTAAAAGCTTATCCTAATTTTATTAAAACCCTCCACACAGAGCCCATCCCTTTTTATCTTTACTGCCTTTCAATCTAGCTCCTTTCTTTCCTCTCTTCCTCTTGGGTCTCATTGTTAATTACAGTTAAGGACTCGGAGAGGACTGTTAATCTGTCAGGGGTGGTTTTTATTGCTGCTCTGCTGCCATCCCATTATACCGTTATTATAGTCGCGGGCGCAGGCCTGTAATTGCTGTAAGTAGAAGGGAAAGGTAGGAGAGACTCAGGCTGCCTCCGGGCTTCTGGTCAGGGCTCCTTCATCATCTGTCCTGGCACCGTTTCTAAAATATAACACTGCCTGTGAACAAACGTGATCCTGTTCCAACATGACTGCTGCAACGTCTCAGTGAAAATCTGTTTCTGTGCACCCCCTCTTCCATTTCAAAATTCTCTTTTAAAAAGGTCAGACACACTGTGGGGTCCTCACGTCACAGGAGCCCACCCAGCTGGGCTGATTTAATGTGTGGCTGAAAAGAAAAAAAAAGAAAAGAAAGAAAGACTTCCTCAAAAACAACTTCTTGCCTGCCTTCCTTTTCTTCCTCCTTAACGCAGAACCAAATATAGAGCAGCCACTGCCACGTCATCTGGTCCTCAGCACTTTCTGAGACTGAGAGGGCGAGTTGGGGTTCAGCACCGCCCCACACACACACACACACACACACACACACACACACACACACACACACACACACACACACACACACACACACACACACACACACACACACACACACACACACACACACACACACACACACACACACACACACACACACACACACACACACACACACACACACACACGAGTGGGGTTTTACTAAAGCATGTCTGTAATATAACTGAATCCATAATTTCTACAAAAACCGTTGAGAGTTCTGGCTGTCATGGAAATAAGGACAGTTTTTATTGAAAATGAAAGAGTGAACATTTACAAAAATAAATACAGATAAAACCACGGGGGGTTTCTCTCAGGGAAACATTTCCATTCATTACTTTTCCAATCTTTTCACTCCACTGGCAGCATCGGCCACTCGCATGTCATAACTACAATGAACCAAACAGTGCTGCATTCTTTCTCTTGGAACCAACTCAAACCAGATTCAATGTAAACCCATCTCAGTGACAGTAAGGGGTTGTGCAACGGGAAATGTTGAGGGGGTGTTTACGCCTCCTCTTCACTCAGCAGCATGTTGGGGATTCCTCTGGAGATGGGGAACTCTCGTCCTGACTCTGGACACTGCAGACAGCCCTCGATCACCTCCACCTGTCACACACACACACACAGTCAAGGATATGAGGCCACCACTAGCAAATACATATATGGCCAAAAGTATATGGACACCACT
Source organism: Pleuronectes platessa (assembly GCF_947347685.1). Classification (NCBI taxonomy): domain Eukaryota; kingdom Metazoa; phylum Chordata; class Actinopteri; order Pleuronectiformes; family Pleuronectidae; genus Pleuronectes; species Pleuronectes platessa. The sequence continues at coordinate 15,343,348 of NC_070633.1, forward strand.
TTTGCCATACTTTTGGTTGGGTTCTGGTTTGTTTGGTTTGGCCTCGGCCCCTTGGTTCCAGTTAAGGAAGATTCTGTTGCTCCAGCTGGTGGAGTTTTTTTAGACCAATGGTTCCGAAACCCTGGCTCGTGTTTAATAATTAAGTCTAATAATTAAAATGCTATTGTTTGAAGTTATTATCTTGAACTCGGTGCAGTTTCACTCATCCTGACTCTCCCAACAAATACAATACACCGATTTTTTTTATTAAAGTACGTTTTTTAGTAACTACGGTAACTGTGGACCGGTCACAGGAGCACCTTTCAGTATCAGCAGGACATGTTGTCCCACACAAAGATGTCACATTATGAACTATTCATCATGAAACAGGAATAAGTAACACACCTGGAACACAAATCAACAAAAAATACTATTTGTAACATTAAATTTGAAGAAGAGATCTTTGTAGAGAGGTACATATGTAAATTAAAATTTACCTGCTTCTTTTATGCTAATGTTCTAGCTATTTTTAAGCAAAACTGTCAAACTGATCTTCTCTGCTTTCTATCACAAGACACTCAATATCTTTGGGTTTGAAAAAGTTAAACACAAAACAAGACATTTGATGACATCACTAAAGTTTTGACTTGGTTAGACAAAGGGCAGATTGTTGATGACAGTCTGAAATTTTACCTCTAACAGCGCCCGGTGCACTTTCTTCAGGAACTCTTCATCTTTCTCGTACTCTGACACCAGCTCAGACGGCAGGTCCTGCCGATGACCGAGCTATAGAGAGGAAACAAAGAAGTGAGAATTCAAACTGCTGCACCATCACAGATGAATATGAGCCTCACAAGTGGAAGTTACTGGCTGGAATATTTGATTGAAAAATTCAGAATTAATCTCTGTGGTGGGCAAAGGGAACACAGTGATCTGAAACCCAGAATCTCAGGGATGACTAATGAATGTTTGTCCTCAGATTTTTGTGTTTTCATTTTTGTCTACCACAGAGCAGGCTGCTTTTTATTAAGGATTCAACATGAAGCCTTCGTGGTCGTGGGAAGACGTCTTGTTAACATTTCTCATATGTTCAAACACTCCCACACAGTTAAGCATTGTCCTTTGAAGACTGCCAGTGACTAAAGCATGGACGGACTCACCCCCTCTGCTGCCTGGAGCAGAGCGCTCCACTCCAGTTTGGGAATCATCCGGCTGACGAACTGAGGGTTGAACTCCACCTCATTCACCTTCACCTCAGTTGCCTACGCACAAAAACAACCAGACAGAAAAAAACAACCTGTCAGCATCAACATGCAGAGTCCTATAACTAGGCCTCAGACATGTATGTAAACAAATGAGGTTTATAAGAATGTCTATATCTACGGCTTTGTCTGTGTGTGCGGCTGCAGGGAAGAAGCCATCACACATTAACACCTGCAACCAGGAGGGCTGGTGAGTGAGGTTAAGAACTTGATCTTTCCTTAAAGATGAAGAATAATAAACTACCGGAGTGTCCCTATAAAACCTTTAACACACAATGGTTTTCAATGATTAGTAATGAAGACTTAAATGGATACAGGTCATACTTAGTGGCTATTGTACTTAACTGAATTATGGTCATTATGGTGTTTTAAATATTATTCTTTTCTCTTGTGTGTGAACAGGATGGACACATTTTCCATATCCTTTCCTCTTTAAATATTTCCATTTGAGCTGAATATATAATATTTGGATTAAAAAATCTATAAGTACATGTAAAATGTGGATTATTGATCAAAGCTGTGACTCTATTTGGGTAGTTTGAGCCTTACAAACAACTAAATGGGGACTTTAGCAGGATATAAACTCAATGGCCACTTCATTAGGTACACGTGAAAAAATTTAACACATTTAATCTGCTTTACTTTCTACTTAGGTGTTATTTATAATTCTTTGGTTGACACTGGCCAAGATAGTGGAGGACATCCAAATAAAACAAATATTTAACTTCAGTATTTTATTTACGTTTTAAGTAGAGCTAAATGAAACGAAAAACAAGAAACACTTCTATGTAATAACACTGTCAGACCCTGATCCAGCTCAATTACTTTCAACACAACCGATGCGTTTGGAAATATGAATAAAATGTTGAATGGCCTCATGATGACAGTTCAGTTCTCTGGTGAAGAGACAACACGCAGCACGAAGCTAATGGGATGTTATGTTAAAGTGTTAGCCACGTTAGCAGCGATGCTAAGCAGATGTGAGAATTTACCTTGATAAGCAGCGGGTATCCTTTAGTGACGCCCTTCACGTGAGACGTCAGCATGTTGTGTGTGAGCAGCTTCATGTTTAAACACAACGATTGATTGATTTACTAACAACAAATACACACTTTGAGTCTTTCGAGATGTAAATCACGCTATAGCATTTACATGTGGACCGGAAAAGCGGACTGTGCGTCGCTGAATCGGTTCCCCGGAACCTTGGCCTCAGCTTTGTTGGTTCCTAGGTCCCTTCTTTAGTGAATAGGTGGTTGAACATGCCAGTTATCTTGCCAAGGACATTTCGGCACGCTGATGGGGAAGAGTGGGATTTAAACCCAAACCCACTTGATGAATGACCCCTTAGACCAAACCGCCTGCTCATTCCCATAATAAACTAAGCACATCAACAAGATGGACAAATTATTGTGTGTGTGTGTCTGTGTCATTCTATGCTGCTTTTGATAAACATTTAAGAGAAAACCATTGTATTTTCTACTTTACTACATATATTTGACAGCCTTATTTAAAAGTTACCTTAATATTTTTGGATTTTAAATACTGGATGATTTAACATGCTTTAAAACCTATTGTTAGAGAATAACCCAGTAGTTTCCAACCTTGGCTTCTGACACCTTACAAAACTTATAAGAGTGTTACCCAGTGCGGGCTACCATACATACTTTTTTTGAATTTTTACATTAAATAATAGATGGTATCTCATTAGTGAATCATGATTTATGTATTTTTAATAGATAACTTTCTAAAACATTTTAAAAGTTAGCAGTAACTAAGTTAGCTCTTAGATAAATGTATAAGGTAAAAAACCCTAACCCTAGAATTTTAAAGTAACATAATACTCACTTGAGATAGTCAAGTAATGTACAATAGTATAATTAAACAGTGTATTACTGAATGTATTTTGTTAAATTACACCACCTAAAATTACACAATATGCTAAATTGTGTTGACTGTGTTAGTTAGCAGACAAAGACGATGTTTATTTTTATACTCAAATTTTTTATTTTTTGTATTAATTGTGTATACTCCTTGTCTTTGTATTATACAGGTCATTCATACAGTTTATGATATAGTAAATAGTAATTACACACGAGAGATGTAACAGGCATCAGCCTGTCACCATCACAGACATGCATCATGCGCGCACTTAAACACACACATACACACACGCACATATCCCTTACGCCAAATAACAAAAAGGATAAAAATGTAAAACCTTTTTTTTTTTTTTTTTTAATCACAAAACCCCTTATTCTTCCTCCATCATCACCAGATTCACATCCTCTCAACTCTTATTTTCCAAATGAGTACAACAATACTTATGTTATGACAAAATAAAAAACACATAAAGAAAGAAACAAAATGCAGAAGGCATCTAAAGACGTAGACAAAGCGTTTCTGAGGACAGTTGCTGTCGGTTTATTCAGGGCCCCGGGCTCTAAGCTCCTCATGGAAACAAGCACGAATGAGCTGTAATGCAGGGACGTCGACTGGCATCATTTTGTAAAACAGTTAACAACTTAAGTCTAACTTGACTTTGAGAAGCTTTAACAAAATCCAATGTGCTACACAGTTTAGATGCTTCATGTGATCAGGTGATTTTGTTCAGTCAGGTGTGTGTCATTCTATCTGTGAGAGGGAGAGAACAGGATTGAGGAAGGCAACACAAGCTCATCAAACAGAGCACTCTGCAAGGTTTATGGCACAAATAACTGCACTGAGAGAAGTGGGTGCGTAGTGGGGCCGAAGCTGAACCAGTCACACAGTGTGGTGTTGGGAAGTCATGGTGAAAACCATCTGCCAACATCTGGAGCGTGTTAGGAAAAGGCAATTCCTTGACTCTTCACTCTCTGTCTCTGCTACAAGCTTCACAGGTGCTGCTGGAGCTGTGACGCTCATGAGACTATTTTGCTTCCACGCGAAGAAGGTAAACTTGTGCCACTACTTTTAATCATAACACAAACAGTTTAAAGCAGCACATTTCAGAGTACAAAAAGCCCCCCCCCCCCCATCAGTGTCTTTCTTACAAGCAATACAAACCTTGAGAGAGATGATCCTTCCTGCCCTTTGTAGGATCGAGAATCAGTGTGACGGTGATATGTTTGCACAGAACATCTGCAGACTAGTGATTAACTCAGAGGAAGGATATGAGGAGAGCTCTTGCTGAATGCACAACTCAACAATTAAATCTGCTGCGTCCATGTATGATGGAGCCACGTAAAACACTGGCTGTTAGTAACTGCAGTAGTAATTAGTCTTTGCTTTGCTTTTGCATTGGAGCACAGGCTGATTCTCTTTAGACCATACACACATGCAAATACACATTCAAACTCATGATTCACTCCCTTCGATCAGACTTTCCCAAATGATAATATCAATAATGTCTCTCACACTCTCACTCACTCATGTGCTCACACACACACACTCATTCTCTCTCACACAGAAACAAAAAGCCGCCGTCATTCTTGACCATCTTCCGTGCGCCACTTCAGGAAATCCTCCTTCCGGGCGTCTGGTTTGATCTGGTTCCTCATGCCACCGAGCAGATTGGACGTGGCTTCGGACGCCACTATCAAAGGTCGGACCACAGTGGGAGGGATCTGCCGCAGGACACCGCCCACAGCACCAGGCAGACCCTTTTGTTCGTGGCCGCGGGATGCTACATCGCACAGAGTCTGAGCCGTGTCCATCACTCCCTGGAGGAGCAGAGAGAATGAACATCATGCACGGGCTGGAAACTTGGTGAAATATACGACCAGGATATTTATTCCTTCAGGCTGTGACCTCTGATTCCCCACCCTGATTATTTACACTGAGGTCACTAAAGATTACTGCAGGAGGTCAACAACACAGTTACTGATAAAAGGGGAAAAAAATGAGTGCACAATGTGAGGGTCGTGTTGGGGACATACCTCTCTGACTGTGTCATAGGCTTTGGCCACACCCTCTCTGAGGTCAGCAGGCTGGGCGGCTCTGCGGGGTCGGCTGGAGGGGGCCCGGCCCTCAGTGATGGCGTAGCGATTCAGAGGTGGTGTTGGCGAAAGGATGTCGTACACCGTCTCTGCGGTGGCCTTTGAAAATTAGCAGACAGAAACCACAAATTAGTTTTCCTCATTTGAAGTAAGAGTCTATGGATAGATTAGGTGATATATATATTGTAAAAAGCTGTCAGACAAATGTATTATTTTAAGCTATTTATATAAAATTGACCTGACACCAAATACTTGAGGCTGTGTATATTCTAAAATACTTCCACATTATCCACACATTGAACACAGCAACAATATTTTCTCCATCTTATATCATCACTTAGGTAAATTGCTTAATTCACAGTCACTGCTCTCTTGTCTTTACAGACCAAGTACCTGTATGGCCTGCACTAGTCTGTTGCTGAGCTCCAGAGCAGCTGATGCTGTTGAGGTCCCGAAGGATGCTGCCCCCCTCTGGAGACCTCGGATAATGCGTCCGTCTTTCCTGTACTGCTCTATGGGCAACCAGAAGAGATCCCTCACTCCGTGGACTGGAGAAACACAGAGAGGTGGAGAAGAGGTGTTTTAACAAGTAGATGAAACAGGATAAAGAACAATGTTAAGCTGACGATATGTTTGCAGACAAAAGCACTTTTAACTCACAGAGCTGGACAACTGAGTGCATAGGGCCAACGCCTCCCAGAAGCCCCGGCAGCTGGTTCTTCCGGATGTCTGTGAGCCACTCTGTGACGGCGTACTGGATCACTTTGTCCACACCAAGGAGACTAGGATTTGTTGCAGAAGAAAGACTTAGAGACTAACACCAAAACATTTCTCAAACATAATGATTCATTCTCAAACTACTGAAGAATTTGGGTCAGTTTTAAATTAGAGAGACATAGGAGAGCGATCTATCTCAAACAACAAAGGAGACAGTTTGTTTTGACAGAGGTGTTTGTGTTCGTACCCATGTCTGCAGCAGAGACTCTTTAGCTTCAGCTCTGAACAGTTTAACTGAGCCAGGCCAATCAGGATCCCTGCAAACGTTCCCTGTGATAAAGAAAAGAGCAGGACAGAAGAGTGAATAATGGGGACACTTATTTCCTGGTAAATGCAAATGAATCCTACAGATCTGATGCTCACACCAGCTGACAGATGAAGACTCTCACCTGTTCAATGACAACATGTTTGCCCTGATAATCCAGCCAGATAGGCACTTCAGAGGTGAAACGAAACTCCCTGAACAAAAGGGAGAAGAAGAGAAAAATGATTCATCAATAACTAACTCTTTATTCATCATAGACAAGCTGGCAGAGTGCACTCGCTCTAAGCCATGTTCTTCTTTATTACCCTTAGGTTTACAGATTGAACACTTTTGAACTTCACAACAAAATCCTCTTTCTCCTGTGACCGTGTCTGCTGGTGGATCAGTGTGTACGTACCGGAAGTAGATTGGCTGGTCAGAGGAGGAAGTGGAACCTGCAGAGGAGGAGCTCTGCTCACTGAAGGTAGTTTCAACGGATGCTGTGAGGTCAGGTCCCAGACCAGCAGCTGCCTCTCCCTCCTCAGACGCCTTCGGGGATGGGTCTGCCTTCACTGAAAATAAGTAAAGAGAAATATAAAAAAAAAAAAACATATTGACCACAACATGTTTTTGTTTATATACTGGATGAAATGTTAAACATGCTCAAAATCCACTTAAGTCATAATTTAAACACGTTTTGCCACCAGTGACAATGTATCATGCCACAATGACCATACATAGTACTTCAATTGATAACGCCATGAAAAGCAGCAAAGCAAAGACTGCATAATGGATCCTATTTGAAATATTAATATATTTTTTTTGTTCAACAAAGCTCACCTTCAGTTGCAGGGTCCACAGGCAGGTAAGGGTTAACATAGGAAGCCAGATTACTGAAAAAGTCCTTAAGGAAGAAAAGTGCATCCTGGACAGAAAGGAGAAGGAAACCGGCTGGTTAGGGGAGGAGCCCTGTCACAGTAAATGGTGCTCACTCATCTATACCCCAAAAACATTCATGCGAAATGTGGCAAAACTTTATCAGCCACAAAACAAAGAAAAAGTGAAATCATTTACCTTGAAAACCTTATTTAGTCTGAATGTTGTTAAGACTTATTTGAAATCGAATCGAATTGAAAATACTGATACTGATTGCTTGATTAATACTCAAAATGATGTATTTGTTGTTGTTGTTGTTTCTCCTTGGCTGAAGCATTTATAAAAAATATTCTACTCAGTCACATTCAAACATCCTTCACCAGGTTTGGCTGCAGAGGATGATAAAGTTTCTGTTAACATTCAGTTTCAGGTGCTGGAGTTACCTGATCGATGTTCAGTCGTAGTGGCAGCAGACTGACCCGAAGACAGCACTCTGGACCACCAAGGCCAGACTCTGGGCACAGCTGCAGGGCCTTCACTGTCAGCTATGAAAAGAAAAACACACAATCAATATCTTTTATTGTATATCACATTATCAATACTTTCTAAAAAAAGTACAAGGCCGCTGACATATTTCAATTCAGTTCTCCCTCCCTCCCTGAACAAGGATCCTCTAAGCTGCATCAGGTTGGTTCAATCCCAGTCAGTTCATTTCAATCACAGAAACCTCTCATCACGTGCGGTCTCACCATGCTGGAGTGGGCTCGGCGGGGCATGCTCTCGCTGGTGTAGAGGTAGAGGAATTTGTTGAGTTGTGAGGAGGCCAGTCGGTCTCGAACTTCCAGCTCCTGGACGATGAACACCTGCCTGGAGAGGGGCTGCTCGTTGAAGGGACCGGCTGTGACCACGGCTGGCAGCGACACCTCCCCGTCCGGCCCTGCTACTGCCTGTTGGTAGGACTCATGCTGGAAGGAAACCTGGAGGACAAAGCCGGAAGAGCGACTGTTTTGTAAAACTGCATAAAAAACTTCTAATATGTAAAGTGCTAAAAATAGTAAAAATAGTACATGAGTAAATAGTATTACATTTTCCTTTTTTTAAGTAGGTAAGTTGAAAGTATGAATTCACATAAAATGGAATCGATTCACTAGAGTGCATGCACCTCGGAATCATACTTACAGTAAATATAGCACCGGATTGAGGGTTCTTATTTTAATTCTAACATTACATTATATTACATTTCATTACATTTAATTTAGCTGAGGCTTTGATCCAAAACATCTTACAATAACTGCATTCAACCATGAGTGTACAGACCAAGAACAGCAAGAATCATGTTAGTACATATGCATCAAAAAAGCCAAACTACAAAGTGCTACAAGTAAGTGCCATATGTATCTGGAACTTTTTAAACATCAGTTAACACTATACCTTGGTGAGCTGGATCTCCATCAGCAGTGTGTGCTGGCGGCCGGTGCCTCCCGCCCACCGCCAGGAGTTCTGGGGGCGAGAGGAAGCCGCAGAGCGAGAGGGGGACCCACGAATACCAGCAGGGGTCGAACGACCTCTGGAAGAGAGGAGGACAGACAAAAAAAATGTTTAAACCTTGTATAATAAATTATTTAAAAGTAAATCAACCTTCATGTGTGTGTGTTTTACCGGTTTGCCTGCTGGGCATGTATGGATATGGGCTTGCCGCCAAAGTCTTTCCCCCCGTATAGATGCCAGACAACAGAGATCTCCCGCAGCACCACCCTGCTCTGGGGCACTGGGAAGCGACTGGGAGCTCGGAGCAGATCGCAGCTGCCACGAGGCCTCGAGAAGTGACTCTCCTTCACCCTGACTGGCCCCTGGGCTAGCACTGTCACCACAGGCTCCCCATCCCTGGGCTGTAACAAATCCCACGTGAGGTACAAGTTGAAGAAAACGTTTATAAGACAAAAGAGAAAAGTTGAAGTTATTCAAGACTCACAGGAATGCCCATGCCAGGAGCCTCCAGGATGCAGAAGTCGTCGTTGTCCGTGGAGCCGTCTGAGCCTTCCTCCGACATCATATCTACCTGAGCCTCTGTTGCTGTGGCAACCAATCCATCAAGCTCAGAGTCCTCCGCCTGCAGGATGGAGGGGCCGCGCTTCGAGGCTTCACCAGGGAACAGGTAAACCGAGACAGGTGAGCCTCTCTGCATTGAGGGAGAACCTGGAAAGTCCAACATTATGCAAAGATCTGAGGTTGTGTTGGAATGGCAGCTCAATCACTGTCAATCAGTTAAACTCACTTTACCACAACATAAATATAGAGGTATAAAACTTACATTAAAAGGTACATAAAGGCACTGATGTCAATATATTTAAGACTATATGCTACATTGTATAATATGGGACTAATTTATCATGTATGTTAACAATTGTATGAGCTCAGAAATATATTCATTTTCACATATGAGGAGCTCATCGTCCTTCATTTAAATGTATAGCAAATAAGGTGTTGATGGTGTCCTCTGATTGGTGGATTTATTTTTACCAAGGTAAAACAAAATACATTCATTGTGCCGTTTGTATGCATTTTGGATAGGCAATTTATACATTGTGTTGATAAAGAATAATCAATAAAAGCCAAGAAGTGACAATACATACTCACAAAGACACAATACTAAAGTTCTAATTTCCTGAATTGTATCTAAGCAAAAAGCAAAAACAGTGAGAAACTATGCAGTACCTGGATCTGAGCTGTCTTCTCGGTAGCTCTTCTCTGTGTCTATTAAGGCATCAGCCAGATCGTACTGGTTTATCTCAGCGGTTTCAGCTGGAGGGCAGGGCAGCACAGAGGCAGGGGTCTCTGACAGCTGACAAGACAGAAGATCACACAGACTTTAACTTCACGGGATCTTTATACCACTTGTCAACATTAACTCAAGTCATTATATTCTTATCGTTGCTCATGACATGTGTCATTTACTGAATTGTGTCACTGGATTCATGACATACTGCTTTCTGAGTTGAAGTACAAGGGAAAATCATCACAACATAAAATCCATTAAAAATTCTTATCCATTCATCATTGTTGTTCTCCAGTGCAAACACAGTCCTTACTGGTAATTTCTGGCCGGCGATCTCAGTGGGTGAGGCGTGTCGCAGTGGGGGGTGCAGGTCCCCCTGGGCGACCAGGTACTGCAGCACATTAACGAGGGCGGCGCAGGAATCAGCGCAGGTGTGCAGGTGGACCACGTTGTTGGAGCAACGGAGCTCGAAGAGAGGCTGAGTCTGGAGGTGACGAAAAGTCACATAATAAGAACACAAAGAAAAACAACAGACTCACATTCTATACGATTTTTTTCTGTTTAAAATCAAACCATGTATTATAAATCTGTAAATTGTTAATCTCACGTCTGCAGTCATTTTTCTGAGAAGTAGATTTTTCAATTTTCGAGTAAAAGAAGTGACAAAGAATCAATATAGTTGTCCTCTGCACTTGTTAAGTATTTTTGTGTTTTTCAGATTAGATCCGTCGTGTTTCTGAAATTCAAGGGAAGTGTAGGTAAATACCAGACTTGTAAACCAATGTCAAGAAAGCTGGACATTTTAAATGAAACAATTGATAATAAGAATACACCTGCCGGATATTAACATAAGATTGACTAGACTGGACAATTAAAATCAATCCTACAAAATATATTTGCACACGCAGACTTCAAACTGACCTTTCACACATTTATCCACCTTGTTACTGATTGGCTAAAAGGACGGCTGCATCATCGTATTTACTGCCCCTTGTTTGTTTAAGTTCCATTTCCGACTGAAAAGTGATCCTCGTCATAAATTAGAGGTCTCACATCTGAAGCTATTCCTACAGAGGAACTTCATTATGGTGAAAATAAATATAAACAGGGCCTCTGCTTGTTAGTGGTTTGTGATGGGAATTATGATAATCTTTTTTCTTTTTCTGTGTTTTTTTGTGGTGCATCATAATTGCGTGTTAGTGAAGGAAACAGGTATATAAACAAATGGCGAGTACTCACCAATTTAACTGTATCTCTGCCTTTCCATGTGGTGATGGCCAGCTCCAGCAGGTCGATGTCCAGGACACACACATAATCTGTGTGACAAACAGACAAGTGGTGGTTTTCATTACAGTGAACAAAAAACATAAACACACATATTTCATGTGCAGGTTAAAAAATATAGATGAAAATGTTAAACCTTTTCGTTGGTTTGTGCCTGATGAAGAAGTTTAGACTCTGTGTTATCTCTTAAAATGTACTTTTTCTTAAATGTTCATTTTTTGTGTGTCCTTTATCCTGTCCTTTTGTCATTACGTGTAAATTATGTTGTATTATCTAATTTGTTGTCTGTGTTTTTAGATTTTGTAATATATAATTAGCTCTCTCTGATTTCAAATGTTATTGTATTATTTTTGTTGTAGTCTTTGATGTTTTGTCTTCCTGTTTTTTTGTCCACTTTGTACTTGACAGTGCTGCAAGTCCTTGAGAAATTTTGTGAAAGACAAAATGGCAGATACATCATAAGTCAAGTGGGCTTTCAAATTGTAATTGTATCATTTAAAAGAGAATCAGCATTAAGCGCAGCGGTTTTGTTGTTTCAATTGCATTTTCTACCACGATACACAGCAACACATGTACATCATGAGCCTTACCTCTCCTCAAGTCAACGGTGTCCATCTCACATTTGTCAGAGAGGTAGAGAGCAGAGTCATCCAGGATGAATCTGAATACAACGCAGCAAATACATAAATATCTTATTTTAATAATTTGCTACCCACCGACAACAACATTTAAAAAAACATTTACTGTGCTGTTTATCGTTCTCAAGAGGATTTCAGTGTGTGCTGTATTAAATGGATGCTATACCTGAGGTGGAAGGTGGCGGTGTCGACGATAATGTTACTGGACAGAGAGAAGGACTCTGCAGTGAACAACACTCTCAGAGGCAGATACAGAGGTCTGTCGAACAGAGAGGCAAATGAGGACAGTGGAAAAAAGTCAAAGGGCATAATTTACATTTCTATTAAATGTAAAACATCTTTTCATTAACAAACCTGTAGTCGACGGCACAGGTAGCGAGGTGCGTGTGGAGGACAGTGATGACAGCAGGTGCTGTGTATCCCAGAATGGGATCATCAATGACATCCAGGAAGTCGACCAGCTTTAAGAAACACAGTATTAGATACAGAATATAACAAAGTATATCCACTTAATTTGATAACTTTAACTGAAGATTGCTCAAAATGCAAATAAAGTAGGAAATAAGACAAAAACATATAAAGATGCTTGAAAATGAAATCGTAAAATACCAAGAACTAATAATTTTATAACCAGTAACTGGTTTTAATCCCCGCAATTTCCTTTCATGGTCATTCCCTCAAAAATGTGATACAAGGTGTGCACAATAAGGACAGATAAAATACAAACAGAAACCACTTACAGAGTGTACAGTGTAAGCAGCTTTAAGTCGATGAACTTTAAAAGCTTACGAAAACACAGAAGAAAACATGATCTGAAACGCTTCTTACCTGTTCATGCCAGCTCTGATTGGTCTGCGTCATGTGATGTCTCATGGTGGCACCTTGAAGTCGAACGGCAACTAGGAACTCCTACAAGGAGACACGGAAACAAGCATTAATTCAGTTCAAACAAGTAGCGACACCAAACTCAGGTAAGTGATGAGGACGTACCTTAACATTCCTCTCGAGGTCCAGTGTGATTTTGATGGCTGTGGATAACATCTGTAGTTCCCCCTCCCTGCCGCTCACGCTGCTCACACCCACCTCTGTGGGGTAGATGGTAGGGTCCAAGTGTTTTGGGGGAGTGAAGCTCGGCATCTCCAACCGTTGTGGGATGGGGGTGTCTTTTACCACCGCTGCAGTGATGACGGGAAATAAAATAGGCTTGATGAAGATACAATACCTTTCCTACTTAGTATTAAATACACTGTAACATAATATAAATAGGCTAATAATATTTATGTTGCATATAAAAGTTTGCAAACAACAGGACAATGTGAACCTTTGTGATAGAGCTCTACTCGTCTGCTCTCCAGACACAGGAAATTGAGATTAGGGTCATTCTGGTGCTGCGCCACACTGAAAATCTTCCCTCCCTCCAGGTCGAGTACAATCTCCCCATGACTCTGGTCCTCCTGAATCAACGAAATTGAATATGGAGGGTTAAACACACAAATTATATGGCATAAATACACATAATTTTTGATTTGTAACACTACCAAACAAAACAAATGACCAGATTCAATATTTAAGACCTGATGCCGTTAAACTCATCAGTGCCAACATGATGGGAAATGTCCTTCTAATGTATGTTGAGCAGTCATCCGCCTAACCTTTCTGTCTGTTCTGGCTTGAAGCCGTCCTTGGCCGATAATCACAGTGAGGGAGAGGAGGCTCAGGTTGTGGTTTGGGCGCAGACCTGACTTTCCAGCTGATTCACTGGCCAAGTAGAATGGAGGCTCTTCCTCCTCTGAATCAGAATCTGTGAGGGAAAAGAGATGGAAATATACAGTTTACTGTCATTCAACAATGGAGGATCAACCGTCAAATATAACACTAAACCTGCTTGATTAATAAAAAGAAGTTTGGGCAGGCATGGAACTACATGTATAACTCACCCAGTCTGAAGGCCGACTTGCAGAGCTGGAACTCGTCAAGACGATGGCGGCTGTGGTCGGGGCTGTGGCTTGAGGGGGGAGGAGGGGGAGGAGGCTCCCACATCAACAGGTCATTGTTGATCCTTTTGGGGAAAGAGGTGGAAGGAGAAAAGTATTGGTCATCGGATTCATGATCAACGTACAAGGAAAAAGCAGCATTATAAAAAGGTCAATAAAACCGACCACTTTGAGTGAACATGAAGAACAATAAAATCTTATAAACCAAAAATAATCTATTTTATCGAAGATAATCTACTTATGATAATTTATAGCATTTTCCAAGTTTTGAGGTGATACCTGGATGATCTGAGCTTGGATGAAAAGATCACTTTACACTAGTCTCTAAATACCTGTTGTAGACGCTCTGGAAAGCCTGTTTGCTGGGCAGAAGGATGTAGGCCAGCGGCAGGCTAATGTCAACAGCACACTGACACTGAGCAACACACTGCGCCTGAAACTGACGCATCTCCTCTGGATCGGCTGGAATCACCATCTGAAACCAGGACGGAGGAGAGAACAAGGTTTAAATCAGGGAATGTTGATAAAATGGCTGATAAAAGAGATAGGTCATATTTTGTGTGCATCACCGCACCTCCTCAGTCTCAAACATGGTGCGGTTGGAGGAGAACGGAGAGCTGGCTTTGTCGTTGAGTTCACAGTGACTTTCAAAGAAGGCGGCCCCCAGGTCCCTGATGAGATTGGTCCCACTCAGACCGGTTGCCGGGCCTTGAGCCTCACCTCCACGCACATGCACTGATAACCTGTTCATTGGGAAAGATCCATTTTCAAAGGGGAGTAGATTTTAACAATATCTGTCTGATTTGAAGATCGATCATGAGTCATTTTAGAAGCAGACATTTTTCCTGAAGAGCTTTAATATTGATTGCAATCAAATTATTGACTAAATAGATAATATAGTTTTCATGAAATACGTAATTTTTAGATTATCACAACTGACCTGGGGAGAGAGTCACGGTTCCTCTTCACTCTGATGCAGGGGAAAGAGCCGCCCTCCCAGCCCTCATATGACCCTGGTGAGACACAACACATCAGTAAGTCTCCCTATTTATTATTTAGAAACATGTATATAAATATCCAATAAATGTTCATCAGTATTTGTCAACATTAAACACAGTGATTTATAATATGTTTGAACTCCAGTCTCCATTTGACGCCCAGGTCTTCAGGGTCAGACTTTATTCAGGCTGATATCATGCAGCCTGACCACGGCAATAATTATCTTATTTATGGCGTCTTTTTAACACATGTACCCAGAGATTCGAGCTTTAGTTGCTCTTTTCATTGATCATCGGTTGACAACTTCAGAAACAATTGCAGACTCCCCACCGTGCAGATCGGTGAAGGAGGCCTCCAGCAGCTGGGTGAGGCAGGGAGCCCACGGCTGTCCCGGCGTGGTCTGGCTGCCCTGGAGGTCCGGGGCCTCCTGGTGCTTCAGTTCTAGGTCTGTCAGCTCAAGCACCAAGATCTCCTGCCGCACTGCCCTCTGAGTTGGGGGCCGACGCTCAGGGAGGGGCCGCAGGTCAGGAATGGGGAAACGCAGCCTGAGGACAGCGTGTGGGGAGAGGAGGGTGAAGGAGGAGCACAGCTCACTGCTCTGGGTCTGAGAGAAAAGAAAGTGAGACACATCTTAGTTAGATGCACATGGATTTTACATTTGATTTGTTCATGTCAAATATGATTGGTCAGACATGGTGGGATACTTTATATCAGGCAAATCTAACATTATTTCAAAATGGAATGTGGGCTCCAACCTGTACAAGTCCAGGTCCAGCTCTCTGTGTGGGGCAGTGGCTGAAGGCTTTGCTCAGGTTCCCCAGGCGACTCAGGATGTCCAGGTCCAACTCGGCACACAGCTCCCCCAGCTCCACCCGCACCACACTGTCCCGCCGCACTACCCGCTGTTTACCCTGGCAACACAAACACACACACATGTTCAAGACTGATAGTGATGTATTTCTGATCTGTTATCATGTCATGCTCCAGGGACATGACACACTTTGTTACAAACTTTTCGTAGAAACACATTTGAGATTTTATAATACATATTTATGTTGGCATCAGTAAACATACAGTTATTGCAGTGTCCCAGTTCAAGTCCAGTTATTTAGTTTTATTGGGGCCAAAGCTGTTTTCCTTCTCCAAGTTTAACATTTTAGATAAACAAATAGTAAATAAATGGAAATATCTTTTTAAAAATAGTATAATTTGAATATTATTATTCAAATTATATTATTATTATTATTATTATTTAACACTAGAAAACAATAAAAGGTATGTAATACTGGAAAATCTAGGATTTTGGGAACTTTTTCAAAGCAGTTACTAATATTAATTGTAAGGCTGTAACAAACGTACCAGTTTTGACATCATACATCATTAAAAGTAAAATCCAATATAATGTAACTTTGTAACTATAAACCTATCATGACAAAACAATTGCTGCTGCAAAGAATTGCTGTTTTACTATTTAAAGTTGTTTAACATGGGATCATGCTAACTCTCACAGGCCTTCCACAAACAGCAGTTTTTGTCCAATCTGGTGTTAACACTGAGGCACTTAAATATTTAACTACTTACCTACCAAAAGTTATTATAACAGCTTATTGTGTACATCGAAATAGAAGGAACATGGGCTGTGTGTATGTGTGTGTTTAAAAGTGTACCTTGCGCAGGGTTCTTTCACTGAGGCTGTAGTGTAATTGGGCACATGGTCTGGCTGCAGCTCCAATTGTGAACAGACCAGATTTCTGGAACTGAAGCAGCTGGAAAGGGACACAGACACATTGAAATTTAAATTCATCATCATCAGCTAAATTACAGTGAAACAAACATAAACTTCCTTCAGACAAGAGGCAAAAAACATTACCATCTACAATGATTAGCTTCG
Organism: Pleuronectes platessa; assembly: GCF_947347685.1. Lineage (NCBI taxonomy): Eukaryota > Metazoa > Chordata > Actinopteri > Pleuronectiformes > Pleuronectidae > Pleuronectes > Pleuronectes platessa. Next base: position 15,360,042 of record NC_070633.1, read on the forward strand.
GTCACATTCCATTTGTGGTTTTAAATCTGATACATATTTGTTATTCATATTGCAGTATAAATGGTAATTTTCTTCACACTATGCATGTGATTTTTCATTGTTTTGGGGGATTTTTATTTAATGGATAGCCTTGAGAAAGGAATCGAGAGCCGAGAGAGAGCGGGTCATGACCTACAACAAGTTAGGAATTGGACTGCGCACATTGCAGTAATGGGTTATCTATACGCCTACCGCTTATCATGTTTCCATGCTCTCAGTCAAACATAAGACGTTGTGAAGAGCAGCTGTGCTAAGAGTGTTCACTCATACATGTACACTTTACAATTACTTTTGTGATCCCTTATTACCTCTGCCAAGGATGTTTTCATTGCCATCTGTCTGTCAGGATGATTATTCAAAAACTCTTGAATTGATATACAAATTTAGTGAAGTACGGCATGACCCAAGGAAGGGCCCAGTAAATGGGCGGTTGCACTCACCGAGCGCCCTTCTTGTTCGATAATTGCTTCATTTAAAATACAATGACCTAATGTGAAGAAGCTGTAATTTAAGAGTAACTGTCTTAAGAGTTCTACCTCACTGTACTGAGGATTTCCGTCCTCCCAGAGGCACTCTAACAGCTCCAGTCTGCTGAAGGAAAGGTCAGAGGTCACAGCTCGGCTGTGGCGCCTGCCGCTTCGTGTCTCACAAGCAACCTGCACTGCTGCTCCCGTCAGCCTGGGAAAGAGGACACAGAGGAGAGGAGAGACAGAAAAATGAGTCACTCTCAGTGAAGAGAATAAATCCTAAATAAGTGCCTTAAAACTTGCAGCATTCTACAATAAGACATTTTAATGGTAAAGATATGTCCAATGAAATGTAACTGTGCAAGGACAAATATGTGTCTGTGTTTTTCTACCTCAGATGAGAGTGTGGACAGGCTTTGGCAAAGCCAACTCTCAGATGCTGGAAGTCTCTCTCACTGAACATGCTGTCTTTGAAGAAGGCCAACTCCCGGAAGAACACCTGAGACACCTGCGTCAATGATGAGGCTCTGTCAAGGCTAGTGGGCTGGTCCTCCTGCAGAAGGGTTAGGGTGAGCCCGCCAAGCGTCAGACGCAACAAAGCTTCAGGCTTCAGCTGCTCTGATTGGCCACTGTGTGAGCGTCCTGCAAGGAAGAGGACGAGAGTTCTGACTTATGTCATCATATTTTGTTCAGAAATGAATGAAAAGTAAGGGAGAGTCAGTAAGGAAGCTTAAGATGTAAGTATGTTAAAGAACAACTTAAAGTCTGACTGTGAGTGTAGTATTTTATATTTAGTTTTCAGATTTCAGATTTTACCTCTGGTGCGACTGCTGGCCTGCGGTAGATTCGACAGAGAGCCCGCTACAGGATACCTCCTGGGACAGTTCATCATGCCCTGGCAGAAAAAATCAAAGTGGAAATAAGATTGCTTTGAATTGACGAGTACATTTACAAGCCACAAGTTCCAGCTCTGTGTTTTTCTGTTCTCTGTTAATCTGGTATCATTAAAAATACTAATGTAAAATACAAATACAATGAAATACTTATATTGACTGGCTCCTAATTAAAGCTTCTTGTTCTGATAAAGGAGCAAAAAAAATCAAGGATTTTATCTTCCATTCTCTGATGGTTTTCAGTCTTGGGACAACAGCCATCTGCTAACACACGCACGCACGCACGCACGCACAAACACACACACAAACAAACACAAACACAAACACACACAGTACCTGTCCAGAAAGTGATACAGGCTGTGTGAAGCTGGCAAGACTGTGTGTAGAGGACTCCATATCACTGTCTGACAGCTCGCTGCCTGATCGCACAGATGTCACGCTACTGCTCATCCCAGCAGGACCCATTGAGAAAAACATTTCTGTAGGAACACACACACACACACATGAACAACATTTAAAGCATAAATAGCATTAAATACCAAAATGTTGGGAAGGGAGAAGCAGAACTATTTTCAAATCAGTGCTCATTTTATTCAATATGTACTGTGTGACGGCCCAAGAGCTCTGGTCCTGTATATTTGCGTGTAACCTGTCTTGCAGGTCCTTGATGGGCTGGAGCTGCATTACCATTAAGTAAACTGGATGTCTGTCTAGTTAAAGTAAAACAATACCTCACTTTGAAATGAGGCTTTTTATATATTATAAATAAAAATGTCAGTGTCTGGCATGATTATAAACTTCATGCTTCAGTTTCAGGTCTACTAAAGTTGTGTTGCATCTCAGAAAGATACATAACACGTGAACGTTTGCTGCTCTGTGTACCTCCATTCTCCAGGCCGGTGACATAGGGCTCCAGGTCGGGTTCTTCATCCCACTCCCTGTCCCTGGGACTGGAACCCAGCTGTTTACTGAGATCATCCTCAATCAAACGCAGGTCGTCTGAGTCCAACGGGCGGCTGTGGACTCCACCACACTTAGTATCTGGCTCTGAGTGAGACAGAGGACAAAGAAATGAATTCATAATATGCGTGGAAGGGAACCAGACGGAGAGTGTGTGAACTCATGTTTATGAGGCATTTGTAGATGTCTGAGATCTTAATGTGTTGCTATGAGCTACTGGGGAAACAGAACAGGTTTATTCAGGATTATTATGCTGTGTCTCGGGGGCACACAATTTCCTCCTAGTTTCCAAACAAGTAATAAGAAATGAATAAGTAGTGAATTTATGGTCTTATTTTGTGTGTGTATGTGTGTAAGCAAGAGAGTACCTTTTACTCATCATAAACACGAAGGATGGGTGGTGGATAGTTCTCTAACATTGAATATAAATTCTATATCTGCAATAAGAAAAAAATCTAATATCCATTTGATTATTATTACCTCCAAAGATGAGTTTATATTTTCAAATGTCTGTTGTTTGGATGGTTAGTTTGTCATCAGGATTATGCAAAAGCTACTGAATCGATTTCCATTAAACGTGGTGGAAAGATAGAACATAAACATAGGAATTTTTCAATCTTTCTTTGACATTGCAAGGTGGGGCATTTTTTTGACATCAAGCATATTTAGGAGATATTTATTTATTAGTGTCTGCATTTTGGGGCAATTTTAAATTGGTTACATAACTGGCCTTAGGTTTTATTTTTTAATCAAAAGGGCAAGTGACATTATACCCATTATAGATTAATCACATGCTAATTCCAATTTGAATTAAAATGTAATTGAAACTGTTTAGATCTGGAGCAGTCAGTGAAAAAGCAGTCTTTGCCCTTGCATTAGTTTAGTTTAGCAATGTTTTAGGGAGCGTACCAGTTTCTATGCAGAGGGCTGCCAGCAGGTCTGTCAGATGAGTTATTTGATCTGGAGTCAGCAACATGTGGACACAGCCCACCTTCCCATCCAACTCCAACTAATGAACACAGAGAAAGAGTCAGGATACAAGAGTCAATATGAGAGAACAGCTGCGTTTACTAAACCTTCAGTATGACCACACATGAACACGCCAACACACCTTTGGTCCAGGCAGCATGTCGTTCTTTTTGATCTTGACGGTGGTCTCGATGAAACCAGAGCAGCTTCCTATGAGCAGTGGCTGAGATGGAGGACAGTGAGGGGCAGCCAGGGGCTTTGGCTCTGCGTCATCAACTTCTTCACCCCCCTCCTCCTCCTCTTCCTCTTCCTCCTCCTCCTCCTCCTCCTCTTCCTCTTCCTCCTCTCCTTCACTTGCCTGTGCTGAATCTGGGTGTACCTGCACAGGAAAACTCTGAAAAATTAAGTTTCTTGTTATATATTGTTGATACATAAAATATTACTTTAGGATTTTTGTCAGGATGGATAAAGATATAGTGAAACATATCCTTGTTCACAAAAAGCAATCGCTGCCATTTATTCACATACAAAATAAAAGCTTTCTTAATTTGCATAAAATGCAGTCATCACTGCAGGAGAACTAAATTAACTCATCTCAGTTTGAAAGAGGTTGAGACTTCCTCTGATTTAATAATAAGAACATGGCACCTTTAGAACCCTCAGATTCACATCCACACATTAGACAGTGCATAAAATGTTTTATGAGGGTAGATAACTGTGCAGAAAAAGGATTGCTTAGTAAGTCACTGTGGTGTCCATCACCTGCACTGTGCCGTTGCTGTCATAAAACAGCTGGACAGCGCTCAGCTGGAGGATCTTGTGCAGGAAGGCAGGTGGCTGGTGGATGTCGACTGGCACAGCAGTCTGGCTGGCTGGATCTCGCACCGCCTCGTCAAAGTACTCCAGCCTAGAGCAACACCATGCAAACAACATTATTTAGTGCTATGACAAAAAATATATATTCACTACATCTAGGAAAAAGGGTAGCTGTCAGGAATTGAGAAGAAAGGGGGGCTGCTATTCCTCCAGAGCCAATGATGAGGCATCCACACCTGCACTGTGACGGCGAGGGAATTAGTTTAAGATGCCACGCTTTGAAAATCAATATCCCACTGAATGATATCATCAGTAGAAGTAGTACTTAAAATTGTGGTCTGAACCTCTGAAGTACAGTGACATCACAAGCACCTAGATCTCTTCACAACAGAGAGGGAGGGGCAAAAATCCAAAGGCCTTACACAACAAAAAATAGCCAAGTGTTTCTTGAAACATGAACTCAAACCTACCGTTTAATGTGCATTTCTAAGGCAATGCCTGTTTCCAGGTCCTGGGGCTGGTGCTCGATGCGAACGATAGTGTCAATGAAGGTGACTTTAATACGACGAAGGACTGCACAGACACACAGAAGAGATGACAGACATTCAAAGTTTCATTAGTACTGATGTTTCAGAATATCTTTTCTTAGTTGTGAACACGTATTCATCTAAGTGGACAAATATTCTAACTAATATCGTAAAAACAAGATCACAGAAGTCTTGCTGATTACTTGGGAAAAAACTCCTCAGGCGGAATAAGTTTAATTTATTCTGTGAGTGACAAGCATAAGGAAAGACAGACCAACACATACCTGTATCGAGAACAGATCTTCATTAGGATCTTACAAACACATAATCCCTTTGAATTATATTCCAGAAAAATGTGTCAATTTAACACAACAGAATTAAGTGCATTTACTTATACTTTGTATGAAAATATACTTTGCCCCACTACTATTGTCCGTGTGTACAAAGTTTACTGAGGGAAAGTTTGCTTGTCTAATGTTGACTGTGTGATTTGTTTACAAAGACAGGACACACTAACTCACACACATCTTTGACTCACCAGTCTCAATGGTTTGTGCAAACATCTCAAGCCCCTCCAGTGGGGCAGGCGGCTCCTCGGACGCCTCTGGGGGGTCTTTCAAGCACTCCTGAGCCAACTGCATGCTGGAGGTCATGCTGGTTGACCAGCCCTGGGAGTCCCAGCCCCCACCTGAATGCAAACAAAACCATGTGTGATTCAGTCATGTCTGTACTTCAGTGTAAATGCGTTATAGCTGAAGACTAAAAACCAGCCTTGCATCGACTATTCACACTCACTCTCTCTCTGTGCTTTAGCAGAGACAACATGTAAGTGACATGCGTGCTCTACATTGAATTGAGAATTTTAAACATGGAGATTTGTGTGGCACCTCCAGGGCAATTTGTAGACTCAGAGCTGAGATGATTTCTTGAGATTGTCAGGAAATTATTTTTATAATGGTAGCAAATTAATAATTTCGGTCACGCAAAAACCTCCAGAGCCAGTTACTCACATGTAAAGATAAAGTGTTGTTCTTCTTCATATGTAACAGATTACTGATTATTTTTGTTAAGTTTTTGGACTTTCACCTATATAAAGTCTTTACCACCTTGGACTGAAATAAAACACCACAGGATTGGATTAATTAAGAACTAATATTTAGAACTATCTATTACATCATGTAAGTGATTAATTGTAGCTGTAGATACATGATTTAATTTTGGAGAACACACACATGATAAATACACTTGCATTGAAATGATGCCGTCTGGATGCTTGGAGCCATCCACCCTGATGTTTGCATATTTTTCTGTTGTTCTTACATGTCGAATATTAGACATTTATCTGTGTACTATTGTGTACCATGAGGTCAATAGAATGAATGTAACAGTGATGAATAAAGGGACAAATTAGTCTTTAGAATAATCAGGTATTTGGTCCAAACACCTCAAACCAGGAGAGGATACAAATTGTGGAGATCCCCTCACTCATCCTGAGGCTGACTGATGTCAAGAGCTGTATTTGAGTAAACTTACTGGTCCGGTACTTTGGTCGACATGTTATCTGAAGACCAGAAATTTCTAGGGTGCAGTGATCAGTCAGGAGCGCTTGCCATGGAATGGTCACCACTATGCTGCTCACAAAGCCATCCACTATCTCCAGGGGAGCTCCCAGAGACTCCAGCAGCTCATTGACCGCCTTGAGTAAACAGGGAAGAGTCAGACGTGTCAAAGTAAAAGAAATGAGAGTAATTGTTTCACATTTGTCTCAAGGTGCAGGTGAAGTGTATAGCTAGCAGAAGAGGAAGTGTTAGACAGTAATGACAGATGCAGCTAATCTGGTGGCCTGATGATGTCTTTCCCGTGAGTGCACTTCTTCGAAGAAACGCGAGCCTGGCTGAGAGCATGACGCTGGAGATTGTTGTTGAACTCCGGGAGCAGTTGCGAAACAGTCAGGGGAGCACGAGTCCAACAAAAACACACGGCGACTGCCGCTGTGGCCGGAGACAGCCACCAGTTCCAAAAACAACATCCTCCAGTAACTCACCCAGACATCGAGGTTGATTTCCTTGATGACACCGCTGCCGTTGTACAGGTCCAAGCCCAGCTGGTCCAGGCTCAGCCTCTCCTGCAGAAAGTGGCCGAGGTAGTGCTGCAAGAGGTACCGACAGGCCCGCTTCTTGATAGAGCCCGACCAGGGGAAGAGCCAGCGAGACATAGGGACGGAGAGAGCGGGGAGAGGGAGCGAAGAGGTGGCGCAGGAGAACGAGTGCGGCTACAGTCCTCTGGCAACTGCATAACAGGCGACCGCGAAGTGTGCAAAGAACAAGGAATGAGCCACGGCTAGCTACAAGGGGCTAAGGAAGGGGCGAACCGCTACTCTACTTCTCCCCTATGTCTGACACAAAAGACAGAAAATACTTGGTGTCAGGGCGGACGAGGCTCCCGCGTTACTTGAAGACACTTTAGTCCAAACGTCCGCGGCTGTGTCAGCTCATGTTTCCGCTAAGTTCGACTTGATTCGGAGCGACAGGTCCCGTCTGTGCTGATCTCTTGTTTCAGGGTTGTTTATTGTTATCGTACGCCGACTGATGGTATGGCGAGCGTACGTGCGTCATCACGTCGAAGCCCGGAAGCGAGGCGCTCGATTCTAGTCTCAACTCCGGCGCCATCTTTGTAAGGTCCAAACAATTTAATATGAGCAATTTCTTTCAATTTAACTCTCCAAAATATTCACACATAGCTGGAGAACTGTTTATACGAGTGAATATTTTAACGTTTAAAGTAACTGTCTTTAAAGTATCCTTCTTGTTGGAGAGCAACCACTTGACCATGGACAAATTATAGTGTGTGTGTGTGTGTGTGTGTTCGTGTCATTCTATGCTGCTTTTGATACACACTTCAGAGAAAATATTTTTTACTTTACTACATATATGACAGCCATACTTAAAAGTCACTTTTATATTTTTGGAATTTAGATACTGGATAATTTAACATGCTTTAAAAACCTATTGTTAGAGAATAACCCAGTAGTTTCTTCGGACGCTTTACAAGAGTCACAGGCTGCTGCAGCTTGTTTCCATTTGATGTCCTGAGGCTGCCCCCTGCTGGCTGCTGGGTTCCTCTGCTGCTCTAGCTTGGTTTGTGCAGCTTGTGATTAACTAAAGTTGTCCATAAAGGAAAATCTTTAATATCCTTCAAGGGCGATTTGATGTACAACCAGCAACCAGTGCACAACAAAAATAAACCAATATATACAATGTAAATAAAACACAATATAAAAACCCTATAGACTAAGTAGCAGGGGGAAATTAGCTTTTAATAAATGAATTGATAAGTCGACCAACAGAAAATTACCCGTCAACTATTTAGATATTCTCGAAACATTTCATTCTTTTTAATTTCCTGTTGTGTTTCTAATAATTATTAATGTTGGTGACATGTCCTTGATAAATTGGGGGAGGTTTTATTCACCTCTGATTTGTCAGTCAACAGGTTTATGTAATAAAATACTGGACCAATAACCACACAACTTGGTAGAAGGAAGCTGCATGGATCAGAGCTGAACCTATACGGCTCTGTTGCACTCTACTGAGTGCCAGTCTAGTGAATGAATCATAAATCTTCTCTCAAAAAAATGTTTCCCCCTCCATAGGGTTTGTAGTGTGAAGCTAATGAGGTGTTTTATAAAGATGTGATCGGAGACGTCAGACCAAGTGAATCCACTTTATTTCAGCATGAACAGAAAAAAGAAGGGAGTTTCATTTCACCTCACAACAGTTCCTCATAGCTGTGGGGGCCATTCAGAAGAACTTGACTGGCCCCAACAGAACGCTGAGCTTAGCCCCACCTAACACCTTTGGGATGAACTACAATGGAGATTGCGAGTCAGGTCTTCTCGTCCACTGTCAGTGCCTGTCCTCACAAATGCTCCTCTGGATGAATAGGCAAAAATTCCCATAGACTCACACCAAACTCTTTTAGAAAACCTTCCCAGAAGAGAGGAAGCTGTTCTAGCTGCAAAAGGAGGTTCCAGTGCCTACGGATTTTGAATGGGATGTCATAAAAGCTTCGGTTGGTGTCCCAACACCTTTGTCTATATAATGTGTGTTGGATACCGTAAAACAAAATGCCATATTCCTTGTGTTCTTTAAAATAGCAATGATTGATAACTGACTTCACCTTTTCTAATAATTAATTAATAAAAAGTAAGTCATAATTACAGGATGTCTTCATTTTTATTTAGTATTTCCAAGTTTAAGGGTTTAACTTTGATACTCAATACAATGTTCATATAGTATTATGGTCAAAGTGAAATGTATCAGTTGTGACAAAATATTTTTATTGTTGAACACAATACAACAAAATTAAGATGAACAAAGTCCAGCCATCTTTCTTTATTCCTATGAAAACATGAAGTGAATTTCTATACAAACCAAACACTAAGGTTACTATAATAGCTCAGTTGTTTGGTCAAACTGTTGACATTTGGCTGCTAAAATAAAGCAATAATCAAAGGAAAGTAAACTCGACCCTTTTTTAAAACAAAACAAAAAAAAGCCAACAGAAAGATTAAACAATAAGGATAAATAAGACAACTGCAGATTTAACTCTTCATTTGTTGAACGCAACTTCAGGAATATTGCCATCCGCCTGGAAAGAGAGAAAGCATTTTAGAGCATTGCTATAATGATCACATATGGAAATTAAATGAATGACTGCAAAACATATTACCTTTAACTGAGTGAAGACCTGTGCCGCTCTGTTGAAATCCCACTCGTTGTCTTGCAGACACCTGTGACACAGAACAAGTGTTAAGATATTTTGAGTTATTGAAATAAATGATGTCATGTCTACAAACACAACGTGGGAAAAAAAGCCTTACTTTTGGGACCATTCAAGGTTCATGCCAGACTTCTGTGAGAAGGCTGTGAGCATCTCCTGCTGCGGTGCGGTGAGGGTGGGGACAGGGCTCGAAGATGGAGTTGGGGCGGGAGCTACAAAGGCGCGGCGGATCTCCTCTGTTGTGGCCATTCGAATAAAAAGCTGGTCGTTCACGATGCACAAACTACGACACAAAAAAAAAGATGGAGAATTAAGTTTGAACGCTTCAGGTGTTTCAGGAGGTTGTGGGCTTACTACACGGAAAAGTGTTTGTGGTCGTCTTTATTTGCTAATAAAAGGTTTTGAGATACTAAGATACTTGCGGTTACTATTTTAAATAAAAAAACTTTTACTTTTTGAGAAGGCTAGAAATAGAATTTAGGACCAAATGTGGAAAAATCTAGTAAATCTCAAGCGTATGCAAGTTAGATTGTCTTTTTTAATTATCATTCATGACGTTTAATGTGCAAAAGACAAGGACATTATTTTCTTGGTGACCCACAACTGCTACTATGTTTGTACTTGGAAACAGGCGTTTTCCACAGGGAAAACAAGATGGACAACAGGAAGATGAAAGGAACCACTGGGAGCTCACTTAACTTACCCAGAACCCCCTGCTGGAACTGTGATGAAAACTCGAGAGAAGGCCATGGTGGAGTCTCGGGATTTACCGTCAACAGCAACTATAAAACAGGCAAGACATAAATTAGAAATACAAATAAGCATTGTTTAACCTTTACAGTGGGTGGTAACCAAATTTAAAATCAATATGAGCAAACAACTCACCTTCTTTGAAGACACCACTTACAGTGAATGACAGCAGAGTGTTCTGTAAACATTTTTAAGGAGTTAATGGAAATGATTCACAGTGATACAAAGTGTTCAGAGAAAGGTGCACCCCAAACTGAGGAACATCAACTCACTGTGTAGGTGTTTACATCGACGTTAAAGGAGGCGATGTCGTGCTGAGTTTTGGGCAACTCGTTGATGAAAGCAACCACGTTCAGTCGTGTGTGCTTCAGTAGTCGAAACCTCATTGCTAAAGTAGGAGAGATCCAGAGAGGGAAAAATTCACAAAAAAATTCAGTGTCAACTATTCAGATACCATGATGGTTGCTATGTAGTTACTAGGTTACAGCCAATGTAGAACCAACCACAAAACCCACCCATGTGTTTAACCTATATAAGAATGTTTCATTGATATTATTCTTATGCAGGTTATTGTGATGATAGTAATTCACTGAATCCCGTACTGCTTATTTGTTCTTTTTGTTTGTAGCAGAACAATGGCAGCACGGCCATTTCCCCATCAGTAAAAGATTGTGAAAGGTAAACTCACTTGTATCTTTGATCCTTTTCAGGTTTCGAGTGTCTTTGTGATATTCTCCCAGACTGCTCCTAAATGCCAGGAGAGAGACAGAATCAATGAGAATACAGCTCAGACTACATCCACACTGATGTTTTTATTTTAAAACAGGGATTTAGAACTAAAACCGTCCAGATCAACAGTCTAGCTCTGTAGCACACTGTCTATTTGCATAAGGTTGGTTAGGTGGCAGAAGATGCTATGAACAAATCAGCAAAAGTAAAAAGTAAGTCCCTCCTTTTTCTTGCTTGGACTCACCTCTGTTAGTCCAGTAGTTACTATTAAGACCAAATCAAGACGTGAATGTGGATGACTGCATCATCTTTTAACTCCATTATCGGTCCGTCCTGACTAAGACACAACCACTGAGTTTTCAAACCAAAAAAAGGGCAGGAAGCTTTTCCAAAAGTCTCCACTGTAGGTACTAAATATTGTGTGGATGCCAGTAAAATTGTTGCGAAATGGATATCTTTATAAAACTAAACCGTACAGGTGTGGATGTGGTGTCAGATATGGAGGAGTGGGCTCAGAGATAACAGCAGCCCATGATGGCTGGAGCTCCACAAAAATCTTAAAGTAATTAGTTCATCACATTCCTTCGACCAATGTTGCACATATGTAGAAGCTTCTTTGAGGATGTTCTTACCTGGAGGGGTTCTGGGTGGAGTAAGGTGTTGTCATGGATAACGATGCTCCATCATGATAAGCATCAAGAAGTGGCTGTCGGTCCCCAGAGTCGTATATACTGTAGTACCTGCAACACAATCAAATGCAAATCTTTTCTTCGGTTCCTGAGATCCTAAATTGCTTAAATACCTTTTTATAGAATTTAAATTTGAAAGCAGTACTAATAAACAAGCCACTACTTGGGGTCACATAACCAGAGCATTGACCCTGGAAAACAGCCAGTGATTAACAGACTATTTATATAGACACTCACTGTTGTAAAAAGCGAAGGATGAGAACCTTGATTTCATCAGATCCAAAACAGCTGCCCTGGATTATCAAATAGAGAAGAAAATGTTGTCAGGTCATTAACAAAATAATCTTGAGACTTGAGTTTCACATTGAGGACAGTGCATCTTAAACTTACATATGTACAAAAAGACAAGAATAAAATGTTTCAATATTAATAAATATGAAATCACATAAGGTAAAACAAGTAACCTTGCACGCTGGGATAGTGGTGGGTGTTTCCACATCAAATCCAATGGGTGGGGGGAGATCGTTACCATCCTAAAAAAAAGAGAAAAGAAACACACAAGAGAAATTAGCAATTCTTTATAGATGTCACTGACTTGAGATGCTGATACTACTCATTAACAGCTTAAATTTGTAAAACTGCCTAAATGGCAAACGACAATACTGCAGTGTAACAAATATGAATCAAATGTACAATAAGCTCATAGATATGTAAAGAAGTGCAGTCAAACTATAAAATGACGCAAAAGCTATTAAATATATATTGTTGTATTAATAAGAGGGTGCCAGAATACCCAGAGTTTCTTACTACGTCCTTACTCTGTGTGGTTCAATTGCAACCAATTTCAAATGAATTGAAAGAACAGGGGCTAATGATAAATGATGAGGCAAGATAAACGTGTGGACTCACCAGTTTGAGAAGCCGGGGAAACCTCTGCCGCACAGCACTGGTAGGGGAACAAAAATCAAGGGCAGGAAAGTTATCATTACATAACACCACATTCCCACACAGTTGTAATGTGTTTGTTGTCCAAAACTATGATGCCACAGACAGTCAAACACGCAGACCCCCTTAAGGTTTTTTATGCGGCTCAGTTGTTGTCATTTAAAGCTGTCGGGTTTGCAAGAAAATTTTGGAGAATACAGTCATGTACAGATACACGAAAATTGTGTAAAAACATCCAGTGTCTCAAAGAATTTATTCTTGAATCAACAACAAATGATGTCTTGTACACACTGTCACCCTCCCTTCAGTTTCATGCTGTATTCTTTGGCTGATCTCCCACCCCAAATTGTACTTACCAGCAAGTACTCACCCTCTTCCCCAATATGGATCTCTACACAGATATGACATGGGGAAGCAACATAAGCACACTTTCTAGGAGCACACGCATGCAAACATACAGAGGCCCACGACTGCACTGGAAACCAGCAAACATGTCCATGTTTAATAGTAAAATACTGGGAGAGAGGTGGCCAGGAGTCTTGTGTCAACTCCATGCCAAACTCTGGCCCAGATGTGGGGGAGCAGATGAATCTACATCACGAAAAAACCTCACAGGGCCTGGGTAAAAAGAATATATAAAGTAAAATGCACACAGACACTAACACCAGTGGTCTAACATTCAGAAGAGGTGAAAATCGCTAATTATCATGTTAGTGATTTTTCCGGTGTGCCCATGATTATCAGCAAAGAAAGGCAACCCTGAGAACAGAGGTCAACAAAAAGGATAGGTGGCCTCAACGTGAGCTGGACCCAGCAGTCCTACCACTCATCCTAGAGTCTTCCTCTACTGCACAAGCAGAACAGTAATAACTGTCTCATAGTCACCATCTCTTCTGAACAGATGGGTCTTGATGCACCAATAGTAGACAGAGTATATTCCTCCTTAATTTAGACCCAATCCTCTGGTTACAGAAGGACTGGGATATTATTAAACATGTATGATCTCTCTGCTGAATATTTGAGCGTAATGTACTTGTCACAGCCATCAGTGTATTTTCACTTATGTTGACTTATTTCAGGTCAAAAGTGAACTTTGGAGTTCAGAAATCATTCCCTCAGAAGTTAGGAAAGGGTATTTGTCCAACTTTTCACTTCCTTCACTGAAAAGAGGCGGCCTGTTTCAGGCAAGATAGAACCAAGATAGTGGAAGAGACAAACTGCCTTTTCTCTTTGGCTCATCATTGGTCATAAATAATGACACATATCCTCTTTGCTTCAGCCCAACGGCTTCTCCTGTGGAGTCCAGTCTTCTCAGTTTCTTCCCTTCACATTTTTAGTGAGCCAGAGCTCATGGGGACTGAGGCTGAGTAATCGTGACTGTGCCTGCCTTAGGTTGTCCCAGGTTTTTGAGGGGGGATCTTACCCGTCATGGGCTATCCAGCCTTCCATACTCGCCTGTTTTAGGGGTCCCAGTGGGCAAAGATGCTACCAGGGGATGGTAATCATTGGCAGTGGTTTTTCTTGTTTCATCCAAACATTTGTAAAGACACCTGTGGATTGCCCTCTCTTCAATAAACAGAACTACGCTGTGAGACAATAATGCTTAAGAGATTGTGTTGTATTCATACTTTAAAAGCAGGAGATCATGTAGGAGGACTTTCATGCTGACGGTCTCCTTTAATGTGTCTTATCAAGGATCTTTGATTGCAGTTGAGTGGTGGCAAATTTGATCGCAGTTACTGGAAAACTAACCAGGATATCAACAGAGGAGTGCTGGGTACAGAATCACTGAGCACCATAAAAGAGACCAAAGCATGATAGGATTTTCCTCATCAAAGGTGAATAACTGCAGGAAGTGTGGAGAGTTTAAGCAATATGAAAGGAAAACAATGTTGAAGTGCATCTTGGTTTGATGATCCTCAGGAACTCGAAATTATAGAAATCTTTGTTAAAGAATGTTGAAAGAAGGAAAGATTAATTATTAAGTAGGAAGAAATATATATAAACAAATTACTGTTTGAAGTAATTGCAGGTTCATTTAGTTATTTCTACTCCCCCATTCTTGTGCAATATTATGGATTGTGCAATAATAATATGCAATCTACCCACTTTATACTCCTACTTTGGTGAAATGTGTATGATATGCATTTTATCTTTTTTATACATTCGAGTACATTCTTATGCACCTCATGGAGTGGCACTAAACATTTCGTTTTTATCACTATAAAATGACAATAGAGGCTTTCCATTCTACAAAACAAAAACACGATATACACAAATACATGGAGTAAAGAGTGAATGTCAGCTGGCTCCTTGAAATCCTCTTTGACTGTTGAGGAAACAGTTTCGTTATCACACAGGCATCTTGCTGCTTGATCCGCTTGAGTGTTTATGAGACATGTTTAGACCTGCTCAACAACATAACATAACATGACACACAGTCAGGACATCAGGGTTAAAGTGACTGAAACGATCCGGAGTCATGATCTGACATCATCGATTTATAACCATTTCAGAATATCGGACTAGATGGTGAATATCCCAAGTGATTATCAGTTTGTGTGTTGATTTGAGCGGACACACACACTCTTGCGGACAGAAAAAACTTCTTCCAGCAGATCGTGTTGATCTATTGACATATTTTTATGTTTAAATGCAGCTTCAAACTCTGGAGCAGATCAAACAAATGGCAAGTAAACTTGTACTGATCAGGTCTTTAGATTATGTGTCGCTGTGTGATTGAGTGGGGGTGGGGCCCTGGGTCCTGTGTTTGTAAACTCCAAACTCGCTCCCTGTGTCAAACAAACTGGTCTCAGTAGTAGTAGATAAGTCATGTCACGTTCAAACACAACACTGACCCGCGCAGAGTAATACTGATTAGATTGCCGCTGATTTTATATATCTTATATCAATATTGATTTATATTGTGATATATGCGAATATAAGAAACTATCGTGTTATGATTTCTTTCCATATCGCCCAGCCCTATTTGCAGCACAATACTGGTTACTCTTACTACAGTGGAAAGATGCGTGGACACCCTTAGTTGCAACCAAGCAGTCACACCACTGTGTCCCGACCATAGCAACTTTACCCCTCATCCCCCAAACTCGCTGACTGACCTGATGTATGAGGCCTGGTCCTTGAAGTACAGACACAGAGGGTTCCTGTTCAGCCACAGCTCCACCAGCTTCAGGCCTTTAACCTTGTCCAGCTCCCGATCAGACTTGAGCTAAACCCCACAGAAACAGAACAACATGGTGTGAGGAGGAATTTTAAATTTGTGCGGTTATTAGTCGAGATTAACAGAGCAGCCCATTTTACCTCGTTGTGGGAAAGGTTCAGAGTCTTCAGATTAGGCACCTTGGAAACCAATTCAGAGAGTTCATCCAGTTTGTGGATACGGTTGTTGCTCAGGTTCAACGAAGTCAGCTGGCAACAGTCAGATAAGATGCACATACATTCAGTTTGACCAATTATTTAGCATAAACAGTGAAAAAACATTTGTCACTTATTTTTCACAAAGATATGAGATATGTATTAATCTTACCTCTGGAATGTTTTCTTCAATAATAGTAATGACAGCTTCCATGTGCGTCTTCCGATTCAAGGTGACTTCCACTTTGTTGGACACCAGGTCTGTTACATACAAAAAAACAATCCACAATTCAAATTCCTAAAATAAAAACCTTGAATTAGAAAAAAATTCACCATAATTTCAAGTCCCAGAGAAGTAATAAAAGCAAGCACAGACTGTTTGTCCCACCGTCTACCTAGATCACAGAAAGGCTAGATGCCAAAGAAAGAGATGAGATTCTAATTACCTGGGTCTGTTCGGATGTTGTTCAAGTCAAGTGCTTGCTGGGAGCCATCAAAACGTTTTGCCATACATTGCTGTGAAAGATAACATAACAGCAGACGTGAGAAGTCAGATACGCCCAGATTTTTTTTTTTCAAATTTAGGGGCGCCGGCCAAAAGGAAGTAAATGTGGATCCTTAAACGTTTGGCAACCACGGGACCCGAAGCTGCTCTTTAATTGGTTGTCGTCCACGGGACGAAGCTTTTTGCGCCCCGGACAATTCCACTTTTATTTACAGCGAATAGGTAATGTTAACGTTAGTTGATCTAATGTGATTGGTCGACCCTCGACTGAGTAAATGTCGCAGGTTCATCCACCGAGTTATTCCTGCTGCGAGCTGACCGGTTAAGATATGGAGACTCCAAGTGTAACTTCGGCAGATCCTGTAATTTTTTTACAAAACTCACCCCAACAAGAAGGAAAATTAATAAAATTTAAAAAAAAAGAGGATAAAGGAGCTTGGTCCGGACCGACCTGAATTACAGTTTCAGCAGCCAGCGATGAGGACAATTGTACACCTGGGTTTATGCTGTTCTTATATGAGAAACAGAGTTGGCTAACTGGATGTGGTGTAAGTAATGTACTTTAGTGATTCCCCTGTTTGCTGTTTCAAAGTGTCGGCACGGAGGTACTGTGGAACAACGACGGCAACAGCCCCATTCACATGTTCAGATCTCTCAGACAGGGCATGAGTTCCTCTAGCTCACCTTCAGGTGCTCCAAGTGTTCAGGCTTCAGGTCAGCAAGGAGGAAGGATGGTGGAGCGCTGGAGTTTACATGTACCTCAACCTTCAGAGAACAAATATAATGTGCGAGAGGTTGTAAATAAAGATACACTGTAGACATTGAGTTTTAGATGAAATGTGATAAGATAAATACAAAAGAAAAGAAGTAGGGATGACTAAGATACCAATTCAATGTACCAATAAACTACAAGCTGCACGTAATAGTGTAAGATGTTACTAGCATCTGATGATACATGCCATAATCATTAAGGACAATGGATATTTTTCAATGGAAGTAAAAGATTTCCATTATTACTCCAACATACCTTATAACCATCTGTGTCTAAGATCTTGTGAGAACATTTGCGTAAAGCGATAGAAGTAGAGGGATCATCCACATAGAAATGGGCTCTGTCGTGGTCGACATGGTACTGGATGATTCAGGGAGAGAGAAAAACAATCAAGATCAATCTACATATAAAGACATTGTGCAAAAAACCACTCCTTCCACAACATCCGCAGTTTAGTGTGTTGTCAAAGTAAAATAATTTCTCTTATAGGGACTCACAGCACCCTTTACCAATTTAGCTTTGTGATTAGTAAACATGTACATAGAGTAGAAACAAGTTAACCTCACCTGCACAGCTGTGAAGGGAATTGAACAGATGTCCTGAAGAGCGGTCATTAACCATTTCTTGTCATATTTTCTTCCGTGTGGTATCTGTCAAAGAGACAAGGAAAATATGATGTTCTTCAACACATGTCAAGGTAATCTGTCTTTTGGCATTTGTATATTAACAATACTCACTGTTACTTTAGACCAGCCTGACTGGTTTCTTCCTCCACCACCGCTTCCTCCACCTCGGCCTCCTCCTCTGAAGCCGCCACCTCCACCTCTACCACCACCTCCACCACCACCACCTCCTCTCCCTTGTTGCCTGTCTCTGTCAAATCGTCCTTCTCCTTTTCGACCAGATTTCCCATATGGGACGCTAAAGAGGTCAAAACAAGGACAAATTAAAAAAACTCTCCTTCATCCAATGTCTGCCTGCTCTTGCTATGCGCAGAATTTTTTTTTAAAACAACCCAGAATTCACTGAAGCAGTTTCCTTTGGGGTTTCTAGAGTAATCTTTGTTGTATTGTTGTGATTCTTTCTCCCCTACAATCCCACAAAAATGATGTTTAATTTTTGATGAAAAAGTTCAACCACAAAACAGGAACTTAGCCCATCGGGCAAACTTACTATCTGTGTTGGGAGCCGTTGTCCTGAGAGCCTTCACCCATGGTTACATCTCCATCAATGTCATCAAGCCTAGACCGTGGTCCTGGACCTGCAAAGCCAGCTTGATGGCCTCCCCGCGGGCGGTCTCTGCGAGATCTGTCATACGACCGCCCCTTGTGAGAGCCTCGGCCTTTGCGGTTACGAAATGTTGGTCCGGCTCTATCATCGTGCTCTTAGAAAAGGAACAGAATTCAAAAGTTAAATAAGATACTTAAAGATCATAAACAAAACAGAAAGATCAAACATTGTTATGCAATTATATCAACTAATACATCAGGGAAGTACAACTAAAGTTATAAATTTACTTCAACACATAACCTAGAGAAAATATAAGGTCCTACTCATGTATAATATCACATTTTTGACCGTATAAAAAAGTGATATACATACATGTTACATTTTATTCATGTATGATACATTGTTATTTATTTTTTATCATAATAATGATAAATAAACTATACTCAAGGGAATAATTATGATACAGGACAGACCAACTCCTTTTAACCGCTGAAATACCTGCAATAGATGTAGTCTGTGTTTACACTATAATCCATAGTCTGGTACTTTCATAACAATGGGGAAAAAAACTGTTGAAATAATAAAGTATGCTTATGTCGGTAAATTGCCGTGATTAGAACCTCGGGTAGCTTCGTAATTGTCTGGTTTTCCTCCTTCGACCTCGATATCAGCGCTCCTAAACTCTCTCCTCCTGGTAAAGTCTCCATGTTCTGAAAACAATGGTACAAGGTGCGGAACGTGTAAGACTCATGCGGTAGTGAAAATGGTTTCTTACCGTTGTAGTAATGTCCGCCATCCGCCATGGTTCTCGATTATTGTTCGCCACAGCCCCACCAATAAAACCGTGTTCTCTATTTCATACAACACAGAGGCTGAGACTGTGGAAGCGACTCCCGACGCCTCGAGTGGAGCGGGGGAGAGGACAAATAAGACGGCGCCCTGATGGCGGAGTCTCTTCAATGTTAGCTGTTAGCCGTTAGCGCCCAATGCGTCACGATGGGAGGAGGAAGTAGTTCTTAAGCCTTCAACTTCCGGGGTCATGGAAATGGTGCGGGAAATTGAAATTGTATTATTAAAAAATTAAAGCGATGTAAAAAAAAAAAAATGAATAAATTTCCAATGTGAAGCTTAACATACACGTAAGACGGGATGCATTATATTTATTTATGATACGTTGATATTTATGTTTTCAAAATAATGATAAATATACTCAAACGGAGACCAGCGCTCGTTACAGTCGCTCTTCATGGAGCTACACAAACAAATAAGTCAAGTCATAAACAACAAAAACACATTAGGTCGTTTTTATTGTGATGAGCCTGCAGGAAGATTCAACTGAACAAATGTAATAACACTGACAGAGCCATTTTTGAATATAGTTTGACATTTTAATATTAATATATTTTTGAATTATTTCCAAATAACTTTAAATATAGTTTAATATTAATATTTGAATCTGGACTTCACGTCGAGTCATATAAATAAAAACACATTAGGACGTATCTGGTGGAAAATGCATAATGAATTGAAGGAATTATCGAAAAACTATCACAAGATTCTTTTTTGGCTTGAATGTTTACTATTTAAAAAAATATGTATCCATTACTTGATCATTTATTCAACATGTACTGTAAAGCTACCCTTAAGATACTTCCAAAGTAGTTACATCAACAAAACTGCTTTACAAGCAGCTCTTTGCTGCCCTGTTTTCTTGTTAAAAATATATTCTCCCAAACTTTTAATTTAAAATTAATTTAAAATGGGAAAACTCGCATTGGTTTGCTTTTGGAAACACTGATTTCCAGGTTTTCCAAAGTTAAACAAGAGTAACCTGAGGATAAATTCACAGGTGTGTTGACCTGGTGTCAGTTTAATTCATGTCATTAGTATAACTACCTCTTTAAAACAATGAACACAATAACAGTGGGGACAGTATTGTTGTTGCAAAGTCAGGGGTTTTCAGAAGATTTTACAATCAGGGTTGAACAATAAATTAAATAAAACAATATCATACAACAGATTTCTGACACCGAAACAACATTTTGAAAAATGTTTATAATACATCTGATGCATCTATTGCACATAATCAGTGGTACATAAGATCTGCATCACAGTGATGCAGGCACATTTTAAGTTTTGTATATTTTAAATACGTGGGATTTAAGATCTATTGTCCCCATCAGACGTCTCCCTGACCTCTCTGCCTGAGACAGGTACCAAGGATGTATCAAACATGGATGTAACTAGAGCAGACTCACCGCTATTCACAGCACGTGTCACCACCAGGTTGGGGTAAATCTTTTTATGAAACAGAGACTTCATCCTCCAGGAAAACTTGTCAAACTCGCTCAGCCTTCAGGGAATCCACCCGGAGTTTACGGTGTCGCATAGAAAAAACACGGAAACAGATTATAAATGTAAGTTTGAACTTTTTGTTGCTTCGCCTCAGTCCGGTGCGCTGTTAATTAGAGTTAGCTAACTTTAGCTAACTCTAGCTAACAGTTAGCTAACTGTTAGCTACCATCAACACTGCGGAGCATCCTTCAGGACTCAGACACACTCCGACAATATCCACCGATTATACCGCGTTATTTCGATTTCCGTAGTAATCCGTGACTGTGTTGTGATGAAATGTGGCGCACCCGTCTACTGTCCCGGGGGGTGTCAGTTTGCCTGTCAAGCGTCACTTTGCTCCAGTGCGCCAAGAAAAAAACATGGCAACGCCCAGTGGACGGTGGGCGGGGCTACTTGGAACCTCGAGGCAGTGCACCTCATGGCTGCACCTGTACTACTTTAGAAACCACACCCAGAACACATCAACAATCCGCGAGGGTCCTAGTCAGGACTTCAAACTATTTTAAAGAGACGTTAATTCAACTTAATGGTCGCTTGTAGTACCTGGTGCAGCTGATTTGGGTTTCAGTATGCGGTTTTGAGGAACTTGTACTTTACATGAGTGTTGTTATTCCGCCACATATTATTTGTGATGCTTTGTTTTAAAGTAACTTTTCCAATACTTAATTTTTCTGATTATTTCTTCCTGCAAAGAAGTTTGGTACAAATTACAATTCATTTGTTTAAGTAATAATCAAGGCTTTTCATTGTCTTTTTCACTATTTCACCAGTATAACACTTTCCAAATCATACAGAATGTGAATAATTAAAATCCTCAATAATGATATTGCAAAACATGTTTTATCAATATATAATCATCTTCTAACCCTTTGATACGCAACATGGGTCAAAAGTGACCCTGGCTCAGTTTTTATTTTCTATATCTTTTCAGTGAATAATTTTCATCATTTGCTATTTCATGTATTCTCCAATTAATTTGTTTTATATTTTCACAAATCCTTATTTAAATTTTTCTTTGTTACTTTTTGAGTCAAAGTCACGGTGTATCACTACCCTTCTAATGCAAAACATGGGTAAACAATTACAATCTTTTCCTGTGTTATTTCATGCATGGCTGGGTGTTTCTTTTCTATATTTTTTAAAAGAAATATATTTGATCATTAAATATCTTATTTTTGATGAACAGAAACCATTAATTATCCTTTTTCCTTTCTGACTTTATAAACAAAGGTACATTTTATATTTCTACATCACTTTTTCACACATGGTTAAAAAATGACCCATACAGTGTGTGTTCACTACGGAACACCTACCCTTCATTTCACACAGCTGCTTTTGCACATCTGATGGATTTAAGGCCTATTTTACAATCTATAACTAGTGAGAAAGAGAAATATGTACAATACTAACTAGCTGTTAGCTAGCTAGCTTCTTTTCTGGCTAGCTAACAATAGATAGATCAGCAAAATAAAACACGAAATAGAAGAATATATACTCAATAGACTTATTGATATGTTTGATATGAAAATATGCTTTTGATTTTCTCTATCCAGAGTATTAGTATTGCTCGTCGCTATCATTTCAGTCTTACATTTGACATGGTACTAAAGATGTTGTATGAACAAAAGGATGAGTAAAATGAGGAGGCAATTCTTGGTATATAATCTCTGATGCTGAGGACCTAGAGTCCTCCCTTTCGGTGAAGGAAATGAAGTTCAGTGGGGTAACAGCACAAGCATTGTCCATCTGCTGGTGCATTTTAGTGTCTCATAAGGGTAGTCTCAACCACATTCCTCAGTCTGCTTCATTGTAATGCTCTCCTCCTCTCTGCCGCCCTCCTCCTTGTGAAAGGAGGCCGCACTGATGGCCTGGCTCAAAGACGTGATGAGGGAGGTCAGGCCAATGAGGTAGCCATCCTCCCTGCTCCCCTCGACCCACGGGATGTTGTGTCGGAGCTTGATTGTGTCCTGCACTGGGGTCGTCTTCCCAAAGTCTATCATCCACACGCTGGCCATGCTGCTAGGGTCATGGACAAAGAGGAGCGAGCTGCCGATCACCTGATCAGGTCAAAAATATTAAAAAGCAGTAGATTCATTATGAAACAAAGTAAACAGAAAGTAAACTGGATCAGCCAAGAGATGTCCTGGTGAATTTCTTATCTTTATTTGCTTTAGCTTATATTTCATTTCCACATTTGACACTTCAGCTAGAATCGAATAAAAAAAAAAGTCTCTCGACCAACCTCATGGGTTCTGAAAAATCTTGAATTCCTCAATGCATCACTCAGGGCCAGTAGTCTGGAGTGGTAGGCTTTCTGAGGGCAGAGATAGAGAGACAGGGGAGACTGAAACTTAAGATGTTTGACTGAAACACAAAGTGTTTTCACAGGTTAAATATCAAAAGTTAAAACAGCAGATAGATAGTAGCTTGAATTCTGAAGATAAAGGAGGTTATTTAAGATTTGCATCTTTCTCCGGTTTGGCTGTATTTTGAAAATGGATTTGATTTTGAATTTAATTGCTAGTTTAGAAATTATTAATTATATGGTTTCTATATGATGTATCATTTCTTTGGTTGCTATTGCAGTGCTTTTGTGTGCATTCAAATACATTAAATTGGAGCACATCCCCCAGTATGATTAAGGACAGTTTTTAAAGTTGAGAGCAGTGCAATGTAACTGGTACTCTGGGGATCGACAGAACTGACCAGGACGTCCAGCTGCTTTCTGGTGAAGTACAGCAATGCCTCTGTGACCTGAGCTAAAGTCTTAATTTGTCTGAAGTCCCGTTGGACGCTGCCGTCCTCCATCTGACTCACAAAGACAAAAACACAACAGCACAGACAGGGTCTGATAAATAGATCATTTTGGGTAGTATGAGTTGAACAGTTATTTTACCGGCCCCTCACACCTACCATGATGCCCTCTATTCTGAAACCTAGTGTGGATGTAGAACTGGTTGTATCCCTCCACTGAAGGTAGCGCCACTTGGTCACACCTCTCTGTCTGTGTTCCTCTTCTGACAGGGTGGACGGATCTATTTTCACCATCCTCTGGTACATGTCACTCCGCAGGTCTTTGGTCTTAGCTTTGGTCAACTCCTCCTCCTGGTATGTCCTAACAAGGGAACTCCCATATTGTACATTGTGTTGAAAAATATACTGCTACATAGAAAAACCAGCATGTCCAGTATTAATCTATCCAGCCACACCAGAGGCATGTCAGATCTATAAATACAGCAACCAATACAGTTACATATAAATACAAAATACAGATGATAATCAGGGAAACATTTGCTTTGTATGGAAATGAAAAGTTATACTACCAAATCCATATTACTTAATAAATTGGGGATGTAATGTTGATTAAAAATTAGGATATGATGCCAACGTTTTAGTTTTCAGACTAAAATTGAAGAAGACAGAAATTCATAATCTGCTTAATGTCTTTAAAGTACTCAAATCCATCTGACATACAAATGAATATGACTGAAAACTGCAGAAAAGCTACTTTATTTAGTTTTATTTTTGATCTAGAACGTATACCACTCTCCACAATCCGATCCGAACTCATCCCCTCTAGAGGAAGAACTCAAACTCTACCTTACTCCCATCTTGCAGTCCATGATCACAGGTTTCCTCAGGCCGCTCAGCAGGTCCTCCAGCCGGATGTAGCAGCGCTCCCCCCTGGTGACCGTTCCGTGAAACTCAGGGACAAAGGGTCTCAGTGGGTCCCTCATCAGGCGTTCGAGACACTTCGCCTCCTCTTCATTGTGCAGTTTCAGCACCTCCCCCTCGCTACTCAGCTGGAAGTTACCTGGTGACACAGGCAACAAGGCACAACAGTTAAAATGATTAGGGTTCAATATCAAATATTAAACAAGAGGCCAAATGAGAATATACGATCTGATTTCAGGACCACTCTTTCAGTTTTAGAAGGCTTGAAGGCTTAAAAACCAAAATCTTAATCTCTAAAATAATCTGTATATCCCATACAGGTTATGTGTTTCTCATTACCACCTGAGAGGAGCAATTGTGTATTTTTGTCTGTGGCTTATTTGTGTAGTTTTCCTGTTGTAATGTCAGTGAATGATTAGGTTTGCTTACAGTCACACAGTCGACATTTATCTTTTAGTCTTTTTGTAACATTTTCTTAGGGAATTTCATGAAAGGGATCGATACCTCATGTGTAAATGTTCCACTTAAAAAAATGGGGGGAATTGTTTATATTCCCCTATATTGGAACAATAAAGGGTGCAGTGACACATGGAGATGGATCAAGTGAGACTCAGAAATCCTAAACCTGATGAAACCTGATTCAAAACCTAAATAAATAAACCAAAAACCTGAACTGGTTGA
Source organism: Pleuronectes platessa (assembly GCF_947347685.1). Classification (NCBI taxonomy): domain Eukaryota; kingdom Metazoa; phylum Chordata; class Actinopteri; order Pleuronectiformes; family Pleuronectidae; genus Pleuronectes; species Pleuronectes platessa. The sequence continues at coordinate 15,385,204 of NC_070633.1, forward strand.
AATAAAAAAGATATCTGACTATGGAGATGAAAGTAGTACTATTTTTATATGGGCCAATGTAGGCCATTAATAGTTATCAGTTCTGTAGAGAAACAAATGTAGTTCTTCATGGAAAGTTTCAGAAACAAATAGGTGATTTGCAGACTTGATTGAAGAAGTGCAGTATCTGAGTTCTTGTAAGTTTCTGTTTTGGATGATCTGTTGCACACACACCTTGATGTCCAGCCAGCTGGGCCCAGGAGCTCTGCCGCCTCAGCGACCAGTGCATCATGGTCAGGTAGGTTTTCCAGGAATGACACTGAGGCACAAGAGCAGAGCAGGTTATGTTGTTTTCACGCTGCACAGATGCTGAGACAGTACAGTAGTATGTGAAGTCTCACCCATTATGAATATTGTATGCAGCCTGTTTATCAGGTACAGGGAGTGGAGCCTATGAAGCTTAAGAATAAAGACAAAGATATTCACCATCCCAATTCAACTGAACCTGAATGTCCGCATGCCTTTAAGTGGAAACACCTCATCCTGTAAGCACTGCTGAATCAGGGCCCTGATCCAAAAAAACGTGAGAACCAACACAAGGCTGCATATTCATCTCTAATTTCATCTTGTGGAACGCCTGTTCTTTATTTGTACGTTTCTTCAGACAAAAGTGTCCACCAATTAAGTTTCCCTCTTCGAGAGAAACCTGATAAAACATCACAAAGACCCTTCACTTTTTGATATTATATCTGAGATTGACCGAAGTTTGTTTTAGCCCATTATATAATATTAACCCATTATAGGTCTTAGTGTACAAAACAAACTGAGCTGTTTGTATGTAGATAAAAAGAAAACTACTGCTTAACACAGACATGGCATTAAAACCCAAACTGCAAAAACATGGTAACATTTCCTCTGTTATCCTCCTCTATCTGCAGCAGCAGCATGAGACGGACATGCAAACACCATTCAAATCTGACACTGTCAAAGTCCTCATTCAATCCCATGCAAATCCCCAGGACCACAGGCGCAAAGAACGGTTGAGAAATATAATTTTAAACCTTCCATGGAAAAACCGACCAACCAGTGCTTATAGTATAGTAAATATAGACTTTTTCTACTACATCTATCTGTTATTACTTCCGCCATTCTCACCTTCCTGGATGTTTTCTTTTTGCTATCATCCTCTCCTTCACTGAAGACGTCGTCGCTCTCCACTGAGGAGAGGTTGATGGAGCAGGAGGAGGTGGTGGACGAGGAGTTTAACAGCTTGGAGAGGATCGGATGTGGGGAGGACCATTGATGTGACGTGGAGCCTTCTCTTGTTCCCGGCAGCTCCTCAGCCTCTTCCTTAAGGTCTTCCCCACTCCCCTTGTTCTCTCCATCTTCGACTAAAACGGAAAGTCTCTTCCTCTCTTCATCCCTCTTTTCTTTTTCAAAAGTGGAGTTTCTACCTTTTCTGTGTGTCCAATATCTCTTTGTGCCCCCTACCCTTTCCTCATCATCACAGACTCTTTCTCCACCGTTCTCTTCCACTCTTCTTTTCCCACCCGACCTTCCTCTGTCCCATCTGTCTCTATCGTCCTCATAGCTCCCTCCTGACCTCTCCTTCACTTTTGCCTTCCATTTTTCCCTCATCTCCTCCCTTGCACATCTTGGATTCACTTCAACGTCATCTTTTCTTTCTGTGCTTTGAAAACCCTCCATCCAGTCTTCATCCTTCATCATCTCATCATGGTTGAGATGTTGCTGGTGATGGATGCTTGTTTCTGAATCAAGCTCACTGTCCCGGTCTCCGAGTCCACCGATGCACTGACTGTAAGGGGGGAAGCTCTTTGTCCACAGGAGACTGGGTCTTGATCTCTCTCCGACTCTCGTGCAGTTGGATGCTCCTTCTCCCAATGATGGGAGTTGGTGCATGTCGTCAGAAAAGTCATCACCCATTGTGTGTTTAATTTCTCTTTCCATCGTCATTCCCTCCATGCGGTTATCCTCTGTGTCCCTCTTTGTATCCATGGAGGAGGCTGATGGTGAATCTCCACCTGAGTCCAGCATGTCTATGTGAACTTACCTGTTTCTTCCAGGTGTAAGTATTCAGTGACTGAAAGCTCTCTGCCTGTGTCGGTGAGTTGAATCTCTCTCTCGTGCTCTTTCTGCTTGTTCCATATTTTGCATGCAGTGACGTTACTACGTTTCCAAAGCCTCAGCTGCTGGAAGTTTGCCAACTGTGTCCCGCGTCAACAGGACATCCAGGAATGACATCCGCCTGTGTCAGATAGCGGGTGTCCTCACACTGAATGAGTGTGTACTTTTTGAGTTTACTGTATTGGGTTGTGTTTTCTGACAACACAAACAACTAAACAAATAGTCTTGAGGTTTTTGAAAGGGTTTATTGCAGCAGGTAAACAGAGTACATTCTAGACAGGACAAGACACAAGCATTTTGACATAAAATGCAATCAATTGAAATTATTTTTGTAGATTAAAAAGGATTCATAGTTTGCCCAATATGTTTTAATAAGAATTTGAAATTTTTTCTCTGAAAATTATATTGACAACATTTGAAAGTAAAGGTCGTTCCTCAGGATTCCTGTCAGAATTGGATTTACTCTTTCGGAGTAATTTTCCACCACATATCGCTATTAAATCTCGATCATTGCATCTTGCTCTTTTTGTTCCCTCTCTCTTCTTCTCTAATGTCCTCGGGCTGCCTCTAATTCATTTATTTTCTCCTGACAACGTGTATTTATGTTCTGCTGCTCTGTGCTGTCGCCACAGTGCAATCGGGCCTCTTCCAGCTCTGATTTGTGGGGGTTACCTGGAGGGGTTCCAGCAGCTCTGCCGTACCTGTCAAAGAATTTGTTTCTGCAGTCAAACATGCTCAATTTGTCAGTGCCAAGTGAATGATGCTAATAGCTCAAAATAACATAAAATATCTGTGTGCCTTTGCCAGTGTGTCTGAGTTATTTCATTGTACCGGCAGTAACATCTTTTTCATCCTCTTGCTGGTTGTTGTTCATGTTCTTTTCCCTCTCTGACTCAGGTCCATCTGTTCTGAGCTGTAAACAACAAGGAGAACACGCACTCAGAGGCCGTCCAGTCCGAGCCACAACACCAGAGAGGATTCAATTCACACTCTGCTTAAGCACAAACTCATGAAGTGCAGCTAAAGAGAGGGAGCTGTGTGTGGTAAGTTCACTGATGTCTGCTGTGCTTGTCCTCCCGGCTGCTCCACTTTCCACTCCTCTCTCACCAGTATCCTCAGGTAGCTGAGGATGAAGAGGACGCTGAGGAAGATGAAGTTACTGGACACGCCCACCAGGGCCGATGTGACAGGGAAGTAGAACAACAAGTATCTGATGAAAGGACACAGAGAAAAGCAAAGAAATATGTAATTAAGGTAAGAAACAATATTGCTAAGACTCATTCTCTATATGTACTAGAACTACGGTGATGGCAAATAATAAATATTCATTCAAAACAGTGCAGTTTCAGTTTATTCCCATTTTCATTTCCAGATTTATATGAGATCACTTTGACCTTTGACCACTAAAATCTAGTCAAGTAATCTTTGAGTCCAAGCAACAAATCTGAAGAGATTGTCTATCATGTTCAACTATCAGCTCTATGATACAGATTCATGTTCAAGTTTGTAAGTGACTCTCACCTGATTCCGTTGAAATGAGCATGAACGTAGAGCTCAGATGAGTAGATCTGCACCCTGGTGGACAGGATCTCAACGACGGCTGTGACGGAGGGGGCATACTGAACATGAACACACAATTTACAGGTTAGACTTTGTGCAAAATACTTTTATCGATTGTTCAAGCAGACTTAACACACGCACACACTCTCACAAAGGATTGCGCGCTACTCACGGGGTCATCTGTGTAGTCGGAGAAGAGCTCCACCTCCAGCATTTGTTTCTGCTCAGTGGCTCCGATCAGGAAGGCAGGGAGGAACAGCAGCGTTCTCAACGTCTTCAGCAGCTCTGAGCGGTATCGCAGCATGCTCTGACCACAACACAACCACACAGTCACCCTGACAACACACTACCAGAAAGTACTTTATACAATCCTCAAACCCTCTGATGGGGGGTACCCCAACTAACAAAGATGTTTTCAGTGGTGCCTTGATGAACATTCAGGAAGATTGATGTTGACACTTTTTATCGTCTGTATGACCCGATGACTGGGTTGTGTGTTCAGCTGATCTCAGTGAAACAAGATCAACACCTCTCAGATAGTGTCTAAAGGTTTCTAGGGCAGCTCAGTGGTACAGCGGTTAGCACTTTCGCCTCACAGCAAGAAGGTGATTGGTTTGATACCCTGGTTGTGCTCTCTGTGTAGAGTTTGCATGTTCTCCTCGTACCATCCACAGTGCGAAGACATTCAGACTGGGGTTAGGTTAATTGGGCACTCTAAATTGACTGTAGGCGAGGATAAACTATGAGTGTTTGTCTCTATATGTTGCCTCGCGCCCAAAGTCAGATTGATAAGAGGTATAGATAATGGACGGTTAAGGTACTGCCTGTGAAGAAGCGGATCTCTGCAGGCTCTGCCAAGGTTGTGTGATTAGGAGGCTATTGTGCGTCAGGGCTATACTCACGAAGCGAGTGCTGGAGGCGGACAGCGGTTGTCTTGCCTGAGAAACACACAGCAAAAGCAAACATGCACCAGTGAATCATTGGAGTTTGTAGGAACTCTAATAATAAAGCAGTTGGTTGCAAGTTCACATGATGGGAGCTGAGCAAATCTCAGTGCAACTCACAGTGCGAGCAGAGGAGGCGACCTGGACTCCCTCCTGAGAGAAACAGGTCGTCCTGATCATGAACATCCCCAGCTCCTGATTGGTTAGAGACTCAGGCATCTCCAGGGTCAACGAGATCTGATAGGCCTGGCCAAACGACAGCACCTGCAATAAGATTTTGAAAAGAGGACACCCTTCAACTAGTAGTACAGACTTGAAACACAGACGGTAAGATGCACACACATACATACGCTCATACATACAGGTTTCTTGTTCTTCGTCAGAGAGATATTGGCCACTGGATAAGTGCACAAAAAAGAGCTGGGAGATTCACAGTCTGACCTGCACACAAAAGGTGAATGACTGAGTAACAGTAAGACATGAGCCATAACATAAAACACACTGTATTTATAGTGTGGCCCTCAGCACTTCACATACAGACCTGTAGTAATAGTTAACAGGTGAGGAAAAAGACGCCACGGGCATGTACGAGTAGTAGAAGCTCCCGTATAAGAAGGCAGCGAGGGTCAGGATCAGCGCGATGACAAAGAACAGAACAAAGCTCCGTATGACTCTCTGCTGGACAGTTGACAATATCATGGCGACAGCATCCCGCAGCCTCTGGAGAGCCCGACCAATGAGGACTGTCGGTTCTAATGTACGCGAGCGACTTTCTTGATCCATGAAGATCTGGAAATGCAACGGAAAAAATTAAACTGAAAAAATGATTCATCAAGAATAGCTGCAGAGCAAGGCATACAAATATACCCACAAAGGTCAATGAACCATGTCACAGGCATGTTTTACAAGGGGATTGTACAGATTCATTAAAAGAAGAATGCTTGCATCACTGAGAATGAAATGTGTTATTTGATTTGATCATCTTTTACTGAAAAAAGAGACATGGTAATTGTACACGGTCACAGCAACTCAGTGATGATGCTGATATTTTCATGTCCTGAGGTTGAAAGACAGGTCGCTACATTCATTAAACTGATGAGTGTAAAACCACCGAGTCCAATCTCAGTCACAAGCAGAGGCCTCGCACATCATATGACTCAGAACTGTGTCAATGGTCGACTGCAACTTTCACTTTATTACATGTAATTGGAAACCATCAAGCTGTTTGTAGCTTTGGTATAAATTGTACAAGATGCTGGAGGAGGAAACCCTTCACTAAGCATCACATGTAAACGTAAGACGGAGATGATTCTTTTCTTGTTTCAGGTAATTCAAGTTTTAATCATATCTGCTTATTAAACACAAATAATCATAATAAAGTTGAAGATGTAAAGGCAAACAATACGAAACAATCATTTTAAACAAATTGTTTTGTTGAATTAGAAAACATTAGGGCAGAAGAATAAACATAAAATGTTATGGATGTGAGAAGAAAAAACTGAAATTATAAAATTAACCAATAAGATCAGAGCCTGGATAACAAAACATTTTTTTTACTTTAACTATAGTTTTTATAGAGTCCAATATGAATTCAGACCTCAACTCCTCGGTAAACACACTTTATTTCTCTATAATGAGTTTTAAACTAGGATAAGGAGCATGTCAGAGAGATCTCAAGGGATTTGGGATTTCAGAATAGCAAGGCCTTTTGCTGAGGGAGTCCAAGTTGAGAACAGGCCTGAAGATCAACGAGAAAATATTAAAATAAGCCAATAAGGAGAAAATGGGAATAATGTGAGCTCTAATATTGGCTTTGGTGAGAAGCAAATATACATCATAATGAAAATCTTGTTTATCGCCAAACATACAAGGAATTTGCTTTGGTGTTTGGTGCAGAAAAACCTTGCTAGAAAAATGAAGAAGCAAGTAAAGTGAGAGGCGAGCACTGTAGCTCTGGGAGAAAAGTAAAGATGGGAACCTGTCTAAAACACAAGAATATTAATCAAAGAAGCTATATTAAATATATAAAAATGAAAGTATAAAAGTAAAATAATATGTACTATAAAAAATATGACTGTATGTGCAATATATCCAGATTTATGTTTTGGCGAGAATATAGTGAACTGAAGCATTTTAGTTCAACATCCAGATCAGACATGCATGCAACAGTCATCTGCCTTTAGTATGCAAAAGATCCTCACCTCTGGTTCAGTTGCCACCAAACTGTGAGGAAAGACTTCTCCTTGTGTTGATCCACAGCATAACACTGCCTCCATGAAGTGGTGTGAACAGAGAAACACTAACTTATCTTTGGCTCTTTAATCAGCTGCGATTGGACGACAGGGTTAGGTTCGTCCCACATGAAAAGAAGGGCTCCACATCCTGCAACAGCAAAATCCTCTCTCACCGACAGGGGGCGGTACCTCCTGGTCGAAGACACCCGATAGAATATCATCGAGCGTAGAAGAAGAAGACACTTCCGGCACCATACAGCGACTGGCGCTAAACGGAGAACTACAGGAAGGTAAAGTCTCATTAATCGTAAACAGCATGTTTGTTTAATAATGTTTAACAGGTAACATTAAAAACACTTTGAAGTCTGTAATAGAGGCGACGTGCTGTTTATTTTAGGGGAAGTGTTAGATGTTTGTGGTCATTGACAGATAGTGACACAAACGATTCCTCTCGAAATGATACTCATTTGACCAACTTTAATTAAACGTCTTCCTGTGTTGTTACTACAACTTCATAAGTTATTTATAGGTTCAAATATTATAATAACTTGTCTGAATACTTTACAGTGAAGTTATAGAGCAAAAATGTTCATCCCAGTTTCTCCTCCAGACATTTATCAAAATACAAAACAGAGAAAAGCAGTTTTATCTGAACTGTGTCCGATTATTTATTGGTGATCTAACTTGATTAAGCATCTATTTGCTGGGATTCTTTATATCACGTCAATGGACAAATAATTACTTAAATTACATAAAACTAAGTGCCAAGTAAAATTGACAAAAGAGAGTAGAGCTATTTAAAATGTAAAGTAAGCAAAAACCCAGACAACCTGCTTTCTCCATCATAGTGAAGGTTGCAGAGGCTGACCACTCGGTACAAGTGGAATAGCAGAGTGCAAATAATTGTTATTAATTTGTCCTCTCCTATCTTCTTGTTGCAGGATGTCCTGTAACACCAGTGTGACTCGTGTCCGTATGTCGTCAGTGGGCCAGGCACAGACAGCTCCAGTCCATCTACTGCCCTGTGAGGTTGAACACGACGGGCCAGCCCAGGTCGCACAATATTTCACAGCGACCACTAAAGACCGAAAATATGGTACATACACAGTCTCTTTAATCTCCGTCCGATTTTTACTTTTGCAAATGAAAGCTGCATTTCATAGGGAAAATGATCAGACCAAGGCTGAGACTCACTTGTGTGTATTTCTCCCTTTACAGAGAAGACGGTGTCATTCAGGGGGCGTGGGTTGAAGGGGCAGGAGCTCAGCTGTCCACAGGGCTACACTGGCCTGGTGCTGAAAGACATCAACAAGCCCGGCTCTGACCAAGAGGTAAACTCCACTGAATCTGTCTGGACCAGTCATCATAGCATTGAATGCATGAGGCATAAAATTAGATGTGCAGGAGTGTGGGTGGAGAGAGTGGGTTAAAATGACTCAATCCAGAATAAAATATATATATGAAATAAAAGGTTGGTACTAAAAGTGATATCTGCCTCAAGCAGGGTCACTAAGCATCCTTGCACATGCTGCAATTTCTATTCTTGAACTTCATGAAATAAAACAATCTGATAGACACTCTTGTTTTTCTTTGCTGGGGTTGAATTAACTTCTTTTCACCTAAAGAAAACACATCAACAAATATGCAGTTTGACCACTGTTGCCACAAGTTTTGTGAACAACTAAATGTATACATGATGCTGAATGTTGTGTTTGTATGTGTGTTTCCAGGACAGGACAGTGAAGGTGTCCTCTGTGTTCGACAAGCTGACTTACTGGAACATGGAGACATCTCCGAATTCTGACGACACTGTTGTGATGGCAATGGATTGGCCAGAGCTTGCTGAAGCTGTAAGTTGTTGGTTGAGGATTTTTGACTTGGCTGGTTTAAGACTTTGCCTGTGTCACCTAATATTTGAAAATTGATCTTACATTATCTAGACTTTAGTTTAAGATGGGTTCATTTATTAAGTATGTTTAACTCTTAATCACAAGCATGGCTTTAAGGATATGAGTTAACTAAAGCTGCAGCTTTTTTATTCATGTAGTGAATAAAAATAATGAATTTCACATTTTACGGAGGAAATTTGCACATTTTTCGATTCTTTGTTCACTAACAGCAAACTATCAAACAATAATTTGAATCACACATTAGTTTATGTCACATCAGCATATATATGCATTATATGTTGAAATTACTTTTGCATCCTAAAAGCTTTATGATTACTTGAGTCTTTCAGTCCCCATACAACTTAAAAATATGAAGATAAGATACAAATGGTTCAATTAAATTGGATCTCTGGGTAGATATTGGATATTCTGGTTGATATTGGAACAGTGGCATTGCTCTTTGTTTAAATTCAATTAAAGAAAATAGACAAACATTATATTGACAACAATATTTAATCAGAATATCATTGTTTGGAAATACAAGGACACGAAGGTAGACAGATTTGTAGGTGGACACTGATATTTTGTCTCTTCACAGATCCACGGGCCGGTCGAAGACTGAAGTTAGAGACCAAACCTCCTGCTGAGAAAAGACTGGTTGATATCACCTCAACGTGTTTGGAATGAAATGTACAGATACTGCTGGTTACCGGCCTGTAAAACGACTTCCGACATACATGTGTAGTGTTAATGTTGCAGAGCAATAAGTTACAAGTGTAACATTTATATTTTTGTACATGTTCTCTTGTTGTGAAATAATAAAAAATGTGAAAAGACCCACTTGTGCATTTTCAGTCACTGAAACATGAATATTTACACATTTATTCTAAACAGAGTTTATTCACAAGATAACATTTAGATTTTCCACACTTGCTACTATAAAACTCGAAATAACTGATTCAACTTTCCTTTATGATTCTTAGGTTTCTGTGGCAATACCAATACTAATGACATTTCATTAAAACAGCTCCAAAAACAGGTGAAATGGTGCAGAAGAACAAATTCCACAGTGTCAAACAGTCATTGAGGCACATATACAGTTAAAAATTTCAACAAGACAGGAGGCATATGTGTTCACACTGTATATGCAGTTTGCTACGACAGGAGAAAATACAGAATAAGCAAAGATAAACACAAAAGGTATTCACTGCTGCCTCACCCCCACTCTACAATCCTACCAGGTAATGTAGGCTCATTGAATCGAACTTATTTTCCATTTCTAACAACTTTTATTAGATGCTGATGGGAAAATTCATGAGTCTATGAAACATGTGATAGAGAAATTGCAAGGCAGGACATCATAAGGCACAGTGCTGAGAGAATTTACAGTTTATTAATTGTCGTTTATATAACTTTAGAGCAGAGAAGTTGTGGAGCAGCTATCAAGATCAGATTCTGATTACATACTTTCTGAAGATATGTGCTGCCACATAAAGGACAGATCGTTTCATCCTGTTAATAAAACAACAAACAGTGCATCATGGGAGGACATGGGTCGATTTCTGCTGGCACACAGTCACACTGGAAAGGCAATTTGATCAATTCAAGCAACACTAAGCAACTTTTTAACCTTAAAATAGCAGCTTCGAATTGAGTTCCAATGGTTCACTGACTGAATTAAGGAGACTGATGCAGCTTTGGTTTCCATTCCTTATCCTGAAAGTCTGTATCACCTCTATGTAATTTTGGTAACCGGATACGATTGTTGAGAAGTGTGTAACTGACCGGCTTCAATCATCAGACACAGCCAGTGAAAAAGTTATGCTTAACTGTAGATAAGTTAAATAGACTTGTCAGTCATTAAAACTTGAAATATGAAGAATTGAACAGAGTGAACAGAGAGTAGCCTCTGTTTCAGGAAGCCAGAGATCATGGGATTATATCCACCCCTCAGTTTGGGTGAGTGGGACTGTGCAACACATAGATAGACTTAGTTGTTTCTCCTACTGTTAACCCATTAATTGCCTGGACATAAAGTCAAATAGAATTAATCACCATGTTCTGCTGCAGAGGGCGCTCCTTCTCAATAAAAGTTAAAAAGTGTTACTTTAAAAGGGGACATATTATGCCCATTTTACCACAAGTTGATATGGTTCCTTGGGGTCTTAATGAAATGTGTGTCACATATTTTGGTGAAAATACCACATGGATAATTTAAAAACAGCACCCTTTTTACCCTGACTAAAACAGCCTTCCTCAGAGTGACCTGTCAAGAGGGAAGAGTGCTTCTTTAGTAATTTGATTTAAAATGTTGTTAAATTAATAAAAAAAAATCTATCATAGATTTGCCTTGTCCTTTTGGGGAAGTGTCAAATGTTAAAATGTATTGTTAAGTATGAAAGAAGGTAAATAATGCACATATCTAGATAAACAGATTAGTGTTTATATTTAAAAAAAGGCTTTCTCAGTATTTATTTCAGAAATGTAATACTTTGAAAGCAGATTGGCTGTTACTTAATACGGCGAAAAAATTACTCAATTAAGCCTCTCAAACGTGAATATTTAGATTATTGTAGATTGGTGTTTCAGTTTTAACTTTTGGTCGGATAAAATAAGAAATTAACATTTGAAGAAACCATTTTGGGCATTGGGACATTGTAAAGGAGATTTTCACCATTTTGTAACATTTTTAAGTCGACACAATTCATCAATTGAATGAAAAAGTCATTGCTAACTGCATCCCCACTTCATTTAGGGTGGAGGTATTATTACAGTCAGTATATCAGATACAATTTTTGTGTGTGTGTATATTAATATTGTGTGTTAACTGAGATCCGGAGGTGGTTGTGGGGAGAGCTCCATGTCTGCCTTGCTGCGTTTGGCCGGCAGCGTTTGGTCATGAGCTTTGCGAATATGTCTGTAAAGGTCGCCGGACTGTGTGTAGCTCCGATAGCAGTAGCGGCACTCATAAGGGCGCTCGCGTGTGTGCACAATGGCGTGACGCCTTAGTGTGTAAGTGCATGAGAATGTCTTTCCACAGACGCCACAAGTGGGGACGTCCTCCATGAAGTTACCCATAGAGTCCTGGTAGTACGTTGGAGTCTCTAAATGCTGCTGAGCTGTGGACGGAGTAATGAGGGAGGCAGCAAAAGAGGAGGGTTCCTGCAAGGAAGGGCCGGCACCTGAAGAGGAAGAGGAGGGAGAGAGGGGGAAGGAGTAGTCATTTGAATGGGATGTCATCTGTAGTAGGGCCTGCGGGTGGGAGTGGAGAAACTGAGGACTGTTCAGCTCCTCTTCCTGGAGGTCGTCTTCAAAGTCATTGTCCAGTTCCATCACTGGTTCTCTCTCTCTGTTCTCCTCCTCCAGCTCTTCATCAGATATAACAATGGCCTCCACTTTGACTGTCACATTCTTCTCATTACTGCTGTCTGTACGCACACCGCCCACATTTCTTGTGGTGGGTGAAGCTCCGGTATCCCCCTCAGGTCTCCCAAGGTTTGGTGGCTGACAGTGAATGTGAAAGTCTGAGCTTTGGCTTTGGAGTGACAAGGTGTTCTGGATTCGAATTTGGGGAGGTGCACGCTGGATTGGTGATGGTGCCGGATTGGATTGTAGGTGTGAGTTGGGTGCTGACGCGTGGATTAACATGACCATCTGTTGTCCTCCGTCTGATGTACCTCTGTGGTCAGTCTCTAGGCGTTTCCGAACATCATTGTGACGGGGTAATCGTGGTACGTCCTGATGAAGGCTTGGAGAGAAACTGGATTCTGACAGAGCAACTCCTGACCGCCCACCAGCCACACTCACTGGGATCAGGGAGGAAGAAGACGAGGAAGAGGGCAGCTGGTTGCTGCTGCGGCAGGTGAAAGAAAGAAAGGAATGAGGATAAAAAGAATAACAACAATAAATAGTAAGAATGCCCATTAGTACACAGCAAATTTGGGTATACCCTGTATATTTTACTGGAACTACCGTTTGAATTCTACTTCTCTCTGAATATTCTAAAATGTTAGTCGATACATTTACAACAGATTTATACCTGTACATCTCTGTGGTGCTGCAGGGACTGCTGAGTGCTGACCCCTCCCCCCGACCTCCAACTCCCAGCTTTGTGTGACCTCCAGAGGCAGGGACAGATTGACCAGTGGTGAGGCCCTGCACGAACTCTCTGCCTGGGGGGAAAGGAGGGGAATCCATACCTGGCTGAGTGGTATCAGCAAGATCTGGGCTCAGAAGAGTGTGAATCCGTGCCTCTGATGACCCCCCACTAGTCCTCCGCTCAGACTTGACAGACTCCAACTGCCTCTCCACCACCACTGGTGAGAGTCGCACTGCCGCTGCAACTGAATTCAAGTGATCTCCTGCCATGGCCACAACAGGTTCAGCTCCACCACCATCACTCTCTCTTCCCATCTCTATTGCCTTCCTCACACCGGCACTCTCCTCGGAGCGAGTGCTGTCGGCCTCAGCCAGAGGGCCTCGTCTCTGCAGTCGTCTTTTGCAAACTCTCACCACCTCATTCATGTGCAGAAAGCTCGCAGCCGCCAATATGTCCTCCACTGGTGGAGCCTCCTCCAGCTGCAGTACACCTTCATAAACAAAGTCCAAGAGCAAGCCAAAAGCAGCAGCCGTGACAATGTCACTGTCGAGTGTGACAGAGCAGGTCGATTTGTTTTCACCATTGCTCCCTGGGGAATCCGAGTAAAACATGTGAAAGAAAGGCGAGCAGGAGGCCAAGACAGCACGATGAGCCATGAAACGGGATGATCCCACCAGGACAGTGCAGTCACAGAGGAAGCCTCGCTGACGCTGGGAACGCAGCGCGGTCAGGAGCTGCTGGGAATGCTGGGGGAACTCCATCACCTGTACAAGACAGAGGATGAATCAGTACAGACAGCTCTGGGGTCAGCTAGAAAGAAACGTTATCGTATGATTTCTTCAGATAATAATGACCTGCACCAATTTAAAATTGGGTCATCTCTTGGCAAAAAATATCCATAAAGGGTGAGTCCATTCTGATTACAAAAAAAACACCACTCATATTTGATGAAGGTTATTTTTATAAAATGCAATATTCATTACATTCTGTTCAACACTTGTGGGCCACCGTACAAAATAATTCCAATACAGTGTGAGCAATAAGAACAGAGGAACATCAACATGTAACTGACTTAATGACTAAATGACTTCATGACATCAACAGTAAGGCAGAACAGCGGGGTACTCACCGGAAGTGTGGCCCGTGTATCTCTTCAACTGTCGTTAATGAAAGGTGAGTCTTCGGAGCGCTGCCATGGTGATCCGACCAAACCCCTCAGCGCTGTTTTAGCATCGCGTGTCACACTACATACAAACAACACAGTCACTGAGGGGGGGGGGGGCGACAGAGCTAACAGCGTAAGAAAGGTATGACAGAGATATTCTTCCAGGCACACAGGTAGTTCCTGATCATCCGTGCTAACATCTGTTAGCCAGGTCAGCTCAGCCTCAGTCTACAACCCCAGAGCTCCACGGCCCCATGGTTTCTGTTAGCACCCGTTAGCATTGACTTGAAACAGAGCGCAGCGGTCCTGCTCTGGTGTAACTCCTGCGTTTAGAGAGGCGGTGAAAGTTTTCTTACCTGCGACAGATGCTGCTTGTTTGTTTCCATCCCAGACAAAATGCAGCTCTTCCTCTTTGGTGCTTGGGTTGCGACGGCCGCACTCCACCTGCCACACCGCCACCCACAGGCGGGTTGCGGGAACATGAGGAAGTAGGTAGCTGGCTGCATGTTTGTTGACAGAAGTCGTGGCGACTCCTCTGATTCATGAGTAACAGTAGTTTGTGACAGTAATTTACTAAACTCGCAGATTTATACATTACATCACCCAGCAGCTGGAAATCATGATCTGAGTGATAACGCTCACTGCATTGAAATGGACAGTGACAGAGGAGGAAGAGGAGGAGGAGGAGGAAGAGGAAGGAAGAACCGTGGTGGAGAGGTGAGAGATTGCAGCGTCACAGAATGAGATTGTGCCCATTTTATTAACAGCTCAAAAAACGTATTTCTAGCTCATGACATGGCTGTGATATGTAAAAAAACTAAGACAGGCTGCATTGGTAGATTGTAATCGTAAAGTCTGGGCTGTATTTTTAAACCACAGCTATATACAGAGCTGAGAATGAGTGTCTCTGTCTGTCCTCCCTGACCAGGACAGAAATGTCCGACTGTCCAAATCCATGACTTATGCTCTGCGTCATGGAGCCAGCCAGATGGGTCTTCAAATGAGAGCAGGTGAGCTGGTCATAAAACAAATGTCCCTTCACCTATACAGCCACAGTCTCTGTCCAAAGTCTGGATGTATGAAGCGTTTATCTTTTCACATCAGTCCGTATCAATGATTATCACCATAAACGTCACATTATTATTTCTTTTAGGTTTACTGACTGATTTTTTCTCCTGAGTGAAGGTTTTCATTTTTTCTTTATGATAAACACTATTTTATTAATCTGAGGTAGAGCACTTGAACGAAATATGTGTGTATTTAACGCAATTGTGAATAAAAGGCAGAAACTCCTGATGACACCATAATACAACATTTTCCTTTTAACAAACAAAATTTGGATCTCCCTATAAATTTTAAGGTCTACACCTTAGCATGTTGTGATTTGGCACATACAATTCAACTGAATTCAATCTGTAGTGCTATACAAATAAAGTTAAAATTATTATTATGTTGTGGGTTTACTCTTGTCTTAAGCCTCTATGACATAGAAATAGAAATGCTATACTGTATTATTTTCACATATCGGACTGTTTGATTTTAATGTGACCAATTTGTTCACTAAACACAGATGATGAACAACAGCAAATGTTTTGGGTCTGTGCTTCAATCCCAGCCAGAGTCACTAATATTCATATTATGAACCATAGTCAAAGCAATCCAAAAAATCAGGGTTATAGTTTAACATACGTAGGTTCCTCAGGCAAAAGTTACAATTGACCATATGAGATAATAATTGACATTGTGGTAAATGTTGCCTTTGCTATTATGGACAGGTCTAGAAATGGCAGTGGCTTTCTTTCTACATCCTTCACAAAACCATCCTCTCTATTCTGAGTTTCACAGAATGCTTTTAGACTGTAAATGTATTCCAGTGCAGCGTGCAGTGCACAGAGGTGAGTGGAAAGTGGAACTGTGACCAGAGTTATAACAGCTATCATTCTTCACAGATGGCTTCTTGTTTGTGGAGGAGCTCTTGGCCCACCCGCAGTTTCGCTCTTACTCATTGGAAGACATCGAGAGAGTCGTTGTCACAGATGACAAGCAGCGCTTCAAGCTGCGTTCGCACCCAGAGGATGGACGGATGGAGATTCGAGCCAACCAGGGCCATTCGGTCCAGGTAAACAGAGCAATGTATTTTCGGATCATTTGTATTCCAGAACAGAGACATGTGGACATCTGTGGCTGACACAGAAAATAGTTTTCAACAGCAAACCAGAATGCCTTGCCAGGATGTTTGGGGATATGTTGTATTCAGTGTTATATTTGTGCTGTTCATTTAATGTGCACCAAAACGGCTTTTAGATGGATCACTTTTCCTCTTCGTGGACTAACATGATAAGTTTATATGCACTGTATCCAGTACAGTTTTTTTTCCAACTTTTTCCCAAATAGTAGTTTACTTCACTATCACTATAGATCTTTATAACTAATCAAGCTAAAACATCCCCGACATTCTCTTTACAAAGTCTAACAAAACTCGTAATCGTAATTAGTCCATCAAACTTCTCCCTGGTTCCTTTGCTGGTGTCAGGTGAGGGATTTGGAGCTGAAACCGGTCCTGCCTGGTTCTTCAGACTATCCTGCTGAGGCCGTTCATGGCTCCTACCTCAGCAAATGGAGCTCGATCCAGCAGCAGGGTCTGAGCCGCATGAAGAGGACGCACATCCACCTGGCAACCGGACTCCCAGGGGAGGATGGCGTCATCAGTGGTAAACTCTGCATGTGGTGTGTGTGACAGAAAAGGAGACACACACGCGTGTCTTCTGGACATTGATAAAACTGGTCCTACAGCATTATTCATTTCCCTCCAGGAATGAGAACAAACTGTGATCTTGCCGTGTTCATCGACGTCCCAAAAGCTCTCGCTGGTAATTTTAGCCTTTTGACTGTTGCCCAATTCAGTCCACATGTTGAGCCAATATCTCTCTAATGTGTGTTTTATATGTATTTGTGACCGAACAGATGGTATCGAGTTCTTCTGGTCAGAAAACGGCGTGTTGCTGACTGCAGGTGACGCAGAGGGAAAACTTCTCCCAAAATACTTTAGCCGAGCCTTAAGACTGAGACCTACACGTAAGAAAAACTATCACATGGATTTTCTGATTTTGTTTTGAAGGATTTATCATCTCCTTGTTCACTGAGGTCACTCTGGTCCTGTGTTTCAGGGAGCATCCTGCCACTTCAGTAGCAGCAGCCTGCATCACCTCTATGTAACCTGGGGGACACACACCTCAGGCTTCCTGGAAGACGGCTCCAGCCAAGTCCGCCAGTGGGAGGAACCAATGTTTTGATTGATTGCGTTAGGTGGGTTCAAAACAATGGTGATGATTCTTACTAACTAATTAAACAATGTATCAAACTATTACAAAGAAGAGTTAGTTGAGACTCTCCATTATATCTGTACAGTAAATACAAAGCAGCTGCTTAGCTTAGCAAAAAGACAGATTTATCCAGTTAGCCTTATTCTGTCAATATTTAGTTAACAAATTCATCTTCACAGCACCTTTAAACATCACCACTTAACAGGTTATATATTGTTTATTATTTTATACAATGTAAAATCACAATACATATTAAGCTGCCCAGTTGTTCCCATCTGTTTCCAGTGAACATGCTAAATTTACTTTGGAGTATTTTAACTGAAATTGTGAAAACAATCTGGAAAATGAATAAAAGTGCTGTAGGAAAAGTGAGAGTTTAAATAAAGGAATATGTATATATTTTTTTTTATAAGTTGATTTTTGAATTGGTCCAAATTTTCTTTTGATTGAAAAATGTAAGAATAGTTAGAAAGATCTGATTAAAGCTTTGATTAGTGGAACTTTACTGTGTTGATATTGAATGTGTCCATCTATGAGTGTACAACAGTTCTTATTGTGAATATGACCATTACACATGTTGTTTATGAAGAGTTTACAGTATCAAACATGCATGTTTATGGGGTTCTAAATATGTTCCTGGGTTTTTCTCTCCTGCTCTGATTAGAGAGCCCTTGACCATTCCCCTAAGTGTTGGCTGTGATTAAGCATCATAGAAATCCCATCAGTGTGGGGATACTAATTCATCTGTGGTTGCAGGAAGTTCTCACCTGACTGGGCTACCATCCCGTGATTGGTTGAGGCTCATACTAGTTCCCTTGGTAACACTTGGCACTTTGGCATGAGCATCCTCGGGAATAGGAGAGTCAATTCAGAGTTAATCCTAAATTAAACTAAATTGGAGAACTTGTCATGGAAAGAAACAGGAAAATTGTAGGGAAACATCTTTATTTATAACCAAATTAACCAACTTAAGCTAACGAATGTCACTTTTTACATGTTCCCATTGTATTGTTAATGCTAAATAAACTATGGCCCAAATAGATGACCTGGTCAATCTTTCTAAAAAGTTGTAAAATAACACTAGTCACAATCACACACACGCACACACTCTGCCTGCTTGCACCAACAAACAAACAAACATTTGCGTGTGTGGTTAGCCATGTGACTCTAGGAAAGCAGAGGGTGCAGAAACTGTGGTTTTTATTTAACGGACTGACTTTACTGTGACTTGTAAGATATGGACACACTCACAGCATGTAAGAGGAGATAATTGATCGAAAGCTTCCTGCGTAACAAACAACAGAAGTTACCACCATATGTCACGACTACCCTGGAGGGAAGACAACAGATCATTAAAAGTGGATTATTGTATTTATCCTAATAAATCTTTGTTTATCCATATGTTCATGTGGCAAATATTGTATTTCTAATTGTTTGCTCTCATAATAATGTAGCACTTATGTGATATTCATTACTTACAAACGTTTAAGTGATAATATGACTGCAGCGGTGGACAAAGTTTAGCTTTGCATACTGAATAATACTGATTACAAGTCTGAATACTAAAGGGTGAAAAAGAAAAGTAGCTGGTGGCTCATCCAAAATGATTTTGTCCCAGTGATGCTGAACCAGATGTTTACTCCGTCCTGAAGGCAAGTAGAAGTCAGCATGAGGACCCGTCGACTTGAACTCATGTGAAGTCCTCCATCCTCTGACGAAAACCAGTGTGTGTGAATCTAACACTAGATAAAAACATAAGTGGGCTGATAAAGTGGGTTTACACATTAACATATGAGCAGTATATCTCTTTTTGACACTTTTTTTGCATTCGACTGAATGCAACCTAGAATGCACGGTGTGTTTTCGTCTCAGAGAGCTTCATGGCCTCCGGTCAGCTTGTGAAAGAGTTCCTCATTGAGCGTGTCGCTCTTCTCACGACTGCGTGTTGACATGAAAATGTAGCCTCCAATAAACTCATGAACGATTTTACAGTCAGCAGTCACGCAGCTAAACGCGATGTTGATGTTGCCTTCAAACTCGATGGCCATCTGGAGGGGTCAGAGAAACACACGCACACAAGGAAACAATTGTTAGCTAAAGATGAATGTATAATATCAGAAATGATAATAAGACAGCGAAAAAATACAATGTTGACAATTTATTAGGGGATCCTTTAAAAGAGACATTTTCAATTTTTCTTTCCCCTAGTGTATAATTGGTTTGTTTCTATGTAAAAGTTCTGAAAAGCTAAAAAAGCTGTAAGTCCACAGCTCCTCTCCAGCACAGAACACACTGCTCCTGAAGCTCCTGAAACACCTTCTCAGTGGTTCGGCCGATACGTCCGCACCATCGAGGTGTCAGGGACATCACCCACCTTCACATAATGCATGCCAGCAGGAAGTCTGGTCCCCCCCTGATAAAGCCAGGTAAAGTAAGAGAGGAGGCTGACATTTCTAACATGCACCGGAAGCAGTTGACCAATCACAACAGAGAGAGTCAGCCGGCCAATCAGATTAGACTGGGCTTTGGAGGGGGGTCTTAAAGAGACAATGTGTCTCTTTTAAAAGATAACTCTTCCCTGTAAGAACTAAAACTCCTCTGGTTTTCTAGTCAGTGTTAATGGGGTCTCTTCGTGTATTCCCATTTCTAAGGTTTTATTGCTGATCAAGTCACCAGTGTTACGTAGAGTTTCTCTCTCTGTGTTTAAGTAAAGTTTTTTTATAGGTTTCTAATGTGGCAAATTCAGTCAGACTGACATTTTTGACTTTTCATTAAGTTACCACAAATAGATTAGTGACATAAGATTTTCCACATTCCATGAATGCTAAGAAAACTCAAATTCACCAGCACATCACGCAATAAACCAGATTACAGATTCTGACCTGTCGTATGTCCCAGTTGACGTTCCACTGCTTCATGTTGTTGTAACGCCATGTCTTGACCACATCACCCACCCCCAGGTCAATGCGGATTAGACGGTTAGGGGCGATGCCCATTACCTCGTCTTTTCGGCTACCTTTGAACCTATTGGTCAGAAAATGTCTTGTTAAATTCTTGCTTTGGATACCATCACTCTTATCAACACTCATGTTTACACCACGACTGTGTCAAGAGCAGGGACTCATGAATGAATGTTTGAAAGTTTCAGAATTCATCTTCTGAATGTGTCAAGCGAATAGGTGGTAGTTGCAGACAATCTACATTTGAAAGTCATTTTGACAACATTTTTAAGGATCTTAGATGTTTGTATTGTTTGGCCTTAAACTGTTTACTCTTCATTTCTGAAAAGACCTTCAACTTTAACAGTCATTGATATATTTATGCTGTGTATGAACAAATGTGTATTTACATTTTACGTAAAAGGAGGAAATATGTAAAATTATGAAAGTTCTAGATTTCGGACATCATGTTGTGAACAAAAAAGATTAAATTGATGAATTCTGAAAAAGCTTCTAAGTCAACTGTAAACGTGACCTGACAACGAAGTATGAGAGACCAAAGTCAGGAAGAGCCTGCCAGATCTGCAGGAAGCGCGTGACTGCATCAGTCAGCGAGAGCTGAGCCACGTTCTGGTACGCGTCCAGGATACGAGGGGTCAGCTGGAGGAACAGGCACAGGGTAAAGATCAGATGTAAACATACATTTGCTGCACAAACTGATTCAGTCGATATCCATCCCTGGGCTGCTGCAGATGTCTAATACAAATAAGAAACCTTGCATCGACAATTTTTTTAATAATTTGGTTTCTATGTAGAAATTCCTCCTCCTGTGTGGCTGTTGTACCTGTTTGATTTTGTACTTCTTGTGGTAGCGTGGCGATACCAGACTGTGGGCATTGATGCTCTCGTCACTGGCAGGTGCGTTACCGTGGGAACCAGTGTTGGTTTGCTGCATTGCCAGGAAGGAGTGGATGCTCTGTATTTCACTCTGGAAACTGCTGTCGGCGAGACTCTTGCATTTGGAGGCCAGCCGACATGCAGCCATCCACTGAGCATACTGCTGCTTCTGGAGGGCGAGAGGCAGAGACACAGTGTAGTGCAAGAGAGAGAGTTAGTGAGTGAGAGTAGAGGAGAGGTGGAACTGGGGTCAGAGATGTGAGATAGTGAGACAACGACATGAGGTGTTGAAAGAGAGGTGATGGAACTGAGAGGATGTCACATACAGACACAAGGAGAGGCGTGTGTGTGTGTGTGGGGGGGGGGGGGGCCTTACGTTTTCACAGCGCAGATAGACCTCGTTCATTCCCTCAGGTGCTGGTATCAGGAGTCTGATTTGGAACTTCTGTGCAGCCACGTTAACGTCTGGCGCCACTTCACACCCTGTGTGCAGAGTCAATATTACAGTCTAAGAAAACTGACATGTTACAGTTATGGGTCAGACATGGCGATGGAATAGTGTTGGAACATACCGAGGAGGGGAACTAGGCTATCCACAATATATGGAAGTAGTAATGTAACAGTAATGCTGTAGTAATGTAGGTGATCATTTCTGAGCAGTGACGTTTCACAGATCTGAATAAACAGGATGCTAAACTATGACTGCCGGTTCGTCTGCCACTAATGGTTACATACTGACTTACAACTATTGCTGACCTGACTTAGCAGGAAATATGATACTAATAAAAAGTATGATAGTCTGTTCATTACCTTTGAGGTTTATCTGTTGGATGGGCTCTCCGATGCTCTCCTCTTTGCTCTTGAAATACGAGATGGATGTATCCTGGAACTTGAACCAGTATTGTTTGTATCCCTTCAGTGTCAGCCTCTTTGGTCTGAAACACAGTCACATGGATAGGTTTCACCAAATGAACTGTTACCGGTCCATGTATAATAGAAATGATAAAGGAATTTGTTTTGGACATTGGCTCAAAAGTCAAATATTAGTTCAATAGCAGATGTTTATTTATGTTTATATCATTATAAAGATGATTTAATGTGGACCTGAGAGGTTGGAACATGAATCTCACCTGAATATCTTCAGATAGTCATTGAGTTCTGGTGCAGTCATGTTTTCCTGGAGGAATAGATAAATGATTCACATTTCACTCTCGTGTTTCCATGAAGAACAACGTAAACATTATTATTCTTTGAAATCTCTCTTTAAACTCATACTTCAAACAAAAATAAACAAGAACGTGAGTCAAATATGTCTGACCAGCAGATCGGAGGCGGAGCTGCTCTCTCCTTCCATCTTGACTTCTAGACACTGCAGGGCTGATTCCAGGTCATCCATGGCTGCACTGGAGCTCAACATCTGGGGCTCCGACTGAGACACCTTACTGATGTGGTACTACACGAGTTTCAATGTAAGACAGGAGAGTGATAATCATGTACGAGATGTTTAAATGTGTTGGAGCTTCCTATTTTCATGTAGATCCAAAAATCAGTTTATAAATGGTGACATTTTGTAACTTGTCTTAAAGAGGGGAAGAACCTTTGCAACTAGGTGTATCTTTAACATAAATCTGTTATTAAAGTTATAAGAATTGGGTGTAGAAGAAGTTATGACTAGTGTCCAGATGAACTTTTCAATTCCTGTAAAATGGGACACTTCAGAGTTTCATAGGGGAATCGGTCACTTCCCATAGAGCATTTTCAATATAATGGTTCCATTTCTGGTGAGGCACCCATGTCTCCCTCAGCAGCAGAGTTTTCTACCTGCAGAGCTCCAAACAGCATCATCTCCTCCTCGGTGCAGTCGATGTCCTCCAGCAGGATGTTCCAGCGAGCCTGCTCATAAAGTTGGGTCAGACGCACAACATCGTACTGCAGGGACACACGAGAGGAATGAGAGGGTGAAGGTGAAAAAATGGTTATACTGTCACTGTACTGTAAACAAAAACATGCTGTTTTAACACACACACACACACACACACACACACACACACACACACACACACCTTGGGTTCTATGTCATAGAAGGCGAAGTATTTGAAGCGAAGCCAGAGTCGATCATTTTCTCTGATGCCCTGCTGCATAAGACAATGGGATGAGTCCAACCACCTGAGAAAAAGTTTATATGTGAAATATATCAATATACGTATATATTTTTTATATTTTTGTGATTGCCAAGTACAGGAGAAGTACCACAATTCCTGAGATCTACTGTGTATCTGTCTGTGTATTGTTGAGACCTGTCAAAAGGAGAATTTCCTTCATAAATATTCATTTGTATATTTTTTCATTTGATTTTTCACTTTAAACTTGAGAAAGACGGTTGGAAGAAAAGAGTGAAAAAAAGAATAGGCAGATAGCAGTAGTAGTAATACCTTTATCAACCAAGACTGGTACAACTGAAAAGTTCTATGTCCTTGTTAACAACATGTTTACTTTTCTCAAAGTACAAGTCAAAATTTGAGATGTGAAAGAGGCTTGAGTCAGTGAATTAGTATGACACATCTACAATGTAGACACTTCTCTTCAGTTAAAAGTCAGAACCATGATTCCTTAGATTCAGACTCTTTTAGAGAGACAGGAGGCCTGAAGCAAAACTTTGTATATAACCTGTTATATATAGTATTAAACTGTGGGGCTGTAGAGCTTTAACCTAGTTTGTTCTTGTCTTAAAAGCCACAGCTCCTCACTTTGTTAATTAAGTTTAGGTTGGTTTTTAGCACACGTGTATGTGTATGAACATACCTGCCATTGATATGGGCCTTGTCTACCACGCTGGCTGCGCGGTACTGCTTGGCTATGACTTCTGGGGCGGGGGGAGGCTGAGTAACCGACAGCATCTTGTAGATTGCCTCCATCTGAGGTGAGTCAGCAAAGTGAGCTGGCATGCCATTGTACAGACAAGGCCGGGACACTGTAAATGAGGAGTGAGTTGGAAGGTTACAGTAATATAAAAATATATAAATAAAATCTGACCTCCCCGATTAATGTCTCAGTTTTTACTGTAAAACGCACAATAGCTGATTTAGAAAAAAGAAAGAGAAGAAAGTTGCTACTATGGTTTATTTATTTGTATGGCACCTTTCAGACAAGCACCACGAAGTATACTTAAAAAGCTGTATTAATCATACAATCTTTTTTCAATTAAATTGTCTGTTTGTATAAAAGCTCCTGAGGATAAACTATCTCAGCCTTGATTGTCCCTCAGTTTCTTCTCAGAGGCAAAACAGACTCAAATCAGGATCTTTCAGTGATTATTGTTATTACCTTAGCCTCCACTCAGATATTGAAAAAGGTTAAAAGGTTATTTTAATCAGTTTCTTTATGATGGCACGGATACAAAGGGATACCATTAAGGACAAATAAAAAGGTGAAAATGGCAGTAGTAAATCAATCAATGACAACATTTGACATATTCTACTTCTACCACATAAACATTTTAGAAATGTCAAACTTTTACATAAATTCTCTCAGAGACACCACTTCTCGGATGTGTTCATGACGGGTGCGCGGAGTATGAAGTGTGAGCTGTGTACCTGAGGAGAGAGGCACCTCGGTCAGGTCGTAGATCTCCTCCGCTGAGTCTTTGTCTTTCTTCTTCTTTTTCTCCTCTACAGGCCGAAGCAGGGAGAACTCCTCAGGGTGACGGATGTCTGTAGAGGTAACACAGAGGAAATAGACATTTGATTTATTTAGCAGAGTTTGTCTCAGCTGTAATACAATGGTAGTGTGTCTGATTCCAGGTCAGAAGAATGCGTGTGTGAGGGTGTGTTAAACAAAGTGGGGAACACGTTTTTCAACTTCTTCTTCTAAACAACTGTAAACACAGTACAAATCTGTGCTAATACATAAAAACCTATGATACAAAGCGTATTGAAACCTGCAGAGTATACAACTCAAACTCTCCGAATTGGCCTGTGCTGCTCAGCTTATTCTTTACAATTATACAATTATACCAATTTATACAACTGATCTCATAGATCAGCTTTGTTCTCATCCTCAGTGAGTTGAATTGTGTATATATACTGTATCTGCCGATCCAAAGGCTTTTCAATACGATACGCTCTACCACCGTTTATGGTATTATATGTTGACAAACCTGTTTGCACCACGTGACTCTGTGGCGCAACGGTAGCGCGTCTGACTCCAGATCAGAAGGTTGCGTGTTCAAATCACGTCAGGGTCAGGATGGATAATTTTTTTAAACTATTGTTAAGTGCCACAAGCCTTTTGAAACTGTAACAAAAAGTGACGGTAAAATGTTCTATTCTTTTCTTATCGTGATCATTCAGTAAATCAACAATTAGATTCAAGAATCACATCAAAAGATGTTCCAACCCTAACCCACGGACAGTAATGACAAAATCCCTGGAATGAAACCACTGGGAATAATAGGCTGATTGAGTCTTTATGTACTGAGTTATAATCCGTTCACAAGAGAGTTTACAGAGAGTTATTTCTGTGTCTGCGTCTAACAACCTGCTTCATGGTAAATTTGATAGAAATCAGAGCTTTCTTAAACTGTACCTCAGCTCCCTCTAAGCTGCTTTTCTACTGACAGATTTCATTATTTCCCCTAAGTCTGCTGCTTTTCAAAAACCTTTCCAGTCAGTTGCCACCTCCAGGGGATTTTCTGGTGAGGAATCGAGATCAAGAAGTGCCACAATTAGACCTAATGAAAGCACAGCAGATGGTGGAGGACTTGTTTTCAGTCAATGGTATGTGTGTGTGTGTGTGTGTGTGTGTGTTGTTACATTCAAAATAGATTGCAACATATTAATGAGACACTTTTACATATTCTGAATAATTAGGTCGTGAACTGCTACTGAGTAGAAGTAGAAAGAAACAGAACTGAGGGAATAGTTAATTACTCTATTACATTAGAGGTACTAAGGAAAGAGTGAAACAAACAAACAAACAAAGAACGAATGGACTCACTGAGCATCCTGCAGATGCCCATCACGGTCTGGAAGACGGGGTTGGAGAAGCAGGCGTGGAGCCTCAGGGTGATGCCGTTGGGCAGACCCAGCTTCAGGGGCTTGTGTCGGGGCATGAAAAGCAGCCGAGCATCAGCATGGATTTCGTATTTCTCCAGAGTCCAGGACGTCCTCAGCAGCCACCGCTGCTTCTGCTCCCACCACAGGGCATGGTCCGACCAATCCCGCTTGATCTCTGCAGAGGACACACAGAACAAGCAAATGTCACTGAAGGCTGAGGATGAGTTAACATTCGTTTGTTTCAAGCACTCACAACAGTAAAGTGACAACAAGAGGAAAACTATTAATTTATATCGTATACGTTTTATGTAGCCTTGTGCTACCGTTCATTTCATTAGGAACAATCCATTTTATGTGACTGCATGTGATGCAGTGGACAGTAGACACAACTATTAAATTACTTATATTAATTATGGTTCTGTTCTGTTCAATTATAGAGGCTTCAAGAGACACAGGTGTTTACCTTCTGTTTTATGTAAAAATGTCTGCTGTGAAAAACGTTTATCGAAACTACATATTTAAACAGTTGTGGCAGTAAATGAGAATGAGTCATGGATATTTGTATTTGTAGTTTGATAAGGACCTCAATGTTCAGTGACTCTGTGGCGCAACGGTAGCGCGTCTGACTCCAGATCAGAAGGTTGCGTGTTCAAATCACGTCAGGGTCAGTTACTCTGACCAATTTCAGAATTTTCTTTGGACTGTGTGTGGATCATTATGTGGTGAGTTTGTGGCTTTAATGCACCAAGCACAATAAATGTAGTGATAACTTTATTAATGGTAATAAATCAGTTGATGATTAGAATAAAATGGTCACTAAGCTCCTTGCTCGTCTTTTCTTTTGTCCTAATTCTCTCACAGGAAATCCCAAAAGCATAGCATAGCAGCCACCTGACTTAAATTCCCCCAATGACGTATAAGAGATTGCAAATGACGGCTATGTACAAAGAGATAAATATAATATTATTTGAGAGATTGAGAGACAGACTGAGACAAAAGCGTCAGACAGACAGTGACCTACGTGTCTTTTCCACCAGCTTGAGAATGACCCCTCCGACGTGGAGTTCAGAGGTCACGCTGAGGTTGACAGGTGGGGAATCGGGCCCCAGGTCCTCAACTGTGACTGCCAGGTCCCACGCTGCCATACTGGGAGAGAGAGAGAGAGAGAGAGGAATGAAGGAGTAAGGTGTGATGGAGTGGAGTAGACAGATACCAGGAGAGGAGAGGAAAGCAGCAGAGACAAACATGGAGAGAAAGAAGCTCTAGATTTCTTCAAACTGAAAACAAGTTGTTAAAAAGGGTGGTCAGAGAGGGATTTTTAAATGTTTGATAAATGTGATTCATCCAGTGTGTACAAAAGATGAACAAGACAGATCTTATTGAATGATATCAAAATAAAACATCCATTTCACTGCCAACATCAACTCTTCAAGTGAGGTATTAAAATTGATCAGATGTTTCTTCATGGACATTTTTATAATTTAATCATTATTTTCCTGTCAGTAGTGAGAGGTTATGCACTTAATCTCCGAACTAATTGTTAACATGTTTAAAAGTATGAAAAAAGATCATAGCATTGTGTGTCAAAAATGTGAAAGACATTTTCCAAGAGGGTAAAACTGCTGTGAAAAGGTAAATTACACATCCTGTTAAAAGAGCACGAGGGAACTAAATATTAAACTTATTATACGAGACAAAGAAAACTTGCATATTATATTACACAGTTCAAAGTCACATGATACGGAGTAACACGAACACACACGCATACACAAACTGGATGACCTTATACTGACATGTCCAGTTTAAAGAGCACTTCCTTTTTCTGCTTCAAACTATCGCCATGGACGCACACTTCCGCTTTCTGACGCTCCCACAGTGTGATGTTCATCTCGAGCTCAAACGGTTACTGCGTGTGTTTGAGAGGGAGTCCGATTCCAAGAAATTACAGTTGATATGTGTTAGTTCCTCAGTTTTTTGTATTTTCAAAGACTGGTATCACAAACGATACCATGGAAATGAAGAGATGTTGGGTCCGCACCACTCCTCACCTCTTTTAGAGGTCTAAACTTACTTTACATTTATCTGAGTGGGTTCCGATGTGTAACCAGTGAACCAGTTTCATTGTATTATATAAAGCGGCGTAACCTTTTTGTGATACAGAAGCCTCACATGTACACACCCCATCCTAACTTTCTCCGTCACTCATGCTGTCACACACACCATCACACAGTACAAAAACATTACCTTCAGTTTCCTCTGTTCAAGGTTTTGAGAGAAGCAAAGTGGAGGGACCCCTGTGCCTCTGCCAGATCGCTGAAGAAGCTCCCCACGTTTTCTGAGAACGTTTTGTGTGATGAGTTGTCGCGTCTCTCGGGTTGGGTTGTGGTCTGTGCAGCTACATCTGGGGTGCCTTTGTCACTTCTGTCAAGAAAGGCTTGTTCCTTTTTTTGTCAGTTTCCGCCAGGCGGAAATGTGAAATAGGCTCAATCTTGACTGACAGGCCGTGTGAGTTACTCATATCAGGAAATGTGCATGTGCATATTCCTACAGAATATGTGGAGGAATTGTTGAATGACAGACAATACACAGTATCACTCTCTTCCATTTGTCAGTTAGCAAGCACACACACAACTCATGGTAGACCACAGATCCCATTTGGAGTTTTGCAAGATTAGCAATAAGTAGTCTTAGGATATGTGTTATTCACTCTGCCTAGAAAGTTATATTTCATCTATATTTGTTGTATGTTTGTTTGTTAGCAGTATTATGCAAAAATATTTTACCTCCAGTTTGAAATGAAGGGATAATGGGTTTATAGCTAAGCCTTTCAGTTGGCACTGTCCACTGGGAATCTCCTGTACATTGTGTGAGCAGCAAAGTCAGAGAGTAATGTTAACCTGATTAGGGTTGACTGGTTGAGGGAAAAAATCCTTCAATCGAATATTGATTTCCTGAACTACAATCATGGACACAGTCTACTGATATTCAGTTGCACGAGCCGCTAGGGGGCGCTCAAATGAAGGAAAAAAAGCATAAAGTTGCCTTTAGGGACCGTTTTTACGTTGTGCATTTTGGGCTGAAGGAGAGAAACACAGTCAACAGTGTGAATAGAAAACTATACTACTGCATCCTACTGCAATACGATGTGTGAAAGTCATTAGACAGATAGTCCTAATATGTAATTATTTTAAACTGAAAAAAAATACATGCGTATGAGTATATTTTTATTTTATTTTAACTTTTGTTAAAGCCCTGATTCCTTTCGAATAAATATTCTGTAAATATTCACATTTCAGATGTGTATAAAATTTAAGAAACGTTCTGTGATCGGTAAAATAATTATGTATATAATACTTGTTGCCATGATAAACTATTTCCGTAAATTTTTAAGGCGGCCTCGGCGTTGTTTTGTCGGCCTCGGCTCTCGCATGTCATGTGACTGTGTGAAATAAAAAATAAAAGTAGTATTGGCCACACTGTTACATTTCATTTTCTCTGGTTATAACAAAACGTTTGTAAAACAGCATTATACATCATGTTAACACATATTTACACGTTTTAATATGAGTATTTCGAGTGACAGTTAACTGGCCACCCCCCCTCCTCTTGTAGATGGTAAAGTCCACACGTTTTGCTTCCAAAACAAAAATGGCACATGGAAGCTGGCAGTCAGACGTGCAGTGAAACGTCCGGTGCGTGGCTCGAACCGAAAACGAAACGTGTAGCCGATATCCGTCTCCGGTGAAGCTTCTGTAACTCGACCCGCTATCGCAGCAACCCCTTCCCCGTTACTAACATGGCGCTGCAAATATCAGCTCTACTTTCACATGTCAGAGCCCTGCCCCGCTCCTCCGGCTCCCTTCTCCGTATCCGGGCCGATTTCCAGAGAGTCGCGGCCAAGTTCAAACACACAGCGGCTCCAGGAAGTCCCCGGTCGGGATGGAAGCCAGCCACAGGTCCTCCCCGCGGCCATATTAACGCTGCCCTCCGAGCAGAGAAGTTCTCCGCAGCAGCGGCGGCCGCTCTTTGGAAGTCCAGTCTGGGCCACAAGGGGAGGAGAGGCTGGCTGGGTAAGGTCGCCCTCGGTGCGGCCGTTGGAGTGAGCACAGTCGCGCTGGTCAGGTGTCTCCACACCGGGACCCTGTCCGCCATGCCCGTCAAAGTTAACCTGAACTCCCCGGAGGGAGACTGGAAGGAGACCAAGGGTGAGCCCGAGCCACGAAACCAGAGAAGATGCACATTTAACAGAGCTGTCAACCTGCCACTGGTTGATAGATGTACACAGTTTACACTAAAGTTTAACTACCAGCCCCATGCATGTAAGATGAAGATGATGATGAGCACAATTATCTAAGAGCTTATGGCTGCACAAACATCACCTGAACGAGTAAAATTTGTTTTAACACTTTCCCGAGTCAGAGTCGAGTTAGTTCACAAGATACCGTACAGCACTATAAGACACTTTAAATATAATTAGATTCATTTATTTATAAAGGGCCTATGCTAGGGTAAACAAATCAATTTATATGAAACACACTAGTGAAAACATCAGTAGGATTTATTTCTTTTCAATTTCTGCCAATTGAACCCTTTCACCTAAATCATACACACTGGAGCTTTAAGGTTATAAGATGAAACATATAAACATATCAGTAACATTTGAAAGTCTTTCTCTTGACGTAAAGTGGAGCTTGATGAATATCAGTTGTAAGTTCATAAATGACAGACAGTCCATTGGCAGCACGTGGAGCAATCCCCTCGCGTCTATGTCCTGTTAAAACAACCAGAATGTTATTGCTGTCCTCAACTGGCAGGCCGATACACCATTAACTCGGTAGATCGTGCTTTTGCTATGCCCTGATATACCTGCATAAGAAGAAATATTTGCATGTATTGTTGGGTTTTGTACAAACATGCACACACACACTCACAGGGGTGAAAATAGTACCCAGCTTATGGCTATGTCAGCCCACAAAGTAACAAGTATCTCGCTATCTGGTCTCTATCTTCATTATATACCTCAGATGTCTTGCTGTCTCTGTCAGTGAAGGACCGGCGTAAGCACTACAGGACGTCTAACTTTGTGCCATTGGACGACATCCCAGTGTGGACCCCCACTGCAGGTCAGAAACCCAACATCAGTCGAAGTCACTGTCTTGTTTACTCAGGAGTGGGGAGCTGTGGTGGTGAAACTCTCTCGAAGAGAAGTAAAGACATGTGTACAAGTGTTATTTGGCTTTTGACCTCACTACATCGAAGAACTTATACAATTCTACACCAAGTGCATATCAAGAATTTATGATCAACACAGAGACTTTGAAGCACCTTGTTTTCAATATGTAATATAAATGTTTATGCATAAATAGTGTATAGTGCATAGTGTACGTGATGTGTAAACTCTTTTCACTGTACAATACAGCAGATATTTAGGCGCTGTCATGATTTTGCTATCCAAGTTGCTCTGATGCTGTTGCTATTGTTATGCAGAGGCTAGGTTGTCTTAATTTAGCCATTGCATGTCCTCTTTATCGCTGAAGACCAAGAACTATGGTTGATTAGAGGTAATGGAAACACATTTGTCTTTTATAATTCAATCATAAAGCAAGATACCACTAATGTAAAGTCTCTGTTACAATTAATCATTTTTTAATAAATGAATCTGGCTGAGTAGATCTGGTGATGTAAAAAAATGTGTGGGACTGTGTTGGGAAGATCAATGTCAAGTATCAGTAAGGATAACAGTTACTACAAATTCAAGAGGAGAGTTAAGCTGCCAGTCAAACCCAATTTGTCCACACCCACATAAGAGGTCTAATCACAAATCACTTGTGTGGGTGGACTATCGGTGTCCAGTGGCTTTAATTTTGTTATTTTGATGGTAGGTATGGGACCAAACCACCAACACACGTCCCTTGTGTAAATTTACCAGATAAAAAATGGCTCATCATCAGACTGAATGTTCATCCTGTATTTCTGTGTCTCATTGTCAGGTGGTTCTGAGCCAAGCCGCTATCAGAGGAATGAGAAGTTTGACCAGAAGATTTCCCTCTACAGCGGTGACATCACCAAGCTGGAGATTGATGCTATTGTTAATGCAGGTAGGTGTGTGTGTAAGTGTATGTTCTTAGTTGAAACAGTGAGGGGGTGTGTCATCCAACATGGTCACAGAGGATCTATTTTTACACATGTAAAATAAAAATGTAAAATGGCATAAGGCACGGTTTTCTTTCATTTTTATTTCCACTATTTGCTGCAAAAGTCATAGTTTTCATCGGGGAAAAGAGAAAACTCATGCACGAGAATAATATGAATAAGAAAGCCATCCAGTTGGAAATATGAGAACGGATTAAGGATTTAAAAGCTTGGTGCTAAACTGAGTACACCCTCTGTTCCCTTTGTGCAGTGCTGTGCATGTACTGTACACAAATATAGCACAAAACACCTGAGAAGGCGGTTTGTGCTGTGATAATGGGTGATGCTTTCTGTGTGTGTGGGAGGGAATGTACAAGCTTTTATATGGTTACCAACATACTGGGAAGTTTGCTTCGAACTAGTGTATAGTACAGAAAAATAAAAGAACAGCAGAATGTTTGAGAATCAGGGGGACTGGAATCCAAAGCAGGCAAAGCAACACAAAGGGTCGATGAGAAATCTCAGTCCTGAAAAGATTATGTGCTCCTTTGAAATGGATCAATGTTAATTTTAAAAGCCCAAACAAACTGTAACTTCTGGTGTTTTGTTAGGGTATAACCATGATAGTCAAGTGTCAATGAGCACAGCTAGTCCTATATTTTGTTTGGGTACCGCAAATAATCTGTACTAGTGCATATGTCCTTGAAGGGCGTTGATGGTCCCATCAAACACATTTTTGTTTTTGTTTTGTTTATGTAGTTTCCTCTAGTAATTTGTCCTGGGATACTACTTCTTTATTGGGAAGAAACCATTAATTAGCTACCGCTGCAACGTCTAATTAATTTAATCATCAATTAACTTGTTGATTTCTTTTTTTCAATTAATGAATTTATTGTTGTGGTCAATTAAATGTTAAAAAAAAATAGCTAAAATTTCCCCATTAGAAGTTTTTAGAAGAAAAAGTCAACACCCCAAAGGTATTCATTAAAAAAACAAAAACAACTGGAACTAATGTGTTCGTTTGCATAATTAAGCAACTCCAGCATTAGATGGATCATCAATTTGTTGCAGATACATTTTCTGGCTAAACTTATATATTTTTTATCTATTTTAATGTGGAGCCTCCTTGTTACTATGTCAAAAAACAAATTCAAGTGCTAAAATGAAACAGAAGTCAATAAAAACTCAAATATCAGGAATTGTTACTAAGAGAAGATATTTAAAATTTCTGAGCTCTGATAAATTTGGGCTTTTCGTAGACTAATCAATGTCATACAGAGTAATTAGTGCGCAAACACTGTAACTTCAGTCATTGTAGCAGTTGAATAACAGGTAAAATATATAGCCAACACCAAAAGCTAATAATGGCGCAAGTGCTACTGAGTAGTCTGAGCCTAGTACAGCTTTAATAAAGGAATCATTTAATCTCTAACCATTGTCTCCTTGTTAAAAAGCTTTTATTTAAAAAAACTCTGAATTTACTCCCTTAAGTTGTTACTTTCACCACCAGCATCAAGAAAGATTAGGGTGTTTCTTTTGGCCACTAGATGGGGCCACAAACCTGTTCATGCACTGAAGGCCTTTTCCCACAAGGCTCTTTGGACCTTTGGGAGAAATGTAATCGCGACTTGGCACAGACTAGTATTGGGGGGGGAGTGAGGCAGGCCAGCACGCCTAAATGATGCTTGATGATGAGGCTGTAGCAGAAAATGATAGATTTCCAATGGCAGCTGACTGTCAGCAGGTACATGCTGTGCCAGCATCCAGTGAATGTTTTGATCGTTGACTCTCATTTATGACATTACTGCTTGTGCGTGCTCTGGCAAGCGTTCATTAATGCATCTGCCTACGAATTTTTAAGTAATTATGTGTGTACGTGCAGCGGGCGATTGTAATTTGTCTCTGAGCGGCTGAAGAGGCGACTTTGTCTCGTGTTTTACTGGCGCTTTTACAGAGTCGCACGATGCAAAGTAGCACGGAATTAACAAGAGGAAACTGCCAGTAAAGTGTCGTTTAGCAGAGAGAGGACGAGGCAAGGTGAGGGAGGGAGAGTGGAAAACACAACAGTGCCAGAGGAAACATGACTGAGAGACAGTCAGCACACACCAGCTGACAAAAAGCATGCAGAGTCTGGAGGAGTGAAAAGACGATAAAAGAGAGGCGGGGGGGGGGCGACTGAGGCTTGTATTTAAATCTCGGACTGCATTGCCATGGCAACAAGCAGGTACAGGGTACCCTCAAAGGACTTTTGGGCAGCTCGGCCAGTTCATCCTTTTCTGTGTGACTGATTGGTCGGCTGGGCTGACTGTCTTTGTGGTCATTTTGTTGACTAAGTGGCTGACCTTTTCATTTGATGACTAGCTGAACTTACTGAATGACTAAGAGGCTCAGAGAGTCGCAGTTAAAGAGATAAGCCGTTAAAAAACCAGGGAGCAGCAAACGGACATCGAGGGGAAAGAGAGAAGTGAAGGTTAGTCACGCTCGTTTAGAAAATGACTGGAGCAGCAGAGCTCCAGCATTACAGAGCAGCCACCCTGCACCTGTGGTTTTTGACATGTGGAGGGGAGTGTTGCAGAATTCTGTTCTGGCTGCTCTGAAAGGCCTTGAAGCATCATTTAGCCCCTGAGGCAGCAAACATTCAATTGAAGCCAACTGTGGCCAATTATATGCGATACTGACAGACTGGTCGGCAGGTTGGGAGGGTGGGTGGGGGGCTTCCAGGCCTGGCTGGTGGTGAGCAGTGGACGGCACACACACATAAACACACGGATATGGATGCATACAGAGACGCCCACGCACACCGTGGGTGGATCCATGCAGATACACTGAAGCAGATGTGGATTAACAGGTGGGAACTTGGTTATTTGCTGCTCCCGCCTGTTTCCTCCTCAGTCAGAACTCATCGATCAGGTGAGCTGGGCGTTGCGGGGAGGCCGGGCGGCCGCTGTTTGCCATTTGTGTCGCTCTCAATAAAGATTGGATTTACAGTAACTCTCCACTCCTCCTCCTTATCCTCCACTTCTCCTACTGCCCCTCCACTCCCTCTCTCCCACTCTCCCTCCACACTTTTACAGCCCCTGGCTCCTGCCCACTCCTATAAAACACTATAAACGTAAAAACCCACAAGCACTTAAGAGCCGTCCTGGTGAGGAGAGGGGGGAGGTGGGAGGAAGGGGAGGAGGGTGTAGGGGGGAGGGGCAGAAACATCCTCCTTTTTACACCCCTCAATCACTCCGCCCGGAGAAGGAGAGCGAGATGGAGGGGAGGATATATTGTCTCTGATGGGCTAGCTGATTAAGATGGATTGCACAATGAAATGTCGTTGGACTGATGAGATCTTGGAGTGTGCGTGCATGTGTGAGAGTGTGTGTGTGTGTGTGTGTGTGTGTGTGCACAACATCTCAGCAGCTAACTTTGCATTAAAACCTTTTTCCAAATTGATTAAATGCAAATTTGCTTAGCTCTACTGAGCTGTATTTTTACTCGCAAAAAGTTTTATTCCTCATTTCCATTCTAGCACTCACTGTACTTTCAGCCGCTGTGCACTGTTTACTGTGTGCGACATTAATTGCTACTTATTGTGGCCTCCCCATTTCTCAGCATAGAACCAAAGTTTAATAGAAAAATATTTAAAAACTGGACCGGTTAAACCTCTTGGTATTTTTGTGTAATGTCCTTTTCTCCAGGGGCGCTAACCATGTGTGAGAGGAGGCTGATAAATCTTTCAGGCTCGACTATAAAAAACTGTCCCTAAAATTAAGCCATGCACCGTCAAATGATAACGAATATTCTGCTCTGGTCTCAGTCTTTACAGCTGAACCACTTGTCATCGTCACAATTTTTGCTTGCTGGGAGTCTCTGGGAGTGTGTGTGCTTGTGTGTGTGTGTGTGTATATACAGGACTGTGTGTGTATGTCGCACCTGTGCACATGTGCTTGAATGTATAGGCAAGATCACATACATGCAGAGTATGTGTGTAAGTGCGCACCTGTGCACAGCTGCACCTGCTTGTGGCAGAAACAGTGTGCATAATTCCAGCCTTATGAATGCCAGTGTGCAGTATAATGTCTGGTGCATGAGTGGCTTGTGCATTTTGTGTGCACTCTGCAGGTATCATGTGCGTGTGTATGTGCACGAGATAGGGTCTCCAAGGTTTTCTTCTGCAGGTCAGAGATAAAGCTGTTGGTTGGCACTGGAAACGCACTCACTGTGGCAACAGCTGAGAGATACAAGATTAGGTCCAATAGTTTTCCTGCCCTGCAGGTGACGGCAGAATGAGAGAGCGAGAGAGAAGGAGCATCTATACACTACACTATAACTTCCTCACAGATAAGAAACCTGTAAAGGAAGCACTGATGGATGGATGAGGAGATGGATTGCAAGGACAGTAAGTTGACAGACAAGGAGGGATAAGGGTCAGAAGCAGCTGAAGGGCAACAACACTTAATGTCTCGGCTGCAAATTCCACAGAAATACATCATGTTACCTTCAGCACGGCAACACACGGTGACGAACGTTTTTAAAAAAGGAACGCGGCGGGTCAGAGGGTTTGAGCGTTTCCTCAGAGATGTCTGGAAATTTTCGGCACAAACAAGCCTGTTATGACTAATGGCAGGCTTGAAAAGTTCAGTGATATTTACAGAGTTAACCTGAGACGCTAATCAAAGCCTGAAGCTTGACTCATCTGGAACAATAATAAAGGTTTGAATGTGTATTTATTGCAAAGGTCAGATGCTTACTCAGCTCAAAGTCACATGACGGTATCAAATATGACAAATCAAGCTGCTTGTCCTGTGATCAATGTAAGAAGCAGACAATGGCAAAAAACAACAGTCAAGTCTTTTATGAGTAGAGTTTTAGCTGTGAAATGGTACGTCTGCTTTCCCTCAGAAACATAATAATTTATTCCTTAAGTGTTTTTTTAGAGCTACAACAATTAAACCAAATATTAACCTGCAGCTATTTTTGAATGTTTGGCCAAAGCCAAAATAAGAAACTATCGGTTTCCAGTTTTTATGATTTTAGTGGAGGTGGTCTCTTTTGTAAAAGGTGGCCGTCTTTAACTGCACTGTGGGCCTGTATGTAATATGTAAGCCTATACGCTCCTTATTGCAATTATGTTAAACTGATCTGAAACAATGAAATGGTTAAAAAAACGTACTTTCTAAAAATCTGTGTCATCTTGTACGTACATCAGTAAAGTAACTTTCCTATATCGGCTTAATTTTTCATTATTACAATGCTCTATATTAGGATGGATGCATGGGGCAGTCATCAATAATTCAACATCAGTGTTTTTTGAGCTTGGGCGCTTCCATCGGCTGCAATATATATTCCACCCAGCGGTGGAGCATCTTTTATTGATTCCAGTGGAGTCCATGGCTGATGATGGCTGATAGCTGTAGTGGGGCAGACTGGGGGGGGGGGGTTATAGAGGATGAAGAGATGCGGGTGTTCAGAAGACATGGATGACTGGCCCCGGACAGACAGGCAGACAAGCAGCAGGGCATCGACTTGAACAGCTGGAGCAGAAGAGCGAGAGGCCTGTGCTCAGTGCTCCTGTTTGGTGATTCCAGGAGGATAAAATAGGCGCACCCTTTGCTCTGCAGGTAGAGCCCCTTACATGAGCTTTACCTTACAGTGGCGTGGCGTCATATTCCTTCTGCGAGGCTTCACTGATTCTCAGCTGGCTTTGTCAACGGGGCTTAGCGATGTGCTCGGCGCCAGCATCAGCCTGGCAGACGTCCCCGCTGTCGCCACGCTGCTACAGTGTATATGGCAGATTGTCAGGCCTGACTTGTTGTTCTAAATTGCTTCAGAGCAGCTAAAATTATTTCCCAGATTTAACTTGAGCTACATTTTTCCTACCTGAATGGAGTAATATGGGGACATACAGTGGCAATATTTGCTTACTTAACCACTTTAGAAGGGATTTTACAACATCAAGCCAAGGATTAATGCTACAGTATGTTCTCCGGTTGCTTGTGCTTATGCTGTTGAGTCTGTTCATTTTAAGTATTTACACCATGTAGCAGCTATCCGATTATTGTCCAGTTGTGTAGTATTATATTCGGCTTCCAAATGAATGTTTTCAAGGCAGAATTTCATCTATTGACAATAAACTCAGTCGGCTCCATTCACCGCTTGTATTATCTAAGTGAAGGGCTTTCAAGCTCAGGTGTGAACGCAGCCTATACACGCTGAGGATGCGCGACCTAACGACTTAACAGTGTAGGTGATAGCTGAAGGCTCAGGCTGTGACTGAGGTTAACATCTTACTTTCAGTGATAATAAGAAACGACACGTGTTAGGTTGTTACCTTTTTGAACGTAATTGCCGTCCGCGAGCCGAACAAATGATTTGAACTTGCTGTGTTTGGTTGCCAGGGAAGGTTTGCAAATCCAGGAGCAGCAATCGAAAGCTGAAGCATTTTTGATATTGTGCTTAAAGTCGGCACAAGTGTTGTTGGGAAATCAGAGATGTAGAAAGTGACGCAATGATGTGGCTCTACGGCAGCTCTTGCCCGTAGACATTCAAACTGGTTCTTAAATCGTTTGCCAGTGGAACCAGCTAAGAACCAGCGCTAGATCTCGGTTCCCTTTGGTGGAAAAGGGGTCACTTAGACTGAGAAAGCAGACGCGATCACTAGTGGTCACTCGAGACACATGTAGAAGCATTCTAATGCCAGGTGTGAAATCACGTACTCGGAGCTGTCGGTTGGGATTGAAGACGCATGTTTACAACATGTATGAGCAGGGTGTCTGTCATCGAATCGCTTATTTGGAGTTTTAATCAAGGGAGGCAAGTTGTTGTGATCTACCCGTCTCTGGTAGTACCAGGAGCCCGAGGAGGTGACGAGAAGCCCACAACAGAGACTTCTCGTGCCGCCGAGGTCCCACAGGCTCCACACTGTGCGCTCTCTGTCGCTCCCTCTGCTGCAGTCACCATTCATCTCCCCCACAGCTCTTGTCAGCTCCTCTTAGGTTAGGCTCATATTACAAGATGCAAAATGTCACACCAAGTTTCAGTCGCAGACAAATATTTTAAGTGTGTGTGTGTGTGTGTTCTAAGAAATCCTTAAAATAGATTCTTTAAAACTGGTCTGAGCACATTTGTGTGTCTTGTGCAGTGCTTAGATTAAAATTTGATCAAATTAAAATATATTTCTTCCTCTTTTCATACCTTTCATCTTCAGTTAATTAAAAATTCATTTAGCTAGAGTTGTTTTGTTTACTCAAACATAAAATGAGTACCCGTGCTGCTGCTATGAAGCAAAGCAGGTTACCGATCCCTCATGATCTGCACTTTGTCTCCCCGCCGTAGTAACTGGACTCACTTCCTTACCTCTAGTTCCTATAGCAGCAACCCCACCAAGCTGACTTTGTGTTTTGTGAAGCAGCCCTAATGGACATATTCTCACAATGTGCCTGTCAACTGTCGGTACACTCACGCACTTACAGAGGCATTGCTGATTCTGCTTTAGTTTCAGAGTAAATAAGATGTGCTGTCAAAACTTTGCTCCGTGGTGACCACCTCTCCCCACTCTACCTACCAGCTAATAAAACCAGGACAAAATGACTGTGTTGAGCATCAAACAGAGTGTGACAAATGGAAACATTAAACCCACCCACCTTTTTTTAGTGGGAAGAATAAAATGAGTAAGAGGGTTATATGCACCTGAGTAAATGTGGTCTGAATGGATTTAAATCAGCGAGGTCGACAGTAAGCAGGGAGGCGATTGGCAGTGTCAAAGGCCATGTTCAGATATATAGCTGTTATCAGACGTGAAGAGTGGAAAATGTCTGCACAATATGGTCAGGATGTTCTAGGAGAAACGTAGCAGGAGATAGTCTGAGTCAGTTGGTTCACAATAGCAGGGAAATGTCTGCAATATTCAGGTGAGGGGCTGTACCTGGGTAGAGCAAGCAGGAGGCAGGACCTGACTGAAATCCCTGGCTATCACCGGTGTCGGCCCTTATCACCAAAAGCCCTTAAATCTCATTGTCCTTCAAGGTTGACATCTTCATCTGTGTCTTCTACATGTATGACACCTCTTTTTTTATCCTGAGATATTTGTTTCCTTTCAGGTGCTTTACAGTTTCTGCGTTTGTGATGTGTTTGAAATCACTTGCTCATGGTGAATTCTCTGGATGTTTTCGTTCTGTATTCTCACGTCGACACACTGCGTTCTCACAGACGGGGTCTGAAAGTTTTGATTTAACAAAATCACATTTTACTATGCAAGCCAATATTCGTCGGTTTGTTGATGGAGCAGCTGTTTAGTGCTGAATTAGACTTCTCATATTAGCTGGGTGGTCAGCAGCCTCACTGTTTACATACCAGACAAAGAATAACGGCAACCAGTAAACATTAAGCTATTTTTACTTATACAATATACTGCATGATTACCAATTATCAAAATAGCTGCTTCAGAATTTTCAGTCAGTCAAATAAAAAACCTAATTGACGAAGACTTGCTTTATACAGGTCCTGTTGCTCAAGTCAACGTGTTGTAGGATGGTGTTTAAGCATTAGTGCAGAGCCATCCTTGATTCTCAGCCACAAAGAGCAGTGACAAATACATCTCTACACCTTTATATCAGTGGATTAAATGTATAAACACAGCTGCTAAAGTCTCCAATATCCATGTTTTTATACAGCATATTTTTCTTCTGAAAGAGATGACTGGACTTTATGGAAGCTGTGGATATTAAAAGGTGGTTTGTAGAACTGGTGTAAAATCTAAATTAAAATGTTAGTTTTGCAGCATGAAGGAACCTTGGTTTCTGTATACACTGTGTACCAGTAAAATAGCTTCTGAGCTTCTGAGCTCACATCTAAGCTAGAGTCGTTTCTCTGAGCATCTTTTTGAGGATTTTGAATAAATATTCTTTATGATTTAAAAATGCTCATCGTATGACTTCAGTTTCCAAACTTACATTTGTACACCCTCTTGAAGTGGTTCATTTTGATGGTAACAGCTGCAGGCGTATTTCATATCTTTAAGGCTTTAGATGATGAGCTCCACCACTGTGAGGAATCAGACTCTAAATGCTTCAAATTCGCTTAAAAAGGTGACCGACAT
The DNA here is from genome assembly GCF_947347685.1 of Pleuronectes platessa. Lineage (NCBI taxonomy): Eukaryota > Metazoa > Chordata > Actinopteri > Pleuronectiformes > Pleuronectidae > Pleuronectes > Pleuronectes platessa. Next base: position 15,426,649 of record NC_070633.1, read on the forward strand.
TTGTTTTATGTGCAGCCATAGATCTCTGCTGTTTTTTTTAGAATTCAGTCTCTACATTTATACATTTTGACCCTTGTCTTTTCTTAGCTTAAATCCAGACGCTTATATCTCATACTTTGAATCACAGCACTGGAGTTGTGTTGTCGTGTCCACTCTGTCTTCTTGTATTTGCGTCTCCGCTTGAATTGTGTGAATTCAAATGCATTAATTTTAACAGTGCCGCTGCTCTAGTTCTCCAGTCCAGATCTGTCCGAGTTCATTACGGTACAACTGTCAGAAAGACCACTCTGCTGGTCATTTGGGCAGCGACATTAATGCTCGCTGTGCACTGAAAATTTGGAGCTTTCAAGGTCCAGTGCCCTGAGTTTCCACGGCATGCTCCGATGTCCAGTTTGTGTCTCAATTTGAGTGGGAAGATGGAAGAAGAGCTTAACTGCTGGATTGTGCATCTCCAGAGTTTTGTCGTCTCGCCTTTCCCTTTTCCCTTTCCCACTCCATTTAGACATCATCACATCAAGGCTGTGACCTGAGAGGAGCGAGACACTGGCATTAGACAAACGTCCTCAGTTTACAGCTTCAGATTGATTTACACCCTGACACTGAGAAGTTAACATACCCTTGGAGAGTTAATCCCTAATGTTGTCCGAGTCGGTAAATAAATGGAAAACGAAAGGCCAGACTGAAGGAGTTTGCAGAAAAGCTCATTTGTGCTAATTATTTCTCTCCCACCCCTCCCCTGTTAAAAGCTTTCCCACCCCTCCAATCAATCGCCACTTTAGTGGAGCAGGAAGAGATGGAGGAAGTGCGAGCCTCATTAGTCTGATTGGGCCGATGTGGGAGATGGAAAGAGATGGAGTGAATGAGCGAGTAAAAGAGAAAAGTAGTCCGCTTGATCATCAGCACTTGGTCCATCAGAATGTCTGTCATCAAGGCATGTGCTGCGTTCAAGTGTGTTGGTTTGTTGTGCAGAGTTGTGACTCGCGGTAGGTCCGGAGATGATCCTCTGAAGGCTCCTGGTTTGAGTGGGAGGCCATTGATGGAGTTAGTGGTAGAGGTAATGTGGCTGTAGTATTTTGGTTCAACTCATGATTATGAATTGAATTTTGATTGAATAATGTAATGAGAAATTAATGAGCTTTGATTTTTTTTTTTACTATACTCCTCACTGTCAAGACACAATGATTTTTCCGTGGCTGGGACAAAAACTTCACAGAAATATTAGCCCTCGATTTAAGGACACAGAGGAAGTGTGTCTGGCTCTGCGCAGAAGTTAGAACAGAGGAAAAGCTTCACACCATATCAAATTCAATCTTTAGATCTTCTCCTCTTTTCAAACTTTTGTAATATTTTATCTACAGTATCCAGCACCTATTGGAATTTTTTCCAACCAGATGTGTGTGCTTTTTGTCCCATATTTCCTGCACTGTGCAACCAAAACAGAAAGAAGGCGCACTTTCACTTTCCCCGATAGATATGAGTGGCTTTACCCAGGTAGCGGAAATGACTGACTGTTCCAACTCGGATCCCGGCAAAAGAAAAAGAGCCCTGCTCTAGGAGGAGGCGTAAGAGAGGACAGAGAGTGATAGAAACTGAGGCAAAACAAGAGTGGACCGAGCATCTGAGGGCATTGCACTTGATGGAGCGAGTTGGACTGTGCACCTGACCACATCTAAAAGCAAAAGTGTGTATACCTTGTGGTTCTTCAGTCTTCACGGCCACAGTCGATGGAATCCCATCCCATCCTGCCTGGCTGACTCTGGTACCTAAACCTGTTGGGCCAGATTCCTTTGTACAAGTGCATGCTTTGGATTTTTTGGACAGCTCCTGAAGTGGTTAATTTCTATCAGGCCACTCAAACTACTCATCATACCATAATATTAAGACTATATCTAATTTGAATGCATTAGCAGGCAACAAGCGCATTTTAATTAAAGTTCAATGAACAAAGACTAAATCTAATTTCTTAATGTTTCCTTTGGATACTTTTTTTCCCCTTTGTTTATTTTCTCCACTACAGCAGCTCTTGTGTCTCATGTAAATCTAGTCCAGGCTTTGTTTATGCCTGGTCTTAAAAAGCAGAGGCAGTTTCCCTGCAAAACTGAGAGATGTATGACCACAGTAAATCCAGCAGAATACAGAATCAGCTTCTGTTAACATGGATCCATCTGTTATTTATGTGATCCTACCATAAATACATATGCAATGAGGGGAGATGCACACCTTGCAAATACTCTCATGTCTGCTGCGTCAATTTGATTAATGCAGCAGTGGTACGTATGTTTTGCTGGATGCGTCACTTCTGTGCTGGACCAGACGGGCCTGTGTCTTTTGCAGGTCCATGTTGTCTTGATACAAGTGTGTTACTTTGGGAAGGTCCACCTTTGATATAATTGATGGAAGTAGTCGAGTGAAAAATTAAAGAAAGTTTCAGAGAAGATCTACAAGTCTGACCTTCACTCCTCCGAATACCGGGCTACTCAACATGTTGAGCAGATTTAAAAACAAGTAGTGTTGAAACACAGAAGATATGTCCAGGAAGAATTTGAAAATGTTGGTTGATGTGTTAAATAAAATGTTCAACAGTTTGGTAGCGGCAATGGAAAAGACTATACACTGCATATAGAGATGGAAGCCAAAGTGTCTCGAACTTCCCTCGGTGGCTGGCTGCAGTATAGGTCATAAAACCTGCCTCCTTCATCTTAATGGATGGGACATAACAATTCAAAGTTCACATCAAATACAGTGTCTCATAGATGCTTTCTGTCATTGTCAGTGGATTTTCTCTCACTAAAGGCTGAGACTAACTTGTGTGTATTGGCTGGATCTTGATACCGCAGCTTCATCCTCCAATTGCTACTGTGCAGACTCGGGCTCCAAATGATATCGTCAGCGTCAGATAGTATTGTTCATATCCGGGATATTTTGGCTTCATTTCTTGATAGTGGCAGGAAGTGGAGACACATTGTCCAACTTTATATACAGTCTATGACTGACTGGGAATGTGTATAGCGATGAGTTATTAATCCAAGGAGATCATAGATGGAAGCTAGTGTTAGTCCGTTAAGTCCTTTAAAATCCAAAGAATCTTAAAATCAGATTCTACACGTTTGTTTGAACACTTCTGAGGCTATTTCTCACTCAAAATGGCTGACTAAATGTGACAGGGGCTATTGATATTACATAAAGTCCTCTGAGGTTCTGCCAGTGTGATAATAAAGTGTGACTTGTAAAGCAGCCAACTGCCAAACTTGTGTGTCTTCCCTTGTGTAGGGCAGAGTTCAATTTTCTGTGCAGCCTCACTTAATGCACTCCTTCGTGTAGCTATTATAATTAGCATCTGCAGTTCTTTATGACAATAATAGTGTGCTGCCTGCCCTTTTTTTCAAATATTGGTTTAAGTGCCAGACACGTAATCAGTCCAGCATCGGGGTTTTGGCTCTGCATCCAAAGTCCTCGTCTCCTTGGCCGCTCAGGTCGAACACTTGTGCAGTTGTTAAAAAAAATAAAACACACACACACATTAATTGCAGCCACAATCGCCTGATAAATAGCTCTTTTAATGAGTTTATCAACCTCTGAAGATTGATGATTGATGCTGTTTATTTAGACTTTTGACATTTGAGTTCACCCAGTTTCACTGAACCAGCTGTGCAAATGTTTCTGAAGAGACCTGAGACACACATACGAAACAAGAATAAAATTATGATATGGAAATTAAAGGCACATTTGGGAAGATTATCCACATTGTTGGCAGAGCTGTTTGAATAATAGATAATGATAAAAGTATAATGCAGGCTGACAATGAGCCTCCATTTTGTCTCCTCTTTGTAATCACAGCTTAGTGAACAGAATACAAAGGACGTATCATTGTAACCCTCAGAGCTAACCTGAGTCCTCTCCCCACTGTCTCCGCATGCAAATACAAGGGGCCCTCATTGTCGGCTCACGTGTCCCCATCACAGATGCTGGTTTTGTCACATTATCACACACGGACACGCAAAGGGACTACAGGGAGTACACATGGCACACACATAATTGCAATCTTGTCATTTTCTCTCAGGCACTGTTGTGAAGTGGTACCCGATGTGCATCCCGTCGGCCCCGCTGCATTATCAGAGCTTAGGAAATGACAGGGCTATTTATAGGAGCTATTTATCCACTTATCCTGTTGTTGCCATTGTCCACGGGTGTAAGTGGTCGCCCTGGTTAGGGCTGGACTGTGTCATCGTGTACAGTACGGTGTTTGCTTGAGTGGGACATGAGCCAGTGGATTCAGCTGTGCACAGCGGTGTATGGTGAATTTCAAATATCCTTCACAGTTTATATGATGTTGGAAGTTCAGAGGAGAGAGATTTGATATTTAGTTTTAGCCTGTAATGTACAGACCATTTCACTTGTTCAACTGACTTGTGTATTCGCAGTTGTTGCACTGTGTTCCAGTTAATTAAATCATTATATTTTGTGTTTAAGACCTCAAGAAATTATGTTTATTTTAAGTGCATGAGTAAATGTATCCCTGTGGTCCTCAAATGACATCGAAAATATGTATTAGTCCATAGCTGCACAGGAATGTTACCAGAGAACATAAATAACAAGAACTTGTGCAGTATTGCTCAGGCCAATACGGTTATGATATTTGAGTTTATAAATAAAAATGTAATTTTTTTTTAAGAACCGTGACCTGTGTGAGATTTGTACTCAGACACACCTGATACTGCTGAACAATAAAGTTTCATTGCTGGTAAGTACATCCCTGCCGGACAAACCATTTAACCTCTGAATGCTTACTACATTACCTCAACCATTTGGTATTTTGGGCATTTCTTTATGGCAGTTTTTACTTTGGTACTTTTGTCTTACATATTCATGGCTTCAATATTCTACATTAAACTCAATATCCTAATATTGGCCAATAGATAGTTTTTTTTTTTTTTTTTTTTATTAAATTCGTATAATTGGATATGTTTTGTGTTCACAGTAGGGATAGGACTGGAAATTAAATCCGATAAATGTCCCCAGCCCATTCAAACCAGGAACAAGGGCTCCAGCTAACAATTGTTCTTTTTTTATCCATGAAAAAGAGCCCAGAGCTGAGCATCATATTTCACAGTTTGGACACAGAGAATTGAAGGAAATCATTACCTAAGTTACAGATTATTTTTCTGTCAGTGGAATAATATGTGCTTCATCTTATTGTTTGTCGGTTGTCGTGGTCTGACCTTAACCACCAAGTCACCAGGGTGTACGGATTAATCATTCGTTTAATAGATTTTTTTGAAGACAGCAGAGATCTACAGAGAAATAAGACGAATCAGGCTTTTGCTACACAGACGATACTTAGGAGACGTCTGGAGTGGGTTTTCCGTCTTGTAAATTACGGGGTATCACCTGCCTCAAATTTTTTTTATCATTACAAGTCTTTTAAACTGAAGATGTGGCAGTTAAATTGTTTTCTTGTTAATTTACATTGGATGAATGGCTGTGATTAATAATGTGATTTCATTACTTCTGTAACATTTTTTTGTTCCTGTTTTTTCTACCCTCGACCCAGCCTGTTACCTTTTTTAAGTGAAACGAAATGCCCAGCAGATCATTGTGTCCACGCTGGACTTCTGGTATGATCACAATCCACTCTGTGGCATTTTCAACTAAGTAATGAATAATTTACTGTGCTCCTGGAATTCATTTATTTTTTGGCTGTGATGTGTCTGCCTGAGCTGAAGAACGGCTGTGAGTCGGTACTCTGGAGAAATCACAAGTTGCCATAACTACAAGTAGTGAGGTCCAGAGTGTAGCCCTGGAGAGGTGGGCAGCAAGCCGACCATGAGTGAAGGCTGAGAGCTCTGGAAGACCACATGCAGCAGGAACCCGCCGCCCGAAGCAATCCTCGGCCCGTTGTTTCTCTCCAGTTTGCTCATGTTGGCAGCAGATTAAACCGAATGCCTGATGGTTTATCATACCACGGAAAGGAATCTATCCATTATTCACTTTGTCAGGTTAAGACAGATAATGAGGCAAACGGCACAAAGACTACTTAAGGTTATAATTAACTTCTTTTCAGATACTCTTTTTTTCCTGACGGCAAAGGTCCCCAAAATTCTGTGGGTAAACAGGCTCATAATTAAGCAAATTAAAGGATTAAACACACAAGGCTTTGCAAATGGCATGGAGGATGACGCAGTACATGGGCAATTTAGATATATTTTTTTTACATGCTATCAGTATGCTTATGGCGGAAGTTCTTTTGGAAGGATTTCCCCCCCCCCTCCTTCTCACTAGAGACATCTCGCAGTCGCACCGAAGTGGCTCTCGCTCACTGATAGACAGCCTAATTCATACAGTTGGTATTGTTATAATCCCCCAGTGGCTCTCTTAGTTTTCTCTCTGCCTTGTTTATTCCAGTGAAGTCCTCTCCATCCTTCGCTACAAAGGAACCCTGTTGTTGTTGTTGGATCACTTCATATCTCTGAGGTATTTCACCAGCTTCTTGCGGTGTGTTTGTGTCGGTGCTTGTTATCCAGCTCCGTCCAGCTCCTCTGGGACCCTTCCAGAGTCCCGCGTCGCTCTACGGTGCACGGTTGTGTGTCAAACTGCAATGACTGTTGGAATTAATTAAAAATTCATGTATATCTTTATCTCGAGTTGATTTACAGCTGAAGTGAGGATTGGGGTTACAGGTTGGTAAATGTGTGTATGTGGAATATGATTTCAGATTTAGCAGTGCTTTGCTTGTACATGAGTTGATGTTTATGTGCAAAGTAGCTGTAGTTCCGAGGGAGTCAGTCCCTGAGCTCCCATGTCTGTGTATTTCAGCTGTTTATATTTTCGCTCCACTGTTCTCTTGACTGCTGTGAGTTCAATCTGCGTCTGAAAGATTCATTCTCAGTCCTGAGGCATCTAATTTTTAACTTGTCTTAAGTGACTACCTGAAAAATGTGTGGATTTTTTTTTCTAACCAAAATAAGTGGAAACAAAATGGTGTGGTGTTGAAACATATTCTGTTGTTGAGAGAGACGGTATCTGCAGGCATACATAAAGCCTGCTAAATGCATGCATTTACAGAAATACATTGACCTTTTACTGAGGGAGCTTATAATGCATGCAAACGCTGGAAAACACTTTACCAAGCGATGCAGCTTTACATCATTCTTGACAGCGCTGTGGTAAAGAAACTACTGAGTCTGGAGTTCATAATGCAGCTCGCCGCTTTATTGTGAGTCGGCGGGGTGAGCTTATTTGTTTAAAAAATGCATTGAATTAAAAGAGGAGGCATTAAAACCAATGACGTTCACTCTCCAACATCTGCTTGATACCTTGAACAATAGACTGTGATTTCAAACATTTACGTCCTCCCACTATCCAGAAATGAAGCCAAAATATCCTGGATACAATCTGTGCCATTTGGAGTCTGTGCAGTAGCAATCAGCTGATGGAGCCGCTGTCGAGAAGTCCCGTTACAATCACAAGTCAGTCTCAGCTGTCAATCATGACGTTTCAGCCCGTTTTTAGCATCAAACAATTAATTCATATATTTACTTGAAAAATGTACACTTGGACGTCAATGTGATAAGCACTACTTAAAATGACAGAAACCATCTTTGAAAAAACGTTTTAGTTTGGTTCCATGACCTGGACACTTACAAGGAGGAGGCAGGATTCATGACCTATACTGCAGCCAGCCACCAGGTGGTGATCAAGACACTTTGGCTTCACATTCAGGAAGCTGTCATGTTGACCATCTTTATATCACTTTATGATTTGAACACGTTTTAAGCAATAATGTCAGCATATTTTTACAGTATTTAAATTTTAAATAGATAACGCTTTTGTAGATGTAACTTAATGAAAGTATTTTTTTTAATAAATAACCTTGATCACGTTTGCACTGAGCAGACATGAACATGACTCTGCTTGGGTGTAATGTGAGCCAATATAATTAAGACGCAAGGTTAGATGTTAGATAACAAACTGTGGTGTAAGTAATGCCTTGATTGCTTCTCCTGTTTGCTTTTTCAAAGTTTTGGCACGGAGTTTCTGTGGACAACGACGTGGGTGTGAGACCTGAAATGTGTCTGAAAAAATGCAAATGGCATGAAAGTTGCCAGAGGAAAGTTCTGATTTCCACCAAGACAACACAATGAGGCTACATTTTTGCAGCAGGCCTTAGTATTGCTCAGACTACAGGATTGGCCTATTGTTTTTTTTTGTTGGACCTGGCTTCAGTTTGTTTGCCCCCGAAACATTGCGCCCCCCCAATACATTTTATCACCAGATGCCACTGATGCAGTGTATTTCTTCTTAACAAATCATCACAAGCAGTTACTTCAAGATGGACACTTACACTCCCCCGTTCGTTATATTGATCCATGCTTACACTAGCATTAGCACTCACTTAGAATGAGAGGCATGTCTTCACCCAAACACACAAGTAGAGAATAAACACATCCATACAAATACACACACACACACACACACACACACACACACACACACACACACACACACACACACACACACACACACACACACACACACACACACACAACGAACACACTAATGTATCAGGATAAAAACACAAGTGTCTCCTCTTGGCTGGCAGATTCTTCTAAACCGAATCGGAGCTTGCAGCAGCTGATGCATTCATCCAGTGTGTGTGATTTAATGAGGTCCGCTCCATCTCGTCATAAATCATATTAATAATCTGAGCCTCTCATTGATTTTTATTTTTGTTTAAGACATCCCAGTGTATTATTTAAACTCTCCAGCCATTAATGAACCCCACGCAGACGGACACAAAGAGAAGTCACGAAAAAACTGCTTTTCCTCAAGTCTTTATTCTTCTGCATAGAAAAAAGACGACAGACCGATGAATGGAATAGCGTTTTGCACCCATTTCTATGTTTATACATAAGAGTGTTTTCATTATCACATTTTTAAAGGAAAAAGGATTTCTACACAGAATGAAAGGGTTCTTCAGTGCTCTGTAAAAAAGAAAAAAACAAATGCAGACATAAAAAAATCAAACCTCACATCTAAGCTCTTCCAATATTACTCCTGCACAGTCGCACAGGCTTGAAAAGAGGAAGAGAGCTACTGAAAGCAAGAATGGGCTTCAACACTCACAGGCTCTTTCTAAATTGTGCCTCCCCCAACCTCCCCTCCACAGCCTCACTCTTTATTTGTTCTCTCTCCACCTTCTCTCTAAATCTCTCACTTTTTGTTAGCGTTGTCTTTTGAAGTTCTTCCTCCCTTTACAGTATATTCACAGGGTCAGTGGAAGCAGGTGCAGTGTAGCTGGGTAGTGTGTTTACATTGAACTACACAGTGAAGCGGTCAGGCTGTGATCCCTGTTTATAATACAACGGTATCGATGCTGTGCGCAGACTGAACTGGACGACCACAGTCAACCAAAGTAATTTATCTCCCAGAATGCACCACATCAAGTCTGAAATTTCAATTCTTACTATCATTAAGAATTAAAATACCCTGTTTTAAGATGGTATACAATGACCTAATTTTGTAGAACTGCAATTAATAATCTGGTCTTTTAATTGTCAAGAAATTGTGAAGAAACACCCCCTTTAAAACCGCCCCAGGTGATGACTTGTTTAATCTAAATGATGGTTAAAACATTTTCTTATTCACAAGAAAAGTAGAAAATACTCTCAATTAAGACGGTGAAACAAGTTTTTTATATTTTTTGCTTAGAAAATGATTGTTGCAGATTCAAAGTAAACAGGCAAAGCTACTTGATGACAACACAGGAGTTTAAACAGATGTTTACATCATTGTGATGAAGTTATACAATTTTCATTTGGTCTTTATTTTTTCCAAAAGCATCATGGTCATTTGAGCTATACTCAGTTATTCATTTAAGAATATCCAAGTCCAGTAATCCTCTATGTATATACATTTTGTCTAATCATACCCTCTTGTATGTAGATTTTTTCTAATGCCAATAAAAATGGTAAACGGTTTTATTAATAAGATTGAAATTAATTATTTCTAAGTGAAATTTTTAGCCAAAAGACCACAGTAGTTCTGATTTCCACCAAGAGATTATTAGCTGCTAAAACATTTTTCTTCAAAGTTTTATTAAAAAAATTTAGCCAGCCTCTAGATGATAATGGGTTACTATTATAAGACTTTTATTTCTCTGTCTTCATTTGCAAATGTAATTTAATAATGAGACCAGTCCACGAGAGAAACTGGGAACATGCTGTACCTTTTTAACAATCTGAGAGGGAGCTCTTTTACAGTCTCTCTTCACAAGCCTGTCATTTCTCCTGCGGTGTTGACATTTCTTTCGTGTTTTGCTCTGATTTTCAGATTTTTTAGTAAAGGGTGTAAACGTTTATGTTTTGATGATGAAACATGTTACATAAGGTGAAAGCTCAGGTATAATTATTTGAGTCTTTGACTTGTTATGATAATGATCACTCACTGGCAGCTGAGACTTCAGTCTTGGAAAGAAGAGTGCAGCCTGTTATCACAATTTTTTAGCTGAGTGCAGTCGTGGATACACTGTGGGTAGAACTTGAGCCATTTTTTGGGATGATGATGTTACATTACTCCAGTTGTCACCCCTCTGCTTTGCCCCGCCCGCACGCTTCTCGATCCCCCATCCTTTTTTTCCTTTTGTGTGCTTTTTTACCTCCTGCCGCTGCATTTGTCACACGTCCTGCTTTTTACTTATCTGCCTTTTTTCTCCACTTTTCTGTCCTCACTCTCTGCCTTGAGCAACACACCTTTCTCAGCCCAAACTGGCACCCTTCTCTTTCCCCCTTGTCTTCTTTCATGTTTTCCCCCTCCATCCATCAATCCATTTATCACCCCCATTCCCTCTCTCTCTCTCTCTCTCTCTCCCTCTCATTAGTCTCCCCATGCTGTGGTTTGTGTCTCCAGTCTCTGTCAGGACTGTTATCACTTCTGTCAGCTCCCTTGGAGAGAACAAAGTCGTCCTCTGCTAACGACAGACATGAGAGCAATAAAAGGAAAGAGTCTCAGCCAAAAAAAAAGGGACAGAAAGGAGAACAAATTCAAAAGCAGGGGAACGGAGGGGACTAGAAACACATCTTTTCATGTCAACCATGATGCATTGTCATCTGTGGGTTATAACAACCATTGAATTCTCCCTCTGTTATCCTTTTTATCTATACAGCACAGAGCTTACAGTTGGTAGGGAGATACGAGAGCTATCGCTATACACATCAAGTGCCTTTTCCTCATATAATAAATATATCTCCTGCTAAATCAGCTAAGCCTACTATATCAACCTCAAATAAGTTACTGTGTAATATTATGAGCTTAGAAGAACTTGAAAGACACTGAGATATCCAAAAGAGAAAACGTAACCATTCATAACTATAAGTAGAGCTGAAAAGGCCTACCGTATATTGTTGTATACAGTAGCAGAGTATAGCAGGACAGTAATTTCTCTCACTCAATAGCAATGCCCAATCAGCATTGCTAAAATCAGGCTTTTCTACTAAACAAACCAATCAGAATTGAACCAGCAGAGGCACAGAGGGTACTTTGGAAACCAAGGACAAAATGGCCAATAGCCAAGGGTCGTCATCCTAAATGGGACCTCTGGCATACATGGCTTAAGGACAGTGTCCCTGTATCATCACGTGTAGGCATAATCTATGTCGGGGATACCACCATCTCTGTAGCCCCGGTTGGTGCCGTAAGTGACATGATGGTGGCTGGTTTGGCTGAGAATGGTGCCATTTAGGCTGCCAGCCCCGAGGGTGCTCCGGTAGGTCCCGTTAGCTTGGGAGGAAGAAGAAGAGGAGGGGAAAATGGTGTGGATATAGGTGACGTCCTCCAGCTTCGGTTGCAGTGGCTGATGGGCCATAGTTGTCATCTGAAACCCTGGAGGAGGGGCCCTAATCTCTAAAATGGAAGTGTCTTTCTTCGTGCCCGATTCTACATAGTCATCATAAGTTTTTCCACCTCGGCCCCTGCTGTATGAGCCCGAGTCCCCGGACTTGTAACCTGCCCTCTGTCCATACCAGCAGAAGATGCCAAATATCAACAACAGGCTTACCAAAGCTGTAGCACCCCCTATGATCCCAGCTAATGGCAGGGCTGTTATCTCTGAGTCCTGGCCATCTTTATCTGACCCCTCCCCTCCTGAGCTAATCAGAGCATCTCCAGTCTCTATTTGAGCACAGGCAGGGGCTGAGTCTTTACTGTCCGTGTCCATGCTGCCAGATCGAGATGAACCCATGCTAGAACCCCCAAATGAGTGCTCTTGTCGTAGTGGCAGCAGGCAGATGAGGTAATGTGAGTGTGGGCTGAGCTGGTTAAGGAGGTACTGTGTCCTCTCCCCAGGAACCAAAGTCTCCGTTATTGAACCAAGAGATGCACTGCTACCCAATCTCAGCCACGACAAGCGGAAGGAGGGTACTGGTTGTGGACACAGCCAACTGACCAGTACACTGTCTGAAGAGAGAGGTTTTACAGTCAGCTCCAAGGCCTCGCCAGATATATGTCCTCCTTCACTGGGAGGCAGAGGCATAACAATGCCCGGCCGCTTGGCTCGCAGGGTAAAGAGGGAACCTTGTGTGGAGACCAACAGAGAGGAAGTGGTGGTGCTGCCATGTGGCTCAGAAGCCACTGCTTGGCCGCCTCCACCATCTTCACTTCCTCCATCTTTTTCTGCTGGGTTCACCCCGACTCCAGTGCTGGGACCAACAGGAGGGCCTTCACACTGCTCCATCAGGTCATTTAGGTCTCGCAAGATCTGGCCCCTTACAGACTCAGGCCCTTGACAGGTCAGACCTCTGACTGTCACTCCTGCCCCCCGGCTGTGCAGCCAGGCGTGTAGCCAGCGAAGGTTGCAACCACAGTACCAGGGGTTTCCTCGCACTAGTAGCATCTCAAGGCTTTCTGTGTCCTTCAGAAGTCCTCGGGGGAGACTGGTAAGATTGTTTCCTGACAGGTCCAGCCTCTGTAGCCGCCGCATCCCATCAAGTGCCCCCCTTGGTATGTGGGTCATTCCATTGTCTTGCAAATGGAGTTTTATCAGGTGAGCTGAAGGCAGTTTGACAGGTGGTGACTGCAGGGCATTCCTGACCAGCGACAGCTCCGTCAGGTTGGAGAGACGGGAAAAGGTGTCATCTGCAATGCGTGTGTTGGCCAACAGGTTCCCATCCAGGACTAAGCGCCGCAGTGAGGAAAGCCCCCGGAAGGCATGTGTGGGGATGGTGCTGATTCTGTTGTCGTCAAGTCGCAACTCTTCCAAGGAAGCTGGCATGCCCGCAGGGATGCTTGACAGGTGGTTTCGAGACAGGAACAGCAGTCGAAGCCGCGGAGTCCCCGAAAAAGCTCTCTCCTGGATGCTAACCGTAGATATAGAGTTATCATCCAGGTGTAAACGTTCTAGCAATGGTAATTTGGCCAAACTTGACCGCGGTAACGTTCGTATATTATTATCCTGCAAGTGGAGCTCTCGTAATGAAGGTGGGAGGTGTAAAGGGAATTCATCCAATTGGTTAGCATACAGGTAAATTACTCGTATGGAATTACTACGTTCCAGTGAGGGAGGCAGTCCGGCATTACTCAGCCGGTTGCTCTGCAAGTAGAGGATGGCAGCTGTTAACGGTAGTGGAGGAATTAGGCTGAGGCCACGGTCGTTGCAGTAGATAAAGCCCTCATCACAGCGGCACACTGAGGGACAAACAATGCCCTCATCTCCCTCGCCCGTCTCCATGGCAATTGCCGCTGCCGCCAGTTCCAGCACCTCAGCCAATAAGGTGAGGCACAGGAGAAGCAGAAAGAGCCAGTCGCGGAGCTCAGCAAGACTCTCAGCTGCCATGTTGGTACACAGCTCCTGATTGAAAGAGAAGAAATCAGTAGGTGTATTATAAATGGTGCAAAGGCTGTAATTCAAAGAGGCATCTCTACATTCAACAGAGAAAGTAGAAAGATCTGTTGTTAAAATAATGATTTAAACGAACCACACAGTTAACCCTTCTTTAAAATTCCTTGACTACTACTGCTGTTTCTTGGACATGCTGTTAAAAGTAGTAATTTTTATCTCTAAAGTCAAGAAGATTCGTGGATTGAAAAGTCAGATGTAATTTAGACGGCCTGTCCACTTTTATATGGGTCAGAGCGACCAAGCAGAAGACAAACGGACATATCGAGGCAGAGTGCGATGAGGGGTGAAGTAAGTGGGCAAGAAAGATTACAAGAATGAGAGGAGGCAAACGGACAACAGAGATGGAGAAAATTGGACAGTGACAGTTGCAGAGAGTGAAAATAAGTGAGGAAGATTTTTTTCCCCAGAGATTAACTGAAATCGAGTGAGTGACATGAAACTAAAATGAAGGGGAGATCGGGGGGAAGGAAATCAGATTAATTGCCCACAGTGCTGTTGATAACGTCGAAGACAACAGAAATCCTAAACTTGTTATGACTGCACTACAGTTAACCGCACTGCCATACAGTTATTAATATATAACATAAGTAATGTGGAAGGAGAAATAGAAAAGCAACTGATTGTACATATATTGGGTTGTGACCAAAGCACACACAGAAATGCACATACAAATCAGTAAATATACAAAGCACACAGCTTTCTCATACAGAACAGTCTCACTACAAGCTGACATGTATAATGCATGTTTTGTCTTGGTTGTTATTGTTCGTGAAATTTCTGTAAATTATTAACAGCAGTGGTTCTGAAATCCCCAGAAATGTTTTAGTGAGATGTTTTACAAAGAAACATTTTTCTGCAACATTAATATGTTCCTCTGTCGATGTTTTGTGACTTGTCTCGAAGCGAATTTCTGACACCAACATCAATAACAAATTTACAATTCAGATAAAATGATCCCTGTGCACTCGCATACACTGAACATTATTTATAGAATATGAATAATATACAGTGGTGAAAGTTGTGGAAATTACATTGTGCCACACTCTTGTTTGAACTCTTTCTTCTGAGAAGCCTGAGGCAGGAAAATGTGCCCTGACATGAAATGCCTGACATGATTTGACAGCACATTTGATAAACAAATCCTCTAAAGGCAAGTATTTTGTTCTCCCCCTCGGGAACATGCAGGCATGTGTGTGCGTGTGAGTTCATATGTGCACTCAGTGCTAGATGCAAAATCGCCCCTTGGCTGTAGTCAAAATCCATGCAAAGCAAAATAAGAGATGGCAACAATAGAAGAGATGGAGGGAGGGGGGCAGGGGAGAGGGAGGGTTGGTGGCGAGGAGACAGATGGAGTGTTGGACAGTCCGTCAGAGGAGGAGAGGGGAAATGAGTTCTTGGCAATGAAGGCTCAAGTCAGTATCAGCTGAGTTTGCTGCAAAAAGAGAAATGGTTCCAAAGATTGGTCGGGTGTTGTTTTTTTCCTGTAAGATAGGTGTAAAAATAGCTACACTTTCTGTACCTGTACGTGTCTGTGTGTGTGTGTGTGTGTGTGTGAAACAATATCAGTATCAACAGTCATCAGCTCCTGTCTCAGCTTGACACAGGCACCGTTTGATATGGGTGACAAGGAGGGTGCCACACAATTTGGCATGGACCCAGAATAATTCTCTGGTTTCTTAATAGCATTTATCTTAGCTTAGATATTACTATTTTAAGCAGACCCAGCTTTGAGATACAGAAAAAGTGAGGAGGATGAACATATGCACACAAGAGGGAGTGTCAAGGTAGGAGCAAAGACCATATTGGGAAATGCACCATGAATATCAACGAGCATATGCTTCTGTTCCACAGTTTCCCTGGTTTCCTTTCAGAAATATCCTCTTGGCACAAACCTTTATGTGTGTTTTTGCCTACATGCCAAAGTCTCCTATCGACACATCCTCTTAATGATCCTCTATCTTCTCTGCTTCCTGGCTCGTTCTCTCATTCTTTCCAACTGTCGTTCTCCTTCTCTAAAGCTGCGCTCCTCTTTCGGCACCTTTATTTTTAATGTCATCTACCTCTCCACGTACGCCCACCCTCACCTCCATCCCTTAACAATCTTTTATATATCCACTCTCGGCTTTGCTTACAGAAGCGTCCGTGTAGTCATCCTCCTCTTCTCCTCCCCGTCTCGAACAATTTTTAATCGTCTGATTTCCTCTTAAGTCGTTCATGAGTCCTATAGACTTAGATTTGATCAATCAGCTGTTTTTCAGTCCTCCTCTCCTCTCCTCTCCTCTCCTCTCTCCTTTTCATTTAGTTTCAGCAGACCCCCCTCTCCACCCCACCTCTCTGTTTTACCTCCCACTCCCTCTTGGCCTCAGTGTTCTTGCCTCCGCATTCCCCTTCCTCTTCCATTTGTGGTCCCCCCTGCCATAAAAAAAACTCTAACATTTCAATCATGCTCATGAAAAAAAAAGGCTTTGTTGGAGAATAGAGCCTGTGTGTGTGTTTTGTGTTGTTTCCCTATTGTGTAGCTGACAGCAAAGTGTAAATGTGGTTTTCTTCCTTTCAGTGAATGCAGGGGATGTGTGTGTCCGTGTGTAGTGTAGTGGAGTGCGTGTGTGTTTAAAAGGTGTATTGCCGAGGGCTTGCTAACCTGCTCAGTCTCTGTGCCTTTCACGTCCGCCGCTGCAGTTTTGTTTTTTCGGAATCAAGGTTTAGCGTGAGAGTGTCTGTATGTGTGATGGAGGACGTCGCTCTGGATCTCTGTGTGTAAGCTCAGATTCTTTGAACTGTTCAGAAGTGTCGCCTCGTTCCTTCGGGCCGTTGAATCTTCCTCAGCTTGGGTGAATGATGATAGGGATGATGATAGCCTGTACTCCAGGGCTCCACGAGCAGAGACACCAGCATGGCTCAAAGCCGCCCCGGCACCCACATTTGTGTTTGTGTGTCCTGCTGCCAAGCTCCCTCTCTCTCTCTGGGTATTTTTTTTTTCTTTTTTGGTAAGGGGTTTTATGCCTGCCAACTCAAGTCATCTTCAATGGGTGTCCAGAGGCCTAATTCTGAAACAACTCCTCCACACCCAAATGCTACAGTCTGGGAGACAGCCAGAAGATGGTTGGGGGCTCAAGGGGTCCTTCTTCGAAGTCAAATGTAATCCTGGATATTCATGCAATCAGTGGGTCATGCAAAAATCGGGATGGTCGTTCTACGCTTGCTTTGAATTGCCAGGTCCTGGTCTTAATTAATGAGCAGTGGGATGAGAGTACGTGGGGCTTCCAGTGCTCTCAAAAATCCAGTAAAAAGGTCTTGTTATTATTTGTTGTATTGTCACAATTATGACAACATAAATTTCACAGTTTGGTGATAGTAGTGAGCACGTGTAGAGGCTGTGATGGAGAGGTTGACCTGATTCTGAATACAAGAGTAGGGCTCTTTTCCTCTGTTAAATGTTTGATGGCTTCTTTGTCACTTCAGACAGATCCACTTGTGACGCAGTGAAGCCTAATGAGAGTGTTTTCTGTCTGTAGTCCTCAGTTGCGCTGTGATGATGGTCGGTCACGTGGCTTGATGTGAAAAGATCGCCCACAGATTAGTGAAGCGGGCTGCTGTCTGTTATCCTGAAGGTGGACGTCAGTGATGTTTGCTTCAGCAGGAAAGCTGGACGAGTGTCACTGAGCACCAACCTGGAAAAGAGAGAAGACAAGTACAGTCTTAGATTTGTCATTCAGGATTTAACGCATAGAGAATCAGCAGCACATGAGACCGACTAGAATTTGTAATTGTTTGGCTGCACGTTTTCCATAAAAGTTATGATTCTGTTAGAGGAATTATTTTATGTTTCACAATTTAACATGCAGATATAAACATGGCTTATGAAACATACCTAAATCATTGGAGTTACTGAGGTGTATGAGTTCCAAATTTGAGATGTTTGAAGAAATGTCAGAAAACTTGAATTGTGGCTCATTACCTCACACCACCAACAAGTTTTTACTGCAAAAATATGTGTTTAATGCTAAAATAAATCTCTACTTTGTCTGCAATAAGTGTCTGCATAAATGTCATGTCTCAGTTCTTTTTAACACCAGCTTTCTTAAAATGGCACCAAGACGCAATCTTGGGGCTTCAACATTGACACAATATGGAATACTAAAAGGCACTGGCTAAATAATTATCCCCATCAGAATTGTTATACCGTTTAATATTAAGTACCTCGTGTAAATATTCCTGAAGGTCAGTGCTGCATATGCGCACCACTAAGCTCCCAACGGACAAAAACCTCCCATTAAGGTGGCTCCATGCTTTTTATCTGTGTGTTTTTTGTTTTTTTTTACTCCCACAAAGCTTTGGAGCTTTCATTAACCACCACGCACTAAGTGCCTGTGTCTTGTTGCAAAATCTAACCCCCTAGTGAACGCTGGCTTTTGAAATATAAGGTTTTCATCAGGCATACTGAGTGTACAGAGACAGATTCATCAAGACCATTAACTGCACCGCTGCTCACATTCGTCTGTTCACTTCATCCCAGAGTAAGTAGACTACACAGCCAACTGGGAAATTATCATGCAGTTTGCTTAAACACAAATAGAGACAAATAAAGCTGTCCTCATTTTCATTTTCAAAGAACACATGCTGTAGCAAAAGGAGGAAGAGATCGGTCAACAGGCTGTCTGTGCTCGTGTGCATCCTTGAAGGGTATTTAAAAAGGTCGTAAATTGTTCAGCAAACATCCTAAATGCAAGTGTGTGTGTTTGTTTTAGGTGTTTTAACTGGTTCCACAAATGGACTTGGACTCTGTTAAAGCGGGTACAGTTTAGAGGGGAAGTTATGTGGTTGCTGTGGGCTGAAGTTGGCAGCGTGTGTTGAAATAAATTGTCCTTTTTAAAAAAAAAAAACGGCTCCAGACGGATATCCAGTTTGTGGCATAGTAAACTGATTTATAAGTGCAGAGTGCGGCTAACATGCGAAACGGAAACAGCTCGACATGGAGGACAGAATGCTAAACAGACATTGGTTGCAAAATGCGCCGACATTGTGACTGACGCTTCAGGAGAAATTAGATAATGGTCTGCTCAAGGACAGTGTCGATGTATCGAGAGCTTTATATTTGCTGCCAGAGTAACATAATAAGTGCTTCACCATTCCATTCATTTGTAATCCACTGACTGATATCTAATACTTCAAAACGATTAAGGCCTCTTGTGTTAGTATTTTGGGCCAAAGCTTTTAAGTGGCTTCACATTCAAATCATAATTCAAATGAAGATTTTTAATTGGATGCCATCAGTCATGTATTAATAGTAGATGTCGCCTTTAATAACAGTGGCTGTCGCTTTTAAAACATGTCCCTTTAATTGGTTGCAATGTCTGGACCAAAAAAGACCCTCTACACTCGCCACTAATCTTCACATACCGCAGGCAAAATGTCTGCCTGCGTCGGACAAGATGTGAATATTGAACATCAGCAGCATTCCCACAGCTCACTGCCATTGCCCATCAGTCATCAATATGTGAAGCTCTATCTGCCGAGTGTCGTGGCTGTCCTTAAAATGTTTTCTGATGGATTCTCAGAAGCAAGCTTTGCTAGGGGAGTGTGGTGAGGAGGAGGAAATTATGGAAGGATGAATCAGAGCAGGGATTTAGGACTCAAGTCATCTCGAAGAAGGTAACTACTGAAAAGTATGTTTGTCGCAGTTTTAATGAAGGTTATTGGCTCCTTTTTAGTCATAAATGAATTTCAGCTCATTGTGGCAGCAGTTTTATCACCTCTCAAAGCAAATATCTCCCTTTATCGAACACCTGAAGCTACCTGTGAACATCCAAGACAGAGATTAAACGTACTTCAGAAAAAATGAAATGAAAACCTGGACACGGAGCCAGATGTCTTTCACTGGATCACAAAGAGCTTTGAGTGCTCTTTGAATTTATTGCATCTTTTATAAAATATTACAACCGTTTTGATGTTAAAAAGGGGCAGTTTCTAAAAGAACCCTTATTAGAATATGTCGTAAAGTTGGGCATTAAGGCCCCAAAATTACAAAACTATAAGACCACATAATCAAAAATGAAGTCCAAGCCAAGAGATGAGCAAACACTAAAGCTCAAACGTTAAGTACAACTATAATGGCTCTCAATTGAGTGCATACTTCCACCAGTCCCCTTTTGAAACCACATTTAAATTCACTAGATTCAGATTTTTATATGGATCTAATGGTGAAATGTGTCTCATTATTGCAGGTCTCCATATAACCTGTAGGACAGAGACACACACATAGTTAGGTAGTGTTAAATATCTCAGTATTTTCCTTTTAATTTGGTGAAACTTTTCCAACAATTCCAGCATCTTCACCTCTGCCAAAGACGTTATGTTTTCACTTCCATTCATGTGCAGGGTAGTTTGTTTGTTTGTTTGTAGGCAAGGCTACACAAAAACTAAAAGAATGATTAGCACAAACCTTGGTAGGGGTCAGGGGAGAATCTTTAACATTGTGCGATAGGGCGTTTGTCATAACAATAACAATTATTGGATCTTGATAAAAGAAATCGGGCACATTTCAGGACACTGATTTGAAGTGTGTGAAACTTGCTGCAGCTTTGGTGGAGGTATGCGCTCTGCGTGCCAGTCTAGATTGTTCTTATTATTTTTATAAAACTCTCACACCGTTAGAGAGGAGGAAAAGCAGTATTGAAGAGAGCAGTCGCCACACTTTGGGCGGATGACCCATGCAGTGTTGAGGTCAAAAGCATTTCTCACTGACCCTCGACTGTGAGTCTTTTCTGTGTACTCGTTTTTTTCTGCATAACAGGGAGCGCAGGGAGCATTTCATTCCTCGAGGGGACAGAAATCACTCTGTTCTTGTGAGCCAGTCAATGACAACTGTGCATCCTGCAGGCACAATACAGTACGTGACTTTCACTGTGGCCTCAGTGCCACTCCAAATGCTCTCCCTGTTCTGTTTTCCTCTTTCTGTTGTACAATATATCGATTCAATATTAAGCTTTTTGTTTTCTTTGCTTGAAGAGGGAACCGGTAGAGGAGGCTGGTAGTTAGACAACTGAATAAACTGAGAAATATTTATACACAGATTAAAAAAAAGTAAAAACATCAGAGCTACAAAAGAACGCACTATAACAATAACACAGATGTTGTACTTACAGATTTACAGATGTACAGAAGTGTGGTGAGAGCATGTCAGGAGTCTACCTGAACAGTTTAAAGATGAAAGAAAGATACTCTGAGGAGACTCTGGTACTACACATGCATACATCTTTGCTCTGACAGAGGGAAAAGATGCGAATGAGACTAAGAACCGTCTATGAGTGGATACTCGAGTGGTTCTGACAATTTCATCAAGAGTGAGAACGAGGGAGAAATTAAATCTTTTGTTCCTTCAAAGTCTCCTCCAGCTGACCTTCTATCTGCTTTATCACAAATTTGAAATCCTTTATATGGTGATGGCAGGACATTGACACATTTCCATGCCATCCCACCCCCTTGCTTCCATCAGGCTCTTTCAGAATAATTCACCAAAGGGAAAAGCGCAGAAAAGTGACAGCTGTGATATTTGGCAGCGCGCTCACTCCTTGCACTGTAGGGAGCTAGGAGCTAGGAAGTGAGGGAGTAGGAGCTAGGGATTAATAGTTGTGGGGCTGGGGACCAAAGTCTGAGTACTTTGTAATCATGTGGCTGCCTAACCCCAGTGTTAGTGAGGTTGATGAGCTTGCGTCCCTGCTGACACACACTCTCCCTACATCCACTCTGCTGAATATTAATATGGAGCAGAGCATTCCTCCGAGCCCCATTGTCAGACGGCCCTATTGTTCTCCGCTGGCCTTTGCCTCAGTGCGTGTGCATGTGTGTGTTTAGTATTAAGGCGTAAGTTGGTCTACATTGTGTGCTTATGCATATTATGCCTGTGTCTTCATCGCGTGTGTGTGTGTCGGCTGCAGCAGAGCAGCAGTTATAGTGGCAGTGAGGGAGATGAGGGGTGTGTTTGCGGCCCACCATGGCCCATAAAGACAACTGGCCTGAGAACACTTGGACCCGCCATCAGGGCCAAACATTGGCAATTATTTCACCGAGAGGCACGATCTGTAAAATGAACACTCTCATTAAAATCGCAAGGAGTGTGCACATACACGCGTGTGAATGTGTGTGTTTGTGTTGAGGGGGCACACACGTACGCCCACACAAGTCAATTTAGAGGCCCGACAAATATATGGCAGCACAAACGCTTGTCTTTCAATCCAAGTGTAATGTGCTGTTTATGATGTTTGACTGTAGATGTGTGCTTGTGAATGTGTGTATTTACACATTTCCTTGTGTACTATGTGGGCACATCTGTGACTGAGAGCGTGTGCACATCTGTGTTTGTGTGGACGTGCATATGTATCTTTATGGATTTATGCGTGTGTGTTTGTCTGAGTGTGACTGTTTAACTACCCCGCACACGTAACCTCCCCATCTCTGCCTCCCTGTTTCTCATTTACTGAGCCAGAGCCAGAGAGAAGGAGTGTGGGGAAACAAGAAAACAAGAGGGAGATAGAGGGATAGAAGGATAGAGAGAGGTTTATACAGGAAAAATGAAGTGAAGCTGGAGTAACAGGGGAGAGAGGAGAGACGGCAGAGAGGAGGGAAAGATAGAGAGGCAAAGGCGAGGGGGGGGGGTGCAGAAAGAGGCGGTGGAGGAGGCAGCAGATTTATGAAGCCATTGGAATGTAATTTGGAGGCAGAAATTACTGTCAGACTGAGCAAGGTTTAAAGTCAGTGAAGCCTGAATCCAGGGTTCGCCTCTGTGCGCGTTTTGTGTCTGTGTGGCAAGTATCACAGACAAATGGAAAGCAAATGTGATGCAGGATAATGCCACTGAAGCTCTGCAGTTACGTGTCATACACACTGAACGCCATGTATGTGTGTGTGCACGCACATTTTTAGTGCTCCATGCATGAGTGACGTGAGCACTTGGCATAAGAACACAGCCCAGCATTCATATTTAACAGCTCATATTTCATCCATGCTTGAAGACACAGATACACACACACACACACACACACACAGACACACAGACACACAGACACTTGCACACGGATGGTCGCAGGCACTGAATTCTTGTCAGGCTCTGAAGGCCATGACTCCGGCAGAATCAGTCGCGGGTGTTGGCGTGGCCAGAGGATGGAGGGTGGGGGAAGGAGGGGGTAGCAGAAAGGGGAGAGACAGAGAGAGAGTGTCAAGGATACACAGAGAGAAAGGTAGAGGTGGGAAATGAAAAAGAGAGGGAGAGACTGGAAAGAGGGGCTAAAAAGAAGAGGGAGAGGATGTGACTAGCTTTCTAACACAGCTACACACAGCTTCCATTTAGCATGAGAGGGAGGTGCAGAGACGGGGAGAGATGAGGAAAGCGACAGAGCAGGGATAATCAGCAAAGATCTGAAGGGAGGGGAAGGCTCGATACCCTGCTTTTTTCAATCACTTCCAGCATCACTTTGACACTGGGCTTTAACACGCACACACAGACACACTGGGGGTTGGTTTTTCTGGTAATTTTTACAGTTAAAAAAACATCGCTTCTTTTCATTTATTGTTTATCAATTAATTGCAACAGTTTCACTCAATACCTTTTGACCTTTGTAACCCATCTCAAAGCCCATTTGTCACTTATGTCCTTAAGCAGCTGGCCACTGTTGATATTGAGAAACCTTAATCAAACTGGAGTAAATTGTGGATTTGTTTGGGGGTTATTTTCAGTAAGGCATTGATACACATTTGATTTATTTGTTTCACTGATTAAAAATAGACTAGAGTGTCTATCACCCATACCTGGACCCACGTGTTCGCCAAGTGCCAAATGCCTGCAGATTTTCCATTAAGCAAAGAACTGTTGGTAAATGTTTGTACCATAATATTCATGTTATTTCACTCTATCCTGAGAAGCTCTACTGCGCTGTTTCTGTCCACCCAGTTATTCTGTGAAGATCGGCTACCCTATTATCTGACCATAACTTTAACCAAAGAGTGAATGAGAATTGAGTGCATATCTCCGCCAAGGCCCAACTCCCCCCTTATGAAACACATTTAAATTCACTAGATTCAGATTTTCATTTGGCAATAATTTGCACGCACTCATAAATATCAGTCCCGAGTTTTTTTCCTCCTACCATTATTTCAAACTTTTACCTCGATAATGATTGATGCCATTTTGTTATTACTCACACGTAGAACTGATCTTTATAAAAATCTGATGAATAAGTTCCTGATAAACAGAGTGTCGCTTCTTCTGCAACAATGAATTTAAAACAAAGCCTTGCATCACAATCTGCAGCAGACCTTTACCGATGAAAGACAAAGCCCCCTTGGTGGAGTTAACAATAGCCAATCAGTTGGAGATTGTGCACCAAATTACCTGCTTTGAGCCGTCGGACTGATTGTGTGCCGCCTGTATGTCATAGACAAAAAATGAAATATCTCATTTGTCCGATGTCTTCCCTAACTTATTCCTGCTTTCAGTTCAGAAATGGCTTTCTCTGCAAAACATGGCATTTGAAATGGATGATTGGCTGTAGGTGCCTGTCCCAGATCATTTATAGGGTGACATGTGGACTCTCGTCCTGCCTGAACTGGAGCTGCTTACTGCTTCATCCTGATTTGGAGCCAAAAAGAATCTGCTCCTGATGCTCAGACACTCGCACATGCAAGCGCAGTGTTTAAGCACAGCAGTAAAGTCACTTTTAAGTGGCATTGATGAATCAATGTTCTTCACTTTTGTCTAGCATTTGATCCATTTGATGCTTTCTTTAGGTTTTAATGAGCTGGTAAAAAAGAATCCACAGTCTAATGTTATTTTCTAGAGCTACTTTGTCCCCCCATTTACAGCTAAGGACTAAAATCCCTTGAACAGGTTTACATATGATCAGATTTATCGAAACAGATTACAAAAATCTGTACTCTGACTTTTTAGTTTGGTCAACCTCCCATCTATCAACATGAAGGAGGCAGGATTTATGACATATACTGCAGCCAGCCACCAGGTAGTGATCAAGACTTTTTGGTGTCACTTTAAGACGTGGGATATTGTCCATCTTTATATACAGTCTATGGTTATCCGATACAATGCCACCTACTGGCCAGCTGTTGTAAATGTAACAGAAATTTCTAATAACCAATATGGCTGAGTCCCTCTATTGAAGGACACCCTTGTAGATAAAATAACATTTATTAATATCATATGTGATGAATTATAATCTGTAACTCCCAGTGTTTTAACAAAAAATGATATTTGATGCCGCTTTATTACATTTTATAAAAAACTGTTAATGTCTTCATGTTTTGTGGAGCTCAGGTGCAGGTTTGTGACAAAAAGGCCAAAAGAATAGATGACTGAATACCATCTGAGTTAAGTGAGGATGATGCTAGTGACAGTGATGATGAATGGCTGCCAGCAGAAGAAGCATTAACAAATACTGGTAATAGTGACAGTGGAGCTGGGGGAGGGGAGGAAGCACTACACGACAGCGCTCAAGGACAAAAAGCAGAACTGTCTGGAAAGCAAAAAGACGACCGACCAGCTTGAGGGAGACCTGAAGGAGTGGAAAGTGAATATTGAGGGGAACAGAACCAAGAGATTTCTTTATCGCTCTATTTTCTACTATTTATCTGATAAATGAAATGGTGCACGATACAAACTCGTGTGCACTCCAGAATGAAAAGAAAATCTGGCCTTGTCCAAAGAGAAATTCGCAGAAAATAAAATGGGCAAAAATTGAATTAATAAGATCAAAAATGTATAGGTCAACAAAGGAAGGCCCTTGTTTTGATTAGATAGAAAATGGCATGGAAGAATAGAAATAAAAGCCCAGTTCAACAGGGGGAGGCTGAGAGAGTCGAGGAGCTAAATGAGGGAGGAGTGAAGAGAGGAGTAGACAGAATAGTCAGAAGCAAATTTAACATTGCTTTAAACAAAATTATAATATGTTAAAATATGTGAACGCTTTACGTTACCGGGCATAAGATGCATGTTATTTTTAAAGTATTCACATAATATATAATTTATTCATTGGTTTAATGCTGTAGATGGAATCTCAAATGCCTGTTGTCCACTCTAGTGCATGGATATGTGGAAAGCTCTCAAATTTATTTTCCTGCCTAGAGAAGAATAAAAACAGGTGAAATGTTTTAAATGCAAGTGAGGTTTTCATAATTCACGTATGAGAGGGTTAACGCCGTCTGTAACATTTTACGCAGATCTCTGCCTCAATGGTTTGTGCGCCACCAGGCTCGATCAGCAGCTGCTCCTCTAAAATGGATGCCTCTCACACACAAATACACACGCATGCAAAGTTCTGCACATCTTTTCCATACAGAAATAAACAGCGACAGAGTCATCGTTTCTCTTATGTAAACTCACACACACCCGTACACACACACACACACACACACACACACACACACACACACACACACACACACACACACACAGTTTTTCTAGTGCCTTCGACCTGTGAACTTGCAGTGACTTTCTCTCTTTGTCCCCGACACCACTGCACAGACACACTCACACGCACACTGTTCTTTGTTCTTTTAGCCAGTGATAATGATAGCAACAGCATTATGCACAGTGACAACACTACCTCCCACTTATAAAGCAGTTCACACCATGGTGCAGTCTCTGCTTCTGTCTCTGTCAGCTCACTCACAAGAGTGTTGAGGTCAATTATCTCTGAATATGCTTATACAGAAGGCCGTCACGTCCGACACCTCCTCTTCCTGTTCAGTGTTCTTCTTTTTCTACTTTCATTCTGTTCTGTCTGCATCCTTTGTGCTATCATCCTCTATTTGCCACCCCTTCTAGTTTTCTTTCTCTTTCTTCTTGGAGTCTTTGTTTAATTTTCTGTCTTTAACCATGTCAGATTTACTTTCTTCTGACCTTTCTCTCATTATTTCATTATACAAGATTTTTTTTTCCATGATAGTTTATCCTCTTTGAATTGTGAATCTAAAATATGACCAAGAAGTGCAAAAAGAACAAAATATTTGAATAAATGAATTGGACAAAAATCGAAACGGCTAAATCTTTATCTTTACAGCTAGAGATCTCGTAGCTTTACGTTACAATTAAAATATTTCAATTTAAATCCTTCATTTTTACCTTTTGACACCATGTCCTGCTCTTAAAAAAACACATCAGATGTACTTCAGAGGTAACAGCATACACTAATGTCACTGTCAATGAGATGTGAGTATCTTTCATTGCTCCTTGTGCCTGCGGTTGGTTCTAATTACTGGAGAGATCTGAAGCACTTCGTCAGGTCACCTTCACTTTTTGTGCTTTTTTCTCCTTGTCGTTGGAAAAGCTTTTCAGCTCTGTGACCAGTAAACGTGTGTTTTGTGTCAGACTTAAAGTAAAGTCTGCCTCGTCTTATCTGGGACTGTCTTGTCCACTTTAACCAGCCACAGGACTGTCGCACCTCCTACAGCTTGTTTCTTCACAACAGCTCTTTACATTGCAGCTGCTGGAACTGTAGATCTGTGTGCCGACTTGAAAAGGTTTCCTCAGAGGCTGAGGTCGTCTCACCTGTCTAAAGATTAAACTTTATATACATTAGTCATGTCTTGGTTTGATTGGGCTATTAGTACTTTAAGAAACGCAAGTTATCGACTGTTTATTAAAGGATAATAATATAATAAGAATTTTCTTGCCTTGGAAATTTTCCATCGCTGTCACGGTTATATAATTTTATCATCTTCACTACTCAGTCCTACATTTACATGTAGCTTCAGTTTATTTCAGTTCATTTATTGGAGAAAAAAAAGCACAAAAAAAAAAAAAATAGATAAGCTTTTACATTAAATCCTTTCCTGCTCCCTTATCTGTGTGTGTTGGGAGTGTTCCTCACTGTGACTACCTTCTCTCCTTTCTCTCCCTGCACATCCTCTGAACAGTAAAGCCGGGACACAAACTCCAGCAGTGATAAGATGAGAGCAAGCTACTGAGAGGCAAGCAGTGCAAATGGGAATTTTCAATAGATGGGTCCTCAGACCTATTGTCAGAGGGAGAGAGAAGATGATAAAAGAAGTGAAAAGGGGTGAAAGAGAGAGGATAAAGACGAAAAATAGAACGAGGGATGCATAGATGGAGGCGGACAGGGAGACAAAGTGAGCTGCAGAGTTTCTGCCCTGGAGGAAGCTGGTTTCCGAAGAGGGAGTGAACAGCAGAGGAGGGAGCAAACGAGACTTGGAGGGAGAGATAGAGCGCTGCTGGAGAGAGAGGAAAACGGAGGAGGAGGAGGAGGAGGTGGGGAAAGACTGGAGAAAGGAGGCGAGGAGGTGAAGAGGGAGGGCAGCAGTAGAGATGAGAGAGAAAGAGGTAACCATGAGAAGGAAAGACACACGCACAGAAAAACACCCACCCACCCAGAGTGGAGGTGCCTTGCAAAAATATGCTGCGAATAATGAAAAATGCTGACGGCTTTATTTTAACCACAGCAGCTCGTAATTAAAATAGTCAGATCTCACACTGTGGGCTACAGAGACAGCACACAGATTTTTATTCATAAGCGGTAAATAAACTGTATTATCTCAGAGCACTGCCGCCTTGGGTGCTGACAACATATTCACAGCGCTGTGAGCTCACGTCCAGCTCCTTCAACCACTTGCTCGTCCTCCAACAGTGTTGACAAATATGCAGGCTTAATGACAAGCGTACACATTTCCTGACTGAAGCAGCGGCTAACCAAAAGTTCCCTGTCTTTCAATTAAAAGTTGGGCATTTTAATGGCAAACAGAGGCTCTCATTTGAAATGATTCCCTGTTTCTCCCAGCATGTTAGTCTTGACAAGATAGAAAAGCCGTCTGCAATTACACCATGGGACAGTGAAAAGCCAGTAATACTCTCACAGATGAAAGCTTTGAGGTCGTGTTGGCAGCTCCTTGAGGCAGGGTTTCAGTGCAGGTTTTACAGACTGTCACCCCTGAAGCTGTGAGTAAAAATCCTCCCACACCACGCACAGAGGATTTCTCTACTTAACCATCTGCAATAGAGGGACAATATTTATAAAAGCCTGTTTAGAGAGGGGCCTTCATCACATCAGCAGACGACGTGAAGAGGCCAGCGTCTGAATGAAACATGAGCTGCTGTAAACTCTGGAGGATGTCATCTTCCTGACTTTGCCTTTCAAATATGAAGATACCCAGCTGGAGATTGTTCGGCTCAGACATGTTAACAACAGGAAAATGTCGGCAACATTCAGACGAGAGGTGATGTCTGGGTAGGACGTAACGTTTACGTTTTTGTTGACAGCGTGTTAACCCTAAAAGCTCTCAGATTTTGTCCTTCCAAGTTGACAACTTTGAGAATCTACGGACTTGATCCTTCTGTATCCTCACATGGACTTGCTCTGAGATTTCCTTTTCACAAGGGGGCTGGCAGGAAGGCCTCTCCAGAATGCTTGGACATTTACGTTCCCACACGCTCCACCTCCAGATGATTTCAGGAGATTCTTCAGGGTTCAGTGCATTTCTGAAAGCAGCTATAAACAGCTTTAATATTGGTTTCTTGTATCAGTCTAACACTGGAGAGACTTCATTAAATTTATCTGTACCGAAAAAACAAAACAAACACAGTCATCTGCCTGCAATATTATGTGCCAGGAGATGCTCTGATATGCCCCATCTCTCAGCAAAACACACACTTCCACACCAGGCCCAGCGTGCATACACATTGTCTCATGACAGTATGTGGATAAATAATCCCATTAAATATGATGGAAGGTTTTTCCGGCTCAAAGCATTTGCACTCTCCCTCCATCTCTTTTCTCTCTCTGTCTCACTCGGAATGAGGTATGCACAGGAAGTATCAACAGACAGGCAATTTACGGACCGGACACCCTCTCACACACACACACACACACCTACGAACACACACCTACACACACACACCCACCCACACACACACACACACACACACACACACACCTACACACCTACACACACGCAAAACAGTCCACCAGAAGGCACTCTTAGATAGGATACAATAACTCTTGCTAGGTTGAACTCAGCACTTATGCCTTTGCAGAAGAATCCCTGGAGTTATTTGCGTGTCTGTCTGTGTGTGTGTGCGTGCGTGCGTGTGTGTGCCTGTGTTAACAAGTTATTTTAAATCCAATAAGACATGAGGTACACATGGCCTCCTGGTGGCAGGCTGTGGCACCTTTCTGAAGGTTCGAATCCAGCTGACAGGCTTTGTTATCTTTCACCCTCCAACACTTTATCTCTCGCTCTTTATTATTTCCTGTCACTCTCCATTTCATTATTATCCTGGGAAGAAAAAAAAGATTTCACTGGAGCCAAACATTTTGAAAAGAAAAGGAAGAACTTGGGCGTGAAATACGAGTGAACGGAAAAAAGGAAACGATGCAACTCCTGGCAGTCTGACAGTCAGCCGTCGTTCAATTTTCGCTGTGTTTACCTTTGTTCCTCATTATAAAGAGACAATGAGCTCGATCCAGAAAAGGCAATAAGGTGATTATCAAAGCTTATTCAAGCGCAGAGTCAGGCACGAGCCCTGCATACCTGTGGGATCCATTCCAATTCAATTCATCAGGTCAAATGCGTATTCGTCCCAGTCGTCCTCACAACGACGCTCCATCTTGTCATGCTTTGAGTGAGAGTGCAGCACTTTCTAAACACGGCTCAATAATTGCCTTTTTTTACACTTACTTTGTTCTTTCATCAGATTAGATAGCGTGGCTGTGTTTGCTGTTCACCATGGCATCACTGTTCACATTGATGGCATGAAAATGTTCTGCGTTATGTGCAAATATCAGAGATGTAAATTGAGCTTTAACTAACTAATTGTTAGATATAGATGATTATCACAACAATTGTCATTTTCACTCTTCTGTATGAGCAATTATGTGTTATACCCCCTCACTGTACTTACACAATAGATGAGCATTATATCAATAAAGATTGGATTTTTGTTACATTGCTATTGATGAAAATTACATCAAAATAATTATTGATATGATTGGTTATGATTTTGCAGATCAAATACAGTTCCTAACTAAGCCTGACTTCCTGAAACAAGGACTTTCATGTCTTTATCTTTTTATATTTAATGTTCGAGTCATGACACAAACTATAAATAAGTACAAACTCAATATAAAATGTTCATAAATAAGAAGATGAATGGCTTTTTATTCCCCAAATAACCACTAGCCTCTGGCCATAGGTGCTTGATTCATGCATTAATACTTTAATACTTGTCCCACTTCATTAGTTTTCTCAGCCTTTGATCCGAGAAGGATCAAAACAAAATCATTCTTTTCCTCAGATGAACTTGTCAGGGGCTATGATTTCCTCTAAGAAGAGCAATAAGTCAGAAATCTTAGCTTTCAGTGATCGGGACTAGGGCTGGGCTGATCTTCCGTTGCAGATGGCAGACAGTCCCTGAATAGCCAGTTGCACCTTGCCTCACACACTACCATTTCAATGTCTCTGCTATTATTTAAATTATAAATTATCATTGTTAATATACTCTTATTATGTTGTTTTGAGTTATTATGAGATGTACCCTGATTAAGTTATTTTGGCTCGATCAAACTGCTTTATATTTTTTTTTATATAGTCTTAATCAGTTTGTGTATCTACCACAGCTGTTAACTAGTTAATTCCACACATATAATCTATGTTATAAGCTCCTTGATGAAAGTCGAAACATAAAATCTATGAGCTTAATTTATTGACGAGATAATCAATGAAAGCTCATTTTGGAGAATTCCATCGACGACAGTGACATGATGTCTCACTCTGCTGGATTTGTGGAAAACTGCAGAAACACTCATGGTTGTACAGGGGTGTTACAGAGTGACTGTTTTTCTCTCGCATGCTATCCTCGATGAGCACTGACGGTGGTGTGCAGAGAGCGCACAAACACACTACACCCATGTTTAAATTAGACCCGTCATCAGGTTAATTAACTGAAGCTGAGACTGGCACCACCAGCACGTCTGTTATTTTAACCGGCGACAGCGACGCTCAGCAGGTAAAGAATGAGATAATTAGTAATTATTTTTCATTAACCTATAAATATAAACGCTTCATGACAACAGTTTGTTTTTCGAGTGTGAGGTATTAGTGATAGTGTTACTGGTGTTAAACAGTGACAACCAAACGGTGTATATCCTTCCTAAAGGTTAAATGGATGGTTGGTTTGTAAATTAGTCGATCAATTATCAGCAACTATTGTGATAATCAGTTAATTAATTTAGTAATTTTCCAGGCTGGAATGTGAGGATTTGCTGCTGGTCTTTGTTGCATATTATAGATAACAGAACTCTACAAGCAATTTGAGGACATAACCTTGAGCTCTAGGAGATTGTTATGGGCACATTAAACTGTTTTCTGACAAACTGTAGATGAAATGAGTAATAAGAAAAAAAGTGGCTGATTAATCATGAATTCTGAATTCCCCAACTTTTTCAACATTAGTGTCTTGGAGGAGTAACATTTTCTAGTCTACAACTGGACCTCAATCTTGCTTTTAGCATATCTTGCTATTACATCTAAAATGCTACACACTGTTTATATATATATAAACACATGACTGTATCAGAGGTCATTATTAGCGTTTCTGAAAACCCCTTTGTAACAAATCTCATATTTTTCTTTGTGAAAACATTCCTGTTTTGAATACAACCATTCGGTCTCTTTTTGTATTAGTGAGGCTAATCTCTTTAATTATAACTAAAACACTTAATTTCTTGATTTTACAATTATGTAGCTTATTTTTCCCGGCACCAGATAATCAAAGTTGCCAGTGTGTGTGGAGGCGTGTGTGGCTGGGTTAGGTCGAGGAAGAGAGCAGCGCTGTGAAGTCGTCTCTGCTCAAACAACAGCTCATCTCTGAACTTGTCTCTGTGTGACTCCTACTATCTGAGACCTGCATCTGCCACACTATTTTCTCTGCTC
Source organism: Pleuronectes platessa (assembly GCF_947347685.1). NCBI lineage: Eukaryota > Metazoa > Chordata > Actinopteri > Pleuronectiformes > Pleuronectidae > Pleuronectes > Pleuronectes platessa. The sequence goes on from NC_070633.1 coordinate 15,459,491, forward strand.
CTGCAAATGGGCAGACACACAACTATACTATAAATATGCTGTATATATATATAGCCATAATCTAAGTAACGCCGCCTAATGCAAGGCAATTGTTTGCTATTGTGTGTGCTTGTGTGTATATGCCTTTGTGTCCTAAATTGTAAAAAACTCTATTTGTGTAATGCATCTCTCTTATCTGGCATCTAGTGTGTGATATGTGTATTTCAGATTTTTGTGAGATTATATTTATTTTGCTTTTTCGGGACAGTCACAGCCAAAACATGGCATAACCTCAATTATATAGAAGCAGCTGTTTCAGCGTTGTGTGCCTCATACAATAGATTGCCATAATCTAAGACAGTGAATAGACCCACATAGAATCCATTTTGTAACGTTGTCTGAATACATCTGTTGGTCCTCTTATGTCCAGCTCTACAAATTGTTCTCCTCTCAAACAAAGCGGAAAAACAAAAGAGAAAAGTGGATTTCACTCTTAAAAAAACACAGAGAGTATTTGTCTTATATTTTCATGTAAAGCTAAGTAGATTATGTCATGCATATCATATTAACTATATCAACTATGTGCTTGTGCACCTTATCATTGGTGCCAGAAGGTATAAGCTGACTGTATTAGCCAAAGTGCACCTGGTACTAATATACAACATGTCACACACTAGATGTATCTGGATAATGTGAATGTATGTTATTGCAAGCTGTGTGTGCAATATTATCACTCATTTGGAGGTGAACGTCTGGCCACCTGGCTAATGTGGCCACCCTTCCTCCCTCTTAATGACCTGAAGATTGTTTTAAATGCCTTCGTTTAATCACGGCTGGATTACTGCAACGTCCTCTATTTGGACATTAGCTAGTCATCCCTGGCCCATTTGCAGCTGGTGCAGAATGCTAACACAAGACTGCTAACTGCTACCAGGAAGAAAGAGATAAAGCAACACTCTTACACTGACGTGAATGCATTGGCTCACGGTCAAGCATTCAGTACGGGTTTCTTTTTTGGGGGGTTTTAAAGTGTTAAATGGCCTGGCCTCAAAATACATCTCTGTTTCTCTGCTCCCTTTCCACTCCCAAATCTCTTACATCCTCTGACCAGCTGCTCGTGGCTTACCTTTGGTCGAGGTTAAAGGCAGTCATGCGTTTACTGTAGCCTCTCCAAGGTTTTTGGACAGCTTACCATTTACAATTAAGTGTTTCCCTTCCAAAGACATGTTTAAGGTTAAAACCCACTTGTTTTCGCTGGCTTCTGGGTGTTGTTTTTAGTCCCTGACTTGTTTTTAGACAGGCGTGTGTCGGATGGCGGTGTTTTGTCAGTTAAGCTATCGGATTCACAAACTTTTTTGGAACAAAGTGCATAGAAAAAAGTTGTCCTTCCATTTCATCGGAGTAAATTAATAAACAGGTTCAATTTCTTAATGTAATTGCAACTGTAATTGCAATCTTCTTTTTCTTCTTTTATCGTTTAATGCTCCCAAAACTTCATGTTTGGTTCAAAAGTCCAAACCGTCCAAAGGAACATCTTCACACTGCAAATTATCTGATCGATGGTTAAGTTGAAGTTATTCGTTTGCTAAATTTTGGTTCCAGGTCTGACGAGGCATTTTCACATGTTATTTTGGTTTGGGCTAAACTGATGTCTAAAAGTCTGGATTAAACAATGTCAGTATAACAGCCCCTAAAAAATTATGCAATGTGAGTCATCGCTCACAATGACCTGAAACTTCATAAAGCCAAGGGGAGCTTTAAATTCAGGCGATGAGTCTCTCCGTGTTCAAAACTGCAAGCGATCACTTTTACAATGTCATTATATGCATTATTATTAAGTTTAGCTACAGATTATTGCTGCTTCAACTGAAACATCACCCAATAAATTGAAATATTAGCTAGCTCTGCTCTCAGTTGTTGCCTAAGCAAGTCTGGACACAGCTACCAGCAGCTGGATCCACGGCCTTTCCTTTCCTTTCCCTGGGTTGTGTTATGTTTGTTGTTCAGCAGTCCAGTCAAACTCATTTCCATATTAAGATCCAATCACAACGCGGGAAGAACTGAGATAACAAGCACACTTATTAATACCAGGTGTGAGTGCAAGGTCCTGTGGAGGAGATGTCATTATCTGGACGTGGATCACGTGACAGAAACAGGTGTAAATGGGGCCCATGTCCTTCCGTCTGTTTGTAGGCAGGATTGTTTCTTTCACACATTTTCAGGTGATATATTGTAGAGAACCAGAAATAAGAGATGACTAATGTTTACATCACATATTAACAGCTCACAGTCTCTGCCTCAGCCTGCAGGCCCGTATATTTACTTCCGCCAATAAGGAGGCTGCGTTGTCGCTGTTGTTTGTCTGACTGTTTGCAGTATTATAGAAAAACTACACAACTGATTTCATTAAAACTTGGGTGGGACATGGACCAAGGAAAACCCCATTCAATTTAGCTACTGATCTAGACAAAAGGGTCCAGGAATTTCAAAATAATGTGTTTTATCTGATTTTCCCAGAGATGAATGCAGAGATCATGATGATGAAAAATCAAGCCCGTTTAGGGGACTGATATTTATGTGTGAGGGGAATTTGGAAATAAAAATCCAGATCTTGTAGATTTGAATGACCGGGATGGAGCTATGTCTTCTACTGCGTGCTATTGTACTAACATTAGGGACGGGAATCGGCAGGGACCTCCTGATACGATACAATCACGATACTTAGTTGGCGATGCGATATGTATTGCAATTCTGTAAGTATTGCGATTTGATATTACGATTTCTTGCGTTTTTTTTTTTTTAATATTGGACCATTGAAACAGTTGAATCATACCTTTTAATACAACAGTCAAATTCACTTAGAGCTTTACAAGTTTTATTTCAAATATTAACATTAACTTAATGACAGCCGGTCAGCCAATAGAGAAAATAAATAAAAATGTGCCCTATTATTGTATGGCCCCTGTCAACTGCACACAAACTGACAGATTAAGCCCAAGTATGCCACTTGGGCTACTTTTGAACAATAAATAAAAGGTAAATTAAATAAAATGAATAAAAGTTGACTTAAAATATAAACAAAAAGTAGGCTATGCTTCACTGTTGTTTGCATGTAGGCTATGCAAAGCTAGTGCTTGGATATGTTTTGATTCTTGTGCAAAAACAAGAGCTTGACTACATGCTCTGGGTTGAGGTTGGTCGTTGGTCACAGAAACTGTGAATCTTAACCCTGACTATAGATTCAGTCATTGTCAGTTTGAGTTCATCTTAAAAGATTTGAAAATCCTCAGTCAATCATCCTGCGTGATGTCTCAGTCTGTGTTTCTGTAAAGTCGTTCAGGACAGGGTTATGACATCATTGTCTCGGGGGTGGGTTAAACTCCAAATCTGGCAACAAGTGTAATGTTTCCCACACATGCTTTAATAGGGCGGGGAGTCTGGAAACATTAATGCGCGGCGGGTATATTTGGAGACCCATATACTGTATATAGCAGGCACTCTCCTCCTACTCCTGCTCACTACCTCCAAGGAGGTTGTGTGTTCAGCCATGATTGTTGGTTTGTTGGTCGGTGTATTTGATAGCAGGATTATGCAAAAATTACAAAGTGTCAAATCCAGGATTTTATTCACACTTTAACTATATTTTATGACAAATAAATCATGTAGGCCATTGGGCCACTTTAGTTTTTCTTAAATATTTAAACTGTAAGAACTAAACAATCATGTGCAGGATTGTTCAGTCTTGCTGGAGATGTGGACTTGAGTGCATTTATGTAGGTTTGTTCTATATGTTTGAGGAGGTAATAAAATATTTTATAAGCCATAGTATTTTCATATCCATTTTTATATCTAACTTTAGATTATTATTAAGAGCTGCAGTTTCCCTTTGTATGTGTGCCATGGTGATGAAGATGACAATTTCCTCCCAGTTTGATCAATAAATCAATCCTGATCTGATTCAGTTCATCTGACTGATCGGTGGATTTATCTAATTCTCTCCCTGACAAAGTGCAAAACTTTTTTAGGGCCAAAACCCAATGGAGTGTAGCATGGACTTCATCCACTTGTTACAATTAGATATTGATTTGGACAAGTCACATTTCCAATATTGAATCATTAATGAAAGGAAATATTAAGAGCATGCCAAAGTTGACGAGCAGTGATATGCTCAGTACCAGTCCAGTCCTGGTTTCATACTGCTCAATTATTTATGTTTTGCAGTGAAATATTTATACAGAATATCATGGCTATGGCATGAAAATAAACCAGAGGACAGTCTTATGTTGTGAAGCTGTCCCTGACTTTACCTACATTACGAGATTATTAGAATGATGAAGGTGGATTTAGTGAAATAATGAATAAATTGATGAATAGAACTTGAAATCCTTCAGGTAGACACATTAGATAACAAGGTAAACTGGCCTCAGGATAGCAGATACACCGCTTAGTCACATGAAGCACAGAGAGTCATCTCTTCCTCTTGACACCTGCTCTTTTTGCCACGGGGCGCTGACCCAGAGTCTTGAACACTGCTCACCACTGAACAAACTGCCTCCAGGGAAAACTGCCCTCACTTCCCGCTACTGGAAGCAAACCAAAGAAAATGATCACATGACTCCGCAGTTCCCTCTCAGCTATCTGGAGCATTTTATGGCCCGCAACTAGTATTTCCAGCAGCGGATAACCCACAGACAGACAAAATGGAAATCTGTTGTAACATTAAGGAGCATTTAGCAACTAGGCTGTCCGATATTTATCTCGAGAGTGTGGAGACCAAATCAGAGCTGAAAGGAGAATGAATATTGGACTTGGATTAGTCTCTTTGCCAGAAATGCAACTCCAAACAGATGCTACTGTTCTGTCTGCTGAAGGCATACAAAGAGCCATCTCTTCAAACACGTTCATGGTATACAAATTAAAGTGGGAGGTTGATGTTATGTTTCCAGCTTGTTGCTCTGCCTGTAAATGGCCAAAATACATGTTTCGTGCATGTTAAGCTATTATCAGATTCATTGTCATATCAAAAAATACAACAAGGATAATTTAAATCTGATGTTAAATATATGTTTCCCAAATTGACTGAGCTTCATCCAACCATGCCTCATTTCAGCGTCACCACAGACTGCAATAGAGCCTCAGTTACATAAAGTCCACATAGAGCATGCTCTACGACTCCTTCTACAGAGCTGTATTCAGTGTGTCTATCGCTTTGGAAGGTTGTACTCTGATGAGGGAGATCTAATACCTTATTTGTCATTTTGAAAAAAAAAGAGGCAGAAAATCAGGCTCTTGGATCGTACCTGGTGTTTGCATCGGCGTCCTGAGTGCAGAGCCAAGTCAATAATCCCGACACAAAATGACAAAAAGCTGCTTTAAAGAAGAGATTGCTCTGTCAGAAATCATTTGTGGAGTTCAAATAAAGACCACACAGCCAGGGTCTACAAACGTGTTAACAGCCAACACATGCTGTGCCTAACACGCCGGCACTAAAACACATGGGCTGTTAAGAACTAAGCAGAAGCTCAGTGACTGAGCCTCACACAGGTTCTGAGGATTCTAAGCAGCCAAGTAATCAGGCTGAACAATGAATGTGACAGAATTTAGAATAAAAATGTAATATCCCCCATTCAGGGACAAGGACGATGCATTGTCTGTTCACAGATTGTTTTTATGGGGGACAATTTTGAAATTCTCCAAGACGTGTTTTTTTTTATTCAACCCCTCTTTGGTTTATTGTATTTCAAATGGAGAGTTATGTAAGCGGCGCTCCACTGCTTATGACAGATGGGTGAATAAGAGGAGATCAAAAGGGAGGCGATACAGAAAGAGTGTCTGCTGCCTTTTCTTTTTCTTTATTCTAGCCACATTCTGCCAGTAAGCTATTCCCAGTAACTGCATGACTTGCCCTGGATTCGCTCTTTCTCTCGGCTTCTCTAGGACATTACACTTTAATCTCATGTTCTGTGCTGCTCTCTCTCTCTCTCTCTCTTTTCTGTCATGCTCTCCTTTTGGTCTCTTTGCCGCTCGCTCTCTTTGCCCCTGTTCGCTGTCCATCACTTCATCCGTCCATCTCTGCCTTTCTTCTTTAATCCCGAGTTCTGTACGGCTTTGACCCCGAGAATCTCATTCTAATCTGCTGCCTCAATATGGCCCTGTATGACCGCTAATCCCGTATATATACCAGTATGTGGATGTGTGTTTGTTTACATCCATGGAGAGATCTGAGGCATGTTTTGCTGAGATGAGTGGAATGACGCAACATTTTGTTTGTGTGATTTTAGTCTTACACTGCCTGTAGGTTCAAAGTGTGTGTGTGTGTGTGTGTGTGTGTGTGTGTGTGTGTGTGTGTGTGTGTGTGTGTGTGTGTGTGTGTGTGTGTGTGTGTGTGTGTGTGTGTGTGTGTGTGTGTGTGTGTGTGTGTGTTTTTTAAGGTGGAGGGTGCATACATGCAATTATTCATATATAGTCTACGAAAACACACACGCACACACACTGCTCTCATGAGAGATAGAGGGCGGGCGCTGGGGAAGAAAGATGGGAGAGATGAGAGAAAACGTGCAAGTGGGAATTCTATCTCTTCAAAAAGTATAATCTCTCACTTTAATCTCCCTCTGCTAGTAACTCTCTGAAGCCCTGCTGTTTCAAATCTCTTGACTCGTTTTGTTCTATTTAGTGTAGAGCTGGTCCAGCCGGTAGAACAGCACACATGCACACACGTACATATAAACAAGCTGCACACATACACCTTAAACAAAAGAAGAAGCCTGTTAGGATGAACATGTGTGTCCGGTGATCAGTCATCAACCAGAACCACATCATTCATACCTTCTGTCATCCATCCTCTCGCCTCCCTCCCATCACCCGCGGCAAATCCTCCTGGGAAGTTAACGGATACGTGTGCGGGTGTGTTAAGTCCCGGGCAGCAGCTCTGCGCGGCAGCGGGGCGACGGAGCCCGGTGTGTCCGCACCGAGAGCTCCGCGATGAGCACGAGTTATCTCCCACCCCGGAGATCCACTCTGCACTCTGTGTGTGTCTGTGTGTGTGTGAGAGAGGGCGACTGACCTCAGATAAAGTCCCGTTCCTCCTCTCTCTCTCCGGCAGTCACTCGACATCCAACCTGCGTCAACTCCTCCACTTTAACTCGGGCACGTCTTGTCATAACGCTGCCGCCACACGCTCCTGTCTCCACTCCGTGTCCGTCTCTCCCCCGAGCGGCAAACAGCGGCGGTATGTGCGGCCAGCCTCTATGTCCACCTCGGTTAATCCCGCGGGTCCTCGGGTGGTCTCAGGTTTTCTCTCTTTTTCTTTAAACAACCCGGTAGATGTTTGGAAACGGACTGACAGGTGTCACCTCCAGCGCGCGCTCTGTCCTCCTCTTCCTCCTCCTCTTCTTCTTGCGCCGGGACTGCGCGCGGGGTTAATTCCCTCTCTCTCTATCTCTATCTCTCTCTCCACCGCTCGCGCTCTCCCTCTCTCTCGCTCTCTCGCTGTGTGATTTTGTGCGTGCGTGAGAGCGCGTGTGTGCTGGTGGGGGTGCACTCTTTACATCGGTTCTTTGAGCTCAGTTACAGGGGTTCAGCGGGTCGCCACGCTCCAGCAATTACCTACAACTCTCCGAGAATTAGATTGACAGGTGAGGACGCACGCTCCCACGCGCCCACACACACACGCACACACACACACAAACACTCTGGTACCTCCGTCTCAGTGAGGATACTCATAGACATAATGCGTTCCCCGTTGCCCCTTACCCAAACCCAGGGGCACGGCTAGAAATGTTTGGGCCCCTTGAAAGACGATAATACTGGACCCCTGTATTTAGCTCTTCAACAGCCCGAGAGCTAGATAACCAACGGTAAATTTTCAAAGCGACTAGTGGACTTTGTTGTGCAATGGAAAATGAATTTTATGTCAAATAATTAGTCATAACATGCTGCCTGGAGATGGATGCATACGAATTGGAAAAGAATTAGTGAGTTCTACCTGCTAGTAAAGTCTTCCTAATTTCTATGGGGTGTTATATTATTATTGTTATTATCTTTTAAAGATCAGTTGAGTTACGTTGTTCATATTTTCAGCTTCATTTCGTTGTCCCTAACCCCTCTCCGAACTTACCTAAACCATTTAGGACCAGGCTTTGGTCCCTATGTTTTCTACTGGTCCTTAAAAGGTCAGTGTTCTCGCTGGAAAAGGTGGAAACAAAGCAAGAACACACGGACACACACACAAAGCAACAGACCCGTTAGCTGGAGCTCGAGCCCACCCACATGCAGTCGGTTTCTGAGGCCCCTTCAGATGGAGAATGAGTGGATTTTATTCCTTGAGGAAAGGAAAATGATTCTCACATGTTTGGCAGTAATGTAGAGAGTAAGCCTGGTTCTGACACACAGACCAGTTTGACACTGATGGTATCAGTGGCATCGTAAGACTCGGGAATGAAAGATAAGGCTCCTGAGGGTGTGTTTTTAGCTAATGACACAAGTTTAATAGTTATTGTGTGTTTTAATTCAGACTTTGTGACCAATGATTTTTATTTGCCTTGGAGGCAAACCTCACAATTAATTAGCATTTACTACCTTTGAGCTGTTATGTCACAAAAGACTGACCACGATTAGCCCTCTGGATGCTGCATAGCATACAAGGCAATATTAGGTGTAGCTTTCGCTGGGAGAACATGGCAGACCTAGAAAATGCCGACACAACCCTACCATGTCTAAACACCCACTCATACACAACTTTACGTGCACTGCTCATCTGCACACAGAGCATCTGTAGCATCTGTAGCCTCGGCGTGGGCCACTTGGGGCCCTGGGTGCAGCTGCACCACCAGCACCCTCTGGCGCCATGCCAGAGATCGCTTCCCAAGATTTAGTCTAATTCAATTCAAGTGAATCCCAAAGTCAAACTACCAAATTTAGACAGAGACTGTATTACTCCCAACAGAAGAAATGTGTGGCACTGACATCAGTAATGAGAATTTCAAAACTGAATGATGAGCTTTTTTTGACAGCAGCACATGACATGAACAAACATTCAAGCTAACACAAATATTTACTTTGTTTCTAAACGATCACAAACTAACAGGATCTTACATGTCTGTACTGCAGTGTATTGTTACTAAGGTGCTATTCGAGTGTATGGACACTAATACGATGCCCTGAGGTGAAATTGTCTGATTTATCTTTCAGCTTCAATTTTTTTTTATAGAAACCCCTTACATATTAATGTGCTATGTGACCAGTTTTATTTTGTAATGGGTAATGAGGGTGGACACACTAAAGTGAACACCTGAATAATACAGTATAATGCAAATAATATTCATAATGCAAATACTAATAAATAGTCAGTTTTTGTTATGGTCATATTGAGGAAGTGTTTATTAATCTCTCCAGAGACACATGCCTTTAAATGTATTGATTGTAGCGCTGCTGTTTTGCATATTGACATATTGCTTTGCTCATTATACAAAAGCAGGATGAGTTTAGTATATGGAGTATATATTTCTTTTAAATAAATGTAGTTTTTACAGTTTCTTCCATTAAAAAAATGCAGCAATAGTCCTGCAGGAACTATTAGTACACATGCAGTAAATTACGGTAATTTATAGTCTACTTATCACACATGGTATCAATTTAATAGCCCTGTGCAGGCAATTATAAGTAAAAGTAGGTTAAACTATGTTAGCTGCACATTCCCTTTAAATGCCCCAAACAACTCATTCATATAAACAACACCACCAAGAAGACAATAGTGTAAAGATTGATGAACTGATGAGGGTGAGAATAAAACAGTTGTGGGCCAAACCATTTGGACTCTGAGGGTCACAACTTATCAAATATTAATTTGATATTGATGAGATATCTAATGATTGGACATAAGGTTTCAAAGAAAGTTCAGTTATTTGATTCACTCTATATTAAACGGTAGATGTTATGCACTGATAATTGTAAGTTAAACACAGTGGTAACATGTTCACCTCTAATTGGACCAGAGAAGGCAAAATAAAACGTTTATCTCCAAGATGTCATCATGCTCAGTGCTCTGCATGTTGGTCATATTCTTAAGTGGTGTCCTGTATGTCTGTGCTAATGAGAGCAATGACAAACTGTTCTGGAGTATTAGGATCTACTAAATTCACCCAGAATCACATACAATTTAATTAAAGCATAGACTGTCTTGAAAAATGTCTCCCAGGCCTTTGTTCACGTGACATGGATGCAAAGACTCCAGCTGTAAACACCACCTAGCTGCAGAAGGATCTTCATATCTTTGAGAATCGCTGAACAAAATTAGTCAAAAATGAGTTCCCTCCTTTTCATGTGTAGGATCATATAAGAAAGATTGGTCAGTGTTGTCGACCATCTGGAAATGACTCATATTAGGGCCCATTAGGAGTCAAGCTGATAAACAGCCTATGGTAGAGGAATTAAACAAAATGCTAGAGCAAACACAACAAACTGAAAATATATTGACAACCAACTTTAGAACTCGGGGTAACTGTTCAATAAGTTATAATGCAAAATTTTAAATTATAACATGTTGGAAATCATGTTTAATGTCAATCACAAATCGGTAAAGAATAAATATTGATGTTGTTAGATTATTTGCATGTTCTTACCAACAGAAAACCCCGAAACAGACCAGTAGTAGAAACAGGAAACAATAATTCCTTTCTTAATTAATGTAAATATAAATGGACTGGGCATTTTATGCAATCATCCCTAAAAAGAAGAAAAAATTGCTTTTACTTCACATGGTAAAAATAAATTGGTAATAAGTATTGTTTAGTTTATCGTGTCTCTTTAAACATTAACTTCAAACAAACAAATACAAACTTTCCTGCAGCTTTTGTACCTCAACTGTAGATTTGTGGAGGACAGTGTCAGTAAATCTGAATATGATGATTTGTTTGTGTTAAAAGATGAAATACTGCTCACTGCATCTAATCATGAGGTGAAATACGGGTCCCTTCTATCAAGGTGTGAATAAGAATACAGGAAGCTTAAAAACACGTTCAAAGTGAGCTGCAGACAAAAGGAACTACAATGAGATGGATTTCCTATTCAAAATGAAAACAGGCTAGTATATATTTTTTTACAATCATCGATTAATTATGCAGCACTGCACTGGCCCAGCTGCACTGTGTGTTTAGTTCAGGGTGGGGCAGCCATTAGTGAATCCCCCATCATTACAAACCTGATCAGCTACAGGAGGGTTTGCTGTTGAAAGCAAAAGCATTATCTTTTTTTTCTTTTCTTCTCTGTTGTATGTTCACTTTCTTCTTTTAATCTTTCCATCTCCCTCTGCTGGAAAATCCACTTATTCCTCCAATCTTCTCATTTAATCTTAGATAAAGGTACAGAACTGTGGCTGCACTCATCCTGCACCATATTTGTGCAGCTTTGTCTCCTTTTCCTTAAGGACACCAGCAAATTGATTGGCATTCTCAAGTGGACCAACTAAATCATAGCAAGAAATTAAAAGACTGAAAGAGGTGTAATGGTGGTTAAGACCAGTGAGAGGAGAGAGAGAGAGCGGGAGGGATGGAGAGGGAGGCAGGAGAGGGAGGAATACACAAACAGGTTGCACTGGGGCCTGGGGAATAAGAGGTACTGAGAGTGGAGGGTTAGAAAAATAAGATGGAGGGCCACAGAAAGCAAACACACTGTTTAAAGTCAGAGCGTCACGTGAAGAAGATCTGCTTCTATTCATCATCACCACTCATTTCCTTATTATTTATAATACACACACACCCACCTTTATTTTATCATCTGGAGCAGACATGTGCTTTACCCTCTTGGTAGTCTCTCTATCACAGCCAACTTATTCCTCCTCTTGCTCCTCTGTTTGGCCAGGTTTTAGGCTATTAGCTCTTGTCCTTCACTGATGCATCAATCTATCCAACACCCCCCCCCCCCCCCCCCATTCTCTCCCCATGTGTCCCTCTCCCCCCTCAGTATGATTACTTACCTCCCAAGAAAGTAGTAGTACACTCCATCTTGTTGTTTTATGTCCCCGGCAAATTTAGTCCTGCGTCTCCCTTCTCCTGCCTCAACTCTCTTTTCACTCCGTCTCTGTCTCTCTCACTCACTCTCCGTCACCCCTCCCTCCCTCCCTCGCCATCGCTCTCTCTCCCCTTCCCCGAGCCCTTCCCCTGTCCCCCGACACCTAGCACTCTCCTCCTCCTCCTCCACTTCCTCCCTGTCAACTTACCCTCCGTCCCTCTCTCGTTCCCCCCCGCTCTCACCCTGTGTGTGTAGTTGTATAACTTATCACCCTGATCCCTGCTCCACTCTGATAATTGGTGTGTCTCGGCGGCAGATGCTAGCTGGCTTTATTTAGCTTTTGAGTATTAGCTATAACAATTAGTCATCTAATACCAATAAGAAAAGTAAACTGTTAGCTTCCCTGTACAGAGCGCCATGGGAGAGCGTGTGTTTGTTGTTGCCTCAACAGCAACTGTGGCCAGTGCACGTGCGCACGCCTCAAACACACACTCACAGTTACACTCACTTCACACTTGACCGGGTAGAAGATATATGTGGGTTTTAACAGATGGTGAAACATCTTCCCTGGAGCATTGACATTACTCTCTCTCTCTCTCTCTCTCTCTCTCTCTCTAATTAACTAGGTTTCAGTAACAAACCTTTGGGCATTGCCGTCGCCATGGTTACCCAAAAACCAAAATGGTCTGCTTTTGTGTGTATGTGAGGCCGCTGCTGCTATGGTGTAGCCTATCTGTGTGTGCACCCTCCTGTGCACTTGTGTGTGTGTGTGTGCCCGCGATCGGTGTGTCCCTATCTGTGCGACTCCGTGATTGTGCATACACATGAGTATTTTGGTTGCTTTGATGCCTTTGTTTCCCCACCGGGCTCGCAGTCTGGAAGAGAATTGTCACATGGGTACATGTTGATTGCACCATACATGAGACAATCTTAATAATCATGCATTCACACGATTTAAGATGACTAGCAACAGGACTTCAGAATGATGAGATAATATTAAAGTTAGTTCCCTGTAACACTTGCAGCTTTAATTTGAACTCGACACCTTTTCTGAAAGGTGAAATAAATGAAAATAGCTTGTGAGCTTTTCCCATGGCAGCCAGCTGTGTGTGATTATATGCTCATCAGTTATTGTCAAACAGCAGAAAGATAGAGAAGAGCATCGGCTCGGCTCAGTATCCTTGAAACAAACCAGGAGGAACACGTGTTGTCTGACCTCGTCTGAAGGCGGAGGTGTTCACACCTGTTTAGAGGCTCCACACACAAAGGTGGGGAGGGTAGCTGGCTTTCATAGCCTCCTCCTGGCCGGATGGCACTGCCTCTCTGCTCTCTCTCCAAGAACAAAGTGTCTGCTGCATGTCTGTGTCCTGATTCATTAGGTTGTACAAGTGGGGATACAGGTGCCGTGAGACACAGTCTCCTCGAAGGTTCTCGTGGTGTATCCTCGGCTCTAAACACGATGAGGGTCTTAGACACAGCCTCCTGAAGCTGACGTCAGAAAGGTTTCAGATGTTGTTGAGCCCATAGACTGTGTATAAAGATGGATGACATGTCTTGATTGCCGCCCTGGAGACTGTCTGCAGTACAGGTTATAAACCCTACCTCTTCCTTGTTAGTGGATGGGACATGGACCAAAATAAGAAGGCAAAATACAGAGTGCCGTGGTAAAACAATTGAACCTGAGTCCTGGTGGATGAGCTGTATTCACTTTTAGCATTGCTGTAGGAAACAGTGACATTTTTTCATAATATTTCATGTGTTTTGTCTCTGATACACTGTTAACATCATTTTTATCTTTACTGAACTCCTCACCGTTACCTGAAGCATCAGAGCTGTATACAACAAGTATTTTGTTTTAAACCTACAAAGGCCCTTACAGTAGAGCCTGACATTTGTTTTGGATGTTGCTCTTATTCATATCGATATGTGTAATTGGTTAAATTAAGGCGCTGCCTGTTTGCTTGGTCTGTGGTGAAGCGGACTCAGTCTGCAGAACTCTGAAGCTTCCTTGGGATTTTAACAATACACATACAGAGTGAGAAGCAGATACGATGAATGGTTCTGGAGAAATGCCCTCCACATTCAGACAGACAGACAGACAGACAGGGAAGAGATTTCTGTCATTAGTAGATAGATGAGTGTGGAAATGTTCAGCTCATGCAAATTCATACATAATATGCTGCATAAACATGAACGCTGCAATTCTGGGGCAGTTTTGATATTCTTTGGAAGTATATTTTTTACTTGTTTCTGATGATAACTTTTCAGACACAGACAGTGTCAACTCTCACTGGGAAATTTCCAGCATCTACAATGGAGAAGACATTGCATGAAAAAAATTCATAATCTAAAACATCCCTAAAATGTCTCTCAGAAGGAAGAGGGGGGCTTCTTTTTACACACCATTTTGCAGCAAGCGCTCATCTGGTTTGATCGGGGAATCCATTGCTGGGGAGCCAATTTTTACAAATTTCAACATTGATGGCAGCATTGGAAACCCAGAGGGTGATGCAGCTATAAAACATGTTGCGTTATGAGTAACACAAGAGCCCTTTTTTTCACCCCGGAGAAATTTCACTATCACTCGGAGTGTGTTCTCTGGGTTTTATTGCAATGACATTTTGGGAAATCAACTGGCATAGATGTAGACAGGGCAGAGAGAAGGAAAGCAAATCGAGAAAACATTTTTAATTTCAACACTGCATCAGAAGATAAGAACTGAAATGCATCAAACATCATAAAATAGATATACAACAGTAAAAGCATCAGGCAGTGAAGTGCAGTAAAGGTAAAGCATTAGTGTTTTTCATATATTGACAGGTTTTATCCACATGGTCCAGATAGTTAAGCTGTTGACCGCCTTTTAGAGTGAGACAGTCGCTGGTTTCATAACACATCAGTCACAATATTCAATTACAAAGTTAAACCAGATTTACTTTGTTCTATACATTATTAAATTGCTATGGTATTAAATAAAACAAAAGAAGCTTTCTCTTAAGTCCCCTCAACATGCCAGATTTATTTTCATTAAGATTTATGAATTATTCTGAGAAATCCACAAAAAATAGTTTTTCTGGATTTACCCTCCGATCTGGATCTGCACCAGAATTGAATGGGTTCTTTCCTCTTCGTACCACATCCTTCCACCAAGTTGCAGCATGGTAATCCAGCCAGTTGTTTTTGCGTAATCCTGCTAACTAACAGCAAAAAATTCAAATAATCTTAAATGGGAACTACATTTCAAAAGACACATCCCAGTTTAATAAACTCCAGTAACATAGGCCTTAATGGCTGAATAGTCATATAGTTTAGCACAATGCAATTCATCCCACTCACTTCACTCAATGAATCCTATTAAGCCTGAAAAAAACATATTTCTCCATTAATGCAGATATACAGTCAAATAAAACTAAATACTGCTTCTGTTTGTAGTTTAGTAGCTGTGGTACCAGCAAACAGTGAATCAATTAGTACAACAGCAGTCATATTACCCTTCTAATGTTCTCAGTTCCTGTTTTCTAAATAGTTTTTCACACTACAATTAACTCCAGTAATTTCCTCTTTGCCTTCTGCAGATTGATGTTTTGCTACTGTCAACAAAACATCTTTATTCTCACTAAATGCCTCTGAAAGAGATGGCTGCAAATCCTGAAGGAAGTCGAGGGTTTCATTCACGGTAGTTTAACAGTATTCGTAGAATAGGGCTAGGGGGATGATCTGATGTAACTCTGCATTGTTCTGATGAAATAAGTGCAGTGGATAGTCCGGAGAATCTATCTAGAACAAAAGTTGAATATCCAAGAAATAGTCAGATTGCATTGGGAACTGTAAAAATCTGAAATAATAAATATATTTATACGTAGCTTTTCTATGCCACTCAAAGCGCTTTACAGTAAATTATTTATCGACCAGTTCACACCGACATTAATACATTCGTTTTTTACACAGCAGCTTTTCTCGGGGTTCAGGTTCTTGCCCGAACTGAAATCAGGCGGTCTGGTCCACAGAGGACTTCTCAAAAAGAACATTTTAACACCCCCTGTACTGATTGCTCTTCAGTTGAGTAGAAGTGTGATACTCAAGTATTGGACATTTACTTGTCAGCACCATTTCCTCTCTGAAAAATGGTTCGTCCCTAAAGTATAATTAGTCTGAGCACCTGTCGGGCCGCTGAGGATCCACCTGTTGGAGCCTTCTCAGGGATGGAGGGACGCATTTGTCGGCTGCATTTGAAGCAGCCTTCGAAATGGCACAGTCCCGTCCTACTGCTGTGACGCAATCGGTCTTCACATGCAGCCTCAGTGGGATGCAGCCCCAGACTTGAAACCCAGCTGTTGGCATGTTTTTAGCTGCAGCTCCGTCCTGGTGGATCAGGTGAACCCACTGGTTCACTCCACCGATCACATTGTAATAAAGCGTGGTTTCAATGCAGTGTCTTTTCTTAATAAGAGAAGCTTTCATCACTCAGGTTCAGATGTATTTCACATGGCCTGGGGCGCATGTACGAGCATTAACAGGGCCCAGTGTCTGATATTACTCTATGTACAGCCTGCAGCTCATCAGCAAATGGGTGAATGGGAGCCTTACTGTAATGGAGACATTTTATTTGTCTGCTCTTTTTACACCTGAATGTATTTTATTTCAGTTCATCATAAGATCTATCAGCTCTTAAACAAGCGGTGCACCTGGAACAGACTCACACTGTCACATTAAATAAATTCACGCCGTACTGAGCTGCACATTTTCCAACTGACAGAGTGGAGATATTCACATAGGGAGATGCTAATGAAACTGTGGTTCACACCTATATGGAGACGTATAGTGTGTTTAAAGGCTGAAATTAAGTGAGATTCACCAATAATGAGGCGATGAGGGATTGTGAAAATGATTCTGGAGAGAGAAAGGCATTTGTGTGATTTACACTCTCTTTCTCCTTCTCTTAAACCAACTTGGCTGATTCATTATGTGAGCATGTTCCCATTTGGCAAATTTCCCACTGAAAAACAAAGATAAACGAATACAGGAGACATCCCCTGTGAGTTCTGACATAACATTGTAACTGTCCCTTGCAGATTTTCATAAAACGGTCAGGGCCAACCCAAAATCAGATTCATGTGCAGAGAAAGAATAGAAAAACAGGATTTTTTTTAAATTTTATGACTCAGACGTCAGGTTTTAGTTTCCTGAACGCACAGCAGATGTCCTTGGGCTAGCGCTGCAGACTCCACTGTGTGTTTATGGATATGCGGGAGAGGAACAACTCTTGGATATCGCATATGTCAGCCGCAGTCAGCCTTGTCACCAAGCCAGCAATTTACACTCTTTAAACATGTGCTGTGGCTTCAGTCAAACTGGGATGGTGTAATGATCTGGCACACAGCAACCAGGCTAGCAGCAGTAATTCAATATTTTCTTTGCAGGCAAAAAAAGCTCATTTTATTGTTATTATATTTAAGCTTTAATCACCTGCTTGTTATCCAGGTGGAAAATTCCTTTATGATTGACTTTTTTAATAACTAAAAGACGAATTGAACTTTGTTGCCCGTGTCACTTGCTTATCACTCAATTATTTATTTTCCTTTGGTTCTGTAGTTTAAGCATGACTATAATTATTAGCTTTGCCGCCAGTGAGGCTATTCATTCTTATTGTACAGCTCTTATCAGTCCCCAGTGAAGGGACCTGAAGCCAACTGGTTTCCATCCTGTCCATCTGACAAGGACTGAGTTACACCTGCAATGTCAGGTGAATGCAATTAACTCGCTGGTTGGCGAAACCAGCGGTGGCACGAGTCAGTGAGAAACGCTGACGCCAATAACAAAATGATGTTGTGAAGGACAAACGTGGAGCATGTTTATCCCCATAGAAAGTATACAAGCAAAAGCTAACTGCTATTTTCAGACCAGCACGCGTACGCGCGCACACACACACACACACACACACACACACACACACACACACACACACACACACAGTGCAAATTAAGAAATGTTCAGTTAATAAATACTGTGATGATTTTTAACACTGTGGTGAAAGGGTTTAAGGTCGAGTGACCACAAAAAACCGAGTAACTCATGAAGTGGAAAATCTTTATATGCATGCAAGTAAAAGTACAAAGGTAAATTCAGCAGTGGTTTGTTATACATACTTTAATAAATTATTCTATTCTTTATCACTTAATCTCTTGATGAATAATTAATTCAAAAACCTTCCTCAAAATTATTTCATTATCTTAAATGTGTTTTTGTCAGACCAACAGTTCAAAACCTCAAATATATAAAATTTACAATGATAAGATACCAATGTAGAAAATCCAGATACATTTTTTGCTTGGGAAACAAAATAAATTGTTGATTATCAAAATAATTGCCGGTTAATTTTCTGACGATCATCTGATGAGTTAATGAACGAATTATGTTTTATACAGGTTTAATGGACTGAG
Source organism: Pleuronectes platessa (assembly GCF_947347685.1). NCBI lineage: Eukaryota > Metazoa > Chordata > Actinopteri > Pleuronectiformes > Pleuronectidae > Pleuronectes > Pleuronectes platessa. Next base: position 15,477,916 of record NC_070633.1, read on the forward strand.
AAAGTGAAAAACAATAACGGTGACTTGAATGATTGAAATTGAAACCATATCTTTTTTGACCTCAGTCTCATTTTTAAATAAATTCAACCTAATGACTGTAAAGCAACTTAAAAAATACCAGAACCAGAGAATATCAGCATGCCCCTTCTGTTAAGGCCAATTTATTTTGACAAAGCAACTAATGCTCTGGCCTTCCACAAGAGGATTCATTGTTAGAATGATATGTCAGTCTATTGAAATGAATTGAAAAATATTTTGCGAAAGTAATTTTTTTCATTAATATTTTCTGTGTCTTGTTTTTCTTTCAGCCAACAGGACTCTGCTCGGTGGAGGTGGAGGTAAGTCACAACCTGCCTGCTCCGTTTGTTGTGAGCGCCGGTGCTGCCATGGCACTCGTAGGCCAGCTTTGTGGTGCAAATAATCCAGTCTGGGCACTAAATAATTGGAAATGTCGTACTTCTTTTAATCAGATGATGCAGTGCAATGGGCTAGCCAAAGGGTGTGTGTTTGTGTGTGTGTGTGTGTGTGTGTGTGTGTGTGTTGTCTTTCTGTTTATTCTTTGTGTTCGGTAGCAGGTAGCTCTTTGTTGTGGCAGGTGTTCAAAGTGCGTTTGCATGCTGCGCTGTGTGTGTGTATGTTTGTGTGTGTGTGTGTGTGTGTGTGCATGTGTGTGTTTACGCGCAGGTGCACAGTCGATAGTTCATAATTTATGGGTGTGGAGTGCTGTGGATATAAACAGTCATTTTTCAGTGTATTGTTGACTCAGTGCTTTGCTGCGTGCGTGTGATGTTGGACGTCCGTGGTTAATCGATACTTGTAATAAATCTGTACTACTAATGCGGCAGCCACATTTGCTCAAACACACACACACACACACACACACACACACACACACACACACACACACACAGTTGATGGTTGCAAATCTTGGGTGCTGGTGTATTTGCCTGTGGGTGTTTTCTTTCTCTTCATTTGGACAAACAGCTTTCGTCTCTCAGACCATGACATTTGCAACGCCATTTTTAACCTTCCTTTGTGTGTGAATGTGTGTGTGTGCATGTGCATTCATATTTCAATTCATAACATTATCTTTGCTTGTATCAAGCGTTCTGATGAAGCTATTAAGTCCTTTGCATCCAAACACGCACACGCACCCGCACACGCACCCGCACACGCACTTGCACACGCACACACAAACACACACACTGGAGCTCCACCCTTACTGATATACACCAGCTGAGCCTCAAGCCATAAAAATGGACTGCACACCCTTGTGTCCTGTGGCTTCATACCCAGACACACACACACACACACACACACACACACACACACACACACACACACACACACACTGTGTATGTAGTCAAGCACCTCGAGATCTGCAGCAGCGTTTGATGTTGTCCTGAAGTCTCTGATGGTTCTACAAAGACAGATGGTTTCAAGAGAGCCTGTGTGTCGTCAAACTGTGTGTGTCTATGTAAAATAACAAAACCAGACTAAACACACACACAAACATTATGTTGTTTTCATTGGTTATGCTATTTTAATTCATTATTTTCCATTTATTTTTATTGCGTTAAATTTAATGACAACATCTGTTTTCATTTTAAAAGTGTCCACTGAATGAGGCTACCTGTCGACCAACCACCATCTGCATCTGTTTTTTTTCTCATCTATTTTATTTCTCTGTCGCTCTTTGCACATTTCTCTCCTGCGCAGTTGACTCCTCTCATCTGTCTCTTCATGTTTTTACTCTCTGTGTCTCTCTTTCCAGCTCTGTCCTCAGGGGTTTGCTAAGGCAGGGCCTGCAGTAGGTGATAATTAGAGAGAGACGTAAGCGTAGAGATAGGGAGAAGAATAGAATAAACAAGAGAGATGAGAGGGAGTTGATGGTTAGAGCCAGAAGTAGAAGAAGAAAGAGAAAGCACTGAAGGTGCTATCTTGCTTCTAAGAGAGCTAAGTGGGGAGAAAGACACACAAAAATCAGGGGGTATACATCTCAGTGCACTGAATAACCAAGTGTTCATTCAGCTTCAGTGAGTGTGTTTTTTCATCAGACAAGAGGCAACAAAAGGTCTTTACAGTGCTCTACTTCTCGGTCTCAAGGGTACCTGGGTAAATGTCATTCAGTAAGATCAAATGCTCACCTGCCGACATTGTTTTCTCACTTCAATCTAGAGGAGGACCAGGCTCAGGCAGCACTTCAACCACAAACTCAAGGGCAGGAAATTAACCTTTTTCTATGTCCACTGGCTGCTGTTGCTCATTTATTCCAGAGCTTATCTGCAATTTCAACGTTTCATTGCTTTGACGGATTATCCAAATGGGAAAGCAAGGCCATGATGATGATTGGAGTTCGGTGAGACAGTCAGGTCGTTCAGTTCAGTCAGGCAGACAGCTACAATGAACTTGACACCACTAGTCAACATATTTCTATTATGCATTGTTTTCGAACCTCATATAAATTATTTCGTTGCAAATAATAATAGTAGCCAGTTGTTGTTTTTTTATTTCAGAATATCTAAGTGTGTGGTTTGTCCTCGGTTCGCTTAAATGATAGCATATGGACTTTATCTGGCATGGACTCCCTGCTGACCCTAGTTAGCCCACCATGATTTGACAATGTGCCAAAGAGCTTCTTGGGATGTCACAGAATTCAGGTCTTTCTCAGTCTTCAGCTTCCCACATACATTTTCAATGGGATGGAGGTGAGGCGACTGGAGTAAAGTCTATAGCCCTTTTCAGACATGAACTCATGATGATTGGCGGTGCATGTCCTCGGACTTTGCTTTTCAAATATCAATAACGCAGCGGGAGAACGTCCGAGTCAGATGTGTTCACAGCCAGAGTAAAATGTCTGGCGCATTCAGGCCTGACCTTATCACCGAAAGCTCTTGAATCTCGTTGTCTTTGAAAATTGACTTCTTCTTTCCCATCTTCTACGTGTGTGGCTGAAATATATATCCTGAGATATATTTTTTTCTTTGTCATATGTTAGAAATGTTGAACAACACATACATTTGCCCGCTCTGAATTCTTCGGACATTATCCTGCTCTATTCTCACATGGGCTCACTCTGACACTTCTAGGGGGCTGTAAACTCTCTCTGGCACCTGACACACACACTCTCACACAGCCCCTCTGGATAATTTCAGTAGACTGTGCAGAGTTCAGTTCATGTCTGAGAGCAGCACATAAGAGTATGGACCCATCTGTCTCCTTTGGTCTTCAAGTAGTTCTTGTGGAGCTTTGAGCTCGATCATGGTCATTATCCAGCTACAGTTTGAATCCTCCTCCACAAAATTACAAACCAGGTTATCTCTGAGGATTGGAGCACAATTTCTCCTAGGTCAGGGTTAGAGTCAGTTCAGTGCAGTTGTCCAATGAAACCCCTCCAGACTTTATTTGTCTGATGCATACACCATCCTGTAACCTAATCCAAAACTTGTATTCATCAGTTAATAGGAATTTTCTTCCCAGTCATCCACTGTGAAATGCTGGTATATTTTAGCCCACCCACACCCACAAGTATTTGACCTTTTTCTCCAATGCAGAAAAGTTGCTCAGAAACTTCTCCTTGTCTGCTGAATCCACTAGCAATCCCTTGCCTTATGCTGATTTGAGTCCTATGTTCCTATTTTAGCTAATTCTGTATCTATGATAAATTCCCATCTCTCAGGGAAAGTTTGAATAAACTTCCGAATTCAAGTTGGGTTTGTACTTGATGCAAGGGATTAACAAGAGCGTGGTCATGTAGATATCCGAACCGTTTTTATTTGTTGTTCAGTGTCGGATTTTACCCGTTGAATTGAAATGTATTGCACCTGTCCAGACGAGTGTATTGTTCATGATCAGGCCCCTGCTTGAATGTTTGTTTGTATCAGGTGCTGAACTGTGCTCACATTTTTTTATTTACGCTGTCATTCTGAGCGATAGTGGGCTCCCGGGGACTTGTTTCACTCTCATTACTGAAGAGAAGTCTTACTGCAGTCCGTGTTTGGGCTCATGCATTCTCAGCTATATTGGTGCGACTGTAGCTAGGTTTGCAGTATGGCTCTCCAAGATCAAAGTATGTGTGATTTAGTTCTTTAATTTTCTTTAACTTTTCTTCAATATCAACAATCTCCACTGAAATGAGAAACAGCTTGAGGTTTTGGGGTAACACCGTGGCAGTTGTATGGTTGATGATTCAGCTGTAGACAGGAGGAAAGGATAAAGCAGTAAATAACTGTTTTAATGCTAATATCTGACACGCAGGTATTGTGTTCTGATTAAGATAAAAAAGTCGAAAGTCATTTCAGCGTTGTCACAGCAACACATCTCAAGTCATATTTGCAGCAAATGGAATCATCTATCCAAAGCCCTCACCTGCTGTGATGTGCCGCAATTGAATAATAACAAGTTCCCGATCAAACGTAGCCGCACGGTTGCAAACAGAGAGGAACAGGCGGCTGCTATCAGAGACTGTGCTTGGGGTCTGTGGGGACAGAGTGCACAGGATGTGAACCAGCCGTGAAAACACCGTAGGCTTTTGATTGGCTTAGGTGTTGCAAGACATCCATATCCAGCACACAATAGATGAGCACAATCCCAATTAAAACGTCATCCACTTAGCCTTTTTATTTTTTTTAATTTTGGGTGGGGGTTAAAAAAAGAACGAAATCCTGCCGCGCTGGATTTCTTGCAGAGCTGAAAAAGCCAGGATGAATTTGTGTGTGCTGACATCTATAATCAATCCTCCGGAGCAGGGATGGGTTTGGATGCCCTGCACTCTCTCGGCTCTTGTCCCTGTATGTCTGCACCTCTCTCTCTCTCTCTCTCTCTGCTCTCTCCTGGTGAGGAGAAAAATACGGGCGCGGGATAGGCTTGTCTGCTTGCCTTCAGAACAAATGAACAACGGAGCATGTATTGTGAATGAAGGGAGGGAGCAGAAGATTGGTTTTGGGGCTCTGAGATGAGACGAGCAACAAAGAGCACTTAGTGTACCTTCCATATACAGCAATACTGTCAGTGTCTTGGCTGCACACAAAAATGTGCCTGTTTCACATTGTTGGCAACGTGTGTGTGTGTGTGTGTTAATAAGTTTTAACACGTTGCTGCATGTCTGTGTGCATACGTGTGGTGTCTGTGCATACAAGTGTGTCTGCATATACAACTGAGTGTGAAGCAGTGTGTACGTGTGTGTGCGTGCATCCACCACCAGAGCCATCCTAAATGTTGCCTTGGCAACAAGCTGACTGAAGTAAATGAGTGTCCTAGCTCTGCTGAGGGATTGTGGGAAAGCAATATGCCAGCGTTCCGCCCCATTAGTTTGACGGACAGCCTGTTTGGCCTATAAGAGGTCAGCTGGCAAGGGCAGCCATATTAGTATTCCATAGGAGAGACCTCCGGATTGGTTTTACTCTAATGTCAATCTACCTGTGTGTGTGTTTATGTGTGTGTCTGTGTGTGTGTTTGTGTGTGCAGTGTAGGTGGTGGTTTGTGGGAGTTAAAGCTTGTCCTGGCATATAAGATTGCAGGCAGGTGTGTGCGTCATTGTGTGTTTGTGTGGCCTGCTGGGGGTTGCAGGCTCCTCGCCAGGTAAGCATATCGCCAATTATCACCTCCCGGTCCCCCCACTTCTCTGGCTCCCTCCCTCCTGCTTCCCCCAGGGTTGGTCAATATAGAGCCTGTGAGGGAGTCATGATAACACCTAAACTGGTCAGCTGCCTGCTAAGCTGGCTGGTGACTGGCCTAAAGAGGCCAAAACACTAATTTCTACTCCCTCTCCTGCACTCATCCATCCACTGCGTCCTTTATATCCTTTCTCCTCCCTGCACCCTGCTTAACATTCACCTCGTCCCCCTTTATCTTTTGTCTCCCTCCCTCCCTTTTCAATCCCCTCAGTCTGTGTCTCTCTTTCTCGCCATTATGTTTTTATATACATGTCAGTCCCAACATATTATTTCGGAAAGCAACGAAGGCTAAATAATGATCGGTGTTTTAAAAAATATGTAAATCAGTTTGACACGTCTTAAAATATTTTTTCTGTTAAGTTGTATAAATTATGTTCATGACTAATTCATTATAATCATTTAATGTGCGTTGGTGTCATTAGGTGCAGCCAATTATGGCTGATTGTTGAGCAGTTAGCATGCGAAAAAGTCAATGGAGTATGAACAACAAGTATCCTTTGACACTGCAGTGATGCTAATTTGGTGAGGGCTTCCCACTCTGAATGAAGGATACATTAGTAAGTTTTGTATTAAATCTTGGCCCAAAATTAATTTAATATTGTTTCTCTTTTGTTTTTTTTACTCCCTTGGTTGTCATATTTAATTATAATTTATTATTAAATTAGCAGTTTCTGTAGCATGTATACAACAATGTGCTAATAATCCCCAACTCAACGCGTTACATTTTTGGATGCAAAAATCCCTGTTGTAATGATGCATCCAAAAATATTTTTTGTTCAGGTAGTGACAAGTAAACAAGTCAAAGTGGGAGGAGTTTCAGACCCAGCTCACTGACTGAGTGCCTGTTGTGGCACTTTGATATGCTAACATCAACATCCTAACATTATTACAATGTGTCAACATGTTTGCGATGTTCACCGTCTTACTTCATTGTTTTATAATTATAACAAAGGCCTAAAACACAACAATGACAGCTGATGGAAAGACATTTTTATTATGGTGTGAGGTTGTCACTGCTAGAATTATGGCAATTCATTCTGAGGGATGCATGTATGTCTGTGACCACCCTTCAGACCAATTTTGCCATCTGTAGTGCCATTTTGGTAGTTCCGGTTGAAAGATTCAAGCACATCACCTGAACCATTACCAGTATTGTACCAGTGCTGCATCACAGGAAAAACAAAAAAGACTTAGTAAGGTCTCAGTATCCCTTCTACAAAATTATCACCAGCAGTATATGGGACAATCAATGCAGAGAAATCTTTAATTTCCCCTTATTTTAAAAATGTATTACAGAAAGATAAATATTTAATGGTGCAGTTTTAATTCATTCATTTTGCCCTTCGCAGTGGGACCAGATGGACTCCTCATATTGTTCTGTAAGAGACCATATTTATACCCTCAGTCACATGCTGTCCTTGGGCACTAATACACCTGCTCATGTGTCTGCGCTGAAGAAGCTTTCCTTGAAACACATATTTCACTCGCACTCCCCTCCGCTCATGAATTCCCCCTTCATATTTCGGACTGCATTGAAGTGACAGAATAGTGTCTGTATCTACTCAGTAGCGTGTGGTGATCATGCTGTGCTATTACACCGGCTCCCACAGAGTCAGAAGTTACCACAGTCTGAAAGAAAGCTAACACAGGCTGTCTTCAGTGAATGTAGATAAAGGCACAACTCTCTACATGAGAGAGGTGGGAGTCACCGAGAGACTGAATAGATGCATGGATATTTATTAGCCCTGCTCAGCAGGTTCAGGCTGTGTCCAAAGAGAGAGGGAGCGCTCCATTCTGTCTCTGCTCTCCTAATCTCCATTTGACAAGGAGCAATCTAACTTAACCATGAGGCCATCAAAGCCTTCTTCATCTGAATGCACAAAGCGTGGTTCATGGGAAAGCGAATGCAGTGGAGTGTGTCGTCCAAATGACATTATTTGCAGCTAAAAGGACAGGATGTGTGGGCTGCAGTCTGAGTTGTTAAAACAGGGACACTGAAGTCACTGCTTGGTTGATTCCAGGTTTCTCCAACAACATTTGACATGGCGATAACTAATGCAGTTTGGTGTACTCAAGCAGGGCCCACCAACATCAGTCCTTCCTGTAGAATGCATACAAGACTGCCACTATCCAGAAGTGAAACCAAAATATTTTGGAAATGATCGCCGAGCCACTTCATGTGGTTGACCAATCACAAGTCGGTCTCAGCTGTCAATCATGATGTTTTAGTCTGTTTATACAGCATCAAATAACTACTTAAATAGAAGGAGTCAAGGAGTTTATGTGACATGAACTTTGACTTTTAAGTCTACCTCCCATCCACTAACATGGTGGCGCCAGATGCCTTTTACTGCAGCAACCTATGGGGGCGATCCCAATGCTTTGGCTTCACTTTTGGGGAGAATTCATGTCATCCATATTTAGTTACAGTCTATGGTCCTTCCTCATAGTTCGACTAAGAAACCCAGAAGAAAAATAAAAAATCTGACCACCTCCTCCATGGGTGTGTGGACATGGCAGGGCATGCAGCTACCCAAAGATTCTCAGAACACTGTCATGACATCTGTATTAGGAACATTGATGCATGTTTTTATCTTTTGTCATCATTTTGAAATAATCTTTCCTCTTGTTTTGGGCCACTTTTTCATCACTTTGTTTATGTTAATGTTGTTATTTCTATGTTAAATTTTTTTTTTTTTGTGATAATTTCTCTATGAATAAATTCAATGGCTTTTATCCACGTTCCTGGGTCTGTATCCAATAAGTCCGTTGAGTGATCAGTCAAGACACTGATAAGCCAAACTTTCTACTATCTTAGAACCAGGTCTGGTCGGTCAGAGTCCATACCCCCCCCCCACTGTTGCCTCACACAAAGGGCACGTATGCTTCATGTTGCACAAACAAAGCCTCGATGTGGTTTCTGAGGTTTATGGTAACATGCATGGATTAGAGGTTAGATATATTTATAGTCACTTGCATAACTCGTACCCTTTCCTTGGACACATGTTACTTAATCTGGATATTTTGTTGTATTTGCTATACATGCACACATATACTAATGTGTGTGGTTGTGTACATTTGGAAGAATTGGTATGTTTGTATTTCAGCTGTTATTGCAAACGCACATGAGCAGATCTGTTTGTGTGGGACTCTTGGGTCAAAAAGCATTGCTGTAGCTAAAGGCTGTGCTGTGCACTCATTAATACGTTGACTGTTCTCACCGTTATACAAACACCTGCACAAACACACCTTGCACACACATACACATTCATGAAGCAAGTAAAAAAACTAAATATATTGTTGGTTTATGTTTCAGCTCAGTTTGTGCTGTTTTTGATGCCTGTTTCCTTATCTACCTTCAGACTCCATTAACACCTGGCATTGAAACACATTTTGTATCCAGATATCATCTAGATTTGATTTTAACCTGATTATATTTACACCTAATACTAATATGTGTCTCCAGTGTCCACATTGAGATCCAACAGCGGACTGATCGCTCCGTCCAGCTCATGTTACAACAACAAACAGAACAACAAGAATAGAATATGATAAACATCAGTGACAGTATTTTATTGGGTTTGCTTTTTTCAATGAGTCTCGACTTCACACTGTGTCTTGAATAAATTGAGAACTAAGGAGAAGACTGGTAATTGGCTGACAGCTGCCTAGCTGCTGCTACCTCATTGGTTTGTAACAGTTGTTTATTATTTCCATCTATCTTGTTCCTCTATGCCTCATAGGTGCATTTACACCCATACTTTCAAGTGATATCCAATTGCAAACTGATCCCGAACAATGCATTCCAGATGCAAATGGGGTTCAAGTATAACCTCAAAGGCAAGTCTTGAATCTCAAAAACCTCTTTGAAGAGGTGAGGTCCAGAGTTTCCTTTACTTTGATGCTTTTGAGCTAAAATGTCTCTTCACATCTACAGAAAGGGACACTTAGGTTGAGCACTGTGTCTGAGCTTCTGTTTCTGTGCAGGCTGAGGAGGGCAGATCATGTACATCACTCAGCCTTTCACATCCTCACCCTCGTACTTTGCTCACAGTGCAACCCAGTTCAACATGGCACAGCATGACATGGCACACTACAGCTCAGCACGGCATGTGATATGCCAACTTTACACAATAGCGTTCAGATAACACCAGACCCCCGTCTGAACGTGAAACGCACCGCTGCAACAGCTGGTCTGTATACACACACAGATCAGAGCCACAGGCCAACACGCTGAGCTGTGACATATGGATGGGTGTTATTGTACTATTTTCACCGAGTGCTGACAAGTCTCACGTTGCAGTGACAGACTCATTCCTAACAGATTTGTTTTATTCTGGTTTAATTATGAAAAGCTTACACCAGACTCCGACATTAGACCTCAGTAATCTTTAAAAACAAAAGCACTGTTGAGCCAGGATATTCAAATGTATACAGTCTGTCCAGACTCTCGTCTAGAAATGGCCTACATACATTGCAGGCTAATTTGTTTCGACAATGACATTTTGATGGAAACAAAAGTGTTGAGAGGCAATGTTATCTTCTAAAGAAGGCAGCGCTGCAGTTATAAATCTGTCACAGGGAGGCGGTCAAGTACGACAGTGGGCGTACCACCAGGACACCAGCGCCTGGGGTTCCCATCTGTATCGTTAGGTTTCACTTAAATAAAAAGTGTTGTGATTATGACAAGATAATCTTTCCTGAACCTTGACCAAGTGCTCAGTGATAATCATAAAAACACAATCCTTTTTAGTCAGTGACTCATATCGTGTTGTAAGGTGTACGCCATAAGAAAAATAATGTTAGATTGAGCTTATGTCATCATTTTTGGCAAATATAGGGAGCGCTACAATTATACACAGAATTAAAATCGGAGGCAGCAGTGGGTGTACGAACTATCATCAGAAACACAACCACCCTCTGTTTGTTTAGGGCCGAACACCATGAACCTCTTCATCCCTAGTTTGTTCTTGATCTTTGTTATGTGTCATTTCCAATCTCTTGTTCCTTTTGTTTACTCTCAACCTTCACATCAAAGAAATCCTTAAAAGGGAGAAAAAAAACCGTACAGAAATGAAACAGTGCTTTGTCTGTGACTTGACCTCGCTGACCATGAGCCAATCACAATACCACAAGTCAGGGACTATTGATTAAAACAAGCTCCTCATTTGCTGCCTGTAAGTCTGCTTGACACAACACAGCTCTATTGATTAACGGTTTCTTTTGATTTCCCAAAACATTTTATCTATAGAATTTAAAAGAAAAAGCCGGTCTGTTGTGTTGTTTCGGTAATTTTGAATCACTCCATGAAAAATGATGGCACTCAGATCGCATTCCTCTGCCAAGGCCCAATATGTTACACACTCAGTCTGCTGAACGTGTCAGATTTTTTTCATTGAGATCTGTGAAAAACTATAAACATGAAGAGAAAATAAATTCCAGATCCGGCCTCTGATTTGGATCCAACCCAAAATGTCATGGGTTCTTCCCCGACCATTCCCACATCCTTGTACTAAATGATGTGGGAATGCATCAGTTTTTTTTCTGCAAAAAACATGAACATATTTCAGTGTGAACAAATTCCTTTTTTATTTGATTGTCTGCAGTTGGTCTTGCATCTTTTTTGGTTTCAAGCTGAATTAAGTTGAAAAGCTGCTTTTTTGGGCCCATAGTGCTGAGAGTCATAGTAATAAAGCTGTTGAACTGAAGATTGCATAAATATTAACTTTGAGGAAATTTGTTGAACTTGGAAGGGTGCAAAGATTCTGACTGAAACTATAATTGGCACAGCTGTAGAATTGCTTTTCCCTGCATCACTGCCCTCCTGGAAATGAACACAGTCACAGTCTTTAGATGTGGTGCGAATCAAAGATGGATACACATTTCTGAATACTATGTAGATTTATGAAAATGTAATTAATAAAGACTAATTGACCAAAAAGCCAGAGTCAGCCGAGTCCTTAATACATTAAATCGAGCAATTAACTACTGCAGTGGTCTTAAAATCCATTAAATTGAGTGACGTACAGAGAGATGGAAGCTCTAGAGGAAGAAGGGGAACAAATCTGGATTTGTGGGGCGAAAGGTTTGCATCCTGCCAAAGACAGGAAATTCAACTGTAAAGCACTAATACTGAGTCATTATCTGGGTCTTCAGCGCTAATCTTTGACACCTAAAAATGTGTGTGCTTGACTTCAAACAACATTTTGACTCCCTCTAAGTAAGTAGTCAGCGTGCAGGAGATTCACATAAGTAGGCCAACTCTCTGATCTCCTGTCGTCTCTTCTGCAGTGGACGGAGCGATCCACCGCGCTGCAGGGCCGCTGCTGAAAAAGGAGTGCGCTTCCCTCTGTGGCTGCGAGACTGGAGAGGCCAAGATCACCGGTGGCTACGGCCTGGCGGCAAAGTGTGAGTACAAAGTGTGTGAGTGTTTGCGGAACTTCTAGTGTTTCCAGCGAGACTGCTCCCTCCGGTTGTGCTGGACTGTTTCCAGTTGTGACTGTGTGGGGGAAGTGTGACAGCGAGGAGGGTTGCTGGAAAAGAGCAAACTGCACAGTTGAGTTTCTCAAAAGATAAATATAAGCTGAGCAGCCTCATGAGTTACGCTGTTTATTTTAGCAATAAGGTTTCTCCTTTTCAGCCCAAACTTACCCAACCAGTAGAAACCTGTCTAGGTATACATAATATTGTAACTAACTGCTTTCCATTTATAGCTGTGACTGGCACTGAATTATTAAATTGGTACTCCTTTGCAGCACATGACGAATCCGAAGATTCAACATGACAGAAAAAGCTTTTTCTTGCTGTTTTACTTTTCTTTTTTTTAAGTTGCTCCAGCTGTCCTGACGTCTGAAACAGAACATGTGATTCTGGATGGAGGGCGAGAGTTAGGGTGAGGTTATCAGTACTCAACATAGGCCTTAATGAGAGGAACAGCACAAAGAACATTGTGTTCGTGAGAGGTCAAAACAGACATTAGGTCAAAACCTGTGACTACATTTCAAATTCCAATTAAACTAAACTCTAAAAACTCTGAAATTAAAAGTACAGACAGTTTCTTTCTGTTTCTGGGATCCCTGAGGACATGAAGAGTGAGGTCTTTGGGTCAGTTCCTTAAGTCATGCATGTTCAGTTATCTTTTCCCATTTTGCCTACAGCTGTTCTGCTTTTTTCTGAGGACAATTTGAAGACAGAGTGGACACGAATGGCTCATTTGTGCTCAGTGCTAGATACACAAAAGGACAGAGCCTTCTGTCTGTTCTCTGCGTTTATTTCGTCGGCAGTGCAGAGATTCTGACAACAAACATATCGATGGTGGAGGATGAAAATGAACCTCTCAAGACGAGGTCAGAAGCATCCACGTTGTAAACTGTCCCTGTGACCGGGCGAAGCCCCTCAATTAAGGCGCCTGTAGTTTCTTGTAAAATCTCACAAAATCCATCGTCGCAAAGTTCTACAATATGTCTTTCTTGTGTTCTATGATCATCTCAGCTGAAATATTAGATTCACTGGCCCCAACTATTTCCAGTGTTACTGCTAGGATTCGTCTGTATCCATGAGCTTTCAGAAGCCATACATAACAATACACACAAGCAACGTCTGTTTCTTCAAGTATCCAACATTAAGCATAAAAGAGTGCTGTAGCAGAGGGTCCTCAAAATGGGAATTAAAGAGTTCCATATACTAATAAAAGTCTGTTGACAGTTGGTTGGCAGCACTACAACGTATGCTGTATAAGAATATATATGCATAAACTTGTATTACCTGTAATAATGTAGTAGCTACAAAGATTATATTGACCACCCAGGTGTGTGCGTTCGTGTTCAACAAAAATGAAAGGGGAACTAAGTGTATACAATGGAGAGTTTAAGTTCACAAAGGAACAGAGGAGAAAAAGGAAGTAGAGTCGATAACAAAGACGAGCTCAAGGCAGAATGGAGAGAAGGAGTGGAAGAGATAGATAAGGAAGGAGTGGGAGAATGGTAAAAAAGAATGAAAATAAAAAACAAAGCAGCGTGGGGGAGGGGACGGATGTGACGGGAGCTGATGACAGGAGGGAATAATAAGGAGATGAGTTCTAACATTGTCTGCTCTCCTTTGTTGGTTCAGTTGTGTAACTCAGGAGATCTCCGCTGTAATGTTTGTGTGTGAGTGCTGCTGTGTGTCCTTATGAGTGCATGGTTGTGTGTGTGTGTTTGAGCTTGGAATTGTGTGCATGTGAGTTTCTCTCGCTTGTACAGTTTGATACTGTGCACATGCAATCTGTACTGTTCTGAGTGTATCAGTGCACACAGTTCATGGTACCTGTCAGGTCCTATCACTCTTACCTGTAAGTATCTGTCAGCGGGATATTTGCTTGACTGAGTGTCCTTCTGACTCACTGACTGACAAACTGTGTGTGTGTGTGTGTGTGTGTGTGTGTGTGTGTGTGCGTGTACGTACGCCTGAGTCCACACAGGCAGGTGTGCGTTGCCATTACCCAGCATGTGGAGAGGAGACTGGTTCTCTTCTCCCCAGACAAAATATTAAGTCCCAAGAATAATTCAACATGCATCTGCTCCAGTGCTTAAACATTCACAACAGGACTTGATTACCTCTCAGCAGGAGGGACGGGGAGGCGAGACAGCAAAAACAGAGGGGAACGCAAATGAGAGATAGCAAAGCAAGAGGGGGACTGTGTGGAGAAATGTGGATAAGTCGACACGTGAAATGGAAGTCGACAGGAGCGAGGCAGAGAGGGTGACAGACAGATCCAGTCTCTAAGCCGGCACTTTGAGCTGGATTTGTATGGGCTCGCCACCAGATGTGAGATTTCAACTGAGTCTGACTCCCAAGTTGCCAAATGGTCCAGAGGACCTGCTGCCAGCCCTCCATGCAGAGTGTCCATCGATGATCCCTCAGCCACTTAGCCAGCAGCATTCCAGTGCCGTAGCCTAGCAACACGCAGAGCGCATGGCACACTACTGCTGCTGTTTAGCAAAGAGTCACATGCAATTTGGGATATTGGCAAATGACAGCTGGAAATGTTCAAGCAGGCCCTGCATAAATTCACATATTAACTGAAACTTAAAGGCAGTTAAATCAGCAATCTGTCAGCTCTGGAGCATATTAGCCGCTGGAAATGAGGGTCTGATTAGGAGCGGTCTGTTGGCGTGTGCATACGATTCGCATGTTGTTCACTTGTGAGGCACGTGCGGGCTGTAACATCGATGTGCACACGTCGAGGTGTGTGTTTGTGTGTGTTTTGCGGTTGTCAGACAAGGGAACATGGGCAGAGGGTGTTGTCCAGACGACTCAGCGCCCCAGAGCTCACCTGTGTACCGATAAACACGGCTAACCTGTTCCCCAGTCACCCCTCGCTCCCCTGCCAAACCCACCAGAATACATTGAAGACATTGTGACTCACTGGGGAGGGAAGGAACCGGGGATGAGTCTAAAGAGGGTGAGAGAAATAGACAACATGAGGTCAGAACTCAGTCACTATTCACGTGCATTAACCCTCTGCTTTGATACGTCACTCCTTACAGACCTAAGGCCTCTTCACATCAACTCTGATGCCAAAAAAGGCACAAAATAGCTAAATAATTCTGAGGTGAATTCCGGTGCCAGGGATAATTTACATTATGCTCAAGATATACAGGGAATCAATTCTTGGAATAAAAATGCATATTAATTAATTTTTTAAAAGGTGCCGCAAAACAAGAAAGATGGAGTCAACATCAAGTTCTGATGACCAGCTGCTCCTTTAACTTAGTGAAAGAAAAGAAAGATGAGATATCTGGGTTATTGATGACAGTGAGGAAAACTATGAGTTTAACTGGTTCAGAGGCTTAAACTGCACCTCAGCTGCATCAGGGAGTAATTCATGGTGTCCGTTGGACAGTTTGAAGAACTGCTGCAGCAGCTGGCACCAAGGTCATTGGTTTTTTCTTCAGTATTTAATTTGAAGAGGATCTAGTTTGTTTGTAAACATTCTGAACTGTGCACATGTAGTTCATTCAATTTCTTGGTCAACTTTCGCTTGGACCCAACTTCATGTCGGCTACATAATATCCTTGTTTACCGCGAAACAACCTCGGTCCGGGAAAAAATACAAAACCTCAATATTGCTCTTTGAAAATGCTTCATTGATGTGAAGACATGGATTGACTGGACACAGATTTGTAAAATATTAAAAACCTGCCGATTAATAACGTGTTAAAAATGCATTTGGTGTGCAAAGGCATTTACTCTTGTTGTAGAGATCAGCTGATAAACAGTTTTCTGTATTTATCCCAACGTTACACAAAGGCAGAAAAGTAGTTCTATAGCTCAACAGGCAGTGTATTGTTACAGCTTAATAGTTTCTCATGGATTTAGCATGGATATATCATTGTTTGCGTGCTGCAGCTTTTTTGTTTAAAGAAAGAAAAAAAAAAGATGCATTGACTTATTTGGATCTGTTGTGCAGGTCGGAAACAAATAGCTTGGGCGGCCAAATATATTTGCACGACATAAACAAGGTGAATGGTAAAACTATTTGCGCGGCAAACTTACAGAAGCTGCACCTGCACATCTTTCTTGTTGATGATATCAGGGACGTGTGTTCTTTCAGTTTTACCTGCGAATAAAGGGCTGAAACTCCAACGTATGTGTGACCTGTGTAATTGTCTGACTGCTCACATTTGTTTGCTGTCGACCCGCGTTCAGCACAGTCTTCAGCCGTGTTCAAGCACCTTTAACTGCCACTGTTAACAAACTGTGAACTGTGACATATTATCACCTTCCATGTGTTTGTTTTTTCAAACTCGCTAGAAAACAGCTGCCTATTATTAACACAGCAGGCACAGAGCAGCACGTTCATTCTCCTTCACTGCTTTCAGACATTCAGACACTGACATCTCCTGATATTATCCAGAGGGGCTGAAATGTGAGAATTCAAATGTCAATGCAAAATGAATTTTTCCTGCCAACCCTCAAGTTATAAGCTCTGCATAATGTCACAGTGAGGTCATGTGACGATACGGAAGGAGATGCTCCACAGAATTCCCTGCGAGCAAGTGGGCATGTTGAAGACGTTTCCAACACACAACAGACACAAAACTGATAAAAACCAATACAAGTAACTCAGGATGAAAAAGAGGTGAAATACACGAAGAAGATGCAGACGAAATGTTAACGGGGAAAGATAGATTTGAGAGTTTTGGTGATTCGGGCCTAGGCCAATGCTGTTAACAAAAAACACAAATATATATATAACGTCTTACCTCCTGCTGCATGCTGCGATAACCCTTGAGCCACACCTGACCTGAACGCTCCTAAATGGATAGAGAATCTCCTGCTGCGTTCCTAAGAGTCCAGACCCCGTTGTGTGGGCATCCCCTGGAGTTCATGTCTGAAACCATCTCAGGAGTCATGGCACTTTAAACGCTCCACTACTTTAGACTTTGGACTCTATTGTCCCCTGAGGGAAATTAGTTTTCACAGTCATTTCAGTACAGTCAACACGAAGGGACACATTTCAGCAGAGGCAACCTACGTTCACCAGCTATAGTCACAAACTGTTTATCTGCTGTTGGATGTATTTGTCTGGAAAAAGCCAAACAACGAGCTGATCACTGCTGTAAAGCTGCAACAGTTCCGACTTTCACATCTCTACAGCGCAATTGCACATGTTGGTTTATCTTGTCTCGCTTGTCAAATCCCGTATAGTGTGTTTGCAGTCTACTGTATTTAGGGGGAAGCTGGTGGAAGCGTGGGAGTAACGCAGTCGGAGGTGCAAAAAGATGGAGGGAAAACAAGATGGAGCTGGAAAGGCCTGTGTCGGGGGAAAAAAAAAGTGCCAAAGGAAATAGAGAGGTACAAAGCAAGAGAGATATCACTCTTGTCAAAAACTGTCTGCTGTGCTCCTCCCTCTCTCCTCTCCCGGTTTCAGTTCCCTCGGTGGCCAATTACCACTAATTAAAATCCTCACTGCACTGCCCTGGACTCCCCCCTTTTCTCTCCTCGCAGACCTCCGTCTCCCCGCTCCGCCTGTCACCCTGACGCTCGCTCCTGTCGGTTTCCCTTTCTTTGAAGACGTGTTGTTTCTGCCTGTCGCGATCAGCAACTTAAACACCTCACTTCCTCCTCTTCCCCTCATCCGCTTGTTCGCCCTATGTTTCTTCACCCCCCTCTCTTTTTGGTCCCTCGTTCCTCACGCCCGCATTTGGTTCCTCCCTCACTGGTATCGCGCTCCCCACAGCTCCCCTCAGCATCCCCCCCCCCCCCCCCCCCCCCCCCGTGTTCCTACCGTCATCAGAAGTGAGGTTTCTTTTAGTGCCAAGAGACTTGAGAAGGCTTTGGGCTAAAGACTGTAGCACTCAGACTGTGATACCTTGTGAGTTGGAGGAGTGTTTTTTTTTTTTTTACAAGGTTGCCGACGTCTTTGCTTCTTCCTGCCTCGGCGTCAGCAGTGTGACCCTACTTGGTGTTAAAAAGCTTCATCAAAGCTGCTGCTGCTGATGAGGAGGAGCGTGATGATGATCATAGCAGCAGCAGCAGCAGCAGCAGCCCTGGTGTTAATTCATTCAGTTAATTAATTTGCCTTGAAGGAGAAAACAGGGATCAAATAAAAAAAGCTCGGCTGTTGCTTGGCTCAGGGAAAAAGAGTTTGAGAGCCGGAGCGAGAGCGAGTAGAGAACGACTTTGGTGCTGCTGCTCTTGGATGAAGAGAATTAGGGCCGCTCTAGCTTTGCCATCTCGCTCGCCCTGTCCACTGTTGTCCTCCTGTTTAGAATAACTTTACCTCTGTCTTTTTCAGAGAAAGGTGGAAAGATAGGGAGAGCCTTAGAGCCCCTTACAAGACCCGAGCACTCCTTTTGTGCCAAAGCCGGGCCCCGGATTTAAGAGCTGTGTCCGCTTGGCTGAGCATTAACTGAGGCCCGGCACACAAAGGAGCAGCTAGCCTTTTGCCTGCCTCCTGCTTTAAAGGCCGATTAAGAAAGAGGAGGAACAGATGGAGGTATGAGAAGAAACAGAGAAAGGGGAGGGGAGAGGATGGACGGACGGGCTGAGGGCTGTTGAGTTTGAAAAGCAGGGGGCACCAACTCGTGGCCTCCCAGGTAAGAATGGTGAGAGACCAGGGGGGAGGAACGGGAGGAAGGGGGAAAAAAGCAGGAAAAAATGCTAGAATGGCCAAAAAAGAAGAAAAGACTGGGTGGGTGTCACCGGATGGCCTTCTGTCAAGTTGTCTTAAGGGTCATACCAGTGTGACGCCCAATTCTGAGAGAACACACAGGCCTGCCAATACACACACACACACGACAGTCACACCTGTGACGGGGACTATTTTTTTGGGGGGGGGGGGGGGGGGGGGGAATAGAAAGTGGTTAGAGAGTATTTAAAGATTTAGAATTTTAAATAAAAAATAGAGAAATATAAATATCCTGAATGCATTTTATAAGTCTTTCTAAACCCTAAACTAGGACAGCATTTTAACTTTGAAAAACTATAGGGTTGCTGAGCCGACTACACCTTGAAAAAAGAATCGTCCCTCAGTTTTGCGAGGAGCGCCGACTTTTTCTGTTCAGACGATTTAATTTATTGATGATTATTTGTGACGGGAAAATAATTTTACCAGATAAGATAAAAAGCGTTAAAGATATAACTTCCCAACACCACCTTAAAGCAATAGCTCGGTCTACCAAGCATTTAGGCCAGAGCCATTTATGCATGCAATATGAACTGTGGAGCCACTGGAGTTGTCAAAAAATATCAACGTTACAATTTATCAATTCTGAATTGGAACATTTTCAATATGGTCATTTGCTTTCGTGCCAGCTCTTTAATTCGTCCTGAGAGTTACACAGCTGGTTTCTCTATCTTTCTCTCTCTCTCTCTCTCTCTATATATATATATATATATATATATATATATATATATATAGATAGATAGATAGATAGATAGATATCTATCTATCTATCTATCTATCTCAAGCACACACTCACACATGGAAATAGGAATGTGAAGACGGAGTATCTAAGTTTTCCCACCTCAGCTGAAATGGTTCAGCTGCTCTTGCAAGTTTTATATCATCTGATCTGTCTTTTTAGATCACTGATCAAACTGCAAATATCAGATGATCAGTGGATCGGAGCATCCATAGTTTGATAAAAGTGCAATGTTAGGAGTGTAATCAGACTGAACTGTGTTTTTTACAAACTGATGGAAGTACTCTAATCAATTTGATGAGCAGAGCTACAGTGGACATCAGCACTTTGTGAGCAGAGGGGCCATGTAAAGCTGCTTTCAGACATAAACTGAACTCTGGACATTTTTCCTTTAATTTTTCATTCATTCAGTAATTTGCTCCGACATATTCCAGCCCCATTTCAACATGTCAGAGTGACCCTTTGAAGAGTACAGCTGCAAAACGTTTCTAACACACAACAGATGCAAAACTGGAAATAAAAAACAATATAAATATCTTTAGGTGTCAGACCTGTAGAAGAAGCTGACAGATATGTGAACTTGGAACCAGATACAAGAGCTTTGGCCGACACCGGTGTCAGTGTGACAGAAACATGTGAATCTTTACGTCATGTCCTTCCTCCTTCATGCTCCAGGCAGGCGTCACCCCTCACCTGAATCCTTTAGAAATGTTACTGTTGGTGTGAATGGGTTAAGTGAGAACAACTTTCAAAAAACATATACTAGGTGAGACTCATTGAACTAGTCAGTGTCACTGTTCAAAGATATCGCTTGACCACTCTGTGCTTCACTTTAAATTATATTTTATATACTTGTCACTAGTCAGGGAAAGTGATCTCAAAATGTTTGATGAACATTTAATGATATAATGTGCTTAGTTACACATGAATTCAGTGTTTCCATTGTTTGTTACTTAGTACTTCATTTTCTCATCACATATTTTTACTCTACTACATTTATCTGGCCACTGTGGATACTTGTTACTTTGGAGATATCAGGTTTATGTTTTGCTGTGCATAAAAATAAATGGTCAGTAAAGTTAGCTCCACTTTAATCAGCTGCAACATTTTATTGCTGCTTAGATTTAAGTGTGAAATCGAATTCATATATATATATAATGTGTAAAAAAAGAACTGAGTGGGAACATTCAGCCTCCATAATAAGAACTTTTAATCAAAATGTTTTAATGATGAAACCTCTCTGTGCTTTTACTGAAGAAAAACTTATAATTTTACTAATTTTTACTCTAGTTCATGTTGAAATACTGTATATGTTCTATAAAATACTTGGTAATTTAACATAAATAATTGCAAACGTCAGACATGAACTCCAGAAAATATCTGGAAAATTGGGTTGTCTTTCACATATGGCTCCTCTTTCATCCTGAGATATTTTTGATGTTTTTTTTTATTTGTTTCTAGATTTTGCATCCGTTGGGTGTTAGAAGCGCTCCCTGTTAATTCTCCTGACATTTTCCTGCTGCATTCTAACGTGAGCTCCCTCTGACATTTTCTGGCCCTTTAAATAGAGGACTGGTTCTTTAAGTGTCATAAAAATATGAAACCGAGCAAAAGAAGTTTACACACGACACATATGCATAACTGACACACAAACATGTAGATGTTGATTGTGCAACTAGCTGTGCTAAGCTAAGTGCTTTCGAAATTCAATGAAAGGGCGGAATTCATCCAAACCTGCTTGGAGCTTGAAAGGTCTGCTGCCTTTAAACAAGCCTGTAAGCAAAAACAAGAGCGGCAGGAGTTAACAATCAGACATCCAGCGAGAGCACTGCACAGATAGATTATTTGACATTTAGATACAGTCAGTTCATTACATAGAATTTCCTATTATGATTCAATGAAGCTTGTTATTCAGAGGTTTTGGAAAGACAGTCTGCAGGGCAAAAACCAAATAGCCTCACATGTGTTGAACAATAGGTCATGATTCCCTCCTCTGTGTGAACGTTCGACCTTTTCAGCCCCACAGAAGCAAAGACCCACTGCTTCACTGAAACGCACAGTCACAGGGTAATAACGGCCATTCATTCATACTGCACACTAATGTTCATCTGCAGGCAGTTTGAAATGTCCTCTCTGCATACCTTACACTAATGGTTTAAGCGCTCAACATGTGCACATGTTAATAAAATGACAATTTAAAAATATTTAACCTCAGGCAGCATGATAAAATGTGGCCATTACATCCGCAATTTTTGCACCGTGTGCAACTATGATAGCTGTTGTTGGGTCAAAAACTGCTTGTTGGGGGAAAAAATGCTTGTGCAAAATCAGCATGAACGAGCTGGTCTGTTAAGTTTCTGCCTCATTAATCAACAAACAGAGGCAGGGACTGAAAAACACAGGATAAGGGACATACAGAGATTTCTGTATACCTGATATGATGAGGTAGATGCAATTTTATTGGTGCATGCGAGTCCAACATATTTGATTTAGATGGTTTGAAAGTTGTACCTCAATGCCACTAACAATTCCAGAAATCTATTTTACTGTCTTATTTGCTTATCACGACAACCTTTCATCTGATGTACTTCAAACTTGGTCGATTTGTTGCTGAGAATTCTGAGAAATGAAGTGTGGACTGATAAGTGCTAACGACACATCACAAATAAACGGGATTGCGGTTGAGGTTTCGAGAACCACTCTCAGGATCCTCAACAACAAACCCATTGAAGAGATGAGAGGTTGTCATGATAAATGAAGGACAGAAAGGCTATTTGCAATAACATGAACATCTGTAAGTGTCATCTATAAGAAAAGGGTGCACAATTTGATTTAACACTTTTCTGATCATGACTTTTTACCTTTAACTCTGCACACATGTAGACTAAGTGGACGAAAGTATGCAGACACCTGTGTTTTTTCCGACCTGTTATGTTCTAGGTGAGGCTTAAGGTTGGTTGGATTTCACTGAAGTTTGTAGCTATCATCCAAGCTTCTGTTTGAGTTTATGTTTTGTAAAACGAGTCTGGAGTGAGACTAGGTTCTTCTCACCATTGATTGGATCATGTCCCAAGAGCATAGCACACTAACTCAAAGACTAGGGTAGCAGAGCCGAGCCCCCCTTTCCTCCCAAATACCAAAACATGCACAAAAGAAGACTGATAATATCTATCACAGGGATCAGGTCTCAGCATCAATTTATGCTGGACACAGATGAAAAAATATCAACTCCTAAGAATAGTCAAGATACCGACTCCTCCAACAAAAGGAAAAGCTAGAAGAACCAATAATTGGATCTGGTGCAGAACTGTGAAGGAAATGTTTGCGAAGATGAACTTAAAAGCTCACTCTAACCCTGCACACTGCCAGTTCCACAAAAAAAAATGATTTTCTGAGTTTGGTGAGGAAGAAAAATTGTGTCTGTTCAGAGCCCTGACCTTAACCCTCATTAAAACTGCTTTGAGATGTCATGAAACATCAACTGACATCCATTGGAAAAGGTTTTATATTCACATTAAAGGTATAATGTCGTCCACACATTCTGACCATGTAGTTTAAATTATATTTACATTTAGATTTTCGAAGAGAGCATTTCATAACCAGACAACAGCCTCGTGTGACCATGCTCTATAGAACTGCACGGCGCCAGAGCTCCACTGCCTAGAGGACTAGATTGTCACGTCTGGCCCGTAAAAAAAAGAAAATCGTGACACACATACACATTCTTACTCTCAGTTTCACACACATGTTCAGAAGACGCACATCTGTACCCTCCCTTTAATACTGCTGCTCGCACGGGCCCCATAGCACATTAACCACAACATCCTCCTTCACACATAAATCCCTCATACATCCCAACATGCTCCGCTAGCTTTCCATCTCTCCACCCCACCCCTCGCTGTTTCAGGGGAATATGAGCCAGCAACCGTAACATTGGGGTGGGAAGGAGGAGGAGGAGGAGGGAGTGTTGATGTATGGTGGAACTAAAGCAACCCTGCCGATCGATAATGTAAACAGGAGCAAAGAGACGCAGTAAATAAGGCAGACTCCTGACAGAACTGTCTACCTCAGGTGACGGAGAGAGAGAGAGGAGAAGGAAGGAGGAGGAAATATCTAATAGAGGAAAGGGGGGAGAGAGAGACAAGGATGCAGGGGTGCACAGATAATGGAGGGATGAGAGGGACAAAGTAGAAGAGAGAGGGACAAATGGAAAAGGGAAAAAGAAGGAGATGGGAGGGATGAGCGAATGAAAGAAGGGACGGAAACGAAGTGGAGGAGAGGGTAATGGGGGCGAGAGGTGGGATGGCTGGATGAGGTAATGGTGATGGAGGGAGGGAGGGAGGGAGGGAAGAGAGTGATGACAAAGGACAGAGAGAGTGAGCCAAAGATGGAGTGAGAGCAAGGAAGATATGGAGGGGAGAGGAGATGAGGAAAGATGGAGAGAAAGTGGAAAAGAGGAAATGGCCCTGGTAAACAAAAAACTGAGGGCAGAAAAACAGATGACTGGTTTAGCAATGAGGACAAATCACCATGGCAATTATAGATTACAATTAAATTTTACCAGAAACCGAGTATATATTTGTTGTGGGTGTGTGTGTGTGTGGGTGTGTGTGTGTGGCAGTGACATTTAGCAGATGACATGTAGATGAATGACCACCAAGTGACCCACTGTTGAACCGAACCAGCACAAGACTTACAGCACTGTGCACCCACACAAACACATGCACACGTACACATGCACACGTACACACACACACACACACACAAACACACAAATGACTGAGTTGTGAACCCGGCCACCGCTGAGTACACTGCGGATGTGTTGGCACGGCTGACCGGAGAGCACAAACTCGCTGTGGGCTACTCGAGTATACTAGAGTAGTTTAGGGTAGACACACACACACACACACTCAACACGACAACGTAAACAGTCACACAACTCACACGCAAATACGTGGACAGCAAATATGTGCCAAACTGTAATACTATGACCACAATGTACTCCTCTCCATTCATGCTGTCCTCTCGTTAATGTCCTTCCATGCTTGACTGCACGTTTGACTTCAGTAATTAAACTCATGTGTCCGCGAGTGTTTTATCTGCTCCGTGTTTGAACTAATTCACATCTTCTAATCTGCCTCCGCTGCTATTTAAACAGTCATCTGCAGCATCCTCAGACACTATAAATAAAAATGTTGCTGCTCACCAAGTGATGAATCACAATAGTGATTCATTCTATAGCCAGTCCCATGGAAGCTCTTTAATTTTCAGTTTTAAACCCTTGGTTTTTTTCCTGATGTGACAGCGTAATAGAGGGTTTTCTCAGGCTCTCTCAGCAGCTTCAGGATTGTACAGCATTTAGATTCAGGGTATTTTAAGGTGGTATGGAGTTGCTTTGTGTATGACCAGTGCTTGTAATGAACTGTGAAAGATTTTTTTCACCAGGACATTTGAATAATAAGCAAATCTCAAGAAAAAAAGGTTACAAAAATTCTAATGAACATGAAAAAGCTTTTAAAAAAATCAAATGAAACATGAAGTAAGCATGGGTTATACTATGATATGATATTATTACTTAATCATCCTAAGCAAGCTGTCATTAAAAACTAACAACATTCATAGTTTCTGCAACTGTTTTGATAAATTGTTTATAGAACAACTATCAAGCAAAAATGCCCTAAAGAATCACAGCTTCCAGCTTCTAAACTAGTTGATTTTCTTGGTCTTTTAAGATTTAAAAGATAAATGTTTTGTTGATCATTTGACTCTAGCAGCTCAAACAATTATGAGATTCTGCCTGGAATCATCATTCTGCCTGGAATCATCCTTCAAGAGCTCGTTTTATTAGTTCCCAAACACGGCTGTAAAAACGTTGCACACAATGAATATCGATAAAATCAATTTGGTCTGTAGAAATATACATGAAGTTACAATTAATATTAACAATTTAAATAACCCAGGGATTAGTCTACACCGGTCACCAAGTTGGAGCTGGAGAAACAGGAGTTCCACATTCTTCCGCTCTTTTTGTGGATCCACCTCCTGTTTCATGAGATATGAAAGAAATGATTCAGAATAAGCCTTTAATGATCTATGCAATCGGAAAATATTATTGTGTAATAGCCTTGTCAATTTGCAGGCTTTGAATGGAACCCTGACTATTCTCTCTGTGTGGGTTTATGCTCTCAGACTAAGTGATTTCTCAGGGACTGCACTCTCCTTCATAAGCGAGCATCTTGATGATGGATTGTCATGTTTTTCAAAGTTTCTGAGGACTCTCTCTTACCAGTCGGTGTCACAGCTTTCATCCCTGCCCTTTTGGTCCTAGCGGGTTGCTGAAGCGTCACATCTTATGGTGGCTGTGGCTGATCCACTAACCAGATAGCGTTGTTTGATCACCAGTTCCTCTCTTATATATAAGATACTCAACCTGCTGACAGTGTATGAATTCTGTGTGATGGGATAAAGTGATGTTGTATGAATGTGTGTGTGCATTGGTGAATGTGACTTGTACTGTAAAGCACTTTAGGGTCTTTTAGGGTCTGTGTATGGCTGTTGTTGCTATTGGGGTATAGGTTCACTCTCAGCTCTCATCGGTGTTGTCTTCAACGATTGCAGGCATGTGTTTAACTGAGGAACAAATCTTCCACTGTTCACTGCTGACAGTCAAAGTTAGGGACTAAACCCTGGTGAATATAGTGGAGCATTTAGGGGCAAAAGAGCCTGGTGTAATTTGGTGGAGACCAAAACAGAGCTTAAAGGTCAGTGCTTTTTTTTTTTTCAAAAAAATGTCGGCTGAATGTGTAAAGTAGCAACTGTTGTCCTAAAATCCGATTGTACACCGGTTTACATGATCTGGATAATTTTAAGCAAGTTGGCCTTTCTGATCGGTATCAATTGAGGTTGTAATATTTTTTTTTCCAGTCTATAGAGTAGAACCAAACACACGACCAAGAAAAAATGAAATAATAAAAGAGCCCCTTTAATTTATGAGTTGTTTTTATAGGCATGAAAATCCATTTACATTTAATAAAACATTTATTCAGTTGTACTGAATTGTATTCAAACACCTTCAAATGTCTGACTAGTGGTGCTACCTCAGGTTAGTTTGTGTCAACAAGTTTCTATAAAATATGTGTCAAAGAAAGTAATGTGTTAAACATTATAGAATGTTATCAGAATATTTATTACAACATTCATCTTTAAGAAGTATTTTTAGATTAAAGTTGTTACCAGGTTTCCTTTTTCCCCAAGAGTTCCCTCTCTTCCAGCTTTGTAAAGAAAAAACAGAGTACAACAGTTCTCTGGCAGCAGGAGCTCTGGTTCACTGGCTGGCCGTAATGAGCGGATCCTGCATTGCCAACCAAATATCCTCCATTGATTGTGGTTAGGCGGCAGGATTTCCTTGTCAGTGGCTTTAAGAATTTTAACAACAAACAAGCCTGATTGTGAACGGGATCACCAGATTGTGTTTGAGAAAGTCCCAAACTCTGAGGTAAATCTCTCTGCCTAATGGTCTCCCATCCTCCAAGGGTTGGATTAAAGAACTTCCTCTGGCCGCCTTCTGCTGCGCAATCTGCAGCTTATTAATTGTGTGTGTGTGTGTGTGTGTGTGTGTGTGTGTGTGTGTGTGTGTGTGTGTGTGTGTGTGTGTGTGTGTGTGTGTGTGTGTGTGTGTGTGTGTGTGTGTGTGTGTGTGTGTGTGTGTGTGTGTGTGTGAGAGATGGAGAGGAAGGGTGCTTATTTAAGTCCATCTTAATACAATCAATTATTAGACTCATATTGTCTTGAATTGTGAAAGAGAAATCTTGCCCAGTAGGGTAATGCCCTATTTCTGACCCTATTTCAGGAACAGAGGAACTCCTGCCCTTCAATGATTTTAATGTTGTGTAAATATTATCAATAGATATTTCCCTGTCCTGTTTTACTGGGAATCGTCGTCTTGTTTGAGAAGTAGGCAAGATTCTGTAATTCTAAGTAAGCACCGTGAGGCATTAGCCCCCCGTGGCCACACACAGAGTGGGTCTTGAGTTTGCCTTTCACATGTGAAGAACCCAGCAGGAGACGCGTAGGTCAGACGTGTTCACATCAATGGGAACATGTTCAGAGCATTAAGCCGAGGGGGGGTGCTTGGTAGAAAATGCAGGAGGCAGGAAATGACGTATAGATTCTGCTGCAGAAAGCACAGCATCTTTGTTTACAGCACATTGACACCGGCCCTTATCGCCAGAGGCTCTCATATCCTGATGTTTTTCCAGGTTGATATCTTTGTCTGCATCGGCTACAGTATTTGTCACCTTTTTTACAACCTGAGATATTAGAATTCTTCTAGTTTCATGTCCGTTGCATGTTAGAAAGATCATCAATGTGGCCACTCACTTGCTGTGAATTGTCTGTAAATGTTCCTGCTGTGGTCTCTCATGGGCTCAATAAGACATTTTCCAGACATTTCACGAGAGGGCTGACAGAGAACGTGCCAGAAATGTGCAAAGCAACTGACTCGAACATTTGTGTTCTCACTCAAAGCCCTTATGGGAAAATTCTGGAAAATGTCCAGACTTCAGCTTTAGTGAGGTTATGTGACAGTCAAAAACCTTCTCCTAAATGGTGGTCAGGCTTCTTTGTCTGATTGGGCTGCTGGGTGTCAGTCAAATCTGGCATCGCTGCAGCTCAGTCCAGAGGCCCCACAAATCTGTCTCTTGAACCAAGACCTGAACTTTCAGGATTTATCTGTAAAAACACGAAACAACGCCCTCCCCCAGACGTTTTCACACCTTGAGATCTTCTTGGAAAGAAAAGTCTCAATACTAGATTAAATGTTTTGGTGGAATTTTTCTCTTTGCGATCTGAGGCAGTGGTCCAACTAGGTTTTATCACACCGTTGGGATTCAAGCTGAGAGCAACACGCTGAGCTTCATCAGAATGTGTGGTGGCGTTGGCGTAGTCGTGCAGAGGTTGGTTAAACTCCATCTCCACTGCAGCTAGAACCTCCACACTCACTTTCTCTTCCTTAGGTTCTCTCTCCCTTCTTTCCCTCCCTCTCTGCCTTCAGTTCAACGCACTTTAGTTCATTTTATGCTTTGTTTATTTAGTTAGTTAGACTGAATTTTTTTTTTCAGGCACAAAATAGTTATTGACTTGACAATGAAACACGGTATGAATTAATTAAGTGTTTCAGGTACTGACAGAAAAACATAGGTTATATAATATTGCAACGAGCAATTAGAAACCTTAAAAGAAATCTGAGCTGTAAACCTACTGAGAGGCACAGAAAAAGCTCCTTTCATTTTGTGTAATACTAGACACACTCTTAAAGCTTTTCTGTCAGATCAATTAAAGCGAGTCGAGAGAGCGTCCTTGGCATCCTGACACATCCTCTGGCAGCCAAGCCAGAGGTCATCAGGCTAATTGGCTCACAGCGCCCAACAAACCAGCAGATTTCCCAATTTGGACACAAATCTACTTTTTCGGACAGTTAACTTTATAATTAATGACAAACGCCCTGGACATTCAGGTGTTTCAGGGTTTCTTTCCCAGTTGTATGTTTCAAAATTTGTATTTGAACCCAGCATTTTAACCAGTGACAGTGGTGCATTTATGTCTTCAGTACACACGTGCTGTTAAACTTGACATTTAATAATACCAGTGAATAAATAAATGTCAAACTCAAGAATTCCTCCTCAGTCCAGAATATTTAATGAAATCCTGTGTGGGAGCACAGGATAACACAGATCACAAACTGCACAGTTTCCTAATTCCCTCTCTTGGCTGTAAATTTTTATATTTTACAATTTAATAAAACACAAATCTTAATTCATCTTTGCTTTACCGTGTTGTGGATTTAATCTTAAATTTGAGGGTCAAGCGGTGGAGAGAGCCAATACCAGTTGACATCATTCAAGTGGCGGAAACACCCTGGACAGGTCACACTCACATTCACAGCTACGGGCAATTTAGAGTCTTTAATTAACTTAACCCCAATCTGAATGTCTTTGTACGTTGGTAGGAGGTACAAAGAGAAAATACTCAGAGAAATTACATGTGAAATCTCTAATCCAGTAAAGGATCCATGTCCAAATTGTAAAAAAAAAGAGATCCACGTCCATGTGTGGTTAACTGAGTTGATCAGACCTTTCAGGATTGAAAGACACACTGGTGTGTTTACAAGGTCCCACAATTCAAACTGCAAATCAGGAAAGAAAAACGATTTAGTTCAAGAGACTTTCTTCAGACTTCCATGTTCAAGTTGTGTTGAGACATTGAACAGGGCCAGGATATAAAAAGCCTTGAGTGTTGCCAAGAGCACAGTGGCCTCAATAACTGTGAAATGGAAGAAGTTTGGAAACGACAGGACTCATTCTAGAGTTCTGCTTACAGTTTGAGTGAAGGGCCAACATTCACTCAAACCGAGGACCTGTTAGAAGGAAGATGTCTCAGCCGTGTTCCATCATCAGATTCGTGGATTACAAGAGGCTGGACAGAGGCTACTTTGAGTAGAGAGCATGCGGCTGCCCTCTTATGTTTGTAAACAGCCTTTAAATGACACATAAAGCAAAAGAG
This sequence comes from Pleuronectes platessa, assembly GCF_947347685.1. NCBI lineage: Eukaryota > Metazoa > Chordata > Actinopteri > Pleuronectiformes > Pleuronectidae > Pleuronectes > Pleuronectes platessa. Next base: position 15,508,061 of record NC_070633.1, read on the forward strand.
TCACTGGTCTGATGAGAGGAACATTTTACTCTTTTGATAGAAATCCAACCTCTTGCCCATCACCTGGCAAATAGCATCCTCCGCTGCAGGATGGTTGTGGCAGCATCGTGCTTCTCAGTGGTACAGACGGGGAAAAGTTCTGAATTTATGGAAAAATGAATGCACTTTAAGGTTTAAGAGATCTTTAAGGAAAATCTCCTACAGAGTTGATCTGAGACTGGAGTGATGGCTCACGCCAGACAGGCAGGACATTGCCGGAGTTTATTCTGGACAAATCTCTGACTGTTCTTGAGAGATCCAGACAAAGCTCAAGACTTAAACCTCCTAAAACATCTGTGAAGAGTCCTGCCATGGCAGCAGAGACACACTCCATTCAATCTATCAGAGCTTGAGAGGATCTGTCCGGAACAATGGGATAAACTGCCCAAATCCAGGTGTGCAAAGCTTCTCAAGACTAAACCAAGACGAATCTGAGATGTAACTGTGAAAAAGGCTTCTACAAAGTAAGAAATCGGATTTCTGAAAGATTACAGTTTTTAACCAATTATTCTAACCCACATTAACTTAAAAGCATCGCAGGCTACTGTATGTTGAGTAAAAGCAAAAATGGCATCACAAGTGTACAAAATTGAGGGAGCCTAAATTCTTTATGGAGCCATGGTAAATCAGGTCTGATTAATAGGCTGTTCCAGATCAGAGGATGCTAATGCGAAAATTAAAATGAGACTCTGTCACCAACAAAAACAAAGTCGACCATTTCAGTGATTACAACTGGGTGATATTAGAGTCTAGCAGTGTGCACTTGTGATCTTTTGGCACAGAACATGTGATCTACATGAGGAGGTGACGTGTGTGCAAAGCTTTCAGTAGATTTAAAACATGGTTTGCAAGTGTCATCTGTTGATGCACTCTACTGGTTTCAGGGTTCAAATTTATGCTTTTTTAAAACACAAAAATTCATTTCCACTAAACTTAAGGGGACATTATTTTAGTTGTTCCCTTTCCGTTTTTTTGTTAGAGTAAATAGCCAAAGGCTCAAGTCCTGGGCAAGGTTCCTTAAGTTCCTCAAACACCTCAGCAGTAGTCAAGATGATGCTGGCCGGCATTTCTAGTAAGAAGTGGTTAAACAATCCTAAACTAAAACCAAGTGTTTCAGACAGAGGATAGAAAGAGCAGCTACAGCAATTGAGGACATTTTAAAGAAAGCGATGCGTTTTCTGATCATTACAGCATTTAAACCTTTGCAAGTAATAACCCAAATTAAAATGTTGAACCTGAATGTGAGAGAGATTAACAAGGTTTCTGTAATAAATACTGAATAAATGCTTGACTGACTGTCAAGCATTTATTCAAAACTCAGGTTAGAGTATATTTCATTTTTATTTAATTCATCATCTCTCCACCTCTCTCTCTCTGCAGATGTGATCCACACTGTGGGGCCGATCGCTCAAGGTGGAGTTGGAGAGGAGGAAAGGAACGCTCTGAGGTCATGCTACGAGAACAGCCTGAAAGCAGCCACTGAAACGGGTGCACGTTCTGTGGTAAGAAGTAGAGATGAAGGGATGAAAGAGAGAGAATGAATGAGAGCAGAAACCTGAGAGATTACATTTAAAAAGAGAAGGACGGGAACCGGTGAAGACGGCGGGGCAAGGACAGTGTGATGAGTTTAAACAGAAAGCTGAGAGCTGAGAGAGAAGTGTCAGGATTATTTTAATTACACACAAACAGTGTTAACTCGTCTGAAGCTTTTATGAAACGCATCAGGCAGGAGGTTTCACAAGAGAGCGCGGTGTTAAAGTCAAAGAAAAACACTATGGCAACACAAAAATAACTTCAGAGCGATGCGGGATGAGAAAGGACTCATGCAGGGTGTGAGAAGAGAGAGACTGAATAATTAGATTTCATCTTAACACTTAAGGCGGGTGATTTTCCAGTTTGGGGTTCTGCCGTACAAATCGAGTCGACTGGACTTTGTAGCTGAGCGGCTCTTTGTGCTGCGGCGGTGGAGAAGAATCCTGGTTCTGCAGAATGAGTCCAGCAGCCTTGACTTGTTGCAGCTCAAATACTGCAAGTCATTTAAACAGTTTTAGAAAGACAGCTGCAACCAGCATCACCACAGGCCAAGCAAACAGCCCAAGACTTGAAAACAGATGTTACTGGAGATTAAAATCAAAACGGCAACCGTGCGAGCAAACAAAGTCAAGTCAAATCTGATTTATTTATATAGCACATTAAAAAAACAACAGGAGACACAAGACATTCATTGTGCTGAAGGCAAACAGGCACGTCAGCCAAACATGTTGATATGTTTTAACCTTATTTAACCTAATTTCAGCCCAGCAACACTGTTGTGTGTGTTTTTTTTAAATAACCCCCTAAAGCTTTTTGTTACTGGTTCACTTCCATAGATTTCTATGTTTACCTTTTCTCTTGAGGAACTTTTGAGTCATATCTGCTCTCACCCTGACTTGCCAGCTTCAAAGTCGGGTTAAAAGAACAGTTCTGGAGACACAGAGAGCATCCTGGCATCTGCTTGTATCCTCCCATGTTTGACAGCAGGTTGAGAACCTGCCAGATTTGATTTAGTTTGAAGTCTCCTGGTTGCATGATTCAACCCTGTGCCAGGGATGTGGCATGGACCTGCCTGATATGGAGTTCAATGACTTCAAGTTACAGTTGCTTAGATTTCTATTTTGCAAATCCTCTTTTTGATACAGTTAATCCATTGTGTCTGTTTACATTCCGTAACGGCCTCTCTATTCAGTTGTTTTTATTGTTACTGTTGTACTGTCTTTCCTGAGCAGGTTTTAAATTACCCCCGCACTCACACGGGACTCGCAGGAAACGATGCATGTCTGTACTTAACTGTTACTGTTTGTAATTTTATGTAATTGATCCAAACCTCCTAATCTCCTGATGGCTCCCCTGGACCATTATCAGAGGTGTCTTAAGTTACTGCTAATGCAAACTCAACATCACTCCTGCTGCTGCTTCAGACTAGAGGAGAGGTTCAGTTTTTATTTCAAACAATCCCCTTATGACCTTTTTAAGTTATTTATATATTTCTGTAGTCGTTCTTGCTGACTCTGCCAATAGTAACAAAAACAATTGAAACTAAAAACATTCATTTTGAAAACACAGTCGCCTGTTACTTAACGAAATCTAATGTTAAAGAAAGGGGATGCTCGATCCACACCTCTGATCTTTTTCTTTCTTTGCCATTGTGCCAAATTTCATGGAAATCTGTTCAGTAGCTCTTGTGTAGCCCTGTTGACAAACAAACAAAAAAGAGGGAAGGGGTTCAAATACAACTCCCTTGGCGGTAGAAAGAGCATAGATTAAATGGTTTGAAATACAGCTTTCCCTTTTTGTTACTGACATATAATAACATACAGTAAATAAGTGATTGTTTCCTCTCTGGTGGTCAGCATATCCATCTTTTTAACTACTACAATAATGCCTGGTTGTCACCACTGACACTGCTCTAACAAGATAATCAACAGTTTGGACTTTAAGTACAAGTGAAAATCAGAGGATGGAAAAAAGGGCTGCCAGTCAGGACATCATCAAAGATCCTGCGGAGGGGGGGTGTGTGTGTGTGTGTGTGTGTGTCTGTCTGTCTGTGTGTGTGTGTGTGTGTGTGTGTGTGTGTGTCTGTGTCTGTGTGTGTGTGTGTGTGTGTGTGTGTGTGTGTGTGTGTGTGTGTGTGTGTGTGAACGTGCATGCGTCTGAGAGAGACTGTTATGTAATCAGCAACAGACTCTAACCACTTTGTTTGCCATCTTTTCTCTGCAGGCCTTCCCCTGCATCTCCACTGGAATCTACGGTCAGTGTATGTGTGCGTCTGCGCGCACGTGCGCGTGTATGTGTGTATAAATGTGTGTGTGTCTCATCCTCAGACCAGAAGAAATGCAATGCAATGGGTGACATTTCCATCTAGTGTGTATGAGTGAGTGCATGAGCGCATGTATGAGTTACGTTAATTTTCTTCCTTTTTTGCTTCAATTGTTTATTGGTCGCTCAGGGCTTTAAACTCAAACTTGAGGTTTTTTTGTGTTACACAGAAAAACCATTTTGGTCCAACGACTATATATCTGTGTGTCTGTGTTTATGCGCTGTACACACTGGCTGTGTTTTCCGTAGAATGCTTGTTTCCAGTATCAGTGTTTCTGTTTAACCAGAGTGCTGAGCCGCCCGGTGCCACTTGTCACAGTATCCTCCTGCAGCCCAGAGGTGGTTCTCTGATTAAGGCCCTGGATTAAGACTGGCAGATTAAGATAGATTAGACCAGAGATAGTGTCAGATTGACTGTAATCCCCCTTCACACTGGCAGGAGAGAGAATTAAGGATGATGCTTAAGCACTCCCCAGGGTGGACCCGTTGACAACACACTATTCCATAGCTTGAAAGGAGGAAAAGGCCAAAGCTCTTATTGACTCAGTGAGTTTCCTATGTCTTCCTGTTGTGACTGTGAATTTCTCTTTCTGTCTCCTGGAGGGTTTTGTTGCGGTAAGTGAAACTGGAGCATAACAAAAGGTTATCTCATTTTACTGGAAACAATATAAATAACAATTTAAGTACATAACAAAATTCATGGGAATACAACACCATCTAACGGAACAAGACAAAACCAAAATAAGAAAAATAATATAAAAACAAAATGTTAAAAACAAATAAAATCCATTAAAACCACTTACGTAGCATGTAATGAAAGGCTTTACTAAATAAATAGGTTTCGGTCAATGATTTAAAAAGCAGATTAAGTTTGGAAATCTTCTCTGGAGTTTCAGAGCCTCTTGTTCCTGATGGCAACAGCGTGGTCACATTTAGTTAGAGCCTTGATTTAGGACCTACCAGCAAGTGTTGGTTGGACCATCTGAAATTACAACTTGAAGAATCAGGAGTTAGGAGCTCAGTAAAATAACAGGGGGCCTGAACAGGCTGATCTTTAAAAGTTATTAAAATAATTTTTAAATCAATTCTAAATTTAACTGGCAACTAATGAATACAATTCTGGGCCCTAAACTTGGTGTTGGATAAAGTACAAGCTGCAGCTTTCTGCATCAGATGTAGGATACAAGTGTCTGCAAGTACAACTGGATGAAAAGAAAGATGGAAAACCTGATTTGCTCATTCTCTTCAAGAATATGTTCAGACCTCTTCTGAATAGCACGGGGGGGGGGGCATCTATATTTCCCCCTATGCTCATTTGATAAGAGGATATAATAAAGGTTTTTGGGGGGGTTACAGGTAGAGCTGTGACTTAACTGCTGTTGATCCCTGGAACTCAGCTCATCCCTGTTCACCCTCTTTGGGATGTGATGAAATTGAGGAAGAAAGGAAGCTGTGGTGCCAAAATGGCTTCCAGCCAGTCGCAGTATTAGTTTTTGAATAATGCTATAGACCACCTGTTTGATTTAAGTTGGATTTGAAGCGCTGAAAACCAAAATGTGTTTTGAAGAAAGTGAAACGTTACGAGAAAAGAATTGTCACCAGTGTTTTCACGTCACAGGCATCCAGTCATCGCTCCAATGTCTCATTCGAAAAGAAAAGTTAAAGTTTAGGATTTATGCAGCCACAGAGGCAATTACTTTCCTTCCAGCTGATTAGACCTTGTTATAGTTTAGTGGCCAGACATTTCCAAGGAATTATATGAGGTCACTTCATTTACTAATAAGATCAGTAAATGCGTTTTGGTGAGAATTTAATTTCTGACTTGATAACTTTTAGTAGAAGCTTTTTTTTTCTACGTTCAAGTAAAGTTTTGGCCTGGAAACCATCTGACCTGGTTGGACCAATCTCAACCATTTATCTGAAATGGGTCAGGTTGGGCCTCATGACGGACATAAATCATCCAAATGGAGCCCTGCCAAAGCATTTTCATTTACCATCAAGTCGATCAGTGTCTTAAATCAGTTATTGTGAAAGTATTTAACAAAATCGACAGTTTACCACAGGAACAAACAACTACTTGGTTAGTTTACAAAGTCCCTGTTTCATTAATCTGATTGGTTGTTGGTCTGTTCTCACAGCGTTAATGAAAACTCTTGGGAAATCCAAAATGAATGTAAAGGTTCCAGACCCTTTTGCAAACATGTTTTTGAAACAAAACTAGGAATAGTTAAGTTATTTCATAGATGATCAGTGTGAATGGTGTGAGAAACATTTTCCTTTGCATTTTGTGTTACACGTGGATCATTAAAACTGACTAAAGATTATGGTTTTGATTAAATATTTAAAAAGTAAATATGTCCTGTCTCATGCCTCGAGGCACTGTGGATTTTTTTATATTAAACGAAGATCATTATCTTTTTTTAACTAGCATGTGATTTGAACAAACTAGCCATATTGGAATTCATCATGTTTACAAATTCATTCCTTTGGAAGAATTCCCTATTAGGTTCTTATGTGAGTTGATGTTGCTGTTGAAAGTCGATGAATGTAGTTAGTGGTAAATTCACAAATTCTAGTAATTCTTTTTCAGGCAAACTTTATTCGAATTAAATATAAATCACGAAAAAACCCTTTATTCCAAATCTCCTGTAGTGTGAAAACTGCTTGTGTTTATTTTGATGTTACACTTAAACGATACACCGTTCAGTGCAAATTTTCACCCGTGTGTATTCCCCTCGGTTTTGATGTATGGAATAATTAATGTATTATCCAACAGCGGTTTGTTTAGGCCGAACACTTTGCCCCTTGATGAGTTTTCTCAGCCTTTGTGCTGCTTTTCCAACAGTGGGGATAATGTTCTCGCAGCGAAAGGTCTCGTCAGCTGAACGAATTAAAGAGGAAACGCTGTAGTTTTTCTCCGTCTCTCTGCTCCGACCCAACAAGTGTGTTATGTCTGCATCTCGCCCGAATAAGCAAGTTGGGATGGGAGGAAGTGAGAAAACACAAGTGTTAGAATAATAACAGGAAGGATGGATACCTGTATGGAAAAAGAAAACACAGTGCACAGCACCGAATGCAAACAGACGGATCTGTCACTGCATCTGTTCCGGCTTGTGTGTATTTCTGATGTTGTGTGTGTTCCTGTAGGATATCCACCTGAACAGGCTGTGCACGAGGCGTTAGCAACTGTGAGGGAGTACCTGGATGCACATCATGACAAGGTGCGTACATGTGTGTGCGTTTCTGTGTGCTTGTGTCTGCATGATTGGCAAATTTTCCCTACCATTTCCTCCAGGTATTTTTCTTTTCACAGCTGTTGTTTTTGTTTTCTGTTGAGAGCAAGGCGAGGGGTGAATTGAGAGAACACGCGCACACGCGGTGACACACTCACACACACCTGAACATGAATTTAAACACACACTCCCAGGTTCTGTCTCTCATGCTCATGGCAAAGTCTGCTTTTTAATTAGCTCCTTGCGGGACAAACACACACACACAAACACGTTTTCTCTCCGGAGAAACGGCGAGCAAAGAAAAGACAAAATGATGGAATAGATGACTGGAGGGGAGGGACAGAGGGGGAGACGGGGGCTGATGGGAGATTGGAACAAAGAAGAAAGTTTCCAATCAGTCGTTTACATGCTCTTAACTCTCCTCCCTTCTTCCTCCCTCTCTTCTGAGATCTCCTCCCACTGCTCTTTTCAATCTTTCTCTCTCTCTGTAAGCACCAGGCTGTGTCACCTCCCAGAGAGGGTGTTGACGATGTTATTGTTAGCGCTGGCGTCTCCAGAGCCTCTGCAGCGATGCCAGTCGACTGATGCAATCTGCGAGCTCAATAAACGAACATTAAACATTACATAATTTACCGTAGAGTACAACAGTCAACAAGCCTTAAACGGATGAGAATAAGACCAGAAAGCCAAATCAATGAGACGTTTACTTACGTTCGGCTCGGAAATAGCTCCACTGTGTTTTCTTTATGGGGGCAGAAAGTTTTATTGTAAACAAATGAGATTGTGAGACTTACTTCATTTGCATGCATATAAAATAAGACTGTTCACCAGAGGAAATTGCGTTTGCACTTGAATTGAACTGCTTAAATTTGACGATTTATTTAACAGTGTGTTTTGTTGGGCTCGCTCTGGCTTGGAAAGCTGTAATGTAGAAAATGAAATTGAAAATGGCAAAAACACTAAGGCGCAAAATGGACTGAAGGAGGGGCAATGTGCCAACAAGCTCCATCAAGTGGAATAAAGACATAATCATTTATTCATAAAACACAAACAACGCTGTGACAAAGTGCTGCAAGAAAGTAATAACCAAGACAGCTCCAAGAGATTCAGTTATATTTTTCATATTGGAGTCAAAGTTGACCAGAAAATATGATGTATGAGATTTTAGAAAACCGTTTTCAAATTAAATAGGACTCTAACGCCGGGTTTACCACGGACGCGGAAGCGACGCCGAAGCGCCGCGCATTACTAATAATATCACATACTTCTGCTGTTATCAGCCTGTAGTAAAAACGGCATTTAATCATTTTTTTCAAGCATATACTTACTTGTTGCTCCAACATTAACTGCAACAGCGTCCCAACATGTGTCTTTTTTGGTGTTGTCTTTATACAACATATGCTGAGAATCAACAACTCAAGTTACCTCTCCACTTCAATGATTAATTTAATGTCATCCATGTTGAAGAACTTCTCCGCTGTTTGCTCCGGTAAATGTCGGGTGTCGAGGGTAAATTACGTATTCTCCACTCAAGCCTATGTGGAGAATACGTAGCCCCCCCCCCCCCCCCCCCCCCTCTCTTTTTTATCTTTATGACTGCTTGTGTGGCTGTAGTGGATGGGCAGAGGGGGACATTAAATAATGTGGTTGGTAAAAGTGGTAAAATTAAAACTCCAAGACAACAGAACGTGAATACAAAGTATGGGATGCATATTTGATCATTTATATCATATAAAATATGTCATCTATATCGTTTAAAATCATTTTTCACTGTGTTTCCTGTTGCGATACGCTCGCGTCAAGCGGAAAAAATAGACTCGACGCCGAAACGATCGCTTCACGGCGCTAGGCAGCCGCGGCACAACGCTACGCTTCAGCCTCCGGTGTGTTCAGCGCTGCGGTTTAACATGGGATTGGATGGGAGCCAGAGGATTGGCGCTGCGCTTACGCCTCGCTTACGCGTCGCTTCCGCGTCCGGTGTGAACCCGGCGTAATGCTCATTTTTTACCATAGCTGTACTAAAGACTGTATTTAGAGATGGACAACGCTTCTCCACTTCATCCCACTATCCGGGAGTGGTACCAGCTATCCTGCATTTGAAGGCAGTCATCTTGTGGCAATGACTTAATTTGGAGCTAGTGTCCTCGTCGACATTATCGGGAGATGACGCTGTAGTATCAGTTCATGCCGATACATACGCTCGACCAATCAGGAGCTAGTCTCAGCCGTCAATCGTGAAGTTTAACCTTGTTTTTATAGCATCAAATAACTAATTGAAACCAAACTTATTGAACAAATTTGCAACAAACACACATCAGTGGTTGGTCCATGTCCCATCCACTAACATGGATGAGACTTGGTTTATGACCTCTACTGCTGGCAGCCACCAGGGGGCAATTAAGACTGTTTGGCTTCACTTTTTGGGAGCTGTTCTGTTTTCCATCTTTATATGGAGTCTATGAGGTGTTGATGCAAGCATTTCCAGCACTTGTTGTGTATTGTAATAAACGCACTGTTGAATTTAACATAGAATCCATCCCTTTCACTTTTGTATATGTGTCTGTGGGTTTGGAAAAGCAAAAAATGTCACATCACCTCCAAACCTCCTGGTCATTCACAGGAGAGTAGTTAGTGAACTTTCAATTTCAGATGTTCAATATGAGCTGTGGGTCAATATGGCTCTGAAACATTTGGACATTTAAATGTCTCTAACCCCGTGTTCTGAAGAGGATGCTGTGTTATGACTGAAAGTTATATAGCAGCTACTTAATGGACCTTGCTGTGTGATTGTTTTATTCAGTTGCTTTATTTGTGCTGTAAACTGGTTTTTAATTTATTAAAAAGCATATAAGACGGGGATAATCCTACAAATTCCATGTCAGGGTGGGGATGTATTCTGCCTCCATCAAACTTCACACAGACTTTCTGTATGAGACAGGAATATTTACAGCCTCTGTGCTTCACGTAAAGACAGCCAGTCGTGAGCGAGCATGTTACATTCACCTGAGGTTGTTGCTAGCTTTACAATCTGTCCATGTTTCAACTTAAACAAATTAGCTCTCTGCAGCTACCATTTTCCGGAGGCCATTTTGCATCTTCCCTCACAAGCATTTCCCTTCATTTGAATGAGAAAGGCTGCAAAATGGCCCAAGTGGAGGCAAGTCGGTGCGGAGGTTAGAGATTCCGAACTGTAGCCCAGGGGATGTAGTTACTTACTGCACATTTCCCTATCTCCCTTTTAGCCTCCATTCAAATTCTGGCAAGTGATCGTAATTGTGCAACAAGCTGGGACTGAAAAACCCGGGCTGCGGGCAAGCAGGCTGCTGAAATGTCTTTGAAAGCAATGAGACCTTAACTCCCACGCCAGGCAGAAAGTAATAGAAACAGCCTGGCTATAAATTGTACTACCTTGCCCAGAACGGAAAATCTTTGTAGAGACATCATGGTGGTAATAATGTTTGTCAGAGTCTGAGAAATAAGGGAACATGTTGGAGCTTATGTCCCAGGATGCATTATTTTACTGTAACTACTCTAGCTTTAATCATCTGACATAGATTGTTATGTACTCTACTGAATGTCCACATATACAGAGCATAATGTAAATATTATAGACTAGAGAGCCGGGGTCTAAAGAACACAAAGTTTATTGTCATAAAGGAGCTGCAAGCACTCGCCCAGTGACTTAATGTGTGTGTGTGTGTGTGTGTGTGTGTGTGTGTGTGTGTGTGTGTGTGTGTGTGTGTGTGTGTGTGTGTGTGTGTGTGTGTGTGTGTGTGTGTGTGTGTGTGTGTGTGTGTGTGTGTGTGTGTGTGTGTGTGTGTGTGTGCTTGGTGGACAGAGTTTGATGCCATGGGTCTGGATTGAGTCTACTCCTGTTTGTTTCTCACACACTAATGAGATAGATAGAGGACCTTGTGCCAAGTGCACACACACACGACATAACACACATCCATTGACACACATTCTAATACAGTACAAGTACTTATAGATCAACACTGAACTCCTCCCTCTCTCTAATCTCTTTCTTTCATTTTCTCCATCCCACCTCTCTTTCTCACACACACACACACACACACACATCCTACAGCTTTCTGTCCATATTGCTCAGTGTAGTAAGCGCTGTGTTGTGGCGTGATGATAATAGGATGCTAATAGGGGAGTAATGGACTGATGCATTAACTGCATCCTCCTGGTATCACCGCCGCACAATGTCACACACTTTTACATTGTTGCTTCCTCGTAATAAAGGTCATTGTGTGTGTGTGTGTGTGTTTGTGTGTGTGTTTGTGTGCAGCTGGACAGAGTCATCTTCTGTGTGTTTTTGCCGACGGATAAGGAGCTGTATCTGAAGAACCTCCCGCTCTACTTCCCTGCTGGTGAGTTGTCTTTCTCTCTCTCATACACACATGCACTACGGGACACACACGCACGCCTATATACAGTGAGGACAGCTCAGGACAGCTCAGCCCAGCTCAATTTAACTGCCCACGCTTATAGAGACACACACACAGTGGTGTGATAAACATTGTGCATCATCCACTGCATGCTGTTTGCTCATTCAGTACTTTCACACGTGCACAAGGCCATTAGACACAAAATATATATAAAAAACACATTCACAAACATGCACAAAGGATAAAAGGTATGCGTCTTATTACATATAATACACAATACACACTCACACATGACGACATTTAGAGATACTTACGTATAATACTTGTGATGTATATTTTGTGTTTACTGGAATGGCCTCTCCTGAAGCTGACAATCTGAGAAACGGCCTTGTTACTTCACTCATGAATTATTTTCATTTATTCAGTCAGTTTAATTCATCAGAACATAGATTCCAGTGATTAATACGTCTTTGAGTTACACATTTGTTCTTGTGAGTTAACACACGATGACAAATGGAAATCTGTGCTACACACACTCTGTCATGTAAGTTATGCTGTGGAATTTTTCATTCAGAGACATACAGGAAAAGATCTACAAAATATATTTTTATCTTTTTTCAGTTATTGCAACACTGAAGTTAGTTATTTCTTATCCTTCCTACCTGACATTTACAGGCATTCACTAGAAGTTTGTGCAAAATTTTTTTATTTCCACATAACCAGTAAAAGGGACACTAGTAGGACTTAAAAATATATAAGAATAAAATGATAATAAAGTATTTGTTATTTTCAGTAGAGATCTAAACATTTATTTGTTATTGATTATCATATTATTATATGACAGTTAACTTATGTCAGAATGTTCAGTCTAGGGCTGGGTGTAGCATATTGATCGTCTAGAGATACAAAATCTGTCAGCACCTGTGCAGCATCTTGTTTATTTTTGTTGTTCACAAACAGTACAACTTTGTACTCGGACACTTACTGTTTGTTTGACAGGGTGAGGGAGCATCTTTGTAAAGTCTACTTGTGCAAGTCATCCATGTGTTAGTATTGGTTTGGTATAGTAGTTCATAGATAGCTGTTCAAACTTTCACTGTTTCAGATAAGTGCACAAGTGTTTCATCTTCTGAAGATTTCAGTTCTTACCAGTGAGACCCACTCTGATTGAAATGAAGCATTTGAAAACCAAGATGGATGCCATCAGATTTGTGGTCTGTCAAAGAGAGACAGACGTACACAAATGAGCCCTAAAAAAATAAGGCTCGCCCAGACACTCTTTATTAAGGTGGATGACATGATGGCGGCTCAACAAAAGAGAAAGTTGTTAGGATTTTAATTAGTAAAGGGGGAAACATCGTGACTGGCAGCTGAGTCGGCAGGATCTCTATCCTGTGGCATCCTCCCCCGGACGCTCAGATATCATCCGTGCAAGATGGCAGCGTTTGGATCCGGGATATTTTGGCTTCATTTCTGGATAGTTGGAGGAAGTGGACATGTGTTGTCTATCCTTCTAAGTGTTCGGCCTTTACTCTCAGATGGGCATGTGTAAAAACCAGAGCGACTCTGACACCTCACACATATTACAGGACTTGTAGGATGTAGTTGCTAACATCCTGGTGCCAGATACAACCGAGCACCTTCAACCTGCAGAGGTTTAGCTGAGTCCATGCCTAGACTAAATCCAACTTACTCTCATTCTCTTACCCTTGACTTTCTATATTAATGCATATTTCCCTATGCAAAATCCATCTGGATGGATTTTAACATTTTCTTTAAAATCCATCCAGGTGCCAGATACAACCGAGCACCTTCAACCTGCAGAGGTGTAGCTGAGTCCATGCCTTGGCAGGTCGAAGCTGTTCTGGCAGCACATAGAGGACCAGCAGCATATTAGGCAGGTGGTCTTAATGTTTTGGCTCATCAGAGTAAACACAACATATGTGGCTCAGTGTAAATGACATTACAGCTGGATTTTATCAGTGTATCAGACATCTATGGGAAAAACTGTGAGGATCAAACTAAGGGAAGCTGCACACAATCACCACACTCAGCTGTTTTTCTTATCATCTCACTCTCGGGACCACAGCAAGAAAAAAAATTCCCAGGACATTGAACTGTTCTGTACTCTAAGCTGTAAGTTTTCAGACATTCAGGCACTGAAGTCCGGACTTTTCCTGAAATGATCGAGGGGCTGTCTGATGCCCCGGACTTTCCCTGCCAGCTCCCTTCGTAAAAAGTCTGCGTGAGCACATGTGAGAACACAGCAGGAAAATATCCATACATCCACAGCGTGTTGATGACGTTTCTGATTCCATGGCGAACACAAAACTGGAAAACTACCAATATGTCAGGATGAAGAGGAGGTGCCATACACGTAGAAGATGACAGCAAAGGTGTCAACTTGGAAAGAAAACGAGATTCAAGACCTTGTGGCTATAAACAAGAACATGTGATTTTCCCACATCATGTCTGGGCTCCTGCTTGTGCTAACCAGACGTCACATTTCCCTGCTGTTGAGAATGTGTCAGACAATCTGCTGCTGCGTTGTCGGGTCCTGTTTGGACCTCGTACTAAGTCATCTGTGTTTTGCTTTCGTTTCTGTGTCCACCCTTCAGCCTGACCGACGGCAGCAGGTTATTGTTCAGGTAACTGATTGAGTGATTGTTTGATTGATTGTTTGCTCTGTTAAGGAGAATAACATTTAATCTGACAGTAGAATGGCAGCTTTAACTCCTGTGTGAAATGTAAAGGACTGGTGACAGAGAGAAACTCTGGCATTTCCTTCTACAAGCTCTTGTCACATTATGGGGGGGGAAATTACCAGCTTTTTTTTTCCACCTCAGTTAAATAAAATGCTTTTTTGCATTCTTAGCATTCCGGAATGGACACCGTTGGCCTCAGGCTATTTACAAACTTCTGCTGTGGACGAAAATGTTAAAATCTTTTTCCTCCGAGGGTGAAAAGTTTGTGGTTTATGTGGAGAGAAAAAAATGACAGCCACAATTGAAGCCTCTAAGCGTCTTGGCTCCATCTGCGCATCCTGTCTCACCTACTTTTGAAAATGGACTAAAGTGAAAGTAGTGTGCCATCATTGCAGATTGATCTGTGTGGTTAAATGAAGTTTGGTAAATACGTAAATTTCAATGTTGGCTTGAGCTGTGACATGATGACTTCACCCATTTGTTTTGATTACGCTGGTGATTGATAGCGTTATAATGCCAAGCAGTCTGGGCTCCTGAGCCTGATCAGTCATTCACTCAATTATTCAAATTAAGCATTGGTATTACAACTGCAGACCATAACCTCTAATGTCTCGCTTTACCACTGCCATAAATCAAACTCACGTCTCTCCTCAGAACAGTTTGAGAGAATGGTTTTCGTACATCTCATGCTTTCTGCTTTTATAGAGCTTATCCTTTTTCATCTGCTGCTACAGAAATAAACCCAAGTTGAGCAAAAGGTTCAGAAAGTCGCTGAGGAAAAATCTCTCGTGGCTCCACAGTCCTGTATCTAATTTGATCAGAATTGTACATTAACTTCAGACAGAGCTGGTCACTGAAACTCATATTCTCAAAACACAGTAAGTAAAAAAACTGAATTAGTGCCTTTACCAGCTGCCTCATTCATTTCATATAGACTGTACCATTCAGTTAAATCCATCAGGCAATTCGTATCATGCCGTCTCGTCCTCGACCAAAAATACCTTCCCCCTAAAACAACCTGCCGATTTTACCATCCCCTCTCAGGCATCCCAACATCCCTTATGAGCGAGTGTGCTGCATGTGCAGAGAGACAATTTGTGTGTGCTTATGAGCATCCTGTAGTTAATGCTGCTAACTAAATCATGGGGTTCCCAGTTAATCCTTAAAAGTTGAAACCGAATGGCATCGAAAGAACAGAAGGACGGCGCTCTTTGCTTCTCTGTCGCTCTTGGTGTCTCTCCCACACAAACACTGACCATCTGCCACAGTCTAATTGACCATCAGCAGCGCTGGTAGAATTTCTACCCGCGTCGTCGGTAAGATTTTACCGTCTTCGGAAGGCAGACAGGATTTAGCATAATCTCAGTAGAAAACATTTCTCTGTGCATGTTCATGCAACAAGCGTTCAGTTCTCTCCTGCAGGAGCGTTGTCCCGGATCAGCTCCGAAAGTTAGTCCACTGGGGACACACTCCCAAGTAATATTCCCACCAAGTTTGATGAAAATCCATCCCTGCATTTTTTATTTGAGTTTTATTTTACACACACACACCTTCCCCCATCTCCCTTGGTGAAAAACATAATCATATTACCTACTGGTAACAATAATCAGGCTTTATTAGTTTAATTAACTCCAGTCATTATGTGACAAATAATAATTTCATGAAATGAGAACAATTATTTACAACAAAGATTATACCCGTTATAGCTTCACTCGCTCTACTGACGACGACAACAACAACAACAGAAGCGATCACAGTGAAACAAGGTTGAGCTGAAAACCAAAGGACGGAGCGTTGTGTTTAATTTTAAATAAAAGGAGAAGTTTCCTGGGCTCGTGGCATTAAAGTCAATACAACAGAGAAATGCCCCCGGGGTTAGAATATATCACTCAGTATAACATTAATATGCATGATGCTCAACAGATACATATATAAAGTAGCAGTGTAAAGCAACAGCAGCTTTTCACATGAAAGAGTAACACAGTCAAACATATGAGACAAGAAAATATACCATAAACTGAGAATTAACAATATTTCACTTGGATGAGACGGACGAGGAGTTCAAGAAGAGTGTGAGAGAAAAGAAGAGCTTCATGTTATAAAGGAGCAGAATCCAAACATCTTAGCAGCCGTATCTCTCACATGAGCTTTAAAAACAGACACTGGGGTACGAGTCGAGGATTTTGCAAGGAAATCTCTCTTATTTCAATGCGAGCCTCAGGGAAGATCAGTCGCTAACACTGACGGGATCTCAAACTGTGATGCTCTTATATTCTGTGCTTTATACCGAAATTTAAATACAGCATGTTGGGAGTTTAATGGGACGTGTTTTGTTGAAAACAATGATGAAGAAAAAGCACCTACCCACATAAAAATACAGTAGATAGTGCAGCTGTGAGTCTGAGTTCAACAGATGTAACAAGCTGTTGTTCCTTGTTTTACACAGAAACTCAGTCTGGAAAAAGTAATTGAACATTCACATGCGAGTAAGGATTTTTATTTAGCTTCAAAGAAGAGATAATTTCAATGCAATGTAAAATGTGTGATTGTCTGAAAGATGCAATTTAAAAAAGTCTGCCATCGATCCCAGTCCCCAAAATATGATTTCACTGAGAGGTCAAAAAGACAGAATGCCAGAAGTTAAGCTCTTGATCACTTTAAGCTGCATTGATATTCACTTTCATCATCAGATCAAACGTAAACATGATATCACAATAATATTGTCGTGATTTAATAAGAAAAAGTTCTTAAAAAAATATTTATGACATAAGCAGCAAGGAATTCTCAAAGGTTTATGACTTTATTCTCGTAATATTAAGATGTAATTACCTAAGCCAAGCAGGTTTTGTTTGTTTGTGTGCATTGCAGCAGTAGACAAACACTGCAGGATGGATTACCATGAAAGTTGGTGGAAGGATGTGATTGGATGGTATGGGTCAGGAAAAACAAAAAATGTTCACCAACTTCCCAGAGAATTATCAGGCTCTTCAAGTGAAGTGATGAAATTTGGTGCAGTTTGATTGAATTTAAGGGAACTGTTGGTCCTTGATGGAACTATACGCTCTACACAGTCTTTCTAGCTCCTGTAATATTGTGACTTTATTCTTAAAATCTCAAGTTCTTTTCCATTTAAATGTCCTTAAAATTCCGTTGTAAGCTTGTGGTCTGCATACAGGCTAGAACAAGAAAGAAAAACACAGATAAATCCACTGTATGTAGCAGAGTTACTAAATGGAGGAACGTTGAGGCAAAATTGGCAACTACCTAATGTTTCAGTTTGAGTGTCAGAAATTTCTCTCTTAGTTTGTTGAGTATTACGTTTGAAAACCAGATTCTAAATGAGAGTTGATGTTGCTCTGTTGTTTTCTTACATGTTTGCCACAATGACTTTATAAGGTCTTAATAAATCAGTTTGTGTTTACAGCTTGTTCCTCTGGCCTCAGCCGGCTAAAACATTCAAGTAATGCTGCTCTACAGGCTCGTGCATAACATTAGATGGATTTCATGTTCAGTTTGTAAAGTTATTTTATGTAATGAATAATAAACCAACCAACTTTAGAGGTGCTTGGTCAGTTTTCCTACCTCTGTGATGAGGCAAAAAGTCAACATGTGAAAGGTGACTCAAAAGAGATTATTTTCCACAATAGCAGGTGTGTCACATTAAAAAGAAGAAGTTGTCGCTCGCTCACAGTCTTTCTTGTGTCTTTCTCGTCTAATGGTCGTGCAGCAGATTTTGTAGCAGCAGTGAGCGAGCAGTAGCGGTGCTTGGCTGGTAGATGGACCGGAACTGTCTGTGTGACAGAGCTGCTGCAGGCGGGCCTCCAAGTCGCGGCTATAAACCTTCTGTGTCTCCAACACCTGGCACTACACACTCCACACTGGCTGTTACTGATGTGTTTGTGTGTGTGTGTGTGTGTTTGTTTTTCTGTGCGTATGTGTGTGTCTTTGCATGTTTTGAAAAGTGACTTCAGCCATATTGGACTGGGGGTGACTACCCCTCACTAACAGATCCCTCTGAAGCAACCAGCGCTCCAAGAGCCAGACTGTTGTTAACCGCTGCATGACCAAGGTGAAATGCTCTCTTCCCCTGTTTTACTTTTCATCCTCTCTCTCTCTCGCTCTCTCTCTCTCTCTCTCAGCTCCCAAGGAAGCCACTGTCAAGAGTAAACTCTGAGAGTGGATTTGTCAGATTGTGTTGCCTTGGATACACACCGCTCTGCTCCACATCCAGATTCCTCCTCCTCGGCGCTGACGCAGATCCAGACCTTCCTCAGCCGGGAGACAACTGCTAAATGGTTGATTCTGGATTTAGAAGGTTAATGTCAATCTGTGTCTAAGCGAACATCGGCCTCCCTGCAGATGAGGAAAAATTCCTCTGTTTTTTTTCCCAGTGTGAAATGATGCTGATGAGTGTGACTGCGTATCCTCAGACAAACTCTTAACTTGACCCTTATTCTCTGTAATCAGTTGCTTTACAACCTGAGTTCTTTGCCCTGTGTGCTTTTTGAATATCGGGATTTCTCTGTGAGTGCATCTGAGAAAAAGCTTATTAAAATGAATTGCACAGGCGTCTGGTGTGTGAGAATTGATTATTTCTCGACATGCATGAGGTATGAATCAGTGAGCTGAGCGGCACAAGGGAAAACTTCACATGAATATTTCCTTGCCTGTTTCCTCGTGTCTGTATGTGAAGGAGAAAGAGGGACTGTGTTTATCTGTCAGCAGGGATGGAAAAGTACATTTATTTCAGTATAATTGTAAAGTAGGTATTGAGTATTTCTATTTTATGCTTCTCTTATACTTCTACTTATTATAATTTAGAGGAAAATACTGAACATCTAACAGCAACTGTAACTACCTGACAACAATAGTTACTATTTGAAGATTGAGATCTGCTTCTGCAATGTGTAGAGAATACCCTGCAGTAGCATCAGTATAAGACTGTGTAAATATCAATATAACATTTATATTGTGTTTAGTGTTTTTCCAATATTAATGTGCCACAATTCGACAAATAGGTGAATAAATAAGGCAGGAAGAGAAAGAAAATACTAAAAATGTTTTGTGTAATTCTAGAACTTAGGTAACATAATTTATTTATAATAAAGTTTGAGTCTCAGAATGATGATAGAAACAGTTTTCATTGTTACCACACGATTCCACTGAAGGTAAATAAAAAGCAATAATACTGAATTATCATTGAACCCTTTCCCTCTTCCATCCACTCTGTCCTCTTAAGGGTGGTTACAGTCCCAGCTGACACTGGGTGAGAGGCAACAAGGGCAATATACTGAGATCAACAATCATTCACAATACTCACATTTACATCTACTGTCAATTAAGAGCCTCCAGTCAACCCCCCCTCAGTCGGCAGGTCTTTGGACTGTGGGAGGAAGCTGGTGGACCCGAGGAAAACCCACAGGGACACTGGAAGAGAACCCCGCTCAACTGGGATATCTTGCTCTGAGGCTAATCCCTGCACCACTGTACATCCACCTTGTCATTTAGAATCCTTATGTCTTAATGTCTTCATTTATTTATTTAAGTTGACTTGCAGTTTGCTGCTTATGATTACATCTATAACAGAGCCAGTAAGAGTCATCTCTGTATTAGCTCTCTATTTTGGTCTGTAGCCTTCAGGGAGATCTCCGGCTCTTTAGCTGCTAAACGCTCCACTATGCTCCCCAGCTGGTCACTGTCTCTCTGCTGTTTGGTCCTGAGCAGGTTGTTTCCTGCACGTTTGTTGGAGTGTTCTCACTGAAAACAGCTGCCTGTGCAGAGTATGTAGAGTAAATAATGAGATTGAGGCAGCACGGTAAATCTGTGCTCGGACAGGATGAAATGAAACTCCCTATAATTCTTTGTAATGCCGAGGTGAGCTGCCGATTGAGGCCATCATTCTGAAGTGTGTTCCAGGTTGTTACTGTAAACAGATTGTTTATCTCCTCTCAATATAATTGACTGACATTAAATAATAATGAGAATGCAGATATTAGCAGTCGCGTATTAGCGTTACTACTTTTGCTAGAGTGAAGGATCTGAACCTTTCTCCTTCCAGCAATATCATTTTACAGTCTTTCACTTTGATAGCTTGACTTTATTTTTGGGATGACTGCAGCACCTGTTCATGTTTAACAACCTCCATCAATCCTCCCCCTTCTCCTGCTTTTTTTCCTCCTTTATATCCTTATTGTCTGCATGCTGTCCAAACCCCATCCACTGCGGCGGCCTGCCTGCTTGTCACAACACACCATATGTGTCTGGTGTAGCCGCTATCATGCTTCTCCCCACAGTGCATCTGTATGACTTTTTAATTGTTGGTTGCAGGATGTAGCCGTCACATGTCGGCGGGATGCAGGCAGTGATTTGTGTGAAGCGAAATGAGTGTTTAGCAAGCCACCTTCCCGCCCCATGACTTTCATCTGCCAACAGCCATCTTTATTGATTCCAAACAATCTGCCACGGTGGCACAGACGCACGGGAAGGAGGGAGGTGGAGAGGGGTGTTCGGGGGGGGGGGGGGAACAAACTACAAAGAATATCAACAGGAAATTGGGAGATGCCTCCTTTTTTGTATAAAAGCTTCATCTGTCACAAAGGGGATTGTCTTTTCCTCTCCTGAGCTCTTTGATTCCCTCCATGTCTGTTTTTTCTCCTCCTCCCTCCTCTTCCTCCTCCTCTTCCTCCTCCCACTCCTCATATCTCCTTCTTGCTGTTTTTACGCTACAGGAACATTGTGAAAAAATAAACAGATGGAAGAGAGAGGGATACAGAGAAGGAGAGAGGAAGGATGTTCAAACTGAGAGAGGGGAAGAGGAGAAAAAAGGTGGGGATGAGAGGATGCAGAGCTGGCGGGAGGATGAAGGGATGGAGGGAAAGAGAGGGCTGGAGAGCCTGATGAACTCATCTAAAGGCACTGTGGGTTTTTTAATAAGCAGCAGACTGTGAAGCAACTCTGACGAGTCACTCTGAATAATGAGAGAGATGGAGGGGGGGGGAGAGAGAGAGACAGAGGATGAGAGGATGAAACGACAACGAGACTCATTATCCTCCGACCAGTTTTCATCACTGTCCCATCAGTAATCTCTCCCCCCCTCCCTCCCTCTGTCCTCCTCTCTATAACAGTCCACAGCTCTGTTGGAGATGACAGATGAAGACCAATTACGCTAACGCTTGCGTTAACTTGAAGGCTGATTCCCCGCCATCTTCCTGAACATACACTGATAATCCTGTTGGCCCTGGAAATTACTCGCTGCTCACGGCCCACCAACACACCGTGTGCGTGCGAGCGAATGTGTGTCTGTACCTTATAATACCTTCAATGGCCAAAAGTGCGGTGTGCAAACGGCTGTGGAAGTGTGTGCTGAAAGATGTCAGCTGCTTGTTCGTCTAACAGCATGTGAAGGGGGTCGAACTCTCCGCTGTTTGATGACCAATTTATTTCAGGTTGAAGTTGCTGACTTGGTTCGCTGCAGTTTAACAGGTTACTGCGCTGTCAACATTTACTTGGCCCTTGAACATAATTGTTGCTGTTCTGCTTGAGCTTCTTCCGGCAGGGAAGACGTGGAATAAACTTGAAGTTGTTAGTTTGTCCTTTACTGCGTTTTCATCGTGGCGTTTTATTCTAAATGGCTCTTATTCCCATCCGGTATTTTTCAGGTGTGGCTGAGATGCTCCTACATATAAAATGAGGGGGATTTTCTGCTTTTGCAATTTTTACCAACATTTTTCGATTGTGCTAAGCCCTCCGGATGTGTAGTTCATTACTCTGTCTCTGTACAGGCCTGGGAAGTGCAGTTAATCACAGTGTGATAAGCCAATTTGTTTATACCCAGGTTTTGTGATGTGCATCGCATAAGGTGACACAAATCTCTCTGAGTGCATGTGCCGGGGAAATAAAGATTTATATATATAGGTTTTTCTTCATAATGAAAGTTTGGTTCTACCTGACAGCAGCCATTGTAATCACTCAGTGTTGGAAGATTGTCACTCTCTCTCATCTCTTGTCGTCGGCCTAAATTTATGGTCGAATATAAAAGAGCGGAGAGCTGCACATTTTAATAATTCAGATGCAGCCTTTTTATTTTAAAGATCAATGTTTTGGCCCAGCTTGTCCTCTTAAGAGCTGGAATCACTGTCTACGTTTGCTGTGTTTACATTGCACTATTTGATTAAGTGTCCGCAGTGAGATTTATACTCAGTGGTGTCTTGAATATTGTCTATCGTGCTTATGTTATTTTCTCTTTCTTTTTAATTACTGCTAATAATTATAGTTTTACACTATTCCAGTTTGCACTACACTCATCCTATCCACCCTTATGCCCGCATTGTACTGTGTACTATGTTTTGAGTACTTAATATGTTGCATACTTATATTTTCTGTTTCTGTTCTGTCCACTTATGTTTACACCGGGGATCAGAGAGAAACAGCATTTCAATCTCGTTTATTTCTTGTACATATGGCAGGATTAACAGTAAAGTTGACTTTGACTTTGATAATTCCACAGTGGATTTTAGAGCAGCCCTTAAAAAAGTTTTTTAAATTTACTACATCTGCTGTCTTTTTGGGGATCTGCAGCAAATTACAAACACTCATAAATATCAGTTCCCTTTTTATACCCAATTTTTTCCTGTCAAGCTCCATTCATTCAATCCTTCGTTCTTCTGTTATCTTGCCAACTAACTTAACAACCAGAGACGAAAACGTTAACCCTTTGGTGGAGGTAAAAAAAATTATTCACGTGACTTGACAGTGCGTTGGAGGAAGTTGCAGAATATAAGATGTGCTGCACCATTCAATCTATTTAACCTCCTCTGTTGGAGTAAAAGCTGGTCCACAACCGAGCAGTGCTTATGAGACATGAGTTGATTTTCTTTGTCAGTGAGAACTTACTGTCCTGTTACTGACCAGGCCGAGCTTTTGAGATAATGAGTTTGTTGCGCGACCGTCAGGATCCTTGTTTCCTCTGACAGCTTTGTTGTCCCTCTTCAATAACGCAACATGGACACGCACATATCACTCTGCTGTGTGGCTGCCACTTAAGAATAAATGTCAGCGGCATCTAACTGAACTGTACAGTGTCTCATCACATCAGTGCACACACGTGTATTCCTCATTCATGTTGTAATGTTCAAACCACGTGTGACATTCTTATTGTTATCCCAAGTCACCATCATCAGGAAAATTCAGAAGAACAGAAGAACAACAGAATGGTCAACAAGACAAGAAAACTAATACACTAATACAATCAATTTAGCTTATTTGAAGGTTTGTTAACAAACCACTGCGTGCACGGCAGTAGATCATTTAGCCTAATTGAACTACAAGTATAACATCTAAATGTGAGAAAACCCACATTAAAAAAAATATTATAGCAACCTTCCTCACTTGCAGACATCACTTCATATAAAAGTCATTGATATAAAAGAACTCCCTTCGTGTTGTCACTCAGTTAAGATGGAAAATGAAAAAGAGGCTTCGAATCAAGTGTTTTATAAGGTAAGGTGTTGTCCCTGCCACTTGTGCTGCTTATAAATGGCGGATGAGGCCAAACAAAGGTAGCTCACGTTAAACTGATATTATTAACTCTACCAAGGTTGGATATGAGTTTTATGAGCACAATAAGTCTTTTTTTATGTCAAGATGCAACCGACACCAAGAGAAACATCGGCCACAGTTTGAATTTTTCTCCCTGGTTTATTTGACACAGCAGCCGGTGCACGACAGAGGAATTTGCTACAACTGCCATGTCACATTTATATGTAAATACATTGTGATGGTTGTGGAAGAATGTAGGTGCAGGTAACAGGCACGTGTGTGCAATCAGTGTGTATTAGTGAAACGTTTCAAGGCTTTCAAAGTATTTCTGTGCGAAAGAAAATCAAGAGTCGGCAGCAAAAAGTGGGGAGAAAATAACGGGCGGCACTCAGAGGAGATGAGGATCTGGCTGTTAGGTGAGTCGGGTGATGTGTATGGATGAGGCCATGATGGAGAGAGCGAGAGAAGAGGGAGGAGGGTGATGTTTACGGGGTGGGGGGGGGGGGCAGGGAGGCCAGTAAACTGCTTGTGAAATGAAAATGGCTCTTTAGCAGAATCCAGGACACTTGGGCTCTGCGCTGGATCAATGTCTCTGATTTACTGTCTGAAAGCCTGTCAGAGCGAAAGAGAGGCAGAGGAGGGGGAGGTGGCGGGGGGGGGGAGTTAGAGTGTAGAGGTAGAAGAGTCCTTTAATGGAACGGAGAAAGAGGAGAGACGGGGTGCGGTAGGGATGAAGAGGGAAATTGTCCGTCAGAGTGACAGTGCGAGGAGGCAGAATCAGAGGGATTGCCCCTCAAGTCCTCACGGCTGAGAAACAAAATCAATCTGCCGAGGCGACGGGGAAGGGCAGCCTTGTTTTGAGCAGGGAATTGGTGCGGCCTTTTTGGGAAAATCAATAGGAGACACATGGTGCCTCTTTAATCCTTACTACCCAGCTGTATTGACAAACAGAGGGGAGGATGTAGGCAACACACAAATCCTTAACTTGATTTGGAAGGAAGGGAGGAAGGAAAGAAGGAAGGAAGGAACATCCCTCCATCCATTTAACTTTTTAACTTGATGGCACCTAAGGGATCATTAAGGTTGTTACAGCTCATCCTCAGGGGAACATGAATGTCGGTCTCACATTTCTTGCTGATATATCAAAGGACTTCTCAACCTGCTGCTGCTGCTGTTACTTACTAACAGTCGGGAGATAATCAAAGTTTTCACAATTAATTAAACACAGTGTTTTGTTTTTTTCCCGTCCTCATAGGTCACTAAAGCGACGGGTTTTCTAAATAGTTGCCACAGACTATCTACTGTTCAACTTTTAAATTGTGATTCCTCGTTGTGAGTCTGTATGCGATGTGTCTCCCCTGTGTCAGACTGTGTAAGTGTGTGTGTATAGAGAGGAGTGTGTTGCTGTAACTAAGTCTGAGTCAGTCCCACACTCACACACAGACACAGGTGGAGGGAGCTCCGGGGCGCAGGGCGACAGGCCGGACGTCTCGACAAGAGTGTTTTCCCGCACCCTCAGGACACAGAGAGTCTGGGTGGGAGGCGTGGGGGGGTTGTTTTATTTTTATTTTGAGTGTTTAATGTATTAAAAGGGGCTGGGGTAATGAATTATGATCTTTAATGCAGAAACCGATCGATACCACCCAGAGAATAAATCAGCTTTTACTGAGAGCGTCAAAGCCCCTTAATACACTGGGGGAGAGAAAGGGAGTGCATGAGGGAGGAGGGAGGAGGGAGGAGGAGGGAGGAGGAGGGAGGAGGAAGCGCGACAGGAGCTGCAGGAACAAACTGTTATGAGAGGAGCGATCCTGAAAGACGGGGAGAGAGAGAGAGAGAGAGAGAGAGAGAGAGAGAGAGAGAGAGAGAGAGAGAGAGAGAGAGAGAGAGAGAGAGAGAGAGAGAGAGAGAGAGAGAGAGAGAGAGAGAGAGAGAGAGAGAGAGAGAGAGAGAGAGAGAGAGAGAGAGAGAGAGAGAGAATGATGAAACAGAAGGAGAGGAGGGAGAGATGGATGGAGGCTGGGGAGGGAAGTTATAGATGAACACACTCACCTTTGGGCTAACCTCATTGAGTAAAAGCTCGCTGAAAGCACTGAGATTTTGACAGTTTTGTGGAGGAGGCGAGGTTGCAGGGTCAGACACACAGAGACACAGACACACACACACACACACACACACACACACACACACACACTCACTCCACTTGTTATTTTTCCACCTACTTGTATTGTGTTCCCCTCTCAGCGATCCCCTCACCGATTCTGTTGCCCGGGGCAAAATATAATGAATTGAATTACACAACCACTTCTCCATCAAAGATCACCTCGTCGCTCTGTAGTCCCTGTGCCCCCCCCCTCCCCCAACCGAGGTGCCTCTGCTGGGGGGAAACGCTCAACAACAATCAATTCATTACAACTTTTTATCAAATCAAAGCGAAGTTTCAGTGGCATGAGCTGATTCTAAATCAGCCGGAATGCAGAGACGAGCCGGTGAAGAGTCGAAAGCAGCTTGATTTGAATTTACTTGATATTCGCACAAACTCATCTCAGACGCAGTCACCAGAACAAAGTGCACGTCTGAGTGTTTAGGATGCCCAACCTGTTCCGTTAGCCGACTAAGTGGTTTAAGTGAGGTTTTTGGTCGCTCTGGGCTCTTTAGTAAGACAGTCATTAAAATTTGATGTCTCAGGCAAGGAATGGAGGTAAACGGGCAGAGGGGGGGGGGGGGCGACGAGGAAAGATATACAAGACCAGAGAGGTGGAGAGCGTCTGCTTGGATGGAAAAATTAGGGTAAAAAACCTCCACTGAGAAACAGGAAGAGAGGGAAGAAAAGGAGCTTTACAAGAGGACGGAGGGTAAAACATAAGATTAAAAAGTGAGTTTCGCAGATAGTTCGATTCCCCTCAGGTGCTCAATAACTAAGCAGCTGAGCAGACTCTTGAGATCCAAGCGTGATGTCAGATGAGGCAGGCATCCATCATTCATCGCTTGTGGAATCAAGAGTGGAGATGACACTTAATCACTCACTTTGAGCCAAGACTCTTCTCTCACTACTTTGTTGATCCCTTCAAGGCTTTTTCTTTCAGACAGATTTTTATGTTACTGCTGCTTCGTATGCTTGCGGGGACATCGGCCTCCCTCAGCACGCAGCCCGAGATCGTGCTGAACAAACAGGGGTCATTTAGGAAATTAATCACATTACTGCTTTTTTTTTTTATTCATTCTTCTTCTCGAGTGCGCCTCTTTAAGAAATTCCTTGATTATGCGCAGAGGTTCATAAATGGAAAAAAAGGAGCTGGTGAATGCACTCGCTGTGTGGACAACCGCAAGCCTCCTCCGCTGAGGATTTAAAGCTTCACCCTTCACTGTTTGTCTGTGGGCCCTGTCTGTCTGTGGGCCTGAGGGCATGTGATTGTTGCATTGCACTCATAATAAACCACTGAGTGACTGGCAGAACCAATATCTTGCTATCGCCTTGCCCTGCGCTCACTCAGGCGGCTCGGTGTGCAGCCTCCATTGTGCATCTCAATTCCACAAACACAATGTTCGGATGCGAGAGAGGGGCCTGCTTTTTGATTAATGTCACCATGACAACTACATAATTCATGAATTGTATTAGCGGCCCATTTGTCATTTGCGTAATTCGGGATGTGTGTTTGGAGCGGGCTGGCTGGAGGCCTGCCAGTCTCCTTAGTGTCGTCTTCTGCAGCGAGCGCACCCCAAAAAAAAATCAACCCTGACCAGAAACGCTGACATGTCCTCGTCCTAATCCGAAGCAGAGGCTCTTTGGACCTTGCCAGTCTTATAAGTGGACCCTTTCAGCTTCATGATGATCTCTCAGGCCTGCTCATTCAGAGAGCTGCATGCTAATACTCCTCTCTTCATCCATCTGTCTGTCTGTGTGTTGACAGAGGCCAGGCCAGCTCCACAATGACACCATTTGGAGCGACGGCGATAGGAGTTAGGGAGGATTGTCATTAAAGCGCAGTTCTTCTGCCGTTAGATCAATGAATGGATTTATTCTGGAATCCTAAAATGAAGTGTTTTTTTTTCAACCATATTTGAGCCAGATGGTGGAGTTTCTCAAAGCTCATCCCATTGTTCACTGCTCTGATCTGGGGGTTTATTATTAGACATACGAATTTATCCGGCTCACTGGAGAAATGCGACCTTCAGAGAGATGCCTCAAAAATCAACTGCGGGCTTATTTATAATTTAGTCTCAGGTCTTTTCTTAAATATTAATCTCAAAACAATTTCTGTGGCACATTTGTCTGATTTGTCGATTACAGAGATCTTTATGCTTTTGGTTGACCTTGTTTCAGAGCTAATATTCAACCAGGTACCTAACAGCGGCTCCCTTTTACCTTGAAGCATGTCTCACTAAGGATGTGATCAGCACTTAAAAGTGATACTTCTTCACTTTGAGTGAGCCAACTTGAGGAAGAGGTGATCAGAGGAAACAGCAGGAACACTGAACATTTCAGAATTAATCCTATGAAGGTTTATGAAAGACGAGATGAGACGCTTCTAGCACTGAATTTAAAGTCAAATTAGCATATGAGGGCTTCTCGTCTACCTGCTCTGCTCCACTTGTTTATTTCATCCACTGCTGAACTACATTTAGATTTACTCATTTGAGAGACGCTTTCATGCGAAGCTACTTGTGATTGAGAGACAACACTGAAGCTTCAGTACAGAGCGAGAGGAGAGAGAACAAAGTGCTACATTTGTTCAATAGGACAAAGTGAAGAGGATCAGGTAAACAGAAAGTGCTAAGTGGTGGTTCCAGCTGGGTGGTAGAGGCGTTAGATGAGGAGGTCCCCTCAGAAAAGATGAGTCTTCATGAGGTTCTTGAAGTTAGAAAAGGATGTCCCTGCTCTGAGAGCATTTGGTGGCTCGTTCCAACATCAGGGAGCCACAAGCACCAACAGTCTACCGTGATTGCCTTGTGTGCAAGGATTAACAATTCAAGATAATAATCCTCTGAGAGTTTTTAGCAGGTGGACATGGCTAGCCAGTGGAAGTGGATGAGCAGCGCAGTGACATGGCCTTTTTGGTAGATCCTAAACCAGATGTGACACCACATTGTGGGGCTTCTGCAAAGGTCTCACCATGCATGTTAAATAACCTGATAGAAGCATATTAAAGTAGTTGAAGAAAGAGAAAACTGTGGCTTGTATCAAGAGTTGGGCGGAACACTAAAGCACTTTTCAGACATTTCCTGCTGAGGAATTCAGGAGCGTTGGGTCCGGGCTTTCTCCACAGTTTGACTTTCACACATGCACAACCCAGTGGGAGGTTTTCTGCTCAGACGCGTTCACAGCAGCAACAACTCCTCCGCAGGATTCAGGTGAGGAGTGGACACAGCAGGAAGAGGCAGGGAGTCACATATTCATTCTGACATCTTCTTCAGTTTCTTCTACATTTATGGCACCACTTTTTACGGACTTTATACTAGGGGGCCAGGCGGAGAAGGTCCAACACTCTGGAGAAACGCAGAGTTCTTCAGGCCATGTCTGAGAGCAGCTTGAGTCATACGTCATAGCAGAGCAGCAGGACTGAGAGACGGATGCAGCTTAGTCAAGGAAGGATGGCTGCTCATTAAACCTGGCATGGGTGGGGTCCAATTGAAGGTGGCGTTCCTTCATTCCTGACAGACAAGTAGAAACTCAAGACTGTTGGGTCTAATGTTCGATACTGAAAAGTACAGTTGTGAGTTGTCTGCATAAAAGTAATATGAGAAGCCATGAAAGGGGATTTGACAATAATCTTTCCCAAGCCCATTGAGAACATATAACACTTTACTTTGATATTCCTGATTAAGTAAATAATTAACAGAATAAATGTATACACTTTGAATTTGACCTTCAATCTGTGGATGATTAACACAGTGTCGACCGGCTGCTGTAGATTCATGACTAAAGTTAGAATAAGCTGAATAACTATTATTAGCTGAAAAGGTTGGATGTTGTTCAGTGTGTTATTCAGTCCTTAATTATTCTGAAGATGTTAGCAACAAGTCTCAAAAATTAAACTGAACACAGTGTTTTCTAATGTGACACCTCAGTTACCTATAATAAGGTTTATGTTAGGGAATGAGTTTGGGTAAAATTGAAAGAAATGTTATTATGAAATACATAAGTACATTTATGTTAAGACCAAACCAGTAGAGACTTAGTGAGTTCAATATAAATAAGCTGGTTAAAGATAAATACAGTCAGTAAAAATAACAGTTAGTTTCTCTATTATTTCTGATATTATTCTAATGTCTGAATAATAATTTTGTGTCATATTTAGAGCTCCTCACTATTTAGAGGTGGTTTATTCATTCACAACTCAGCAACACTGGTAAATGATTTATTCATTCAAAAATATTCAAAAATACTACAATGATCTTGTACTTAAAATAGTCAGACATACAAAGAGCTGTATCCAAACAGTTTTCTGGACGCACAGCACAAAACAGTGTTTTTAGTGGAGACTGTAGGTCTTTCTCAAGCCGTCGGCGTGTTGTCACCGGACTGTTGATCGTCTGGAAGGCAGAGAGGATCACAGAGTTATATGCACACACACGTTTTAATTAAAAAAATTATAATCTGTATTCTGAGTGACTCTCTCGCCTCATTGATCTATTCCGATCTGCAACACACTTTTAAAAACAAGCACTTTAAATATGAGTAATCATGAGATGAGAATTGGTGCTATCACAGTAACATTTCTCTCAGTGATGAAGAACGCACACACACACAAACACAAAAATCAAAATTGATTAACTGAATGGAATTAAACAAAAATAAAAATGTCAACCAAAATTACCCAGAATTACCAAATTTTATCACTTCACTACTTGATTAACATTTGTATGTTCCTTGAAAAACTCAATTTAGGGGTTTTCTCCTCCAAAAAAATCTTCTCTCAAATTGTACAAGTCAAATTTAATTTCATTGAATTAGAGAAAAAAAAGACAAATGAGATCCACAATATCAAAAGGCACCACTGCCGACGGAAATACTCACCACTTTATCCTCTGTCTTATAATGCAATAAACAAATAAACAATCAGACAAGAGAACATCTGATCAGACATCTCTACAGTGCACAGACATAAAATCCCATTTTCATCACTGGACTTTCTCCTCCTTACCTTTCCCTTCGTTCTCCTCGACACTTTCCTGATTGGTCAGCCGTGCATCTGCTTCCGGAGGTGCGCCAGTTTGGCCCCTGTCTTTCTCCCAGAGGACAGAGGACGTGTTGAGGTTGGAGCGCAGCTGCTGACGGGGATGTGTCTTGTTGTCCCCAGGACTGAACGATTGGGAAACTCCAGAGCCTCCTCTGACCAAGCCCAGCCCCCAGCCATGACGAGATCCCAGTTTACGACGGCCCCCGGAGCCGGAGCGTGAGGGTGGAGTCCCGGGGAGCGAAATGTCTGGTTCTGTCTCGGATGGGCTTTTTCTCAAGGGAGACGGAGAGACCGGGGCACTGCGGGGATCTGGAAACAGTGTGAAAGGAAGTCAGGAGTTGAGAAATGGTTATTATCATCTAAATCCCATGTTTATACAGAGGTAGTGATCTAATACTGAAGGTTGAGATCTATAGGTCGACATTTTGACCTCAGGTAATCATCTGTGAGCGCATAAGAACTTTTCTTCCAGCTGCAGTTTTAGTGGCAGGTGCAGAAATTAATCAAGAAATGTGTGTAACTGTAACTCAGGTGATGGAGCTCGTCTGCAATTAATCACAAGTATAGTGGTTTGAATCCTGGCTCTTCCTGAACACATGTCAAATGTCCTTGAGCAGCTCATTATGTCCTGAAAACTGCTGCTGATGGCCACGCCTCTCTGAGTGTGTGGATGAACCAGAAGAATTGTCAAGCACATTTTTTAAACCGTTTATACTGTTAGTTTCTAAACAGGTAAAAGTAAATGGTTTGCAACCCACATTCATGTAGTGTAGTGGAGCACATATCTCAAGTATTTATCAATTTATGTATAAATAGTAGCAAAGTAATTTAAATTCCCTTTGCCTCGATGGTATTTAAGAAAAACAGTCTAATGCACATTGTTCAATGCACAAGAACACATGAGAACAAAGAAAAGAATGAAGACAAAATAAATTACACAATTGAAAAAGCAACATTTCAGACATTAAACTCAAAAAGGAACAACAGCATCTTTTGATTGAGTTTATTGGCTTTAATGTTGTTTTTCAATAAATGTACTGACTGTGTGCAGGAGCTCATCTCTTTATTCTTATAGAGTATTACATTTAAATGTAGAATTATATTTGAAAATAAATTTATCATAATAACAGAGTTATTACTGAGAAGTAATATACATTTTAAATATGTAATTTGAATGCTCCTTAGATAAAAATGTTGACTCTATTTAAATGCATAAACAAGGCAACTGAAATGTATATCTTCATGTTTCGATTATTATCTGAGATTTACAATCTTAACCTATTGACAGGGAATTATATCAAATAGAAATAACTTAATTCTGACTGTGAGCCTTAGTTAGAAACTTGTCGTATGTTCAGAGACTCATAATACCAGGTTGAGCATAAAAACTGACCTGAGACAAGCGGTTAATGTCACTTTGACCAGCTATAAAGCAGGTCACTGTCAGGGTTAAATGCAGGTGCTATGGTGCTATGGGAATGGTCGCAAAAACCTAGTCAATAGAAAAGAGTGGAGTTTTTGTTGGAATTGTTTAGGGCTCAAACAATCCCTCTCAGTTTCAACAAAAATCACAAATTCTCTTGTTTATTCAGGACAAGTAAAACTAGAATTTGAATTATTTCACTTGTGCTATTCACCTGCGAGGCAATTGAGAGAACTCAAGGGACAGAGAGCCAGGAAGGAGGAGCAGGGAAGAATACAGTTTAAATGGGCAGTAACAGTGTGTCAAAAAGAGAGATAAGCAGGTTGTAAACTCAGGTTAAGGCTTTGAAAACATCTGCAGAGGGTTTTCCCTTTTTTCCTCTCTCTGTGTCTGTGCCTCGAATTTTGCCTTTCAACATGTGGTTAGCAGAGAACGCCAGCCTCAGTGAGTCTTGGCGCTCTACGGGGGAGATCTGAGGAGAAGAGCGTGGTATCAATGCTGACCACACTTGGTAGTCATGAGATGATTTGTATGCATGCCTGTAGCCTTGCGTGATGGGGTGAGCATGAGAGCATATCTTTGTGAAAACCAATGGGCTTGTGTTTGTGTGAGAGACAAAGAAAGAGGGTCGGTGTTTATGTGTGGTCTCTCACCAGACTGAGGTGGGTGTGTGTCTGATGTAAATTCAGTGCTGTCGGCCAGGTTCTCCACGCTGCCCGCGGCGGTGAAGAGGGTACGTCCCTCTCTTCCTCCTCCACGCGGTTTGATTAGCTTCTTCATCCTGTCTGCAATCCAGTTAGATTTCCTATGAGGACACAGAGGACAGGAACCATTTACAAAGAGGGATGAGGTAAACCCAAGAAAGTCTGTGTCTGTGTGTGCGCGTGTGTGTGTGTGTGTGTGTGTGTGTGTGTGTGTGTGTGTGTGTGTGTGTGTGTTTGTGTGTGTGTGTTTGTGTGTGTGTGTGTGTGTGTGTGTGTGTGTGTGAGTGTGTGTGTGTGTGTGTGTGTGTGTGTGTGTGTGTGTGTGTGTGCGTGTGGGTGTGA
Organism: Pleuronectes platessa; assembly: GCF_947347685.1. NCBI lineage: Eukaryota > Metazoa > Chordata > Actinopteri > Pleuronectiformes > Pleuronectidae > Pleuronectes > Pleuronectes platessa. Next base: position 15,541,471 of record NC_070633.1, read on the forward strand.
GTGTGGTGCCCTGGTTTTCCAGGAAACAGGAGGAGGAGTGTCCAAGTGTCACTAGTTGCATCTTGTTCACAGTGATGAATTGCGAATCATGCAGCGCTTGTTACTAGATAGAGAATTTCACTTTTAAGTTGGCGACTGTCATTTATCATGCTAAACAAAGCACACTAAACATGGCATCAAGGAAATCAATTTGTAAATGATATAATTAAAATGTCATTACCATATTAAATCGTAGCACAGAGGACAGAACGCACTTTGGTGACAGCTGAACAATTTGTACACAACAATACTAATCACTACATGTTACATTTAGGGCACAAAATACTTGTCAACCGTCAAATGAGACACAGACGAGCTTCCACTGAGTGAACCGAGGGCGCTCTACTCAAAACACACAAAGGCTGTGACCTCAGTTCACCACTTTGCATTCTTATTCTGACGCATGTCTGCAACATCTTTGTGAGAGCGGAGTTAAATCCTCCTCCTTTTATAGAGCACTACTAGACTCATTGTAGGGAACCAGAAAGAGACCGTCCTCACAGTCATATAGAATTGAATTGAATTAAACATCAAACTCTCTGAAACCTCAACATTTTATAGAAGAAAATGTTGTATGTAGTCAAACGACCTAAGTTTAAGGCCCTAATACAGTATGACTTGTGAACCTGAACATATTCAGTTTTGTGGGTACAGGAAAAAATTACAGCTTTCATTCACAGTGTGAAAACAATAGAATGAATTAATTTAATTGTCATTTAATTATTTTTGGATTTGCCACCTACAGAGAAACTTGTCCCAGCCCAACAAAGACTCAGAAGAAATGTCGAATGGTTAACCTAGGACTGAAATATCAACAGTCTTTTTTTGAGTGCAGTTATCGCAGTGATGGCCGATTGTCATCATTTGGAGTCAGGTTTGTTTCCATCCAATGAATTTATATCACATATTGACTTTTTGCTCTGTTTTTGGTCGCTACCAACACCTGTGGATAATATCCAGCCCTTTACCGTAGCTGCTAAATGTTCCAGCCGCTACGCTAACTGTCTTTCTGCTGCTTGGTGCTTGGTGCCGAGGAGATGGTATACGTCATGAGGTGGTGTCAAGAGCTTTTTCACTGACGACAGCCATAGCCTAATTCTCACTTCAGGGATATAAATCAGCCACCAGCTGGATTTTTAACGTGATTGATGTTGGATTAAACTCTTTCTGCTCTCTCTGATCCTGTCTCTCTCTCTCTCTCTCTCTCTCTCTCTCTCTCTCTCTCTCTCTCTCTCTCTATATACACACACACACACACACGTATATGTATGCATACATACATATACGTGTGTGTGTGTGTGTCTGTGTGTGTGTGTGTGTCTGTGTGTGTGTGTGTGTGTGTGTGTGTGCATGTGTGAGTGAGTGTGTGTGTATATACTGTATATATAAAATACTTATACAGTACTTGGCCTTGATGGTTGGAGGTTGCATGCTGGGCTCAAGGACTCTGTACTGATCCATAATCTTCTCCACCAACTTCTGCTTCTCCCGACGGAGCTCGCCCAACTTCTCCCTGAGGGAAAACATGTGAAGCATCAGAATGAAGCAGCTGCAACGAGCATAAAGGGAAAAAAAATGAGTAGGATGGTCTGTTTGATCCATTTCAGGCATTTATTATCAGTGCGAGTGGATTCACTGATTCTGGAAGTGTGTACATTTAACATGGCTGATTCAGGCCATGCCTATAAACTGGCCGCTGTGAAATGGAGCCCGCTGTGCTGTTTGAACTGGATTCTTTTGAAAGCACCAGATCCTATGATCAGATCAGAAAAGAGGCTGCATGAGGATGTTCATGGTCATATGTGCTACTGATGAGCAGAGGGTTCAGAGTTCCAGCTGTGGAATCTATAAGCATGATTAGAAACCGTGTGCAGGTTCAGCACACAAAGTCTGTGACTGTCAAGCTGACTGTCGGTTACTGCCACGTCGTGGGTGGGAAATATCAGGGATATTAGATCAGCTGAGCAAAGGCCAGTGGTGGAAAATAAGATGTTTTGGTTTACTATCAAGGTCTTGGTACATTTTAAGCCACGCTAACAGCATGGCAACCACACAACACACATGTATCATTTGGTGCAGATTTAATTAGCTTTAATTTGTTGGTAATACCAACGCTTATACACTCTAAAATCAGGAAAGTTTCCTCTAGGGCCACCGCTAGGTTCACATCAGTGGTTTTAAATGAAATGTCTCATTAATATATATAGGATAGATTGCCCTGAAGATCGATTTTATACTTAAAAGCGAATTAGCAGCAGGCTCAGCTTTACTTTGTGTTATGGGTAGCTGAACACTTAACATGGTAAAAATACTTGTTTAGCATTATCATATTGCATGCTGACTTTAGCATTAAGCTCAAAACTCCATTGTTCCTTTGTACAGCCTCACAGAGCTGCTGGCATTGCTGTGTGCCTTGTTTTCACATTTATGAAAAGGCTTATCTATCTTATCACATGTTTTCTCATTAAATACTGTTTATTTCTGTGCTCAGATCTGTGCAGTATCGCCTCTTTAATATCCCCCTTTTTCAGTATCCGCATCAACTAAAACCAAGTGATTAAATTGTAGGAGATCAGTATCAATTTTATTTGAATTTAATCAAGCACCCACCCTTGAAGGCCAGTTTGAATCATTTTATGAAAACGTTTGATGCCTCCACATGTTTGCTCACCGGATCCACAACATTTCTCCCGATGTACGTTGCACAAAATGAATGAATATTTCAACTGACAAAAACTAAAATAACTTCCTTGCTGTTCACATCTCTCTCCTGACTCATGTACGTGGTGAAAGAATTAAAGTATTACTATGTACTGTAATTGGTGTATGACCAGAACCATGCTTTTTTTAAGTCTCAATGACTTTGACCTTTGTCGCAACAAAATCGAATCATTTCAAACCTCAAGCCGAAATGAACATTTGTGCCAAATTTGAAGAAATTCACCCAAGTTGTTCCTGATATATAATGTTCACGAGAGCAGGGGGGACGGATGGAAAACCCCAAAACATAATGCCTCAGGCCACATCTGTCACTGGTGCAGAGACATAAAGATATAAGAAACTGCAGAGTGTTTCCGGGGTGGGAGACTACAGACCTCTTAATGTGCAGAACCTAAAATTTCAATTTAAACACTCAAATATGAAATATTATCAGCATTTTAGTCTGTAATTTGAGCAAAGATGAAAAGTGTTCTTTCCAAAAATGTAAGGTTATGCCATGAACAGATGTAATTTGTGTGGTATTTGACTCATAACATTTAAAAAGGTGAGACCAGCTCTGCATGCTCACTTCTAGTCTGGATTATTCTGCTATTACTTGCTATTAGTCATTCAAAAGAACGGCTGTTGAGTGCTGTTGTACTGGGAAATTGTCTTTACTTAAGTGTTATTTTATGAACATAGCAGGAGCTCAGACGATGTTCTACTGAGTTTCAAATGGTCAAAAATTTGGTTTTCTCCAACACACCTACATGAACTATGCATGTTGCTTCAATTTGAGCAACACATTTCAGATACTTTGTTGTAAAAGCGATTCCCTCTTCAATCTGATGCAATTTTCACGGCAGAAATTCTCAGCGCAACAGATTGATCTGGTGTGTGTGTGTGTGTGTACTGACTGGTACTCCGTCTGCTGGGAATAGTGCTGGTCACGGCGCTCCATGCTCTGCTCCATTAAGGCCCGGTTCTCTTTCAGCAGACCCTGGTTCTGCTCTGCTAACTGTCGGTTCTCCTCCTCCATGTTCCCCTTCAGCTGGGTCAACAGCTGCACATGCAAGTACATAACACATCATGCATGTTTCCCCAGGATAGTGGTAGTGTCTGTGTGTGCTAGTACACACTTTCATTGACAGAAAACTGAGAAAGTAGAAGAGAGAAGCTACTGAAAACTGACAAAGAAAACACGGTGGACAAACAAGGATCTCTCTAAGGATTGATTCATCTCTAATAGAGAAGCAAGTAGAAGTGTAGTTTAATTTGATGAAATTGTACCTTCAAAGCCATAGAAACAGGAACAAAGACTCACTAGTCATCGTCTGTATCGTGCTCATCGGTGGTGGAATGCAACAAAATACATTTACTTCAACACTGTACTTAATTTATTTTTTTTATGTGTCCATTGCGTAAGTAGTTTTGATTTCAGATACTTTTCCCTTTTACAATTACATTCATCAGAAAATATCTGTACTTTCTTCTCCTCTGCATCATTACGATGCATTGTGTCACATGTTTTCCTTCATCTTTTTAAAATGAACCAATAACAAGTGGGGAACTGGTCCACTGATCCAGTAAGATTTGATCCCGCCTCCTGCAGCATTACTGAGGAAGAAGAAACACCTGAAATGGATTTGGAAGAGGCCACTGCCAACACTCAGCCAGAATGATGTAGTAAACAGTTGCATTAGCAAACAGGCTACACTCAACAAGTTACTAAAGAGGTACTTTTACCTTTACTTGAGAATATTTTTGTCTATTTATTTTCACTTTTCCTTAAGCAAAATGTTTGTGTACGTCCTCCACTACTGGTGCCCACCAACAGACACACAACCACAAACTGCAACCACATGATTAATTCTGCTTTATTCAACTTTTTCTAGCTGTGACCAAAAACAGAGCATTGAGAGTTTCATAAAGATGCTTGTTAAGGCAGAGTCCATCCATGGTTCAACATACGAGGCCACATCACAAGGTGTGAATGGTATAATCAGAGGAAAAAGTAAAAAAGGGCTCTTACATTCCATAAAATCACAAACCTCTGAAATCGTATGATTAAGGTCTCTCTGGAAGGTACGGCCACTTCTTCTTTGAGCATCTATCCTAATTTCCTTAGAAACACTTAGAAGTCTTTCAGTAGCTTCAAGAGATTAATTGTGAGCTTAAACACATCTTTTCCTTTTTAATTGCCACTTTTCTACTTCTCCATGTCCTTCTGCAAAACAGTATAATGAGAGTCCTGGTTCTCACATTTTCAGGGCCCAAATAAACTTCCAACACTAAAGCATCCAGTGAAACACACATGCTGATACTTAAAATGTTTTAGTTATGGCTGGGTGATATCACAAAATTTGGTTTTGACCTTATACCAAGCGATAGAATGACCGAAATCTGACATTTTAATACCGATAGAGATAAATTTAATGTTTTAAGGAACAAAAATTGTATTTGAAAAAAATATTAAACAGGAGAATCTGTTTCTGTGTGCTTCATATTTTTCTTGCATTAATCTGCTTCTAGTTAGATGAGATGAAAAACTGAACAGGCAGCAGCTTGTATGCTGAGCTCAGGGATCAGGGTAACACAATTAACCTGACTCTGTTTGAAGGTAAGAAAATCCACCTACTAGAAGCTCACAGTTTAATTTGTTGTATTTGTTTAATCCCTGAGTGTAACAATGACAAGTCATTGTTCTATGGTGAATTATGAGCTGAGCTATTTCTTGGCCAGGTGCAGTAACCTGTTGGGGCCTCTGCTGGTTCCTACACAACTACTCCGAGCCGACACAACACAACAATAGCATGATAATGAGCAGTGGTGGTGCAGGTAGGTAGACTTTGTTACCTTTGGCTCGCCTGGCTGCGGCCACATATTTGCCATACAGACATGAGTGTGGTATCAATTCTTATTTAATTCTTGGGCAGAAAGAGAGTAGGAGAATAACAATTCCCTTAGGTCAGCATTGTGGGCAGCACGGTGGTACAGTGGGTGCCTCACAATAAGAGGGTTCTTAGTCGGATTCATTGGAGAGTTACACTGCTCTCCATGTGTCTGCGTGGGTTTTCTCCGAGTTATCAGGCTTCCTCCCACACTCCAAAGACATGCAGATAGGAGTTAGGTTAACCAAAGACTGTTACTTGTCCGTAGGTGTAAATGTTAGTGTTAGTGTTTGTCTCTGTACGTGGGCCCTGCGATACACTGTTCAGCATGTAGACCGCCTCTCGCCCAATGTCAACTGGGATTGACTCCAGCCCGTTGCAACCCTCTCAGGATAAGGAGTATAGATAATGGATGGATGGATGGACGGATGGGTGGCTGGATGGATGGAGGGATGGAGGGATGGATGGAGGGAGGGAGGGACGGACTGACGGATGGATGGATAGATGGGTTATGTCCTAAACTAAAGTTGTGTTTGTCTCAACCAAGTGACAGTGATAAATAAAAATCCAAATCCACTTCAATTACCATCCTGTGGCTGATGCCTCCAACAATCAGTGCAATTTCAGTCTACATAAAAAAAATTCTTGACTTGTAAATTATCACTTTGACCACTGAAATCTAATCAGTACAACTTGAGTCCAAATTGTGCAGAATTGAAAGGATCCTCATGAGGTGTCCAGCAGGTGATTCAGCAGTGGTTTCACAAGCAGCTGGATGAAGCAGCAGAACAAAACATCTGCTGCTGGATTTCTGGAACCTTTATCAGAAAGTCACTCTCCAACCGTTTCATCCCTCAAAAACTCTGGAGAGTTTCCTTGAATGATGTTTTTCAATATTCAGGGCGTGTTTGACAGCATTACACGGATGAGTAAACTCTCCCCTAAAGGCAAAAGACGTCCCTGCTCCTTATTAGCTACTTGGTATTCATTTTCTGTTTGGACCAATGCATCATTTTTTCTGATATGTCGAACTGAAATTAGGTTTGTATCAAGTGATCGAAACCAGTCGCTGTTCCCCACTGATAGTATGATGTATTTTATCTGTGTAAAATACTGTCTATAAAAATGCAATGAGATCCTAATAAAAATATGTAATTGCCCAATAACACTTTAAATAAACTGTTTCAAGAGTGTAATGTATGTGAATGTTTCCACTGTGAGGCAGTAAATCCCTTTTTTGCATGTCAATAGTCAACATGCAGCATGAATACAAAACATCGGTGTGTATCTGCATGTGTGTAATGGCGTTCCTGTGTGTGTGTGTGTGTGTGTGTGTGTGTGTGTCTGGTTAATACCTGGTACTGGCTGGTGAGGCGGCCGTTGCTGAGGTCCAGACTCTGGTTGGTTTCCCTGAGGGCACTGAGCTCACCCTCCAGTCGAGTCCGCTCCAGCTGGGACGTGCTCAGCTCCCCCCTCAGCACCGAGCCCTGAGCCAACAGCTCCACCTGCAATGCCAACCATTCCTTCTGGTGGGCCTGATGCCTGCAACACCCACACACAGGGACTTTCAATTACCACTGTCACTGTTATGGTAAAAGCATTTCAAGTAGCTTCATGCGACGAGTCACATTCAACCTGTAACACATTCATACGGCACACTGAGGGGGAGTTTGGGTACAGTGTCTGGCCCGAGGACACTTCAAAAGCAGACTGGAGGAGCCAGGGATCGAACCACCGACAATCTGATTACTGGACGACCTGCTTGAAACCAATAGACACATTTGACATAATGTCAGACAAAATGAATGAGGACCACATTGTGGAGCATCACTCATCGCTGACGGAGCAGCGGCACGGTAAAGGTGAGTAATCATCCTGTCCTATTTTGTAACGAGATGAAATAATCTTAATTATGTGTGGGGAAAATGTATTTATATGAAGTTATTCCTTCTCTGTCTTGTTTTGTGTGTTTTGTTCACTGTGGCTCCTCAGCACCAATAGCCTCTCTATATTCCTATCTGTAAATTTGCATTCAAACCAATGGCTGTGTTGCTTATTATAATTCATATATAGTAGACGGGTTAATGCTGCTGTTCCCTGTATTCAAATGAACGTGGCAGCAGTGAGAGTGAGTGGCAAGAAGGAAGGATCAGATCTCATGAATATGATGCAGGAGACGACTGAATTCTTTACCTCACGTTGTCGTCTCTCAGCCTCTCCAGCTCTCGTTGTCCCTCCAGTCTCCTCTGGGTCTCTGCCCCCATCTCCTCGCGCTCCATCTTCATCTCCCGCTCTCTCTCCTCCATCTGGGTTTTACCGTCCAGGAGCTCCTTGTACCTTGGGATTGTAAAGATAACATTCAGCCCCAACAAAAATATATGACTTGGAATACATGACGATGTGAGATGTAAGATGTATATTTTAGGGATGTTGTATCAGCGGGTTTGTGTGTCGTTCCTATGTGTTTCTCTGGTCTCTCGTCCTCACAAAGATATATAAAAGACTCAAAACTCTGCTGCAGTGAGAATTTAATGTGTTTCACCTCAAGAGTCTAATTTGATGCAGCCAGTGTGTGTTTGTACCTGGCCTCCAGCTCCCTGTGCTGGGCCTCCAGGCTGCGGTTATTGCTCCTCAGCTGAGAGTGCTTGTCCAGCAGCTCCTCCAGCTCCACCTCCTGCCGCTGCTGCAGCGCCGTCATCCGCTCGTGGTCCCGCCTCACAGCCTCCATCCTCGCCACCGTCTCCACCCGCTCACGCGCCCAAACCTTAGACTCGGCCTCCAGGGTGGCACTCCGGGCCTCGCCCTCGTTGCAGCATGCAAGCAAAGCTGAATGCTGGGAGCTCAGTGATGCTTGGTCCATCTATGTTTTTTTATATGTAGTACAAAACAGAGAAAGCATGTCTGTAGATGTGACTCTAGATTTATTGCCCTTCATTTCCTGAGAGTGGGAGGAAGTAGAGGCGTGTCGTTCATCTTTATTAGCAGTTTATGGTTTTCTCCCTGTTAGCAGTCTTTACGCTAAGCTAACATGCTGCTGACGTCAAATGCATATTTACCTTGCATACATTATAATTATATATAAATATTTCATATCCAATCCTTACAGTCTTTATAAAATTGTCAAAATTTACTGCAAAAAGTACCTGTGCTTCAATTTAGACACTAAAATAACGTGTGTAAATATTAAATGAGAATTCAATAGGTTCCAAGTTGGGACATAATCATGCTCTCTGTCTGACCTGCAGCTGGGTGTTGAGTGTCTGCAGTTGGGTGCAGGACTCCTGCAGACTGAGCGAGTGCCGGTGCAGAGCCTCCAGCTGCTCCTTGAGGTGCTCACATGAGTCCTGGGACTGGGACAGACGCGACATCAAGGCCTCCTGTCCTGCGAGTGCCACTGCTTTCTGACGGAGAGAAAAAGCCCTTTTGTTCACAGCCATGTTCAACAGCAGCGGCGTATAAGGCTGGGTTACCTCTAACACACACCGCTCACAGCTATAATCAATCAATCAAACGTTTCCACAGCACCTTTCATACAGGTCAGTGCAGTTCAAAGCGCTTCACAATTAACTGCTGAGCCGAGAATAAGAAAAAACAAATAAACTACTGACATTTAAATACTATATTATACATTTTAAAAGCTATAATAACAATAGAGACAAACAGACAGAAATAAATAGAAGAAGATACTAATATTAGATCAGAACTTGTTGTATTTTGTAAACCTGCTGAAGGTATAAAACCTGCTCTTTTATCCAAACTCCGAGTGAACTTGCAGCACAGCACAATTAATATGAATATTTTAAGTACTGGCAGAGCGACAACACGCCTCATGCGTTCATCGTCTCCAGAGTCTGCCGCTCAGCTCTGTGTGTGTCATAGCTCTTTATTCACTTTGGAGTTTGTCACATTTTCTACCAGCACCTGGTCCAATCATTCGGCTTCACAGGGGATCTCTACTTTTATTTAGAGATCAAGTTTTACTCTCTTTTTAGTTTAATTTTTATTTCCATTTGATGCTGCTCTCTCCTTCTGATCCACTGCTTTTCAGAGGGAAATATTGTACTTTTATTCTGCTACTTTAATCTGGAAGCTATCGTTATTAACTATTACACAGTTTAAGATTTTACATTAAGGCTCCTGCATTATAAATGACTGCACTTTGTTGAGGATTAAACCAGTAGTTAGATATATTTAGCTTGTGATGCTACACACAAAGCAGTGTGCTGTTGTCACCATCAAAGAGGAATTCTGGTAATCTCCCCTTATGAGGCAACTGTGAAATACTAAATGTCCACTGGAAGTTATCTTTTTAACAAATAAAAAGCTTGAAAGTCTGGAAAATTGCACATGCTAAACAAGAAGCCTCACTCCAAACCATAAAACTAGTTGTCCCTCCTCTGCTCGTTGCCTGTCCCTGTCTCTCTCCTCGTTGGCTCTTCAATTTGTTGGAACTCTTGGTCCGTATACTCTGGAGCAAACGTGTAGGGACGACCATAAGAAAATGACTCAGCCATAACAGTTTCTCTCAGTAAAAACCCAAACCCCTCTCTCCAACTCTCTCTCACTCATGTTGCCATTTCCGTCTTCCAGTAACAGAGGGACAACGAGGAGAGGAGGGACCACCAGATGCTGCTGGTGTGTCTTCCTCCAATTTCACTCTTACTTTCCGGCCAAGAAAGGTGAAATGCAAGAAAAAACTACCGGAGAAAAATGAATTCAAATTTGTTGTAGTGGCACTTTGAGCCCCAACATGTGTACTTGCACTTTGTTGTGAGTGAAACCAGGAATTGGAACCTCAAGGTGACAGCTTTGTTTCCTCTGTCCGGATGTTAACCTTTAAATCCTGACGATGTTAATGCAGCACCACACCGACTGAGCAATGCATTGAATGAAATCTCTGACCTTGGCAATGCTGGATGTTATAGCTCAATGCATGTGTGTGTGTGTGTGTGTGTGTGTGTGTGTGTGTGTGTGTGTGTGTGTGTGTGTGTGTGTGTGTGTGTGTGTGTGTGTGTGTTTGAGGGAGAAAGAAATATAGAAATAGTAATAGCAGAAGCAAGAGAGCAGGAGTGGAGATAAGGAAGATTAACAGTAGCCAAAGTGACATTATAAAAACTGATGAGCAGAGATAAAGCAGTAGCTTTGGAAATAAAGTGCTGCACTTGTGGGTGTGTACTGTGAGCTGATAGTCGTCAAACATCCCTAGAGCAAGAATAATATAATAATATAGATCACCTTCTACTCGCAGCAGTTGGACTGATCCACATTGACAGCCTGTAAATGTGATTCAAAGTCCGACACCAGCACACAGCTTATTCAAAGACTTGCATTCAACACACCTCTTTTTCCAGCTCTGCCAAACGCTCACTCAGCTGCCGCTCTGTCTCTCCTGTGGCAGAATCATGAGTCACAGAAAGGTCATGACCTTTGCTGGCTCCAGGGGATTGATCCAGAGGTGACGTGTCCTGGGTGGGTGTCAGACTGAGGTGCGTCTTGTTTGACGAGTCTGCATCTGAACTAGACGTAATGTCCGCTTCCATACTTCGTCTTTGCTTTTCCAACTGGAGAAGAGACTCGCTCTCCATAAGACACCGGGAGAGCGACTCTATTCTCGCCTCTGATTGGCTGAGGGAATCTGTAACCGTCTTCTGTTCAGCTTCGGTTTTTTGTAGTTTCTGGCTCAGACGTTTGACCTCAGTGGACAGTTCCTGAAAACGTGTGTGCTCATTGGATAGGTCCTGGTTAGAGAGAGAGATATGACACAATAAGTCTTCAAAGTTTAAAATCTATATAACAAGTCTGGTGATCTTTGAACATAAGCAATACAACGATATATTGAACTCTTGTTATATTGCTAATTATGAAAATTGTATTACCATAATTGGTGTTTTATTACAAATCTAACAAAACATGTTTTCAAATGTTTTGCTTGTCTTTAAGTCTTAAAAGGGACCCATCTTCATATAATCCTGTTAATACCACTGTGTATTTTTGGCTGAGCTCCATGCTGCACACTAATGACATGCGGTAATGTTCACTGACCAGACGTTAATACATGCCGTCAAGGAATGATTCACTGACTTGACAGCTATCAATCAAACTGTGTCTTTGGCTGCAGCCAATATAAAAAAAAAAGGAGACATAACAGTTTGTTTTGATTGATTGACTCAAGCTTAACATCATCAATTTGTGTCATTGCTGGCAGCAGAACGGTCTTTGTTGCATATTTAATATATATTATGTTAAACTTCATATATAACACATATATGAAGCATTGCATTTTGGGATTGTTATAAGAAGGTTTTCGATTTGACTGCACAGGGAAGAAGATTCACACTCTGAGACACCTCAGCTAGTGATAATCAACACTGTGCACTTTGTTCTTAACAGGGCATAATAATGTCGGGTTCCTGGGGGTGTTTTAAGGTTTTCCACCTCTATTTAACATATGCACTGCTTTGTGCGATAATGATTGGTGAAAATCCAGAAACTGTGCTAGTCAAACTGCACTTTTCTTTGTATGCAGACTTTCTTTGCTTTTTCAGTATGAACCGACTGAATTGATGTGCAGCTTGTGTGACCTATAGACCTAATAATACAGAATATATACATTCACTTGCACAGGGCAGACACACACATCATAGAATAGAGTGGACTGCTATTAATATGACTTTATATTCAACAAACAAATCTCAGTTTGAGGAGGCCATTCCTGCTTCCTAGATAAAGGTAGACACTGAGTTTAGCTTCCACTACAGTCCTGCAGCAGTGATTACCGTCAGTGACTATAGACAACACATCACAGACACACACATGCACAACCACCCACACACACCTGGGACAGTGAGCTAATCTTGGCCTGAGCGTCAGTGTACTGCTCCTGCAGCTGCTGTTTACCCTCCTCCGTGCTGGTTAATCGAGTGCTCAGGTCTTTCTCCAGGTCTTGTAGCCGAGTGCAGAGCTCCATAGACTCAGACAGCTGCTGTAACACACGTCTGCATACAGAAACACACAGACACCAGAGGCAATACAGGTCAGACAGAGGGTCGAATGAAGATAGAGTTGACATTACAGGTAAATGCATGGTGCAGCCAGCAGCTCTCTCTGAAGCCCTGTAAAGCTAACTGCCTGCCTCAGCTCTTGATCAGGGTCAAGTGTGCCTACAGGAAAGTGTGTGTGTACCTGTGCTCTGCGTCCAGATCCCTCGCTCTCTGGTTGCTGCTCTCCAGGGCCAGGGTTGTGCTCTCCAGCTGCTGCCTCAGTCTTGCTGCCTCCCTCTCTCTCTGCCTCCCCTTCTTTCGCTGGTCATCCAGCTCCAACTGACACACCTCCTTCTCCTGCTCCAGCCGCGAGGCCTCCAGCAGCGCCTGGTCTCGCGCCCTGGCCAGGGATTCGGCCTCCAGGGTGGCCTCCCGCAGCTCAGCCTCCAGCTCCTCCTCCCGACGGCGAGACGTCTCTAGACTGCGTCCCTGGCGATCCAGCTCTGCTTTGAGAGTCTGGGTGGTGAGCTCCAACTGGTCGCTCTGGTAAAAGAGGAGAGATGGAGGAGTCAGGCTATTTTGATTCTTGCTGCTTGATTAGCTACCTTTATTAATGGCCTGAGAGGCAACCGGCTGGGGATCTTGTGGACAGTGGAAAATAACAAAGACAGACAAAAGACAGAAATAGACAGAATATGATGGACATGATGGTATTGCCAATAACTCACAAAATAACAGATGTTCCAAGAAGATTTAAGTTAAATAAACAATTAAAATAGAATGAATTAATACAAATGTAACAAAAAGTTACAGAGCTAAAAATTGGATCAATAAATAAATCAACAATCATGAAATTAAACTTTAAAACTGTATATGAAAGAAGAGTTATTCGTATACTAAAAGAAAAGAAAGAAAAAACATAATAATAACATAATATTCTTGTAAACCAAATCAACACAACGATTGTGTTTAGTTTTAATTCAGTGGAGTATATTGATGGGGTTTAATTTTCTGTTTGGGTTTAATTCACCACTACAGCTCAGAATGTAACAAGAAACTGCTTTGTTTTATGAATTTAACATTTTAATTTGGCGCTGACAAACAAATGGGATTTTTTTTATTCCAACACCAAATTGATAGCAGAATATTTTCTCTGCTGTAAAATTCAGAGAGTTGTTTGTTTTTGTATAGTTAAAACATTATTCCCCAGTTTTTCATGGTTATCTACATGTGTATATTGTGTTTGGTTGTTGGCAGATGAGAATCACTTGCTGTGAAATAATTAGGTCAGAAAGGAAAGGACGATTTATTTGCCAGACAAAAGTTGGAATCATTATAAAAGAAGGAAAGTTTGAAAATAAAAATATTGAATATCAAAAGGCACCACTTCACTACCTGACTCACATTCTCAAAAATATATATATATACTATAATAAAAGATATTTGGATTTTTACCCCAGAAACAAACCTGCTCCCAATTTGGCCGAGTCAAACTTGTTGCCATGGGACTACAGAAATAAATAAAAATTGTATTAAACCCCTAATATCAAAGGAACCAATTCACTAAGCGATTTAACATAACTGTGAAGTTTCATTAAAAAAAACTGGGAATGGTTTTGGAGTGTCCAATTATCCCTGGTTCGTCCCCTGTGTGTTTAGTCTCTCTGCTCCCAGTTGGTCTGTTCATGTCCCCGGTTTAGCTTGTGCTCTAGTTTGTCTCAGTCAGTCGAGGCTCCTGCTTCTGTTTGGTTCAGCTGTGTTTCTCTTCTGTTTTCCAAGCCGCTCGAGTTCAGTGTTTGAGTTTTACCCCCTAGTTATCCCCCATGTCTCTACTTTGTTCTTTGTTCGCTTTTCGGACCTTCCTTTGCCTGCCTACCTTCCTGCCTGCTCACCAGCGACTGTAAGCCTTTTTATTTATTCACTATTTTATACTGCATCTGCCTTGATTCTGCCAGAGTCCTGTACACCTTAACCTCAATACTTCCCATCTTCTCCTCTCAAAGCAGACAGCCGCCAGCCCAGAGCTTGATTCCACTCGAGGTTACTTCCTGTTAGAAGGAAGTTTTTGCTCACCGCTGTTGCCAAGTGCTCGCTCACAGGGGGCCAAATAAATTATATTATACAAAGTATTGTATAGACCTGCTCTATATGAAAAGAGCCTTGACATGAAGTTAGTAGAAACTTTTTGACATGTTCATTTGTATCAAACTGTATATTGTACAGTGAAAGCATGTGTGTTTCGCCGCCACACAGCAAGATGGCTCGTGGTTCGAACCCCTGTTCGGCCAGGGTCTCTCTGTGTGGAGTGTGCATCGTCTGTGTGGGTACAAGTTCAACTTCAAGTTAACTTCATTATCCCAGATGAGAAACTTGGCTTACAATCAGATGCAGAGGACACACAAACACAAAGTGAACAGAACATGGGATTGACTCCAGCCCATTCAGCAACCGGTATAGATATATGAATATGTATGGATCATAAGAGTATTGAAAATATATGTACAGCAAACTTTTGGTAAGTAGATATTAAGTGTATATATGACATCTATGTTCTCTTCATAAAACTAGAATGGCGCTCAGTAGAGCTCAGACAACCTCTTCAGCTGAACACTCCTACATGATCATCTAGTTCTTAGAGTATAAATATAAAATAAAAAAGGATAATGGTCTGATAATCTAATGATTCATTTTTCATGTTTCTTCATACATCTTCTTCAAACTTGCACAAAACACATCATCAGTGTTCTAACCTTACCACAGGCTGCCTCAGCCAGGTGATCAACCCTCTGCCTGCTTCCAAGGGGCATAAAATCATAAAACAAGGAAATACTGGATCTGCCACTTAATCTGCATCCACTCAAATATGTGATGGTTCCTTCCCAGACCAAGGCCCTATCCTTTCACCAAGTTAGGGGGAAAACCCATTTCGTATTTTGCATAATCATAAAAAGAAATAACCCAACAAACCAGGAACAGACACAGGTGAAAAAATAACCTCCTTGATGGAGGTAAAAATGATGCTAATACATTAGAATATTACAACATCTCTGTGAATGGGAGAAATGTAATAGTTTTATAGTGTTTATGAAATGCTAACTTAGCTCTGCTCTTTTATTCAGCTTGTAATTTCTCCGATGCTTCACTTTAGTAGCACATTATGCAAAGTATTTAGAGACTCACAAAGGAGAGTCTGAAAAAATGAGATTCGGTTTGATTTTCACTGAACCTTCATCTGGGATTTGCACTGAATAAATTGTAAAACATCTTCAGCCTGTGATCTCTGGTCTGACTGTCGATGAGTTTTTGTCAATATGTGAATCTCTGCTTCAAAACACACTCGCTTGCTCAATGCTGGTTGTATGAAGACCTTGTGGTTTTACAGCTTGAATCGTGCAGGTCACTTCATGCTGTCAAGTTGACCTCCAGCTGAAAAATGTCTATGTTTAATAATATAATTAGTTTTCAAATGAATAAATCTGGCAAGCAGAGTCTCTATCTAATGTCATTCATTCACTGTAATTATTGCAAGAGTTTACAGAAAGATGAGATTTACGATTAAAAATAGGATCAGATTTAGTCATTGAGGACTGTGGTTACTCAGCTCCCTGTCATTTGGTTTCTTTGTGTATTTCTCTGTCTACCATCTGTTCATTTTTGCTGAAATTAAGTAACCTGTGCCGTGGTGAGGAAAATGTTTTGGTGTCACATCAGGTGTGTGGGTTTGTGTGCTCGCCAACCTTGCGCTGGGCGGTACGCAGGGTGTCCACCGTGCTGCGGAGCGCCTCCTTGTCTCTCTCCAGTGCGGCCCGCTCGCCCTCCAGGGTGGCGATGACCGTGGTCTGCATCCTGTGAAGCTCGGCCTGGCTCCGCAGGCGACACAGCTCCTCCTCCATGGTCAGACCGTCCAACTGAAGCACCTGAGAAAAAAAACACAGGGGGAAATTCACTTGTCGGAGGCTTCAGTTCGTGTGGCTGCTGAACTGTGTTGTATCAGAGGTTTGTTGTTATTTAGCCCTCTGAATGAAAATCCAATACAAAAATAAAAGAACACATTTGAATACATTTTTCTCAAATATGGTTTCTGTCAATTGCAATAGTTTAAGTCACACTGATGGACGACCATGTGCTTATTTTTCTAGTAAGTTTTGTTTTAATTAGTTATATGATTGACAGCTACGACTGACTCGCGTTTGGTTTAGCATGTGTATCAGCGGGACCTCACTATATGAAGATCAGATGAATATGCAACAAAAATTTTAAGTCTCCAGCCAGGTTAGCAGCTCTACTTCAGTACACTGGTGGTCTGAGCTAAATGTTAACATAATGCATGTATAATGTACAGTGTCGTGTGTTAGCCTGCTTACATTTGCTAATTAGCACTAAAACAAAGAACAGCCAAGACTAGAGGGTACGTTATTAGTTATATGGACAAATGCAAATTTCCATGTGAAATGAAAGTGATTACAAATCCTCTCGTGAGGTACATGAATGTCTCTACTCGATTCCATTACAACCTCTCTAAACGTTTATGTCTTTAAGTCTGGATAAATACCTCAAGTAAATGAAAATATTCTATAATTATTACTGTACTAAAACACATTCTCTTAGGAGATTGCAAGACAATTACAGGACTTACAATAAGTTAGTGCTGGAATGAATCTGTGCACCTTCTACCAGTAGGGGGGATATTACTTGTTACAATAAATGTTATATCAATCCATCCATCCATCCATCCACCCATCCATCATTACCTCGATCTGCCTGCGAGCTTCTCCCAGACTTCCAGCGGCTTTCTTCAGGCGCAGCAGCTCAGCCTCCAAGACCACCAGCCTCTGCTCAGCCTCCCCAGTTTTCTTGCTCTGCTCTCCCAGCTTGGAGTACAGAACCTGGGCCACATTAGCCTGTCTGTCAGCCTCCTCCTGGGCCTCCATGAGTCGGGTTGTCAAAAGCTCCACATCGGGAGCAGGCGAGCAGCACTCAGTCTGCTCTGCAGCTGTGCTCTCGGCGTTATCTTTTATGCTTTGTGGATGCTTCTGGACCTCGGAGGTTGTTGTTGACGCCGGCTGCTCTTCCTTTAGTCCACTTTCTCTCTCCTGTCTCTCCCTGTCTTTCTGCCCCCCCTCTGCCTCTCCCCTCCTTTTGAGCTCAATCTCCTCATCACATGGTTCACCTTTTCCCCCTATAATGCGGAGAACCTCCTCACCCACGCCTGCTTCCCGCTGGGTCCCAAGGATTTCTCCTCTTCTCTCCCTCCCCTCCATCATCTTCACCCCTCCTTCTCCCTCCCCACGGCAGGATTCAGAGCCCTGGACTCCCCTCTCCCTCCTCTCCTCCTCCTCTCTGCAAGGCTTCTTCATTCCTTTCCCCCTCGTCTGGTCTTCTTGGATTTGGAGTTTGGTCACAAGCTGTTCTAGGTGCTGCTTCAATGTGGCATTTTCATTCTTCAAGTTTTGAAACTGAAAAGTATAATGGGAGAGAAATGTTTATGCTTTTCAAAGCTTTGAATTTCTTCTGTTTCTTTTCTTTTGGTGATTCCATGCATCGAACATGAAACAACTTGAATGCATTGTGAGCAAAAAGATGATTTTTGGTTGGTTATAAAAAAAATACAAAGGCTCTGCTCTACACATATAAACAAAGAGGCAACTGAACAGTAAGGTCACAGCTATCACAGATTATTGTACAATTCAGAGAATATGGTGATACACTGTAAGATAAACCATTAATACTGCATTTCTACATGTGAAGAGACAACCCATTGCAAGCCTATCTGTGTTTTAATTTATCTGTGGATTTGATACAAGTTGATCGATGATTGAGAAGCAATTCATGGTCATTGGTAGTACTGTGACTTTAGATCATCAGCTGGTAATCCAAACAGCAAGCTCTGTGCTATTTTTAATCATATTTTGAGACACGTATGGGACTCAAATCTTTCAAATCCCAGTAATTTCTTACTACTCATCTACGTAACATTAATCGGCCCCGCCGGACCATCACACCCTACAGTGCTGACATTCTCGTTCACTTCCTGGTTACCTCCCTCATCGCTTACTTTAACTCCCATCTTCTTGGTCTCCCTCCCAAATTCCTTCATAAGCTTCACCTAGTACAGAACTCTGCCACTCGCATCACTTCGAAAACTCCCTTCATTAATCACATCACTCCTGTCCTTCAGCAGCTTCATTGGCTCCCGGTCAAATATTGCATTGTTTTTTAAGATTATGTTTCTCTCCTACCGTTCCAAACTTCTTCCATCACTGTACCACCTGCCTGCTTGACCACCATGGGATCTAGAGTGTTCAGCCACTCTGCTCCCCGCCTCTGGAACTCCCTCCCACTGGACATCCTTAATATTGACTCTCTCTCCATTTTCAAATCCTGTCTCAAAACTCATCTTTTTAAACTGGCATATTCAGTCTAGTTGTTTTCCATTTGGCCATACCTACACTATGTTTTATTCACTGCTAATTTCATTTATCTTTTTCACACATTGTTATTTTTCCTTTGTTCTGTTTTTATCTCTGCCTTTGTCGGGTGACCTTGAATGCTGTGAATGGCCCCTATGAATACAAATTTAATCATTATTATTATTATAAGTTTTTCATTTATAGGTTTATAGACAATATTATTGCATAATATTACTTGTGTATGTAAGAAATAGCACTCTGAGACAGAAAAAGACATTGTATATGAAACATTTCTATTATATCTGTTGAATTTGGTTCTTTAACAACCTACAGTAACCCTCAGGTCCCTCTCTGCTCACCTCTGTGAGTGTGTTCTGATGCTCCAGCTCCGCCAGCTCATCCTTTGTTTCTGGAGAATCCGCCTGTAGCGACAGGAAATCAATTAACTCCTACAGCTGCTTATCCAAAAATCTTTAGCGGCTCAGACACTTACAGATGCTAAGTCTACAAGTGATTTCAATAAACACACCAACGTACTTTTTCTGGTGATGATTATAATACATAACGGCAAACTCTACACAGTTTATGCTCTGCTTCACATAGCATGGAGTTGAACATGTTCTTCTAGAGCTCTGTCATCTCTCTTCTGTCCCTCACTCTAACCACTGATCTCTCCAACACACTTTCATTATCTACATTTTTGTAGCAGGGGATAGGTAAACTGTTAGGGTTAGAGTTAGATGCCTCGACTCTGACCTCCTGCTGGGCCTGTAGCTCCTCCAGTCGTCTCCTCAGCTCTGCGTTCTCCTGCTCTGCTCCCAGCAGCCTCAGCGTTGAAGCCTCACCCACCTCCACGCTCAGCGGCTTCTGATCTGTGACAGAGGAAGGGATAAATAAAGAATAAAGCATAAAAAGGAGGAGAGGCGGAAAAGGAAAATGGAGGAAAAGAGATTGAACTTGATTATAGCTGATTGATAACCTGTGGGCCAGTATTCCCCTTAACATATTTCCTCTTATCAGTTAATTAAAATGTCTTAAATGACAAGGTGCAGAGAGGCAGCGGCTCTGACCAATCAGTTCGCTCAGCTCCTCGTCAGAGTCCAGTTCTGATTCGTGGAAACGTTGGCGAACCGCAGCGACCAGAGCAGGAACGCTGCCCCCTCCGTCGCTGCTGCTGTGCCTCAGGTCTGCCTCAAGGCTCATGTTCATCTCCAGCAGCTCGTCAACTCGCTGCCGCTCAGTCTCCCGCTCCTACACACACACACACACACACACACACACACACACATTGATGTCAAGGGGCACACACACAATATACAATATATAAGATATTTACCACATTTATGTCATACAAGGTTTTTAAGAAAGACTGATTATTTCCTTACATATTAAACACACATGTACATACAAACAGAACCCTCACAAACACTAATATGTCCAACACTACCATTTAAAATTAGACACAAACAAATTAAAAATATTTGCAAATGTTTTTTAAAGTAAATAACTGTATAAAAATGTATTATCACGAACACAAAGTTAGACATCTTGGCTCCACCCACCGCTTCCACATCCATGATTTTATTTCGCAACAGAAGATTGTCCCTCTCCAGTTCCCTTAACGAAGAGCAACGCGCTCGAGCGCCTGTCAGCTGTTCTTCCAGGAGAGCTTTGGTCTCCTGCAGCGCCGCGCACAGCTGCTGCTGCTCCTGCAGGGGGCGCCGCACACAGGGAGAGATAACATGGAATGGTATAGTGGAGTCATCATTATGTCAACCGGACATTAGGTGGACCCTCAGAACAAATATTTGACCACCTTTTTTCTAGAACCCAAATTTGGCGAGCGGAGGCCAACACCGATATTAGTGAGAAAAAATGTCAGATACGGTTCGTCAACCGATGTTTATATAAGAAAAACAAGCAACGATTCCTGAGTTGGCATCATCAACCTTCATGACCATGAAATGCAATTGAGGTTTGATATTTTTCAGTTTACTCATAAACTTTATCATAAATTATAAATAAGATGAAAATAATAATTCAAACAAATATATAGAACTTGAATAAAAAATAAACAATATGTTTTTATGTACAATATAAACATTCTTAAAGTCCTTACTATAAATCCTTTCTGCATTGTTTAATTTGTATAATAAAATGTTTTATACTGGCAAATGTAAATGCTAATACCGATTTTTCTTGACCAACCAGATCCTTCGTCTGGCTCAAATTTTTCATCTCACCAAAGCTTTTTGATCTTTGTCCCACACTTGTCTGCACCAGAAAACAATATGAAATGTTGTGGACACAGTCAGGACTTCATGTATTCTGTGAGAAGCGATTGTAATTTACAATGCAACCACTTCCTCTAATTTGCCCACACCTATAACTGCCACAGTTGTTCTTACATTTCAAAGAATTTGGCCAGTAATTTCCTCTATAGTTAAACATGAAGAGACAAGTAGTATGGGTCTATAGTCGTGCATTGGCTTTAACCTCAATTGGGGTAGTTATGATGAAAATGCATGCAGGAAGTGGCGTGGAAAGGAAAGAAAGAGAATGATGCATCAAGGTCCCCTAGTATGGAAGATAATATGTGAGTTTATAGAGCATAGAAAACTGTTCTATACTTATTATGTAGTGTGATCAAATCCTATTAATCTTGTTATGCTATTGAAGTTCTCATCCAGCAGTTTGTCACAATTAAATACTGACACCATGATAATACAGCAGAGTATGTGAAATGAAAACCCTGTGTGAGAAAAGAATTTATGGAAAAAATAGTATTGTTCCAGAATCGGATCTGAGAATCAAGATGTCATACTGAGACTTGTATAAAAAATGCAGCATCCTTTTTTATCCAGCAACAAAAGCCTGACATGACTTCTGGCTGCTTTTCATTCGGATCTTTTGAGGCAGTTTTCACCAGAGAGGGAAGAATCTCCTCCTCTTGAAACGAAAACATCACTCCATAACCTCATATTCGATGACGATTTCGTCTTCAGAAAGAAGAAAGGTTACAGCTCAGAACTATAACAGGTGTCATCAGTGCATGTAAAACTGTGTTTAAAGTCCCTTCTTATTTTGTAGGCATCGAGTTTGTGTCTGTTAGTTATGGTAGCAGCCTCAGCAGAGTAATTGCTGAGGCTAACTCTACCACTAAAATAATGTGTGACAGGATAATAAACACAAGTATTCAGACAAACAGATGCTAAACAAGGCAACATGATGATTATGAACCAATTGATTTTTGAGCAAAACGAGCCTATAAAGATCCAATTATGTGAACATTTGTGATTCTTCCCTGTGTGATTCATTATTAGAGATGTCACCGAGATTGTCAGCCCTTTACTTGGTGCAATCTCCATTATCACGGCCTGAACTGTGAAGGTAGGATCTGAACTGTTAGAAACTGGAGTTTTCCAGCACAGATTGCATATAAAAATTTGATGTTCGCTCTTCTTCTAAACTTCACAGTGTCAAAATTAATTATGAATCCCAACACAAGAAAAACTCATCCCGCTGTCTAATTTGGGCTGTCACAGGGAAGCAGAATAAATCATAATAAGAAGGTGACAGCGAGGACACTGGGGTGTTTTACAAGGATTTGAGCACATTTTACGCCTCAGAACAGCTCTACTACCACAGAATAAATCTCATTTGGGTATAAAAGTTCTGATAACCGAAGCCATACTCCTGCTCTCTGTCAATGAAGCAGCTCCCAGCAGTAAATCCCGATGACATCATACAATATAACCTCGTTTTCTGACATTGTTCATACTCACTCCTGATGGAAAAGCTCACAGCCATAAGATGGAATATACGGCTTCTGAGAGAACGTCTTTTAAAAAAAATAATAGCTACTCAGGGAACACTTTTAAAAGGGGATCTTCTGGATACGACCTTCACTTGTAATGTTTATAAGATGAACTATCTTTGTTTTTGTCGCTTTTTGTGTGTTTATGTCTAAAATGTCTGATGTCTATATGTAACACACTGTCACAACAATACGGATGTATTTCATGGTGTTGATGTAGACGTGCTGGTTGTTCCCTCTGTGGTGTAAAGTGCTTATTTCGAAGTGTGTAAGTGTGAGTGTGTGTGTGTAAGCGTGCATGTGTATGTACCTTCAGCTGAGTCCGTGTGAGCTCCAGGGTGCGTAATCTGTGTTTACAACTTTGAAGCTCAGTCTGGAGATGCTCGGCCCGTGTAGCTCGCTCGCGGGCGCAGTCCAGCTCATCCCGCAGTGCACGCATGCCCCTCACCTCACCCTGCAGAGTGCGGTTCTGCAGACACACACACACACACACACACACATATTCAAACACCAGTGGGAATGAGGTCAATAAAGGTTGTATACAGATATGGGATATGCAGCAGTACAAATGTTGACAAAGTCTGATACAGAGAGAAGGAATAGTGTGTGTCTGTGTGTGTGCGTGTGCGTGTGTGTGCATGTGTGTGTGTGTGTGTGTGTGTGTGTGTGTGTGTGTGTGTGTGTGTGTGTGTGTGTGTGTGTGTGCCTAACAGCAATAAAATATCCTCACAAAGATAAAAGGAGATTAAAAAACAATTTTCTACAAGACCTCAGATTCAATTTAATACCTTGACCAGGTTTAGATTTAGGAAATAATAGCATAGTGATGAACAGAATAAGAAAAGTCATTTAATTGAAGCTACTGAAACATTTAGTTATAGTAACAAATAATGCTTCAATGACAAAACCTTAGATTGTTAGTAATATTACTTCTACTGGACTGATGCAAATAAATGATTTGGTGAAGGAACATTGTGACCTCATATGACCCAGGATCATGCATCTAGATTTGTTCTGAATATTGTTCAACCTGTCAGGCTTAGCTGGGACAGAAGTTGAACTTTAACAGTAGTCCTCCTCTGGACAGCACAGTAGTTGGCTGCAGTGTTATTGCTGCTAAATAGGTGACCTAAGAGGAATCAACTTACTGGCTATAAAACGACAGCTGTGTTCTGTGCCGCTGGCTGTGCTTTACCCTTTTTTAGCCTAAAATACAGTGAATTATAGCCATTACCAAATTAGTTAAGTTTTATGTGTGATAAATTCTTCCTGTGTTCTCTAAAGCTTGTTAAAAAAAGTTACAACAGAAACATCTCAGAGTTGGCAGTACAAGTCGGGCTCAGCTGGGTCAGGTTCACTGCAGATCTCTGTCATGTGTCTGTACCTCTTTCTGAAGCTTCTTCAGCTGCTCCTCCATGGTTTGGATCTCCTGCGTGTTATCCAATAGCTGATCCCCTTTATCTTCCCTGGAAACAGTCAAACATAAAACCATCATTACTTCACTAGAATATTGCTGCCTTGTGGTTGTATGCCTGCACCAATCAGCACACTTTCAGACTACATACATTTCTTTTCCAAATTGATATGAGTTCACTGTGAACTTTAACCTCTGAAATCTCATCAGTTCATCTTGGAGTCACACTGGTCAAATTTGAGGAAATCCCCAGAAGCCAAACCTGAGTAATTCCGCTCAAGAGGCAAAAACCTATTTTGTGAGGCCACCGTGACCTTGAACAAGAAAATCAAATCAGTTCATCCGTGAGTCCGTGTGAACCCTAGTTGAAAGAATTCTCTTGATGCATTCTTCAGATAAGGGTGAGGCCAAATAGGGTTTTTGAGGTTTGTACCAAATTTGAAGAAGGCGTTCTTGAGATTTCGAGTTCACAGGGAGGCAGAGGGACAACACAAAAACAATGCACTGTGGAGGCATAAAAACATTAAAAATAAAAAGCAGTTCATAATTTTCTAACCATAATATTATGACGGGTTATATTTGCAAGAGACATGTATATCCAGAATTATAATTGGCCAACGGTGATATTACGTTATTTCACTCTGTGAATTGGATTAGAACGGTGAGCCCCTGATTGGTTCCCTAATGAGTAACAACTCACAGTTTTGTGTATTGTTAAGTGTGAATAAATCATTTGCACATGTTTTATGTTGACCTTTATCAAAACTTCTCTAGAGGCTCTCTTGAATTTCCATCTCACACACACACACACACACACTCACACTGGCACAAACACACTCACACTGGTACAGACTGGTACAGACACACACACACACACACCAACACGCACACAGATACGCATTCTTTTTCTTCTTCTTAGTGAGGACACTTGTCGGCATAATGCATTTGCCCGTCCCTTGCCCGAACCTTAACCATCACAACTAAATTCCTAACCCTAACATAAACCTAATTCTAAACCCTAACTTTGAAACCAAATCTTAGCCCTTAACCAAACCTTTGAAAAAGTCAGGATGGTGCACAATGTCCTCACTTTCCAAAAATGTCCTCACATCGCGAAGTCAATGGTAAAAATGGTACCCTTAAATATATAAGTACAAGTACAAGCCCACTCACAGTTGTTGTTTAAGGCGGCGGAGTTTGGCCTTGCTATCTGCCAGCTGGAGTGCCAGACCTTGGGGTGGCTCGTCGCTTTGACCGCCCAGGGGCACCGTGGTAGAGTCAGCCTGGGCCTCCCGCTCCCGACAAAGCTCTGCTATCCTCTGGGAGGGCGAAGGAGCCAGAGATGGGTCGATAGACGAGGCGAGGAACAGAGAGGTCGAAGGAAAAGATTTGAGAATGAGTCATAGAGAAAATAAGAGCGACTCACAGGAACGACGAAAAGGTTGTTAAAAGGTTTATACTCATAATGTTAAACGCGAGGATGCCTGTTGAAAACGAATGGAAAATATACTTCTAATCGAGATAGAAGAAGAAAAACAATCCAGTTTTCATGTGGTTACACAACAACAAACAACCAGGGTGGCTTATTTGAGTCAATTTGTTACACTTTGTCATAGAAACTAAAGGTTTGTAAAATGTCAGTCAAACTGCACACCGTTGTCAAAATAAACCAAAGTCATGTATTGAGTAATAATTGTGGTCTGCGTCTCAGAGCAAAAATGATCTTGCTCTTAATACATAATATATCTCAAAGTCTTTTGTTGCAATATCATTATTGAGAGAGTGCAGGAGAGCACCTCAGTCCACTGCATTTTAATTGTCATCTTAATATTCCACAGTATACTCATGCTTTCTGCATTTAAATATCTCCCACCGCCCACTCATCTGGAGTGCAACTACAACAATAACGTCAGAATTACTGCGATTTAAGTGGGATAAGGTATAAAATGTTGATCAAATATATGGCACGATGAAAAGTGCTGTACTTGCTTATGCATGCTTTCATTTTTCAGTTAATCTAATTTTATTACTTCTTAAAAAAGAAAATGTCTCATTATCATGCTGGTGTGGGTGAAATCTTCTTACAGGTCTCAGAGGAAAAACATCAAGACCATTTTTAGGATTTGCTCTTTTGTTTTTAGTGGATATCTTTTCTTCAGAGGTATAGAGGAAATACTCGGAGATATTGTTCTTATATAAGATGTTTTTCATCTTTCATCACAAAGGTCCGAAAGATTTATTTAGAATTTTTTTTATGACCATGCCAGATATCATCACAGCATGTCTGGCTTCTGCTCTAGAGGTTCTCTCACATTAATGTCAATATTATCATATCATTTCAAATGATAGTTGGACATTATGGGATTTACACTTATTTAGATTAAAAGCGGCACAACTTGTTACCTTTAGACAGAGCCCATACTGCTAATTCCCCCCTTTTCCAGTCCTTATGCTAAGCTAACCTAAGCTAACTGGCTTCTGGCTGCAATCACACATTTACCATGCAGAGGAAATTAGTATATCTTCCGAAATCTCAAAATGTTCTTTTACGGTGGACATGCATACCTCTAGGTGAGTGTCTCTCTGTGCCATCAGGCCTTGAATCTGTTTGGCCATGGAGCTGAACACTGGCTGTAAGTCTGCACCTTCCACCTCCACCAGCTCCTCCCACTGCAGCGGCAGCACCATGCGAGGATCCTGAGTCACCTGCAGCGAGGACAGGGTCTCAGGTTTGCGATGAGAAAACTTGACACAAAATGGCTGATGTGGAGACAAATTAGCCAGGAGGTATGAAGGTTGTGTGAAAACTAAGCAGAAATGCATCTGTTTGCAGTGGAAACATTTTTTTTCCTCAAATTTCTATATGTGCAGTGTGTCCAAAAATGCCTGACTAATGCATGCAAAACTAATAATTATGTAAACTGGTTTGAAATGTCCTCGGGTAGAAGGCATATGAACTGCAAGCAGGGGCATCCACCCTTGCAGGAAGGACTCCTCTCACCTCAGTGATTTATGAGGCTGGCAGAGAAAACGATGGTGGAAACATGCTGTTATTGTAATTCAGACATGCTGGTATGCAACATGCTGTTTTTCTAACACTGGCAATTATCCACAGGGTGTATTTTTAAAAGAGCACAATTTGGCATTCATGCCTTACTGGAGAGGACAGCGGAGAATGACAGAAAATAAATGAGGAAGAGGATGAAGAGAAAGAGGTGGAGGTAAAGAGTGGAGCAGGATCCATCCTGCAGTCACAAGTGGCAGCCAGAGGTAAAGAGGGAGCCAGCACAGTGACAGGCAGCTCACACTTACAAGGAGCAGAAGAGGTAACAGTTCCACACTGTCAGCCTTCAGGCCAGACCGTGATGTAATTCTTTACTAAATCATATTTATGAATAAAAATCATTTTAGAAGTGTCTCCCCCTGGACAGTATTTCCTCATACTGATGATCAGCAGGTTTTTTATATCTGAAGTGAACGTACCTGCTGAATACAGCTGGCAATGGCCGCCTGGGTCTCAATGTCCAGAGACTGAATCTGCTGAATGAAGGTCTCCTTCTTCTCACACTACGGACACAGAGGTTGTGTGTGTGTGTGTGTGTGTGTGTGTGTGTGTGTGTGTGTGTGTGTGTGTGTTTGTGCATGGGTGTGGATGGGTGTTAGATAAAAACATATAAATTTCAACATTTCTGTGTTTTCAAGCAAAGCTGTCAAACATTTAGGAGATTCTCTCTGATTTTTAAACTGAATATCTTTGGGTTTGGGCTGTTGGTCCATTTTAAAGCTGAATCTCATGATGACGGGCATTTGTTGTTACAATTGTTGATAAAAACCATCATTGATTGCAGCTGTACAATAATCGATTAATCAAATATTTGCTAATTAAACTAATTTATTATGTTATTAATCTATCATTAACAGTGGTAATATTCAATATGTAGAATACCAATGAAAAATATTTAATCCCCTCTTGAGAGCTACAACAATGTGCTTATTTTGAAGGTTTTTCCTTGATACTGAATAAACCAAATGTTTGACCTTCCAGATAAATACAATTGTGTTTGAACTAATCAAACAAGTTTAATAAGCTGCAGATCTCTCGTTCAGCCTTCCTTTCTCTATCGGTACAAATTTGCTGTTTCCTATTCTGTTATTGTCTCCATCATTTCAGCTTTCACACAATTCAAAATCGGAAGAATTTCTATTTTCCCCCAAACAAACAGTGTTGCCATCAGGGCCAGGTCTAGACAGGCATGTATGAGGGGGCAGCCACAAATCTTGAGGGGGCATTGTGCCTAACCCTAACCCTAACCCTATTTAGTTTGAGGGGGCACAACATTTATTTGAGGGGGCCAGGCCCCCTCTTGCCCCTGCCTAGACCCGGCCCTGGTTGCCATGGGATTAATCTGAAAGATGCTAAAACAGGGGCCTTATTCTGCCATGAAACATTGGATAAATTCAAATCTGGGCCTAAATAAAAAGTGTTGCCGTCACTTGAATAATTATTATTCACTCTTTGGGGAACAATAATATTTGTGTCAGATTTCATGTTGATCTATCCAGTAATTGTTTTACTCAGGGGCAGAGGATTGGGACCCAGAATCGAAAGCCTGACCACTGGGCTACTGCTCAAATCTCAAATACTGAACAAAAATACAAAGCACTGGTTGTCCAAAGATTCAGTAGAATAATGCTGGTGTCATTATCGACTTTTTAAAGAGTGTGGTTATCATGTGAGTCTGTGATCACCTGCACGGAACAACCCAATAAGAGGAGGAGCAGTCGCCTGAGTTCCTCCACCGCCGCCTCTGAGGACACAGAAATAACTGTCATCATCATTATCATCGCCATCGTCTCCAGCCCCCACCGCCATCCTTCCTATGATTATCCCCTTAATGTGTTTCACAGATAGTAGCGATATGGACTCGTATATAAAGTATAATTACTTTCTCGCTGCTGACAGACATGGTGCTGATAGGATTTTGTTGCTATCTTGTACCTGTAAGGGGGTCCTGCCCCAGGATGGCGACATTCGGGAGGGACATCAGGATCAACTGTTGCAGGTCTTCCTGCAAGAAAAGAATAAATGTGACGAGTTAAGCAAAAAAAGGAAAACTGTTAGTGATCAGCAGGTCTGCCCGCAGTGTGACTGAATAAACAACACAACTTTACACCAGCCGGCTGCGGTTTGTGGTGTAAACAACAGCTGATATCCGATAAGAGTGTGTTGTTTCTGTTCTTCAGGGTCAGGGAGGCTTTGTGCTGATCAGGTTTATTATATATTTCAGTGTGGCTTAATCTCGGGATTATCTCAGGGTAATAGAAACATAGAAACTGATCTGATGAATGAATAATAACTAAATCAATGCAGCGTTTCCATTGTTGCCCTTGTGCTTTAAAGGTCTGTGTAATGTGGGAGATGCAGACACGGCAACATTAACAACGTGTAGAGTCACAAAGGTCACAAGAGATGTCAAACTCAACCTGAACCGTTTACTAACAACAAACCAAAGACAACTCCTGCAAACAAGCTACTCACAAGAGCCCGATAAAGCTCATGTTAATGTCTGGTACATTATCATGAGCATTATTATTGGCTGATTTTAGCTTCAGACAGGTCTATAAATATTGGTATATAATCAATATATTCTAATTTCTGTAATTAGGATCCTGATCAGCTTCATCAGAACAGAAGCTATAGTTACACCCTAATAACAGATCACTTTAACTTAAACTCACCAATTCAAACACCCACTCACAATTCATTAAAATTGCACAGGCTAAATCATCAACATTGACAGATGGCTTTAAAGAACATCTATAAATAAAACCAAAGAGACAATTATTGCAGCAGTTCGTGAAAGTGCAACTGGCATAATGCCTAGAGGTTTATAATAAGCAAAGATTATATCATTAGATACATACAATTATGAGATCAGGAGGAAGATTGAGTCAGAATATGTGTTTTTTGGAGAAATTTATCCTTTCCTGTTTCTTGAATTAAATCTACAGGCAGAGATTACGGCTCTGGATAGGTACATATCATTCAATGATTGCAATTCTGCCAAGATAACTGTATCTCTACTAACTTGTCTGATATGGGTATGATGGTAATCTCACAAAAAAAGGCATAGATATCCAGCATCTTTGTGACAATTTGTATTTATTTGTAATGTGTGACCAGGGCGTAAAAAACTAAAAGATAACGTTTGACAAAAGCTATTTTTGTTTACAAACAGAAAGCTTTAAAAAAAACAACATTTACATTAAAATTTGTCAAATTTAAAGCAACACTGTCTGAATATAAACATGAATGTTGCTTAAAATAAGCAAGGGATATGTCTATGTTGACATTGTGTTTGGTTGTTTGTAGTTTTAAAATAAAATACAAATTCAATGTTTCCTTATTTAAGACTATATCTGAATTCTCTCCTTAAAAACAGGAAAAAAAAGTATTGTAATTTGATGCAAAAAAAAGTAACCAAGTTTGAGTGGTAACTGAATTATTTTAGCATTAGCTGACCTTAACTAGATGGCTTGAAATTAGTCATTTTTTAAAATCTTATTTGAAGAATTTATAAAATGACAGTCGAACAGACCAACTTATGTAAAGACATTTTGTCAAGTGAAATTCACTTATTGCTCTGGCAGCCATATTTTGAGTAAAATCATGTTTTTATCCAGACAGTTACATTTGACAGGGCATTTTTGCAGTGCACCAGAATCTCAAAAATGAGAAGACACATTCCCCCTCAGTTAAATAGCGATGCTTTGAGTAAATCTTTGAGTCTCTCCTCTGGGCCGGGAAAGAAAAGCTTTTGAATGGGGATGTTTCTTGTCCTGTGCTAGACAGAATTTATAACGTGTTTTACTCTGACACTGTGGTCAGCTTGTTTCACCAAGCTGTAATATCTGCTTTCAGATCTTGGACAGATCTCTTCACAGATTCTTGATGGTGCCTCAGACATCCTCCGCTCTGAAACTTTTCTGGCAACAAAATCATTTGTGGGGCCCTGCAGTGCTCTGCTCCCGTTACATTGGTATCTTGTGTAGCACCAATGGTCACAAGCCTGTTACTCTACTCCTTTATCTAACTGGTCTTTAACGCAGAAAAAAATCACAACAAAAGTTTCTGTCGACCCGCCACAAGCTGACGTTGGCTTTCTCTTCTCCCAGTTGCAATCAAAGCCTGTGCCCATCTTTCCCATGAAGCATCTGTCCAGTCACAACACTACAGCAGCAAGTCACAATTACAGCTCTCTCTCTCTCTCTCTCTCTCTCTCTCTCTCTCTCTCTCTCTCTCTGCTTTTTAACTGTAGTTTATGCATACAGTGAGAAAAGCAATGTACCAAGAGACAGTCTCTGCCTTCAGCAGCTCCATCGTGTGCAAGTTTGACATCAGAGGCATGTGCAGCCGACCTGAAGTTTCTGCCCCTTCAGGGCCTGTGGAGCATCAGCCACTGCGCCGCCGTGTCGGTCATTGTCGTTTGGTCCATGAAGCCAAACACAGACTTCAGCTGGAGGTTAACCAGACTGGAAATTATATACAAGTGGCTTCTTGTTGTTGGCATGCTAATGAAGAGTTCCCTCTTCAGCGTCACACAGCCAAGAAACACACTGGATTGCATTAGCTTGAATCCTTCCTCCATGGAATTTTACAATTTGATACAATATCATCTTAAACAATATTATGCCCTGCTTATAAAAGAGATTTATGAAATGGTAATTTTTCAGCCATGTCAAGATAAAAACAAGATATGAGTTTTCTTGATGTCATCTCTCAGTGAATCTATCACTGAAAATAATCTGCAGTTGTAAACTAAACAATTCATCAACTTGCCGGCTGCAGTGATGAAGAGAGTTCAAATCAATCTCTACATTTATTTCTTCTAGAACTCCTGTTTTGATTTTCCAATTCTTTTGTGGGCCCTCTCGTAACAATGGAGTATGTGTGACAGAGTCTACGATATTATAATATGTAATGTTATAATAAGAAACAATACCAATGATCGCAATAAAACTTTAATAAATAGCAATATAACATCATATGTATATGTCGTAGTATTGCGTATGCATTGAAAAGCACAGTGAGGAGGTGTAATACATTATTAATTAACTGATCGACTTCAGACTTGTTAAATTGTTGTTTATCAATTTTTTTTCATTTTCTGCTCATAAAGAGTTTATAGCCACATTTTTCACACAGGAGCAAAAATCTTTAGTGTAAAGTTTTAAAAACCTCAAGAAATAATAATATTACATTTATCGTGATAATTAATCGATATCGACTGATGTAATATCTTGATATCTTTTTTGGCCATATCATCCAGTCCAGCTATAATTACACAAAATCTTTGTAAATAGTCCCTGACATGTTCAGGGCTCCACAGTCAATCTGTGACATTGTGATCATACAAACTTCCAACATGGCATGTCTTTGTCTGTGTTTGTTTGTCTGTTGGTTTGCAGGATTACACAAAACTACCAGACAACATTTCTCAGAGAATCCTTCATGGATCTTGATTAAAAAATCCAAATCTAGTCAATTTAAATGTGATTTAAAGAAGACTGTTAGGCCCTGGGTGAGGTATGTGTTCTACTGAGTGTCATTAGGGGGCTCCACTTATGTACACAACTGACCAGAGGATGTTGTTATTTGGCTCTGTCAGAATAAACAGAGATGCGTTCAAAGATTTTCCTCATATCACACTGCTCACAAGCTAGACTCGCTCCTCCTTTCTTTGGGAGGTAAGCAAACTAAATTTCATTTGTTGTTTTTTCTTTGTTAACTCAGAGATATATTTCATTGGATGGACACAAATAGCTCAGTCACTGTATTAGAGAAGCTGAGGTCACAGCAGAGAAAATGAAGCCTTGCCAGGCTGCACGGCACACTCACACACACTCTCTCACACACACACACAGTATACACAGCTTAAAAACAAACAGAAAGGGTCAAGTAAAAACAGGATCTATGGGGAAATAACCGTCCACAGGAACAATGGAACCTACTTTGGGTACAGGTGAAATTCTACTGCAACACCATCCTGCTTCTCACTTATTGCCAGTGTCTTTTTCCCCTTCAAGCTTTCAGTTGACGTCAGTGCTTCGTGTACATGGAAGTGAAACCTTGTAGACTTGTGTCGTGAGATGAGCTAAGCAGCTCACGTTCACTCCCCTTCGACCGGTGCTCGAGGAGGCGTTCTTTGCTGAGAACAGAGGCCTCTCCTCCTCCAGGGGAAAAGAATTGTGTCATTTCCTCAAATGCCACAGGCCCCTACAATGCACATTTATGAAAAGCATGCTACTGAGAGCTGCTTTATAGATTATTTTATTCTCTTTCCTTCCTTAACACGTCCCCTAACCATGAAAGATTCAGCTGCCCACGCACGTCTACTAATGATGGAAATATTCAGTGTTTCATCTTGTCTTTCGTGCGAGGGCTCTATCACCCACGCCACTCACTTCAAACTTTCTACAATTTTCTGAGGCGGAATATTTGACCTCATATTATATTTGATTGATCGCTGAGCTTCATCTTGTCCTGTGTTTTTACTGCCTCACACCTGCACAACTGCTTCTCCAGCCTCTCTCCCATCACCCGCTCTCCCCTGCCATTTGGTGTGGCCCTGAGTTCTGTTTGAGAGGGCTTTTTCAACAACAGAACCTGTCTATTCATAATAAACTGGGAGTCGTTTCAGTACATCCACCAAAAAAAGCCATTACACCGGTGTTCTTGGAGAACTTCAGGGAGAAACGCCTCATAAAGTGTATAGGTCTTTTCAAAATGTCTCTGTAAAACATATCAGATGGAGCTCATTCCAGAGTCAGACCATTTCCAAATGGTTGTGTAGTCCGTATCACTGTGTCGCAGGTTTGCATCGGAATTACTCCTCCGAGAAGCGATCAACGGAGGTCAGAGGAGCTTGAAATGGTATCAAAATATCTTGTATAAGCTTTGTTGAAGTTTTACTTGCAACAAAATACTTTGTTTCTCTCTTGCTGAAAGAAAAAGAGGCAATTGATTGATGATCACTCTCGTATCTGTCGAGTAAATACAAGCTAGAAGGGGCAGCCAATTAATCAACTTTAACTTTAATTTAACAAGTAAAACTGACATGTTGTGGCTTGTGCTCAGGCACAGTAAAAACTGAAACATTGCTAATATGGTTATTATTATGATTTAACAAACTAGATGAAACATGTCATGATTCTGCCTCTGTGTTGAAGAGACTGTTATTGCCTTTGTCTGATTTAATTTTGTAAAACACAATTTTTGAATCGGTCGTATTTAGTTATTCAGTTTGGACTTTATTTATAAATAACTTTATAAAAAATAAACGTTTGTTGGGTCACACACCTAAAAACAGAATATGCACATATTTCCTCGTCTTTGGAGTTAGTTTTTTATATTTGGATTTTGTTGAAAATCTCACTTTGACTTTCTTCCTGTTTTACTCTGAAGCTTCTTTCCTTCTTTGTCTGGTTTCTCGGCTTCATGATTGTCTGCACCTGCTCTAATGTGTCACAGCTGAGTTCAGTTATCCTGCCTCCTTTTGTGTATATAAGTCTCTGTGCTCCTCGTTCTCCTCTGTCAGTTCATCCATTAACAGCTCTGGGTTTTACTTGTGCTTCAGTTTTTTTGGCTTTTTCTCATCACCTGTTTTTTTCCTGTTGTTTCAGTTTTCGCCTCCTGTTCATCAGCTTTCTTTAATTTTGCTAAATTTAAATGAACAAAGTATCCACTGAGGTGGACGTCATGCATTGCTCATTGTTATTCAAGAACAAATAATATTGTTTCAGTAAATTAGTTCATATATGTGGATCAACAATATTCAAAACAAAGAGTACATACGACTGATCTTGCATTCACCCAACAAACCAAGCACATCTGGACAACAATTCATTCCTAGAGGCTAAGTGGAATATTCCCAAATAATGAACAAAATGTAATATCATATGTTCTTAAACTTTGCAGGTTAGTAGTAGACAAGCATAAAAATACCTTATATAAGTTGTTTTTCATTAATCTTTTTTTAAATGCACTGGTATTGGATCGGTGCTGCGTTATGCAAAGTCATGGCGGATTCTCTATCAGGAAGGGAAAATTGGAATCAGAACATCTCGAGTCACTGGTACTTGAGTTGATTCAAAGGTCGAATGTGGGCCTACTTAAGCAAAATTGAAATCATAAAATATTGTTTTTGAAGTGCACAACAGATGCAGTTGGTAGAAGAAAGAGAATCTGTCATTACTTCCATTGCCAAATCTAACAAATTGCATCTCAGAGTCAAAATACCCTGCAAAGCTTAAACAGACGGAAACTTGTACATTCAATGGATGTGCCCCATTTAAGGTTCTCCAGCCTGCTCTGATGATTCTCAGCACGTCTCTCCTGTTTTCCCTCCTGATGATCTGATCTAACTCCTTGACCTCACCCTTGTCCCTCCCGTGACCCTCCCCTACCTGGTAGAAGGCTCTGAGGTGTCGATTTAAAATAGAAAAGTTCTGCACTCTCAGCATGTGGTCATCTCTCCCACTGTTGTAAAGCCGCTCCACTTTGGGGTTTGGGTCTCTGGGATGAACACAGAAAAGACAAGGTGGTGTATTTACTGCAGCTTGATCAAACAGCCCCCGCGCCACGTCTCTCCCAATGAGAAATTCTTATGCAATTGTGCATTTAAGCAGAGAGTGGATACAATTTTAATGAGTCTGAAATGGAGGGAGTGAGAATCCTCATGCAATTATTTGTTGAAATGGCATGGCTGAGGTCAGGTAAAAGGAATCAGATGTTCGGCAAATACTGACGAGGATGTGGCCTCGGCAGCTCAGAGAGAAAAGGTTTAATTTTGCTGAACTCTGAGATAAGGAATTCAGCAGAGTCAACGAACAGGGTGGCACTTAGACCCTCCTTTCATGATTCACTGGAAATTTGTGGCAAATGCGAGTTTTGCACTGGCTGCCGAACAATATGGGTATAAAAATGGCTATGTGAACAAGGTTATATCTAATTTGTGCACGAATGAATTAGGCTGAGTGTGTACTGCCATGCTAACAGCTCTGTCAGGCTGGAATGCTAATGCATGCTGACATTCAATGCTAACAAGCTAATGCTAATGAGGTTTAATGTTTACTATGTTCACCATCTTAGTTTACAACAAGCCATCTCCCCGATAGTGAGGCCAAATCATCATGATAGCCCCCTGGTGGCTGGCTACAGAGTAAACTTTGAATACACCCGTGGTTTTAATTATTTAATGCTATAAAAACGGGGTGAAACATAATCGACAGCCAAGCCTGACTCATGATTGGTCGATACTTCAGCTCCACTCCACGATCAGCAGTACACTCTTAAATTTCTGGGTCCAAATGGCATCCAAAGTTCAAAATGGCGATGCCTGTATATATTTGCCAAATTTTTTTTGTACATTGGGAGTTAGTTCATACTCGTCATATTATACTTATATACAGTCCATTGTTTGGTGTTCAGTTCATGCTCACTTTAGCAATAAACATAAGGGTAATGTCAATAGTTTTTGGACATGAAATGAAGAACTGAACAAATAAATACACAGAGGTGTTAATGATTCATCTTGAGGAGGAAGTGAATCCTCCATCATTAAAGCCACATGTTTAGAAACTAGATACTTTTGTTGGTCTCACTTTATTATTTCGTGCTTTTAACATGTTTTATGCCACTCTAGAAATTGCCTTGAGCTTAAATTAAGAACGAGTTGTTTTCCAGTTTTTAACATATTAATAAAACCCATGACCAATTTTTAGCTGAAGGTTATTGTAGCTTTCATTTCTTTTTCAAGATTTCTCATCATTAATTTCCACAGAAATGGTTCAAAATGAGCGCCTAGGGCTTATTTCTCATTCAAAATTTAAATGCTCTTCTCACATTACTGTCTCACTGTCTCAATGTCCCCATCATCATGAAATCAGTTAATAATTTCCATTGTCTAGTGATCGTTTCTACTGCAACCAGTGTCGTGCGGCAAGACAATTGATATTGTACGGCAAGACAATTGAAA
Organism: Pleuronectes platessa; assembly: GCF_947347685.1. Taxonomy (NCBI): domain Eukaryota; kingdom Metazoa; phylum Chordata; class Actinopteri; order Pleuronectiformes; family Pleuronectidae; genus Pleuronectes; species Pleuronectes platessa. The sequence continues at coordinate 15,578,759 of NC_070633.1, forward strand.
TCAATCTTACATGAGCCTCATGACCTCATTGAGGAAAATCCCATTGGTCAGCCTGAGGTAGCGATCTCGGGTACTCTGGGAAATTGAGTTCACTTCCAGGCTGTAGAGTGAGATGCCGTCCTCCCTCTCAACCATCTTCTCAAACATCTGAACCTGTGAGAGACAGGGGGGGTGTTATGTTGACTTTTTGGAGACAGGCATTAGAGTGGACCAGGAAGTGGACAAGGAAGACACAGACAGGAGGAAAAAATAGGTGCAGAGAGAGAGAAAGAGATGGAGAGGCATAAACATTTTCACACAGGAAGCCACTTGAGTTAGTGCACCTGTCTATACAGGTGGGATCTGTGCCCTCCCACTGGGAAACACTTCACACTGACAGGCAGCCAAGCAGGACTGCAGCCAAGGTCTGTCTCTCTTTGCTAAAAAAGAGCTGTGCCAATGCAAACTGTAATATAATGAGGTTTATTCCCACCTGCACCTTCTAAAAACTGCACTGTGGGTAAACACAAGCTCGGGTTGTTTCCGCTGATGAGCTGAGGCAGAGTGAGCTCATGACCCTGTGCGACAGGGAAGCAGAGGATGTCCTTCAACATACAGTATGTGAAGCAGAGGGGGGAACACTCAGTCAGTGAATAAGCTGAAGTGCCCTTGAGCAAATGCTGTCCCTCTGCCCGCTGCAGGCCATCCCGTTGAAAACTGACCTCTGACCGCCGATTTGGAAGAAGCCCACCATAAAAAAAAAGAGTATCCTTACAAGGTTAAGCAGGATATCACACAACATAAATACTGTTCATTGAGCAGAAGGGAAACAAATCCCCCTGGGCCGAATGGTTCCCCATGTGGAAAACCCAGCTGAAGATTCACTATACATACAACAAAACCTCAGCTGATTTCAGAGGAACTATAAATTCTCTTGAACACACAGTGGATATTGTATGTCGAAAAGGAATGTGCACAAGGACACGGAAGTATCAGAGCTAGGAGCAGAAGAAACCATGTTATTAAGCAAAGGAAGCTGCCGAAAGCAGAAGTGCAGTTTGTTTTGCTGTGCACAAAAGCAAAAACACCGTAACTAGGCGGTATTCTGCTGTTTATTTAACTCATGGTTCTAAGTCTATATGGACGAATAGGAGGCTGCTGTAAAATACACATATTATGAGTATTAGTGACTCAAAATAATTAAGGATTTACTCCAGAACTAGCCACTGTAAACGTGCTTCAATGTTTTTTATCCTCCTCTCCCTTACCCACTAGAAATGATGACCTTTCCTCTGGCTGACAGTGATAAATGATAAATGACGTACCCATTGCGCCAACGCACTTTCCATGAATTCCTCTATTATCTCCGTAATGTCCGCGTCCATTGTTGTGTTAGAAGAGCAGTGAAACACTACAGAATATATCTAATTCAAAACCATTACAGACGCAGTGTGAGTAATGGAGAGAGAGAAGCCATCTCGCCTCAAGTGAAGTACTTTGACATTACATCAGGCCCTTCCCCTCCTCCACCTCTCTGTCTCTTCCTCTCTCTGTTTCATTGCAAAACCAAAATCACACCGGAACTGTCTCAACTCACATGGTTGTGACTCAAAGGCTGAACTACACAGAGCCAACCGCAACTGAATCTTTTGTCTGACTGACAATATTCAACAAAAACTATATTTTGTTGGTAAATACACAGGCTGCATGTGCTTTAAATACAACATTGCTAACCATATAATATATGTAATTTCATATATACATAAAAAATATATGTATAATTTGTCCTATGTATAATGTATGTGTGTGTTTGTGTGTATGTATACAAGTAGTAGTAACTAGTACAAGTACTAGTACTAGTGCTACTACGAGTAGCACCTAGTAAGCTAAATGTAGTTATTGTTGTAACCCAGATATATACAACAAAAAATTGCTATTAAATAATGGGTACATTCATTAAATGCATAAATACATAAATGAAATCATTATAGATAGATAGATAGATAGATAGATAGATAGATAGATAGACATTTGGACTTAAAATATGGGTATATTTTATAAATAATGGGTAAATTGTGTGTTTGTATGTACCTGTATACCTTTACATAGACTAAAATCCTGAACCAGGCTTTAAGTTCACTTACTACACCAACAAGTTGTCAGCTGTGGTCGTTCTCGTGCTCCTCCCAAGTCCTTTAATGTCAGGACTTTTTCTAGCGCTGTGCAATAGCGCCCTCTAACGGTTCACAATCAAAGTCCCTATCTTCTTATTTTATGAATTTCATCACTATTTCCATCACGCAGTCACTGGGGGATGTGTAACCAAGCAGCAGCCCTGTATTTATTTATGTACAGCACCTCCTGCACAGTGAACACTGTTTTAAGACACTGGCTCTTAACCGGCGGAGCAGTATATCTTTCTGCTTTCACATTGACTGATCTTATTTGGAATCAAGATTTGTTGATATATAGAACTCTGAGGATGTAGATGTATAGATTGATTTCCATGTGCTCTGTGTGTAAAACAGAATTCGTTTGTTTGTGTTTACATCAAGTATTTCATTTAGATACAGGGAATCTTAAATTTGAGAAGAATTCACCATGAAAAATGCTTGCCAATGCTGCTTGCATACTAATGAATTCATTTTAATATTTGAACGGTGTATTCATTTGTTTTTGGTGTTACCATTGAGGAAGAGCAGACAATTTAATTATATCTGAAGGTCAAACTCTCGAGGCCACTGCTTCATCATCTGCTAGTGTTTTTGTAGTGTCTGTATTTCTGCTGAAAAAATTTACCTGCTTTTACCTGCTTTTTGTGAGTAGAATAAAACATTCACTGACCTCATTCTGTGATAGAGTTTTATTTAAAAAGAATAAGCACACATTTGACATGCTTCTAGCTGTAGGGCAGATCATCACGGTATATTATTTGCATACAAAAAGCATTTATCAACTGATTTTGCTTTATAAAACCACTTTCATCGCGTGTGTGTGTTTGTGTGTGTGTGTGTGTGTGTGCGTGTGTGCGTGTGTGTGTGTGCGTGTGCGTTAGTGTGTGTGTGTGCTGCGGCTGTCAGTGTGCGTTCATACCGCTTGTGCAGCAGTTCTGGGATTAACTACACCGGGATTATCAGATTGTTTCAGAGCTGCTAGAATAGACAAGATGATGGCTTCATAAAGGCCACCACACTCACGTACACATATGCAGCACACACTTAATCCATCTCTCCTTGTTAAACTCAGATAACCCGTTGTCTGTTTATCCATCTATGACCTCACATGTACAAAAGGAAGCCGACACTACAAGGCAGTTAAAAACGTCTAACTTTAATGTATCATTCAGATGCGTTGACATTTTAAGGTTTCTAAGCATTATATTGCAGGTTAGTAAAAACTCTATAGCTGTGAAATAAATAATGCATTGCACATGGTATCAATGTTAGAATCATGGGATTGTAATTTGGACAAATTTAAGTCAAAAACATTTATTTAAAGTATATGTCTTTATATGTATGCTGCATCTGTTCTAGTTTACGACAAAAAGTACTACGCATCTCCTGAGCAGGTTCTCTGGTGGTTACACATTCATGAATTCCTGCACAGTGGAGGTGTTTGTTGTGGGGTCTGTGCAGGGCCTGATAAGATTCCCCCATGTGTCGCCTTGTCTTGGCCATGTGTGAGGGAGCTGCGGCTGCTGCGTCAGTGGAGCATAAATCAAGTCTAATGTGTCAAAACCCAACAGGTGTCCTACCCGCCACCATCCAAACTCACCAAGAACCTCAGACACCCCCCACCCACACCCTGGCATCCTTTCCTCCTCAACTCGCATTTGATGATTGTTGTTCTCCCCCTCTCTAGCTGGCAGGAGTATCAGCTGCTTTATCGACATCTGCGGCCACAGGGGACTCTTCGGCGGCGCTGGGGTCAACCTGCCCAAACTTAAGCAAGCTGAGGACACTGGCTTTGACGTCCTCAATGGTTTCTTTCACTCCTTTCTGCAGGAGGTAACCCTCGCTGTCGCCCTCTGGGTCCTCCAGAGCCATGGCCCCTTCCACAGCCGTCTGTAGGTACCGCAGGCTCAGCAGCACTGACATCTGGACAGAGAGAGGCAATGAAGGGGCTGCATCTAATATCAGTGTCAGCAGGCAGAATGGCACAATGGTTTGATGGGCAGACAAAAACTTGTTCCTTCCGGTTATGAAACAGTTCTTGCTCCTTTCTTGTCACAAACATTCAAAACGCATTCAGTCCTACTGCCATTCATCTGAGATGCACATATTTTCAGTCAGACATTCCCTGTACATGCTTTAATCTTCCATACTCTCTGCACTTATTTGACTCACTTGCATGAAGACATAAAGTTTTGATCCTGTGTGCGTATTTGTTCGGCATGTGCAAGACCAACTTCCATTTTTGACCGTGGAAGAATGAAGATATTCATTACAACAATCCTCTATATTGATCATTTGTGCAGGAGTGCACAGTTTGATGGAATAATGACTTTGGGAACTAAAAAGGGGGAGGTCATTATTTTTCCTTTATTATTCTTGAGCTCCGCGGTTTTTTTCACCATAAATACTATATAAGTTTAATGTTAAGTTTGAAGAGGTGGGTACATCTATATGCTCTAAATAAGATACACATTCTGGTGATGTATAGTTATATAAATGGCATCATAATATGTTAACCATACAAACAAGATAATGTACATTTCAAATAAAAATATTGATATTAATGTAGAGGTTCTATCTTTCACCAAAGCCTTACACAAACACAAATGTTTATTGTGACAAAGTGAGTGCTCTGCAACATATTTAACACATTTGATCTAATGTTTCCTCTTCCTGCTTCAGTTGGATCTTGTGTAACATGATAGCTCGGCTCCGAGTTATTAATGAAACAGGTGCATCTACTCTTCAGGGCTTTTTATCTGCTCACGTGTCACTCATCTGCCTCTGAATAAACACAAAGCTGAGCTGCTGCATTTAAAACATAACGTCATTGATTAGCATGATGCTCTGTTTAACACGTGTTTGAGCATCTGGTGGGTTGGGCCTTTATCCCCTCCCCCCCACGTTTTCAAATTAAATGTTGTATAGCCCATATTCACACATCACAATTTGCCTCATTGGGCTTAACAAGGTGCAACATCCTTTATCAGTTTCCTGTAGCTGCTCCCTGTAATTCACATGCGTGCCTGCTGCTCATCAGCCACTCCAGCTGCTGTGAGGAGACACTGACATCCCAGATTAAGTCTACACAAACGCTGATGCTAAGCTTTTAGTTTGCTTTTCTGTTTCTGTTACTGCTAAACCTTTTTTTCTCCCTGTTCCTCGGGTTCACCTGTGAAACCCATGTCAACCCCTGCTTTTTGCCACGTCCATTTAATTAATGGTCCGTTTAACAAGTTCACAGATTTAAATACCAACTGCCTCCCCGGCCTGTCTTAACTCTGCCTTAAGGCCAAACCTCCTCCAACATCCCCTATTTTAAAGAATTTTTTGGCTGGTCCTCACAAATTCAAATAGTTGTTTGAGGGTTAAGACTTGGTTTTAGGGTTAGGTTTTGAAGTAGGTATAGGTTAGGCATTTAGTTGTGACTTTTATGGTTAGACCAGTGTCTGTGTGTGTTACAGACTTAGTGGAGTATTGCTTTGGTTCCCCACCTGTATTAAGATGACGGAAATCACACCAGGACCAGTTGAATTCAATAAGCCCATGTAGTAGTCAATCAGAGCTTGTCTACAGCCGCGGATGTGCAGGTTGAGCTCCTCTTCTTGGTAGTTGTATCTGTAGTGGGCGCTGTTGTCAGTCAGGTGGTAGCGCATGCAGGGACGAGGGGACGCCGGGTTACAGCAGCTGAAGGGAACGCCATCCAGCAGGTACCGGCCGTCCACATTACTCCGGATGCGACTGGAGACAGAGGAGGGAAGTGAGAGGAAGGAAGGAAGGAGGAGAAGGTGGAGTGATCTAATAGTAGCTATAGAAAATTCAAGTTAAACGTCTCACTCTCAGCTCAATGAACACTCCACATATGTGAGAAATGAGCAGTGCTTCTGTACAAGTGTCATCATGTCTGTTCTGTTTTTTCTTTTATTTCATTTCATTTAATTCTGTGCTCGCCTCACGACCAACCTTTCCAACCACTTCTGCCGCTCGCTTCAAAACTAAAGGCCAGATCTATTTTTAATTCACTCCTCCTCTGCCCCCACATCATTCTTTTTCTCCAAGCATCTATTCATCCTTCCATTATATCTTTAGTCAGACTTTTTTAGATTTAAAATCTACTTATTTGTCACTCATCTAGACCTCCAATTTCCTCTCCATTATCCATATATCCCTTATCAGCACCTTCCCCTCACTTTCTACTTTATCATCGCACCTCCCTGTGCCTCATGATTTTCACATTGCTGTACTGTGATTCACTCACTCCTTGACATCTTTGGAAGTGAAGTCCAGGTATCTGTTGCTGACCCATTGAACCTCGAACCAGTCCTTGAAATTGTTGTTTCCACAGCAGCGAAACTCCATCTGCAGACGATCAATGGTCTCTTTCTGGAAACAGCGGCCTGGCACGTCCGTGTCCTTGTAGAAACGAATACCATTCCTGAGGCCAACCTGAAAGAGGAGCGAAAAGTGAGAGAGAAAGAAGGGGGCATTTATTTTCTTTCTTTCCATCTATCTATCTATCTATCTATCTATCTATCTATCTATCTATCTATCTATCTATCTATCTATCTATCTACTGTATCTATCTATCTATCTATCTATCTATCTATCTATCTATCTATCTATCTATCTATCTATCGTTGTTTTACCTATTGCAGAAATATGGAATAGCACTCTTCTATGTGGCCTATTTATTATGTTATAAATCCAATACATTTAATATATATGTATTTGTTTTGAATTATATATTTTCAATTTTAATCTTCATTATTATTATAATCATCATCATCATGATTGTTATAGTGACCTTAAAACCCTAAATGTTACAGCTAAACCATCTTGATATAAAACATTCTCTATCTCTTTTTAACCACAACGCCATACTGACACCTATTTTTTCCTTTGACACCAAGTCATCCACAAATCATTACCCAGCCCGGAAGCCCCTACCTTCAGGGACTCCTCCAGTCTTCCCTGCAGGGCGTAGCTGAGCACCACAACGCCGATGAGCATATAACAGAGCAGCGCCGCCACGAAGAACCAAGCCAGCAGGAGAACCTTCCAGCGAGGGAAGCGGCTCGCATCCAAGGAGTCCTGACACATGCGACTGGCGAGCCAGTTGGTGCCGATGGAGGCCAGGCCCACCATCATGAGGATGTTGGGCACCACGTGGATCTCCGTTTTCTCCATTACCTCGAGAGAAAGAGAGGAAGAGCACAGTCAAATAATAATTGTGTAAGAGCTGCAGCCAAACCCAGGTCACATTGTCATTTCCTCTGCCCACTTCAGCTGGTAATAATCCTGCGTTCAATTAGGCTTATCTATAAAAAAAATTACCTTGGCCACTGAGAGATTCAGGTAGCTGCTGATATGCTGGATGGTAATAAGATGGCACATTTAATTCTTTGCCCTGGTTACAAGGAAAGTCAATTGAGGCTTAGTTTATTACTGGCTGAGTGGTTGAAATCCGATCACTTGTAACACACATTTGACCCATTGTTGTTCGACAATTACCGTAAAAAAAACTCCATCCAGTTCTGTAGCAACTGTCTAAAATCCTCACAAATTAACATCAGTGCAGCCACATGTGATCATAAAGATAGATCTGTTATCTGGTGCCAAGCAAACTTTCTGAATGAGGTGATATATCTGAGTTAATAACAAGTGACATTACGATTCTTTTGTTTCCTGACACCAATATCACTAACAAGAGTTTCTTGTATTACACTCAGTTAAGTAATTTCGATCAATTCCACTTTGCTATACAACTAAGAGACTTGAAAATCACATTCCTCATTGAAGATCAATAAATGTCTGAAGGCATGCATTCAAGCCCTGCAGCTTTCATCTGCAGCTCAATGGTTATCAATGCTTACACCCTATCCTGATCGATCACTGATTTATCAAGCCCAGTTAGTAATCTGTGGAGGTCACGACCTTCACCTTTCCTGATGACTCCGGAAAAGAAATGTTGCTGCATCCTCCCCCCTCATGGTTTAACATGCATTTATGTGAGAGAGTGTCCCTGAGTGCATGTTTACTCCAGTGTTTTGAGTGCAGTGCGTTTGTGTTTGTGGATTAAACAAATTTTGAATAAATATCGCTGATAAGCGACAACACGATAGACTCGGTAAACAACCACGAGCAAAAGCGAAGCCCTGAGCACATAAAGCACTGTTTGTGTAACTTTGACTGAGATCACTCCAGTGTTTTCCGACTTCAGCCCCATTCCCAAACTTTTAGTCTCAATGTTGACATTGAATTATGCGCACTGCACTGGTGAATGGTCTGCATTTATGTCACACTTTTGTAGTCTTATCAATCACCTTAAGTGCTCAGAGTCACACACACAGTCACACACACACATGCGTACACACATTCACGGCTCCTGTATGTAGTGATTCTCTGTCATACATCCCATTCATACTTTGCTGGCACAGCCATCATGGGCTCTGGTGTCTCGCCAAAGGACACTTCAACAAGCTGACTGAAAGCGCTGTCCTTCTGATTAGTGGACTGTGTGTGAGTGTGTGTGTGTGTGTGTGTGTGTGTGAGTGCATGTGTTTCTTCCTCCTCTCTACCTCATCCCTGCGTATCAGTTCTGTCTTAAGGTAAACCCCCAGACAGAAGATGAAGGCCCCGCACATCACAGCCAGCCATGACAGAAGCCAGAGGCCCTGTGCCAGACGCACCCGCCGCTGCTGGGTGAAGTTCATCTTCAACAACATCTTCAAGGGCCCACTACCACACACCAATCAACACAACAACAGGAGTGAGAGAGTAAGAGAAGGAGAGCAGGAGAGATGAGAATCAGCTAATTCTGGTCAGATAATTAGTCATTCCAGAGGTCGCAAGCTGCATGTAGAAAACAAAACCCTAGAAGGTGAATTCAGTTTTGCTGCAGCCGTCGATTCAGCCTCGAACTGGTTGTTTGGATGGTTATTAGCAGGTTGAGCTCATCTAAGTTGTTCCAGGTGGAGAGGATAAGCAGGTAGATCCCCTAGATGGCAAAGCACAGTCGACCTCAGAGGATAATCCGAAAACTTTCACCTGGATGCAAGCATTGATCCAAAAAGATTTTTATAAATCCAATGCAGTCCTGTAGAAACTTGGAAAAATTTGAGAAATTGTTTATTTAGGAAATTTGGAGAAAGAGATATAATCCTTTTGCCTGAGATAACGATATTTCTCCTCAAGTTCTGCTACTCTGCCGTAGCCCCCCCTTTCGAGCTGAAACCAATGATTTCTTCCTCCTGACGTGACGTTGTCTTTCGGTGGCGCCCCTCTGGGTCTGTGCGTGTGCGGTGTCCCCCTAAACCGCTGTAGCCATCGTTGGAGGACGCAGAGAATGGCCAAATGTGAGAGTTTGGAGCCGTAATCTCCCCGGCGGAGTACATGGGATCCTATTAAAGTCCAGGGGCCAATGGGAAAGCAGGCCAGTGTCTGATCAGCAAACTTATTCTGATAGACAAGTGGTAAGCTATGGGAGGCCTGATGGATTATTATGACAGGTGAACTCACATGAGCCAATCAGCAGCCTGTAGCACCGTGGAGCAACAGAGAAAAGACAGAATCGTGACTGAAGGAGTATCATACCTGAGAGTGTGAAACTATAGTGTCACCATCACTCTGTGTTTGTATAACAAGGGAAATATAGTTGGTAGTTGTTGGTGGGAGATGATTTCAGACCAGAACTTGAAGGACTGAGCACTGACCTCCGCCAAGGCCCAACAGTCCCCTGGACGAAATGGACGTGAGCCCACTACTAAAATTGCATACAGTATGTGGCCCAAATAGCCAAGACCAGATCTGTGCCTTTCTTGGCAAACATGCGGTGCTCTGAGCAAGGTATAATCTGAATGTGAACCTAAAGTGGCCCAGGTGGTAAATGGTGAATTTGGCCCAAAGAGTGTAAAACTAATTCAGGCCACCTTTGGCACCTTTGGTTGACATGCGGAATTGCTACAGCTTACTGGTGGCCAAGATCTGGCAAACGGGAGCTGACCCCCAAGTGCTCTCATTTCACGCCGTATGTGGGATGGATGACCGTGTGGCAGTGTAGCCAAACCTGAATCCAATCTATTATTATAGGTGTAGATCCCCTCCAGCCATTTATTGGCTTCTTCCCTGACCCATAACGTGTCCTCGCACCAAGTTTTATGGACATTTCTCTAGTAGTTTTTGTGTAGTCCTGCTAACTACCAGAACAGATAGAATCATGAGCTCCTTGGTGGGAATGAATATCAGTCTTAAAATAACACACTAGTAGATTTTACAGTCTGCCTTTGATAAACTCTAAATAAACTAGGCTCACCACTTACTTTAACATGAAGTGTTAACCTAAAACGAACTAACTAATCACTTAACTTACTCCAACCCAACAACATCCAAACTAAAAAAAGTGTGTGTTATGTTGTGTGGTGGCAATATAATGATGGCTTTTTTGTATCTTGCCTGTGGTTTATTTATTTACTACACCGCTTACTTCTCCTTTAATGCAACCCACATATCAAGTGGTTAATATCTTCACTGACATTAAGTGAATATTATCCCGAGAATGATCTGAGGGATTTTGCGGGGGACAGTCAGACTGAGGCTGGTTCATGTAGAGTGAAAGTAAGACGATGGAGGGGAGAGTTACACTCCTTTGGGATTATAAAAGTGTGATTGGGATAGGGGGGGTGGGAATGGATCAATGGGATTATTATAAATCATTATGACAGCTGGAGTCTGAGCTGTCACTTGGTTACAGACAGTCTCACTCTACCAGTTCTTACAACACACCAAACAGAGACGAAAAGACAAATACTCAACATATTACTCCAGACATTATCTATTATCATTCAATTACCACACTACCATCAATTACATGAACAGTTGTGAAATTTGATCCTAGTGACATAATGAGGAAACTTGTTTATCCCTCTAGTGGCTGAGAGGGAAATGTCAGTCCATTCACCAATATTATCTTATCAGCTTGTCAATAATCAGCCACTTTGCTATTAAATTCAGTATCAATATTCTGAAACCCAAAGATATAATTCGTACTTACTTTTGAGGTCCTCAACATTTTATTCTTGCACACTGAGTACAGTCAGACAGACACACAACCAAGTCAATGGTAAACTGGAGATTTGTTTATGGTCTTTGTTCGAAAAGAGGTATATTCCCCAGGATTTTCAAAAGACAGAGACACAGACAATAACAAATACTGAAAATCTGAGGTGTTGGTGAATTTAATGTGACTACTTTTATTGGTGAACAGCTGTAATGACACAGTTATATTTCAATTAATGAAGGTCTTTACAGAATACAACGACTTCAATATGTTTTCTCATCTACTTTGTCACAACACATATTCAGAATTACAACTTTAAAATCTGAACTTAATATTTTTGTTCTTTCTTATATTTAACATCTACAGAGAAGGTAGGGGAAATATGTATATGTGTGGGATCCCAGGTCACGCAGTTTTCTTTAGTCAGCTCTGAAAATCTGTTGTGAGTCTGCTCCCTAAAGTTCAGAAGTTGTTCTTCTTCACAAATCTTAGAAATTAACAATTGTTAGGAAACACACAAAAGATTATTTCTGTGTGAAAAGATTGAAGTGTTTGAAAAGAGAGAAGGAGGGGGGGGGGCTCTGCACACTTGCTCAACCCGTAAAATCACATTTTGAAAAACTGACAAGAGGTTGGTTACAATATACTATGAGCTGACCTGGGATCTGTTATTGTTATTGTACGTACACTATTTACAGATTTTCCGACGTGCTCCTACTTTTCAAGACCTTAACTCTTTGTCTCTTTACACCACAAATAATAAACACATGATGATACTCACTATTGGGTCTATAACTTATGTCACAGAGTATTTACTGAATTCTAATTACATGCTGTCAGTTTATCACAGTTTATCACACTTGCTTGCTATGATAAAAACATATTCTATTATTGCAGGTTCAACTTCTTTGTAACATACTTTGTCATTTCATTTTCCCATTGTCTGTTTTATTGATGAAATTCCTGTAAATTGTACCTCATATTTCAAAATCATATCTTTTGTCATGATATTTCATGTTAAAACATTTTTTTCCACTTATAGATTAATATTCATGAAGTGCAATATTTACAAGCTAAAATAAATATAATAACAAACTGAAAAAAATATGTTAGTCTCGTTATTTTGGAGAAACATTATTTGATTAAAACATCAGTGACATATATGAATGAATATATATTTATATACAATAAGGCGAGAATGTACGTTCATCCTGCCCTGTTTACTGAGATCGAATTTTCAGTCCGCCACTTTGCCTGTTTGCTCCGCTCCTTCCACCCACTCCTGCCTGACCTCCGGCTCCGTCCCCCCGCCCACCTCCTTATGGGCCTGCAGCTGCTGTATGAACTCATCCAGGATCTGCTGGGCTGACAAGGAGGTCACATCCACAACGTCCTGCTCCAAAAGCGTTACCTCTATCCCTCCCTTTCCACCCCAGCTGTCGCCACCCACATGGGCCTGCTGAGGGGCTAGAGGGGTGTCAGTGTGGTTAGTGCCCAGGGGAGGCTGCTTTTGGCTTTGGGGATAGAGAGGTTGGGGTCTGGCAGCATAACCGGCTGCCATTTTCTTATATATAGCAGCGCTGATGTCAGCTACAGAGATAGGTGGGCTGTGGCTCGACTCATGTTGATTTGAGAGACAGGCCTCAGTGGCGGTTGTTGGCGTCCCCTGTTTAAAAGGCATGAAAGCAGTGACCCTCTGCAGACCTGCCTCTGACTTTGTCAAGCGATCGGATGCAGCCTCCACCATATTAGGAGAGTGGGATCGGCCGTCTCCTGGCAGGGAGGTGGCGGGGCGGCTGATTGGAGATGAAGCTGTCAGGAACGTCTGTATGGCCTCAGACGAGTTAAAGTGCTTCTCCAATAAATCCTTTATCAAGTACGGCACCTGGGGAAGACAAACCAACACGAACAGTAACTCTGTATTCAATCCATGCAAAAGAAATAGAAGAATGGTCTGAACATTCCTGAAGGTTTTTACGATAATGGGTATTACACCTAACTTTATACACTTGTTATACCTCAACTCTTTTGAAATACTTGTTTAAAGTGTCATTTTAAGGGAGGCGGACAATTTCTATTTCAACACTAGACCCACAGATGTTCTGTATTATTTATGAAATATCTATATTTTATGGCTCCCAAATGAGAAAGGTTAATAATAGTAGTAGGCTAAAATAATTGCATCTACTGACTGCTAAATAGAGTACTATGATGTTTAGTATGAAGTACATGCTGTATCGAATTAGTATGTAGTCGGTGAGACAGTGTCTGGCCTTGGACCTCGAGCGGTCACATTCAATTATTACCTGCACCAAGGAGGTTTTGTGGATTGTTCTTTTGTTGGCATGGTTATGCAAAAACTACAGCACATATTATGATAAAACTTATTGGAAGAACGTGATGTGGGTCAATGAGGAACCCATGTTCTGCTTTTTTTTTTACATTTCAAGAAAATTTATGCAAAAAAAATCAGGCATATTAATATTCATAATAACTATGATTGTGCACAATTTGGTGCAGTCTGATGAATTCAAACTGGCCTGTTGGGCCTTGGCTGCGCTCTATTTAATGCCATTCTAGTTCATCACACATCCTCTCACCTTGCTTTTGCAGACTGGAGAGTTGTGGGGGCACAAACATTGATTTCATGGTGTCTATTACTTTAATATTTTGACTTGGGTGTGATGAGAATCTAGTACTGGCTGAAACGCATGTGCAATTGCCAAAAATACCTTTGTGTGTGAAAGTAGGAACATGGTGTGTTGTGGTTTCATGATACTAAATTTCTAAATCTGAAATGACCCTTTTAAGACAGCATTACAAGCCTATCCACCCCATTAGAGTATTCATTAAAAGAAACCTCCACTGTGTGTGCATGGGTGTCCACTAGATGGCGCCGTGCTCACGTTGATGTTTTCCATTGCGGCGATGGTCCTGTGGGTGTCCTCCAACTCGGAGCTCAGCTGGGACACACGGTTCAGCAGATACTTCCTCTCACTGCTCAGACTCTCTGACTGCACGTAACAAGACAGTGATTAAAATGCATGAAAACAGCTCGTGGGTTGTGAATGCATCCCCACCCATCCTAATCTCCATACAGCTCTCTCACCGCTATGTGGAGGTGTTCGCCCAGCATGTTATTGGCCTGTTTGGTCCCAGAGTGGGTCTCTAGAAGGCTGTAAGAAGAAAACAGGGGGGTAAGTACAAGTGTTTGTTAGGGCAAGTGTCCACCTCAAGCTGTCTTGATAAATATGCAACAACTGACACCAAACTGAAGCCAAGTGTGAGACAACTTTCACTCCAGTTGCTCCGCTCTGCTGCACAATGTGTGCTATGTAGTCCAGGCCTGACATGACCCAGGCCAGAACACTGCTGTCACTGGAGAGCGTGAAGGGAAAGGACAGACGCTCACGTAGTCCACATGTGTGTGTTGCTTGTGTAAACACATGCCCAAATCAGAACAGCCATAGGAGTGTACAGGGGGAAACATGTGGCCTATGCTGCTCTTCCATTATGGTCCACTGTTCAATGAATCTATAAGAACGGTTATGTAAAGCCATAGGTTGTTTTTAATGATTACTGGAGGCTGCAGGGTCAATATGTGCTCACACATCACAGCATTACCCTCTCATATAGAGGCATGTTACCCTTATACTGCATCACATCATGCTACAAGTGGAAGAGATGTTTCCCTGCACATGTATGTGATTGGCTATTGTGGCTGTTGAAATTAGCTCTGTTCACGAATCCAAACCTTTTATATTTCTCCTTGACGTGACTGAGCTCGTCCCTGGTCCTCTGCAGCTCCGCCTCCAGGCTCTCGATGCAAACCACTGTCTGCAGCAAGTTCTGGTGAAGATCTGCATTCTCCTCCTGGAGAGCCCTGAACACAGAGGGAGGACGGGAGAAGGGTGTCACCTTTTTGACTCCATACTGATAGTTGCTATATAGAACATAAATATATATGATTAACCAATGAGGCCTTCTCTCACCTCCATTTTAGAGATCTACTGATCATGCATGGTTGTTATGACATCCACAAAGGAGTAGGATTACGGATCTAATGAAATTAACTGTGGTCTCATGAGGGGACTTTTGGGCCTTGGGTAGAGGTATGAACTCTATCAAGAGAAAATTACAATATAATATTAATAATAGTATTGATAATATAATTATAAAAATGGAGGGATAGTTGGGTGGAAATGCTCTGAGAGACTTGTGCATTTATGTATAAATAAATATTTTGGTATTAAAACTAAGAAGTTTCAGCATTTTGTTTGGTGATTATGTTTTTTTTTTCCTACCTAGCATGATAAGTTATAAATAAGTTGTGTATATGTTTCATAACTCTTCACCTCTTCCTGTTGAAACAGGAGTAGAGGACGAGAGGATGCTCATTAAAAGGAGATCAATAACCACTGACCCACCCAGAGAGAGCCAGAGAGAAATGAATGAAAGGCTGTGCTCACATGCAAAATGTGACAGAAAGTATACACTTACTGGAGATGGTCAGGATCACAAATTGTGTCCTGGAAAAAGAAGAAAGAAAAGTGAACAACCCTCATAAGATACAGGCATTTGGTCCGATATGAAACAAAGTGTCGCTGACTTTCCATACAGTGAGTTTGTATGTACTTAAACTGTATTGTTTGGTCCCTGTCGAGGAAAATGGGAGACAACTCATTCTTTACTAAACTAATAGGAATGTTAGTTTAGTAAAGTCCCTGAACACCCGGCTTGGTTGTCGTGGTTTCACTTGAATTCCAACGAGCTGGACGAGATCCAACACATGGAAAAACAAGTCGGTGCCCAAGTCCAGTGCAGCTTTATTGAGTATGAGTAAAACTATATTTCAGCACTGATTCCTGATTTGGTGCTTCATGTAAAAAAAACAGCACTGACATATAAAGAATGATAAACAGTAAGAATACGTATTCTTGTTCAGTGGCGTATGCATTGTACAGCCATCTGACTACACCTACAGTGGGTCGCCACTCCACTACTGACGACATGATGGATTTGTATTGAGCTGTGGCCTCAGTTATCCTCAGTCCGGAAATGGAGTTCGTTAGAATCAATCAGTTCTGTGAAGGTAAAGTGTACCCGGAATTTTATCTTTGTGTATGTGAGATTATATATATGGATGCATGTGTGTTTGTGTGTGTGTGTGCGTGCTCTGTGTGTGTGTGTTTGTGTGTGTGTGTGTGTGTGTGTGTGATTTCACCGAACCTTTACTCAACCAGACAAACTAAATGGGCTCACGTCCCTGCACAGCGGCAACATGGAAAAAGGCCATGTTATGTAATGTTGTGTATTTATTAGTAGGAAACATAATTGAACAGGCCAGAGCAGATTGTTGTATAAGAGCAGTGTGATACGAGCTCTTATGCAACCAAGTCAATCTCACTTTATTGCTTGGTGCTGCTGGTGGCTTCATGTCTCAGAGGGTGTCTGATGTGTGTAGGTAAACATGCCACAGAAATCCAGTGGCTATGGGCAGGACTGTTTTTCCACCCAGTGTCATTGAGCATTATTATTATGATGATGATTATTGATATCATTATCACTATCACTATCACTATCACTATCATTATCATTATTATTATGACAATTATTATTGATGAATCATATCTTTTAAAGTTGAGTTTCCCCTAGAAGTACAGGATGTGCTGCATTGCTGGAGAATGACTCAGCTTGCAATGCGTAGTTTGCCACAGCCGGTGACTCAGCTGCACTGCCTCTGCAAGAGAAGAGCTGCCCTCCACTTGTTATGCTCGGCCCGTTCTCTCTACACCGACACTGTCTCTTCAATGCAGCGCTTTCCCATCAGGAGCTGAATGGTTTCACAGTTAGACTCTTCACTCATGCAGTGCACCAGATTCATTTTTTAGGAGCGTGACTCATGATAAAAGCAAAATACAATGTATACTGTATGTAAAGCATATAGATATTATAGACAGGTCGTGTTGAAGCTCGTTTTTAGATAGTGGGCTCTTTATTTATAGTAATGAACCATAATTTATTTGTTCTCACAGATTCCCAATTTGAAGGCCACTTGTGTTTTACTGCTGAGTTCTTGCTATCTCTTAAATAAAATCTCCTCAGTACAATGGTATCACATATATCATGTGCAATACTTAATGATCATATTAATCATGTTACCTTAAAACAGTGCACTAACTTTCATATTTATCATACCACTAAAATACACTTTGTAATATTCATATTATTCGTGTAATTTATCATACTTATCTATAACTGTCCCTTTATTGGCATTTTGCACCCATGTTACCTCAACCAATTGTTTAATTAAGAACTTTTTTTAAAACTTCTCCTGCTTATATATCATATTTTATTGAATAGTTGCTTATGTCTGAATATTGGTATGTTTCCTTTGTAAATCTTTATCGCAGGCATAATTTGAATTGAGGATGACGCCTTTCTGAATTTTATTATGTTATTAAATCTTTAAGAAATAGCTTAAAATGAAAACATAAAAAACACAAATTCTGTGGCCCTTCAGGGTGATCTGCAACTGGAATAAGGTTTGTGCGTTGTACCAGTAACATTAAACTTCCATTTTATGAAGTGAAAGTGTGAACTCCTCTTCCCTTCTGTGTTTCCTGTCTCATTGTGTTGTACCCTTTTAAAAAGAGAAAAAATATATATTATCAAAGGTAACTCACCCTGTGTTGTTTGGAGTACCCCACATATTGTGAATGTTGTCGACCACTCTTCTCTGAACTGTGACTGGTCACTGTGGAGACTGTGTCTCTGGCCCTGGATGAATCCGATTTTGAAGATGAAGACTCATATCCCACGCCTGCGCCTGCACCCTGGGCCGAGGATGGAGGGGAGCTGGCGGGTCTCTGGTGACCAGAGTCAGGGTGCACCTGCAGAGGTGGGTTATGGTGGGGATACTGGGTTTGTGGACAGTGAGAGGCTGTGTGCTGCGGTTTACGGTGGGTATGTTGTTTGGGTTGGCTGGGTTCAGGACTGGTGCTGGTGCCATCAGTGAGGTGAGGGCCACACCTGCCATATCTGTCTCTTGACACAGAGCCTCCAGTGGGCGACGGCCTCCTGTCTTTACGGATGTTTCCGAGATGAGCATTGTGGCCGGCAGACTGAGCCTGGTGATGAGGCGGGGGGCTACCCTGATGGCTCTGAGCTGCATATGAGTTCAGCTTGTCAGGATCGGAGCAGTCTGAGGGTTTCCGAGAGCTGCTGCGAGCTGCCTTCTCCTGTCTGTTGTGCTGTTTGGGATGCTGCTCCCTCTCCTCTGCCAAGCTCTGTCTGTGCTTCTTGGGTGGGAGCTGAGGTTTGACTGGAGCAGGTGTCGGGGGGGCAGTGGCAGCCATCTTCCCAGTAGATTTATTTTTGTTCACGCCCAAGGTGGTGAGATCTGACGGACTTATAACCTGTTTTGTGATCTCGTCTAGAAAGGCTGAGAATTGCACTTTTCCTTGCACAAAGTTTGACCTGGCTTTCTGTATCTCAGTTTGAGTCGTCCCTTTACCTTTCTGTCCACTCGCATCTCGTCCTTTGGGAACTCTTGGTGACAACACCTCCATGGACTTTGCCTTGCGAATGTCAGCGTTAGGCTTCTTGTTCTTGAGGATGCCTTTGCAGGGTAGCTGGATGGAGGACACCGCTCTCTTTGGGCCCCTGGATACCCCAAGCTGAATATCCTCCTCACTAAAAGCAAGACTACGGCTCAAACTGGCTGTCTTATAGAGAGGCCCATAGTTCATGTGTGAAGCCCTGGATTGTTCTCCAGCAACATCACTTTCGTTGCACTGCAGAAGGCCTTCTTCACTCCTGCTGTGACCTCGGTCAAGAGTAGAAAAACCCTGCTTTCCCCTCGGCTGTGAGCTTCCAGGTGTCCCATCAAAAACACTTACTTGTTTGCCATGTCTGATTGAGGCCAATACGATGGGCTCGCTGCTGCCGTCTTCCTGAAACCCTCTGCGCACGTCTACGATGTTGGAGCAGGACAGAGAGTGCTGCGGCCGCACAGCATGACGGAGAGAGAAGGGATCATTAGTGCTCCCCTCTGTGAACCAGGAGGAGGAGGAGGAGGAGGAGGATGAAGAAAGGGAAGAGGATGAGGCCCTTGAGAGAGTCACAGGGGTGCGGTGGTTGTAAAGTATCTCGTCCTCTTCGCTGAGGGGAAGTGGCTGTGTCTGGTGGCGATGGCGGGCAGCTTGGTGAGGGCTGTCATGGAGATTGGGACCATGATGGTGGTGGGGGTGACCATGGCTTTCATCCGTATTTCTGTCAGAGTCATCAAACATTGTGTACCTACATTAAAGGGGGGAAAAAGGCAAAGGAAAATGAACAAAGTCAATGATGCAACTGCACCAATCAGTGCACATGCCTGACATGATTAAATACATAAACAATGATTGTGCATATTTTTAACTTATAATCTCTTCTGGGTTCTGTTTATTTGAAGGATCAATTATAAAATACAAATGCATTAATTCATCATCTCTTCATTACAGTGGCAAATATAAATAACTTTTGAAGCTAAATTATCATTACAATTTAACATAAACCTGGGCCAACATTACCCTTAAATTCAATCGAGCAGCACCAAACTGCACAAACTCATAGAAATCAGTCCGGTAAATATGCCTGATTTTTCTTTTATCAAAGTCTATGAGTCATTTCCTGGGCAGCACTGTAAAAAAAATGTAAAAGCCCTATCTCACAATGTTAAAGAAATAACAAAAAGAAAGCATGAACATTGTTTTACTGAATCCAGGAACTGTGCCAAACTTGAATGGGTTCTCCACTGACCCACACCACAGCCTTCTACCAAGTTTTGTGGTAATCTGTCTGGAAGTAATACTGCTTATAACAAACAAACTATACATCCACCAAACTAACAAAAAGCCAGGGTTAAAACATCCCCTCCTACGTGGATGTAACTAACCACCCTACCTGTGTGACTGAGGGTCTTGGTGATGGGGATAATTCGGATGCTGATGGTGGTGGTGCCTCCGTAGCTTGATCTCGTCCGGGTCAGACGGGTTGTGAACAGGCTTAAAATACTTCTCCATCACCCGTCTCTTTCCTGGTGTTAGGCTCTGGACGCTGTACTGGTTTGGTTTACTATAACAGTGGCAACGATCGAGGTCCGTGTTAATAATCGACTGCTTCTCAGGAGGTCTATTATTTTTGAATGACTATATTTTTCTCTATAAATCTACAGTATATGTATCGACGTCAGCTTCAAAGCTCATCACTTCAGACCTGACAATTATCAAATGCTGGCTAGAGTCCTAGGCTAGTTGATTAGCCTTCAAAAATTTGAAGGTCTCTACTGAAGATAAATCCACAAGTGTTTTAGCAAAGGATCCAGCTGCAGTATTTCTGAATAAGTTTGTCTCCCTCAGCATCTGGCTGCAGAATAATAGAATTCGGCTCGTGACCAAAGGATGTATGAGCTCCTGAATGGTGGATTGGTTTTGCATCATGCCTGATGTAACAGCTGGGTGCTCACTGAAGCAGCTGAAAAAGCGGGACATTTGTCCCAATAGAGGACACAATCGAAACGAGCCCTGCGGACAGGATCTATAACAAGCTTTGTTTAACCCATGGTTACTGGTTGAAAGTGAGGTCTGCTCATGTGGTTGCTCTGCCTCACACATCTTCTTTATCTTTATATCCTATTAACTTGTGTGACATTTTTTTTTAACTTTGTTCTCATTAGTATAGTTAATAATAAACAAAAGCATGAGCCAAAGCTATTGAACTGCCCACAGCTGCCCCATTGATTTTAAAAGGTTTTTTGTGGTCATTCACCCGAGGCCTTTGTAATTACATTTAGGATGAGCAATATGACAATATATCTACTATTCAGTTTTTCCCTTTGAATATTTTGATATTCTCTCCTTTAATATGTTAGGATGTACTAACTAATTGTCTGTAATGTTGCAAATCAGTGAGTGAGATGGTAAGATGGGATTTTTCAAACCCGTTTCCCTCAGTGCGGTGGAGTACTTGTACTTTGTTTCTATTTTTATTTTTTATCTTGAACAGTTCAATCAAATTTGTATGTATTTTTTTTCTAAATCAACAAATTTCACAATTGCATACAGATTTATCCATTTTACTTATTTTACCTCTTTTAAAATTTTCATTCTACTCTTTTATTTGGCTTGTTTTTAACTGTGCTTTCTGACTTTGAATTGTTTCCTTTGAATTTTGTCTCTGTGTGGGTTTTTATCCGTGTGATAATTAGTAGTTCGATGTTTCTAGTCCACCGTTGAACGTTTGGTTTCACGTGGCAGTACTGTCTTGTATATTTTAAACTCTATTGCACACAGTGGTCCTATTTCTTCTGCTAGTTTCTGGTAGCCTGCTGTTAATATTATGTCTATCTGTGTAAGTACACTGACTGCAACTACACGTGAGTTAAATTCCTGGTATGTGTACTCATACGTGGCAAATAAAGCAGATTCTGTGTGAGTTAAACAGTTTGACTGTGATTAGCTAGTCTGACGCCAAGGTCTTGATCATTTAAAGTGAAAGACCAATGTGTGGCGTGATGATTATCACATGAAAGGAGAGGCCTCTTCTCAGGCACTGACTATGTCCTGCCTAAGCATGAAAGAGATCAATTCATGGAGCCAGGGAGGGGCTGAAACTCATCCCAGGGACAACTCCACACACTGGGGTTTTGCTGATCAATGGCATGAGAGTAGTTAGATAAGGGAGGTTGCCCAGACATGCCCGAGCTACAGTGATCAATGTGGAAATTCAGTTCTGCACATGGAAACACCAGGGATGGGCGTGTTCCAGGTTTCACGAGACGTGACAAATTGTTTGCACTGCGCCCCCTCGTGGTTAAAACATTTTTTAAAAGTATTTCTCACTCCTGACTTTTCAGAACTGGTAGTTTTCCACTGCTGCAGCAGGCTGGCTCTCGATGTTTCTGGATATTTCCATCTCAGCCACTCTTTAAAGTCTTACTTATCAACAGCTGATGTTGAATGAGGCATTCGAGTCTGTTTAGTTACACTATGAAGGCCTCTACAATGAGCCATGATACCACACTGAAGCTTTTACACTGACCATCAAACCAAAAGACAGGGATTGGGTTATGAAGTGAC
The DNA here is from genome assembly GCF_947347685.1 of Pleuronectes platessa. Taxonomy (NCBI): domain Eukaryota; kingdom Metazoa; phylum Chordata; class Actinopteri; order Pleuronectiformes; family Pleuronectidae; genus Pleuronectes; species Pleuronectes platessa. The sequence goes on from NC_070633.1 coordinate 15,601,087, forward strand.
ATTTAGGACATGTTTATTTATCTGTTTTCATGGACAGATCCGAGAGCAGCTCCAACATCCACATTAAAGCAGATGACTTGGCTGTTTTCTATTGTTCGTCCATCACAAATCGCATATCACTGCAGTAAAGGGGAAGTAGATCCGGCGAATCAACTGTATTCTGGTTTGATCCGGTTTCAGGGGCCTTGCTACACACAAGCAAAGATAAGTCCGCCATGACGTCAGCTGTTTTCACCATTTTCTCCTTTTATTTTGAAGTAACTTTAATGTTTTGTTTTTTAGACGTTAAATTTAATGAATCCAACCAGTGACACCAGCAAAACCACAAATCCCCCACTCTGTTGTCTGTTTGAGCCACTTGTAACAAGAACAGAAACGTATTTATACAGTTATATATATTAGTGTGTTTTTAAACCTCTCAGTCGTTATATATCCTGATAGATCATTGATCCCTGATGTTTTTAACTCGATTCTAAAACCCCAGCCAACTCCCGTCAGCGTGTTTCGTCGCGTAAAAGTGTGACTATTTTCTCCGCGGATGAATATCTCCGCTTGTCCTGGCCGAATCACCCAAACAGTATAAATGCCACAAGTGACGCTGCACAAGCTCACACTGCCACGACACCATTCATCGAGAGCCGACTCGCGGCGCAGGTCAAATCGTATTTGCTTTTTCTTTTCTTTTTAAAACTTTAGAACCGTCTTTACTCACGAAGAGATCTCGATGTTCTCTACCTAACTTTATATTCGTATCGGTATTTAAACCTATTGTTTACAAACGGCAGTAACCGAGCTCGAGGCCCCGCCTTGACGACAAACATGGCTTTAATTTCAAGATAAGCCTTCTATTTTATGTTTTTTTCTTAAGAATGACATTTGTCATCAACCTTTGTGTAATTAACTTGTTTGAGTGGGCAAATTTCCGTGGAGAACAGCCTTTACCGAAACCAAACCTTAATTTCTTTTGTCGACACTGCGCAGCTAGATAACGCCAGGCTGTTTGTTTTAAATATAGAATAATGTAACTGACATAGAAGCCCTGGCAGTGGCCACAATATATATCTATTAAATGGGTTGTGTGAGTCGCCAACTCCACAGGTTTACATAATGTTAATAAAAAAGCTACTTCAGGTCAGTTGTCGTAACGGCATTCGGCGCAAGATGGGAGCCGTGACGTAGGAGCCTATTGGCTATTGGACGATTTGAATAACTTTCTTACGTGGCCCATCTTAAACTAAATAGACGGAAAGACTGAAATGTTTCCAGACGCCAACAATCGGTGCGAGGCTACATCGAAAAACTGCAAGTATTTATTAAGTCTTCAGTAATAGATTGTGTGAGGCTGACGCTTTATATACAAATTTAGCAGTGAGGTTACAAGTTTAAGAGTAACAAACCGAGAAGAGTAGTCGTCATTAGTGAGGTTAACAAATGGCACAATAAAGTCAGAAGTAAAGCGGACTCAACTCAAACGTTAAGGGTTACTTAGCTATGAATACCAACATTATGAATGTAATCGTGTGTCAATTTTTTTTTTTAACTTTTAAACTACGCTATATCTAACTAATTGAAAGGGAATTGACAGACCGGTCTCAACCTAAACCGGTTAAAATCTAAGACTATTTTCTTTTGTTTTGCCGAAAAAAATAATCAACTTTACTTGACGTCAATTTCTGTGTGTATACATTTATGTTACACTACGCCTGGTTAGACTCGTCAGTCGATACCATTACTTGAGCAGGCATCTTGAGATGCATAAACATTTTTTTAAATTATAATTCTTCAATTGTACTGGAGCGACTTTTTAGCATTAGCATGTAGTCTGTGCATTGGTCAAATAAATAACCAAGGACGGCTACAGTCTCAAAGGCAGCTTGAGGAATCATAGCGCATAGAACCAGAGTTGTAGCACAAGGAATCACAGGCTGAAGTTATTATATGTGGAGTTTTTTTTCTTCATTTCTCAAGCTTTTTTTTATTGATTAGAGAAGACAGAAGAATTTTTTTTGGGGGGGGAAATGGACTGAGTTATCACGGGGAGGAATGGACTTAGTTATTAGAGGAAGATCGCAGGACCAGCTTGGAGCGAGGCCATGGGACTCGGGGAGGACCAGAGTGGAGCCAGGCAGGACAGGACCGTGGGGCGAGGGAGGACCAGAGTGCTGCCAGGCAGGACAGGACCAGGGAGGAGCAGAGGTGCCCAAAAGAAAAGGAACAGCAGATGTGGGCGATGCGTACACCAGATGGAGCCAGAGGCACAGGGCAGAGTAGCAGCACAGAGGGACCATCACTGAAGCAGCAGTTCCAGAGCAAGCCAGCCAGTGATGAGAGGGTGGGACAGGGCGCACAAGTCTTCTAGCTTCACATGTTAAAGCAAGGCGGTGGTTTGTATAATGGGTAGAGGTATCTCTGTAACACTCAGTCATTTAGCTTTTCAATTACTTTTAGAAACCGATGTTGTAGAACACAATTTCTCGCACAGCTCTCTCTTCCTCTTTTCAGGCAACCGGTGTAAGTCGTTTTGTACCGTGGTCACCCCTCCGGTTGTGCGCTGACATGAGTGTGGTGGTGTCTGCTGTGATGAATGCCTTGGTAGTGTGCTGGCGAGAGGAACATCTTTTCGGACTTCTCGACCCCCTGCAATCAGAAGTAGTTCCCCCAGCTGGAGAGGGAAGCGGTCTCGTGTCGTTCAATAGGTTTCCCTGAGAAGTTTCAGCATTGGAGTGAGAGTGGATGGTCTCCTGTGCAGCCGATTGCGTGTATACCACAACCCTTCAATGCTTCAGCAACAGCGCCTCATTGGTACATCAGCTACATCTACCTCTTAACCCAGCAGTGAGTCAATGCATGAAATGTACATGTGGGTGTAACTATCCTGTACATGCCTCATAATTACCTATGCTGTATAGAATACAGTCATTTTTTTTTTTATTATTCAAAGGATTTTCCATTATGGTTATTGGGTTAAGGGGGAGGGGAGGAATTTAAAACGTGTGTTTCGAGTTCTTCTTTTCACAGGCCTGGGCCCCTAAAGCCGATCATCGAAAGAATCCCCTCGCGCTAGCCGCTTGCTACAAGTTGAGCTCATCTTATTTTCTATAGTGCTATGGATCGGGATCATGTGCATCTACTGTGGTTTAAAGAAATGTAGGAAGGTATCTGGTATTTTTTAATAAATCCATTAGATTTTTTTTATTCATCATTTGGAACATGTTGTAAATGGGTTATCATGCTTTGGGCAATGTGGGTGGGGGGGGCTTAATCAGTCTCTCCCTAGAATTCACAGCTCCATGTTACCGGCACAAAAGGCCTTGAATAGGAAACTTCCAGGTGCACCCAACAAGATGGACACTATCGCAGGATAGCAGCTTCAGAACTAGTCTCCAGATGTAGCAAGACGTTCTGTTTTCCCAGGGAGTGCGGTAACAAGTCTCTTTACTAGAAGTCATTGTAATTCTGTACAGGCTTCAAGTTGCTGTGTTGGGTTGGGAGGGGACTGTGTATTTCTGACTCTTGCAGATTAAGTTTTATGGGCCGCCGTTCCAAAATCTACATTCAAGTCTTCACCTACGGTTCATAAAGGAGGAATCCTTCGCGTTCAGGCCAGTGGTATTTAAAACCTTCTTCTGGAAAAAGGTTTCCACTTTGAATTGTATTCAGTCAAACAGTTGTCCCTCTGAAGGCAGTTGTAATTAGGATAACTGTAATTCCAGTGATTGTCCTGTAGTGTTGTACTGCTTGTATTTGGGGAAGGGTATTGTGGGGAGAGGCTTTTTCCTTTGCATTTTTCAGTGTGCTGTGTCCTGTGCGCTTTCCAATACCCAAGATCACCAGGAACTCCTAACTCATTGTTTGTACAAGTTCCCTTGCGCATCAAGCATCACGTAAGGTCACTAAATGTATTCACATTTCTCTTAACATTCATTGTCTGGCTAGATGCCTCCATTGCAATTCCTTTGCAATTAGTTACTATACTTTGTATTGAAAATACAATGAGTGAACTATCTGTAAAGGATTTTCTTATTGCATAATAAATGCATAGCTTGTTGTGATTGAATACAGTTTTGGTATGCATTTGTTCTTTTTGGGGGCTTGTGTGGGGGAGCTTTTCTTGTGCTTTTTCAGGTATGACAAAGCTTGGATCTTTGTAGAGCACGGATGTGACCTGGGCTCGTATGCCACCCTTTTCAAAGTGGAAATTGAAGGCAGATAAGTTGAATCCATCAAATATTGATGTTGGAAGCAAAAAATTCTCAACCCTAGTGGGTGTCACTTATCTTTTTAATGGGTTTAACTGCCCTCATTGTTCTTGGAATGAAAGCAACTTGCTATACTTGACTGTAAGCACTGCTGTGCTTTCTTGTGATAAGTGGAAGATTTGATGGACCTTCATTGATTCTGACATTATCTGCAGTAAAGCTTTTGGGCGAGGATAACAATGGTCAGTTCTACGATTACCTTGGGGGGCATAGGGGCTGTTTCTTGTCTACCTCTTGTTTGATCTTGCAGAACAGTCCGAAGGAAGAATGCGGTCTACCTGAGACAACACAGGAATCATCTCAACCAACATGCAGTTTGAACAATGGGATTCAGGTTGCTTTTTGATCAATAGATTGCAATAATTAGCCCTCAGCTGCTAGCCCTTGCGCAACTGTGCAGGTGGTAGGTTGCTCATATTAAGTTCTTGAAATCGCGCAACTGCGTGAATTAGAAAAACAAATTTATTCAGTAGCTGAGGAAGGCTGTGCATGGTGCAGCTTCAATTTGTATGAAATGCAGTGCAAATGTGTTGCAGTAGTTTATATTGCTATTGGGTTTGGTTGGGTGTATACCTGCACTTCTCTTCACAGAAATAAGAGTGCGAGACTGGCTCAAGAACGAGTGAAGGCCTCTAACCTGGAGCATGTAGTAAGATGCTGGCTTAACTTTTCATAATGAACTTCTGCAATGTTGTAGTTGAAAAATTTCATCTTGGAACTGGCTTTATGTTAACCTCAAATAAATAGTAACAATGCTTTTCTTACTAGCATTTCTCTTTGGCCACAGGGCCCTACTGCTTTGCATCTTTAACCAAAAGATGAGTAGACCTCAAATCTTTGAGTATTGTGTGGTGGGTGTTTTGTGTAGATCACTCTTTGTTTCAGATCATCCTCGTCTGTCCACTCGATCTCGCCTGCCTCTGAATGCAAATCATCTGTGGAAGCTGTCAGCGAATATGAGTGTGGCCCCTGAATGAAGTACCAACCCCCTGTGCGCTTGAGCTTTAATCTGAATCCTTGATGGCCTTCGCAGAAGCCCCGCTCTCTGTTTGTGTGTGTGCCTTTTTTCTTTTCCCTTCGGTTTCTCAGGTTTAACTGCCCAAATTGTCTTTGTATGTCATCTGGGATGGCCTAACCTGTGTTGGAACACTGAGAATCCAGTCACATTAAGATCAAGAGCTGCAAGCTTGTCTCCCTAATACTGCATCACTTCAGTCTCATGGGTATTAAGTTAAGTAATTTCGGTTCCCTTGATTTTCTTCTTTAACACGCCATGGCTTAAATGTGTTACTCAACATGTTGCATGCACATCAGCTCTGCATAACATTTTATTTGTAATGCACAACATAATGTTCATGTAGTCGTTGTCAAACACTGCAGTAGTGTTCAGTCAAGGGTTTTTCTTGAGGGGGGGGACGGGCAACACTTTTCTCTCTTTTCAGATTTCTTGTTCAGCTTAACTTGCGACTGAGCCAGGCGACTTAACCCTCTGCAGGGAGTCATGGGATGTCTTGGTACAGCCAGCCTCTAGGGTCTTTATTTCTTTGACGAATTGTGCATCGCGGAGGGCCGATAGCTGTGGTAAAAGGTGCTACGCCATTGGCGGTAAACAAAAATTGCACTGATCATTTGTCTCATTGGAATTTCAGTGTGGGGTTCATGTGGGAGGGGGTGGGGAGATTTACATTGTCTTATCTTTTTCCCATTACAGCGTTAAACTTGGAAAGAAAGCCATACCAGATCGCCTGACCCGTGAATCCTGCCGAATTGCAAACGGGAAAACGATATTATCAGGGATGCTGGTATCGTGGCTTTGCTAATATGGATAAAAAGATATCTTTGAATTAGTCATTCGCCATTCAGTGTCGTTGTGGGGAATGCTGGGGATAGGGGAAACCAGTTGTCTCTTTCTTCTAGTTTCAGCCTCCTGACCGAGAGAAATCCCCATGTGGTGACAGAATAATATAGCAGCCAGGTGCTGAGTGGTTTTCTTTTCCTGGGGGAACAAAGTCTTGGTTTTGTTCCTCCAGGTTTTGCTTTTGCCCTTATTACAGCAACAACAAAAAAGCAAAAGACTCCGGTGGTGGCACTCCTGACTTTGTCAGGACAGGGTTCAAATCCCTGCGGTGTCTTGCTTTTAAGAATGCTGTGCAATGGGGTATAAACAAAATTCGAATGACAGTTGGTCCCATTTTGAATTGCAAACCACAAGTTTTGGTTGGTAACATGAAGATATTTTCCCATATTGAAACTTTTTTTATTAGAGTAAATGATTAAGTAAGTTTTCGTGTGTCCCAGTATAATATAAATTCTTAAAATTTCACATTATTTACTACTTGTTTGCATTTCACTGTGTGAATCAAAGATGACAGATTATACCATGGGTAGAAGTGCTTTTTTGAAATCAGTTAGTTGCACATGATTGCAAATGTCTTGCATGGCACAATGAAAGCTGTGAATAAAAGAGTAAATAAATACCTTCTGTTCATTTTTTCCCCTTTTTTTCTGTTTGACAGTATAGCTTTAAATGAATGATGTCATTAGTCTGGCTTTTGGCAAAATGACAGCTTAGAGACTCAAAGTGATAACTTGGGGGTCATCATAATAACATTGTTATGTTTGATTGAGGGGCCTTCAGACCTTTGTCCCCAATGAGTTTGGATTATTAATTTTATGGAACACAGTTGGCAGAAGTCCTTTTGTTGGGGAATTAACTGGAATAGTAGCAACATTTTAACAGTGAAATACATACTTGGGAAAGGTAATCTATAAAAACAAGGTATTACAAGTTCAGAAATAAAGAAAACACTGACCGTTCAATTTAGGCTGGCAATGTTGAACATGCCTTAAAAGTAGACCTTGTCCGAGGGTGATGCAAATTATGTTCTACTATTCCACGATATTATGAAAGTGCTGGATGTCTAGTATCATCTAGCAAAGTGATTGCTGATGAAAATTTATCTTACAGCTAACTCGCAAGCATTTAAAATATGTATGAATGTTGATAAACATACCTTCTTTTTTTTTTTAAATAATATAAAACTAGAATAATTAATAAATGGATGCTGACATTGTTCAGATTTCTAAAAACTGGCAGTGGCATATTAAAAAACGGTAATCCCGAAATGTAGTTGTCAAACGATCGTATAAAGAAATAATTGGGGCTTGATGTTTTACCATAAAACTTGAAAGATAAGAAAAAAGAAACGGCATTCTTTGTTTATTCTGTGGTATAAAGATGTTCATATCTGAAAATATATATACAGATACATATTTGTGTGAACATCTCATATCGGCCAATATCATCAGCCAACCAATTTAACGTCAAGTATACTTGAAACCTCCAACAGTTAAGTCTATGTAGTCCAAACATTTTCACTAAATTTATTACCTCTAATCAAATTGGACACAATCAGTGATTGGTATTTTGAGCCTATTTGTTTCACAGCTATGGAGCTAGAGCCAGAGGCCCTTAATCTCAATCTCAGAATCCTCAAGTTTTTTAAAAGTATCTTTATTCAACTGCCTCATTAGAATGATGTGGTTTTGGGTAACTTTGCATGTCGCAACATTACGGATTTAATCTAGCTAAAATTTGGCAAGGATTTGCCACCTCAAAGTTAAGGATTAATTCAGATAACAATTAAGCTATAGATACCAAGACAATTAGTGGAATCGCGTGTCAATTCAGTCGTTTTTTTTTTTTTAAAGCTACATAAAAGAGAGAAAAGTAAATTATGAGAAATCCCTTTAAAGTCTGAATCTAAATCCAGCAATGATAGGAGACTAATTAATTTCGTTTTGCCAACAAAGGAAGCAACTTTGTCCTTGAAAAACCAAAGATGCAGTTAAGACAATCAATTTCTGTGTTTACATTTGTTACACTATGGCTTGTTGGTCTAATCAGTCAATACCACTTTTTGAGCAAGCATCTTGAGATGCAATTTCATTTTACTCGTATTTCTTCGAATTGAACTCTAGCGACTTTTAAGCATTACAATTTCGCTTAATTTTTTTTTATTTCAAGTAATAGTCTTTGCATTGATCAAAGAAATAAATAATGAAAACTACATATTTAAATGCAACTGGAAAGGTCTGTGGTTTGATGAAAGGAAAGCTACAGTCTTAAAGGCAACTTGAAAGGAATCAAAGTTCATATAACCAGAACTGCACGAGGAATCACAGGCTGGTTATTCTATGTGGACGTTTTTTTCAGTTCTCCAGCTTTTTTTATTGATAACAGAAGACAGAAGATTATTTTTCTGTGGGAAATGGACTGAGTTATCACAGGCAGGAATGGACCTAGTTATTAATGGAAGATCTTTTCGGACTTTTCGACCCCCTGTAATACGTGTGGGTGTAACTATCCTGTACATGGCTCATAATTACCTATGCTGTTTAGAATATAGTCATTTTTCATTCAAAGGATTTTCCATTATAAAATCTTAAAGGCAACATGAAAGGATTTTCCTTTGAATGATGCAGCTGTTGGCGATGTGTACACCAGAGGGAGTCAGAGGCACAGGGCAGAGGCTCAGCACAGAGGGACCATCACTGTAGCAGTAGATCTAGAACAAGCCAGCCAAATCCAGAGACAAATCTTCTATCTTCACAAGTTAAAGCAAGGCGGTGGTTCGTATAATGGATAGAGGTATCTCTGTAACACTCTCAGTCATTTAGCTTTTCAATTACTTTTAGAGAAGTTTCAGCATTGGAGTGAGAGTTAATGGTCTCCTGTGCAGCCGATTGCGTGTATACCACAACCCTTCAATGATCCAGCAACAGCGCAGTAGTGAGTTAATGCATGACATGTACATGTGTGTGTAGCTATCCTGTATCTTAACTCATAATTGGCTGATTAATTAAGATAGCAATCAAGCTATAAATACAAACACTATTAATGTTATCGCGCGTCAATGAGGTCGTTTCTTTTTCTTTAGAAACACAACATAATATTGTATAAAGTAAATAATGAGAGATTATTCACAACTCTGAATCTAAATCAAGCCAAGATAAGAGACACATTAATTTTTCAAGATTTTTTTAATGATTAGAGAAGACAGAAGATTATTTTTCTGTGGGAAATGGACTGAGTTATCACAGGGAGGAATGGACCTAGTTATTAGAGGAAGATCTTTTCGGACTTCTCGACCCCCTGTACTACATGTGGGTGTAACTATCCTGTACATGGCTCATAATTACCTATGCTGTATAGAATACAGTCATTTTTCATTCAAAGGATTTTCCATTATAAAATCTTAAAGGCAATATGAAAGGATTTTCCTTTGGTGATGTGTACATCAGAGGGAGCCAGAGGCACAGGGCAGAGGAGCAGCAGAGAGGGACCATCACTGTAGCAGCAGTTCCAGAACAAGCCAGCCAGTGATGAGAGGGTGGGACAGGGCGCACAAGTCTTCTAGCTTCAGACGTTAAAGCAAGGCAGTGGTTCGTATAATGGGTAGAGGTATCTCTGTAACACTCTCAGACATTTAGCTTTTCAATTACTTTTAGAAACCGATGTTGTAGAACAGAACTTTTCGCAGAGCTCTCTCTTCCTCTTGTCAGGCAACCGGTGTAAGTCGTTTTGTACCGTGGTCACCCCTCCGGTTGTGCACTGACATGAGTGTGGTGGTGTCTGCTGTGATGAATGTCTTGGTAGTGTGCTGGCGAGAGGAACATCTTTTCGGACTTCTCGACCCCCTGCAATCAGAAGTAGTTCCCCCCGCTTGAGAGGGGGTTGGTCTTGTGTCGTTAATCAGTCTCTCCCTAGAATTCACAGCTCCATGTTACCGGCACAAAAGGCCTTGAATAGGAAATGTCCAGGTGCAGCCAACAAGATGGACACTATCGCAGGATAGCAGCTTCAGAACTAGTCTTCAGATGTACCAAGAAGTTCTGTTTTCCCAGGGAGTACGGTAACAAGTCTCTTTACTGGAAGTCATTGTAATTCTGTACAAGCTTCAAGTTGCTTTGTTGGGTTGGGAGGGGACTGTGTATTCTTGACTCTTGCAGTTTAAGTTATAAGGGCCGCCGTTCCAAAATCTACATTAAATTCTACACCTACGGTTCATAAAGGAGGAATCCTTCACGTTCAGGTCTGTTGTATTTAAAAACTTCGTTTTTTAACAAGCATCACGTAAGGTCACTCAATTTATTCACATTTCTGATAAGTCCATAATTGGAAGATTTGATGGACCTTCATTGATTCTGACATTATCTGCGGTAAAGCTTTTGGTCAAGGATAACAATGGTCAATTCTACGATTACCTTGGGGGGGCATAGGGGGTGTTTCTTGTCTACCTCTTGTTTGATCTTGCAGAACAGTCCGAAGGAAGAATGCGGTCTACTTGAGACAACAAAGGAATCATCTCAACCAACATGCAGTTTGAACAATGGGATTCAGGTTGCTTTTTGATCAATGGATTGAAATGATTAGCCCTCAGCTGCTAGCCCTTGCGCAACTGTGCAGGTGGTAGGTTGCTCATATTAAGTTGTTGAAATCGCGCAACAGCCTTCCTCAGTAGCTGAGCTTTAATCTGAATCCTTGATGACCTTCGCAGAAGCCCCCCTCTCTGTTTGTGTGTGTGCCTTTTTCCTTTTCCCTTCGGTTTCTCAGGTTTAACTGCCCAAATTGTCTTTGTATGTCATCTGGGATGGCCTAACCTGTGTTGGAACACTGAGAATCCAGTCACATTAAGATCAAGAGCTGCAGGCTTGTCTTCCTAATACTGCATCACTTGAGTCTCATGGGTGCTAAGCTAAGTAATTTCGGTTCCCTTGATTTTTCTTTAACACGCAATGGCTTAAATGTGTAGCTCAACATGTTACATGCACATCAGCTCTGCATAACATTTTATTTGTAAATGGGGTATCATGCTTTGGGTAATGTTGGTGGGGGGGGGGGGGGGGGGGGTCTTAATCAGTCTCTCCCTAGAATTCACAGCTCCATGTTACCGGCACAAAAAGCCTTGTATAGGAAACGTCCAGGTGCACCCAACAAGATGGACACTATCGCAGGATAGCAGCTTAAGAACTAGTCTCCAGATGTAGCAACACGTTCTGTTTTCCCAGGGAGTGCGGTAACAAGTCTCTTTACTAGAATCATTGTAATTCTGTACAGGCTTCAAGTTGCTGTGTTTGGCTGGGAGGGGACTGTGTATTTGTGACTCTTGCAGATTAAGTTCTATGGGCCGCCGTTCCAAAATCTACATTAAATTCTACACCTACGGTTCATAAAGGAGGAATCCTTCGCGTTCAGGTCTGTGGTATTTAAAAGCTTCTTCTGGAAAAAGGTTTCCACTTTGAATTGTATTCACTCAGACAGTTGTCCCTCTAAGGCAGTTGTAATTAGGATAACTGTAATTACAGTGATTGTCCTGTAGTGTTGTACTGCTATTCGGTGAAGGGTATTGTGGGGAGAGGCTTTTTCCTTTGCATTTTTCAGTGAGCTGTGTCCTGTGCCCTTTCCAATACCCCAGATCACCAGGAACTCCTAACTCATTGTTTGTACAAGTTCCCTTGCGCATCAAGCATCACGTAAGGTCACTCAATTTATTCACATTTCTGATAAGTCCATAATTGGAAGATTTGATGGACCTTCATTGATTCTGACATTATCTGCGGTAAAGCTTTTGGTCAAGGATAACAATGGTCAATTCTACGATTACCTTGGGGGGGCATAGGGGGTGTTTCTTGTCTACCTCTTGTTTGATCTTGCAGAACAGTCCGAAGGAAGAATGCGGTCTACTTGAGACAACAAAGGAATCATCTCAACCAACATGCAGTTTGAACAATGGGATTCAGGTTGCTTTTTGATCAATGGATTGAAATGATTAGCCCTCAGCTGCTAGCCCTTGCGCAACTGTGCAGGTGGTAGGTTGCTCATATTAAGTTGTTGAAATCGCGCAACAGCCTTCCTCAGTAGCTGAGCTTTAATCTGAATCCTTGATGACCTTCGCAGAAGCCCCCCTCTCTGTTTGTGTGTGTGCCTTTTTCCTTTTCCCTTCGGTTTCTCAGGTTTAACTGCCCAAATTGTCTTTGTATGTCATCTGGGATGGCCTAACCTGTGTTGGAACACTGAGAATCCAGTCACATTAAGATCAAGAGCTGCAGGCTTGTCTTCCTAATACTGCATCACTTGAGTCTCATGGGTGCTAAGCTAAGTAATTTCGGTTCCCTTGATTTTTCTTTAACACGCAATGGCTTAAATGTGTAACTCAACATGTTACATGCACATCAGCTCTGCATAACATTTTATTTGTAAATGGGGTATCATGCTTTGGGTAATGTTGGTGGGGGGGGGGGGGGGGGGGGGTCTTAATCAGTCTCTCCCTAGAATTCACAGCTCCATGTTACCGGCACAAAAAGCCTTGTATAGGAAACGTCCAGGTGCACCCAACAAGATGGACACTATCGCAGGATAGCAGCTTAAGAACTAGTCTCCAGATGTAGCAACACGTTCTGTTTTCCCAGGGAGTGCGGTAACAAGTCTCTTTACTAGAATCATTGTAATTCTGTACAGGCTTCAAGTTGCTGTGTTTGGCTGGGAGGGGACTGTGTATTTGTGACTCTTGCAGATTAAGTTCTATGGGCCGCCGTTCCAAAATCTACATTAAATTCTACACCTACGGTTCATAAAGGAGGAATCCTTCGCGTTCAGGTCTGTGGTATTTAAAAGCTTCTTCTGGAAAAAGGTTTCCACTTTGAATTGTATTCACTCAGACAGTTGTCCCTCTAAGGCAGTTGTAATTAGGATAACTGTAATTACAGTGATTGTCCTGTAGTGTTGTACTGCTATTCGGTGAAGGGTATTGTGGGGAGAGGCTTTTTCCTTTGCATTTTTCAGTGAGCTGTGTCCTGTGCCCTTTCCAATACCCCAGATCACCAGGAACTCCTAACTCATTGTTTGTACAAGTTCCCTTGCGCATCAAGCATCACGTAAGGTCACTCAATTTATTCACATTTCTGATAAGTCCATAATTGGAAGATTTGATGGACCTTCATTGATTCTGACATTATCTGCGGTAAAGCTTTTGGTCAAGGATAACAATGGTCAATTCTACGATTACCTTGGGGGGGCATAGGGGGTGTTTCTTGTCTACCTCTTGTTTGATCTTGCAGAACAGTCCGAAGGAAGAATGCGGTCTACTTGAGACAACAAAGGAATCATCTCAACCAACATGCAGTTTGAACAATGGGATTCAGGTTGCTTTTTGATCAATGGATTGAAATGATTAGCCCTCAGCTGCTAGCCCTTGCGCAACTGTGCAGGTGGTAGGTTGCTCATATTAAGTTGTTGAAATCGCGCAACAGCCTTCCTCAGTAGCTGAGCTTTAATCTGAATCCTTGATGACCTTCGCAGAAGCCCCCCTCTCTGTTTGTGTGTGTGCCTTTTTCCTTTTCCCTTCGGTTTCTCAGGTTTAACTGCCCAAATTGTCTTTGTATGTCATCTGGGATGGCCTAACCTGTGTTGGAACACTGAGAATCCAGTCACATTAAGATCAAGAGCTGCAGGCTTGTCTTCCTAATACTGCATCACTTGAGTCTCATGGGTGCTAAGCTAAGTAATTTCGGTTCCCTTGATTTTTCTTTAACACGCAATGGCTTAAATGTGTAACTCAACATGTTACATGCACATCAGCTCTGCATAACATTTTATTTGTAAATGGGGTATCATGCTTTGGGTAATGTTGGTGGGGGGGGGGGGGGGGGGGGGGGTCTTAATCAGTCTCTCCCTAGAATTCACAGCTCCATGTTACCGGCACAAAAAGCCTTGTATAGGAAACGTCCAGGTGCACCCAACAAGATGGACACTATCGCAGGATAGCAGCTTAAGAACTAGTCTCCAGATGTAGCAACACGTTCTGTTTTCCCAGGGAGTGCGGTAACAAGTCTCTTTACTAGAATCATTGTAATTCTGTACAGGCTTCAAGTTGCTGTGTTTGGCTGGGAGGGGACTGTGTATTTGTGACTCTTGCAGATTAAGTTCTATGGGCCGCCGTTCCAAAATCTACATTAAATTCTACACCTACGGTTCATAAAGGAGGAATCCTTCGCGTTCAGGTCTGTGGTATTTAAAAGCTTCTTCTGGAAAAAGGTTTCCACTTTGAATTGTATTCACTCAGACAGTTGTCCCTCTAAGGCAGTTGTAATTAGGATAACTGTAATTACAGTGATTGTCCTGTAGTGTTGTACTGCTATTCGGTGAAGGGTATTGTGGGGAGAGGCTTTTTCCTTTGCATTTTTCAGTGAGCTGTGTCCTGTGCCCTTTCCAATACCCCAGATCACCAGGAACTCCTAACTCATTGTTTGTACAAGTTCCCTTGCGCATCAAGCATCACGTAAGGTCACTCAATTTATTCACATTTCTGATAAGTCCATAATTGGAAGATTTGATGGACCTTCATTGATTCTGACATTATCTGCGGTAAAGCTTTTGGTCAAGGATAACAATGGTCAATTCTACGATTACCTTGGGGGGGCATAGGGGGTGTTTCTTGTCTACCTCTTGTTTGATCTTGCAGAACAGTCCGAAGGAAGAATGCGGTCTACTTGAGACAACAAAGGAATCATCTCAACCAACATGCAGTTTGAACAATGGGATTCAGGTTGCTTTTTGATCAATGGATTGAAATGATTAGCCCTCAGCTGCTAGCCCTTGCGCAACTGTGCAGGTGGTAGGTTGCTCATATTAAGTTGTTGAAATCGCGCAACAGCCTTCCTCAGTAGCTGAGCTTTAATCTGAATCCTTGATGACCTTCGCAGAAGCCCCCCTCTCTGTTTGTGTGTGTGCCTTTTTCCTTTTCCCTTCGGTTTCTCAGGTTTAACTGCCCAAATTGTCTTTGTATGTCATCTGGGATGGCCTAACCTGTGTTGGAACACTGAGAATCCAGTCACATTAAGATCAAGAGCTGCAGGCTTGTCTTCCTAATACTGCATCACTTGAGTCTCATGGGTGCTAAGCTAAGTAATTTCGGTTCCCTTGATTTTTCTTTAACACGCAATGGCTTAAATGTGTAACTCAACATGTTACATGCACATCAGCTCTGCATAACATTTTATTTGTAAATGGGGTATCATGCTTTGGGTAATGTTGGTGGGGGGGGGGGGGGGGGTCTTAATCAGTCTCTCCCTAGAATTCATAGCTCCATGTTACCGGCACAAAAAGCCTTGTATAGGAAACGTCCAGGTGCACCCAACAAGATGGACACTATCGCAGGATAGCAGCTTAAGAACTAGTCTCCAGATGTAGCAACACGTTCTGTTTTCCCAGGGAGTGCGGTAACAAGTCTCTTTACTAGAATCATTGTAATTCTGTACAGGCTTCAAGTTGCTGTGTTTGGCTGGGAGGGGACTGTGTATTTGTGACTCTTGCAGATTAAGTTCTATGGGCCGCCGTTCCAAAATCTACATTAAATTCTACACCTACGGTTCATAAAGGAGGAATCCTTCGCGTTCAGGTCTGTGGTATTTAAAAGCTTCTTCTGGAAAAAGGTTTCCACTTTGAATTGTATTCACTCAGACAGTTGTCCCTCTAAGGCAGTTGTAATTAGGATAACTGTAATTACAGTGATTGTCCTGTAGTGTTGTACTGCTATTCGGTGAAGGGTATTGTGGGGAGAGGCTTTTTCCTTTGCATTTTTCAGTGAGCTGTGTCCTGTGCCCTTTCCAATACCCCAGATCACCAGGAACTCCTAACTCATTGTTTGTACAAGTTCCCTTGCGCATCAAGCATCACGTAAGGTCACTCAATTTATTCACATTTCTGATAAGTCCATAATTGGAAGATTTGATGGACCTTCATTGATTCTGACATTATCTGCGGTAAAGCTTTTGGTCAAGGATAACAATGGTCAGTTCTACGATTACCTTGGGGGGGCATAGGGGGTGTTTTTTGTCTACCTCTTGTTTGATCTTGCAGAACAGTCCGAAGGAAGAATGCGGTCTACTTGAGACAACACAGGAATCATCTCAACCAACATGCAGTTTGAACAATGGGATTCAGGTTGCTTTTTGATCAATGGATTGAAATGATTAGCCCTCAGCTGCTAGCCCTTGCGCAACTGTGCAGGTGGTAGGTTGCTCATATTAAGTTCTTGAAATCGCGCAACAGCCTTCCTCAGTAGCTGAGCTTTAATCTGAATCCTTGTTGACCTTCGCAGAAGCCCCCCTCTCTGTTTGTGTGTGTGCCTTTTTCCTTTTCCCTTCGGTTTCTCAGGTTTAACTGCCCAAATTGTCTTTGTATGTCATCTGGGATGGCCTAACCTGTGTTGGAACACTGAGAATCCAGTCACATCAAGATCAAGAGCTGCAGGCTTGTCTCCCTAATACTGCATCACTTGAGTCTCAAGGGTGCTAAGCTAAGTAATTTCGGTTCCCTTGATTTTTCTTTAACACGCAATAGCTTAAATGTGTAACTCAACATGTTACATGCACATCAGCTCTGCATAACATTTTATTTGTAAATGGGGTATCATGCTTTGGGTAATGTTGGTGGGGGGGGGGGGGGTCTTAATCAGTCTCTCCCTAGAATTCACAGCTCCATGTTACCGGCACAAAAAGCCTTGTATAGGAAACGTCCAGGTGCACCCAACAAGATGGACACTATCGCAGCTTCAGAACTAGTCTCCAGATGTAGCAAAACGTTCTGTTTTCCCAGGGAGTGCGGTAACAAGTCTCTTTACTAGAATCATTGTAATTCTATACAGGCTTCAAGTTGCTTTGTTTGACTGGGAGGGGACTGTGTATTTGTGACTCTTGCAGATTAAGTTCTATGGGCCGCCGTTGCAAAATCTACATTAAATACTACACCTCCGGTTCATAAAGGAGGAATCCTTCGCGTTCAGGTCTGCGGTATTTAAAAACTTCTTCTGGAAAAAGGTTTCCACTTTGAATTGTATTCACTCAGACAGTTGGCACTCTGAAGGCAGTTGTAATTAGGATAAGTGTTATTCCAGTGATTGTCTTGTAGTGCTGTACTGCTTGTATTTGGGGAAGGGTATTGTGGGGAGAGGCTGTTTCCTTTGCGTTTTTCAGTGTGCTGTGTCCTGTGCGCTTTCCAATACCCAAGATCACCAGGAACTCCAAACTCATTGTTTGTACAAGAACGCTTGCGCTTCAAGCATCACGTAAGGTCACTGAATTTATTCGCATTTCTGATAACATTCATGTATAAGGCTGTGCATGGTGCAGTTTCAATTTGTATGAAATGCAGTGCAAATATGTTGCAGTAGTTTATATTGCTATTGGGTTTGGTTGGGTTTATCCCTGCACTTCTTTTCACAGAAATAAGAGTGCGAGACTGGCTCAAGAACGAGTAAAGGCCTCTAACCTGGAGCATGTAGTAAGATGCTGGCTTTACTTATCTTAATGAACTTCTGCAATGTTGTAGTTGAAAAACTACATCTTGGAACTGGTTTTATGTTAACCTCCAATAATTAGTAACAATAATACTTTACTAGCATTTCTCCTCGGCCACAGGGCCTCCTGCCCGAGAGAAATCCCCATGTGGTGATATAATATATAGCAGCCAGGTGCTGAGTGGTTTTCTTTTCCTGGGGGAACAAAGTTTTGGCTTTGTTCCTCCAGGTTTTGCTTTTGCCCTTATTACAGCAAAAACAAAAAAGCAAAAGACTCCGGTGGTGGCACTCCTGACTTTGTCAGGACAGGGTTCAATTCCCTGCGGTGTCTTGCTTTTAAGAATGCTGTGCAATGGGGTGCAAAAAAAATTGGAATGAAAGTTGGTCCCATTTTGAATTTGTAAACCACAAGATTTGGTTGTAAACAAGAAGATATGTAAATGATCAAAGTTTTCGTGTGTCCCAGTCCAGTTTAAATTCTTAGAATTTCACATTATTTACTACTTATTTGCATTTAACTGTGTGAATCAAAGATGACAGATTACACCGTGGGTAGAAGGGCTTTTTTAAAATTAGTTAACTGCACAAGATTGCAAATGTCTTTTACGTTGCACAATGACAGCTGAGAATAAAAGAGTACATAAATATCTACTTTCTTTTCTTTTTGTCAGTATAGCCCTAAATGAATGATGTCATTAGTCTGACTTTGGCAACATGACAGCTTAGCAAAGTGCCACCAAAAAAACATTTGTGCATCGGTGATAACTTGGGGGTCATCATAATGACATTGTTTACTTGGATTGTACCTGTATCTTAGATCCCATTCCTACAAAATTACTTAAAGAAATTCTGCCCCTAATTGATAGTTCGTTACTTAATACAATCAATCTGTCATTATCATCAGGTTATGTACCACAGTCTTTTAAAAAAGCAGTAATCCAAAAACCCACCATAGACCCAGAGGTTTTAGCCAATTACAGACCAATATCTAATCTCACCTTCATGTCTAAAATCTTAGAAAAAGTGGTAGCCAATCAGCTGTGTGAGTTTCTCCAGGAAAATAATATATATGAAGACTTTCAGTCTCGGTTTAGATCCAATCACAGTACAGAGACAGCCTTGGCAAAAGTCACTAATGACCTTTTAATAGCCTCAGATCAGGGACTTGTGTCTGTCCTCGTTCTGTTAGATCTCAGTGCAGCATTTGACACAATTGACCATCAAATTTTATTACAAAGACTCAAACAGTTGATTAACATTAATGGAACCGCCCTTAAATGGTTTAAATCGTACTTTTCTGATTGCTCCCAATTCGTGCAAATTAATGATGAGTCATCTCTGCGCACCAAAGTAAACCATGGTGTTCCACAGGGCTCTGTGCTCGGCCCAGTTTTATTCTCATTATATATGCTTCCACTAGGAAACATTATCAGGACACACTAGGTAAATTTCCACTGCTATGCGGATGACACCCAGTTATACTTATCAATAAAACCTGAACAAAGTAATCAATTAACTAAACTTCGAGCATGTCTCAAGGACATAAAAACCTGGATGACCTGCAATTTTCTCTTATTAAACTCAGACAACACAGAGGTTATAATACTTGGCCCCAAAAACCTTAGAGATACATTATCTAATGATATAGCTGCGCTAGACGACATTGCCCTTGCTTCCAACAAAACAGTCAGGAACTTGGGAGTGATCTTCGATCCTGATTCATCCTTTAATAGTCACTTAAAACAAATTTCTAGAACCGCCTTTTTCCACTTGCGTAATATCTAAAAAATCAGACATGTCCTTTTGCAAAAAGATGCAGAAAAACTAATCCACGCCTTTGTTACATTGAGACTTGACTATTGTAATTCATTATTATCAGGCTCCAGCAGTAAGTCGTTAAAGACTCTACAGCTTGTCCAAAATGCCACAGCACGTGTCCTGACGAGAACAAAGAGAAGAGAGCACATTTCTCCAGTATTAGCATCGCTACACTGGCTTCCAGTTAAATCTAGAATAGAATTTAAAATTCTCCTCCTCACCTTCAAGGCCCTTGATAATATAGCGCCTTTTTACCTTAAAGAGCTGTTAGTACCTTATAAACCCCCTAGAGCACTCCACTCCCAGAATTTAGGACTACTGTCGTCCCTAAAGTCTCTAAAAGTAGAGTAGGAGCCAGAGCTTTTAGCCATCAAGCTCCTCTGCTGTGGAATAAACTACCACTTTCAGTTCGGGAGGCAGACACCATCTGGTCGTTCAAGAGTAGGCTCAAAACCTTCCTTTTTGATTAAGCTTACAGTTAGAGCTAATTAGTGCGGCAGAACGTAACTTGTTCTATTTAATAACACATGACACACGGAGCTTCTTTTTCCAGCTTCTCCTTCCTCTTCTCCATCCCTATCCCCCTTCCCCGGAATCCCTTTGCTTTATCACCCGCAGATCCAGGGCCTCTGTGGCCGCACCATGGATTGCGGTTTGTGAATCGCGCACCGGGGGTCGCGGTGGTGGACCCAGTGTGGCGGATTCTGTGTCGTGTGGGCTGATCGTGGTGGTGGTGGCGGACCCTGTGTCGCGTTGGCATCGGGTACGGGCATTGGACCAGGACCACGGCGGCGGCTCGTGGTGGGCGGCGGTGGACGGTGACTGAGGACTGGAGTGGCGTTCTGGTCTGGATGGTGGATCGTGGTCCTGCTGGTTGCTGACCATGGACTGTGATTGCTGCGGGACTGCTTGGCATGGATACTTCGGGATACTTACCCTCATCAAATGCTGCTAGAGACTTTAATCTTTAATCTTGAAGACTTTAATCTTGATGATGTTTTCCTGCACGTGGCATCTATTGCACTTCTGTCCGTCCTGGGAGAGGGATCCCTCACATGTGGCTCTCTCTGAGGTTTCTACGTATTTTTACCCTGTTAAAAGGGTTTTTAGTAGTTTTTCCTTACTCTTGCTGAGGGTTAAGGACAGAGGATGTCACACCCTGTTAAAGCCCTATGAGACGAATTGTAATTTGTGAATATGGGCTATACAAATAAAATTTGATTGATGGATTGATTGATTGATTGATTGATTGATTGATTGATTGAGGGGCCTTCAGACATTTGTTCCCAACGAGTTTGGATTATTCATTTTATGGAACACATTTGGCAGAAGTCCTTTTGTTGGGGAACTAAGTGGTAGAGTAGCAACATTTTTAACAGTGAAATGCCCAATTGGTAAAGGTAATCTGTAAAAACAAGGTATTACCATATCAAAAATAGAAATAAACAAAATAATGACAGTTCAATTTAAGCTGACAATGTTGAGCATGCCTTAAAAGTAGACCTTGTCCGAGGGTGATGCAAATTATATTCTACTATTCCACGATATTTTGAAAGTGCAGGATGCCTAATATCATCTGGCAAAGTGATTGCTGATGAAAATTTATCTTACAGCTAACTCGTATGCATTTAAAATTTGTGTTGCTAAATGTACCTTTTCTCCAATAACATAAAACTAGAATAATTAATAAATGGATGCTAACATTGTTCAGATTTTTAAACACTGGCAGTGGCATATATAAAAAGAACACAACAGTAATCCCGAAATGTGGTTGTCAAACGATCGTATAAAGGAATAATTGGGGCTTGATGTTTTACCATAAAACTTAATGAAAGATAAGAAAACACAAATAGCTTTTCTTCTTTGTTTATTCTGTGGTATAAAGATTTTCATATCTGAAATTATAAATACAGATGCAGTCTGTGAAAGGCTCATATCAGCCAATATCATCAGCCAACCAATTTAACGGCCAGTCTCTACATGAAACCTCTAACATTTTAGTTTATTTAGTCCCAAAATTGAATAAAACAAATTGCCTCAAATCAAATGGCAAACAATCAGTGAGTTGTGTTTTGAGCCTATTTGCTTCACAGCTGTGGAGCAAGAGTCAGAGGCCCTTAATCTCAATCTCATTATCCTACATGTTTTATAAATGTTATTATTATTTAAAAAGTCATTATTAGACCTACATATCGTTTTTCGTGACATTGCACGTTACAATATTCAGGATTTGATGTAGATGTAGAAATTCGGATCAATTTTAATACACAGTTTAATAAGATTTTTTATATTTTTACTGACACCAATTTACTGCGGAACTAAAGGGCAGAAACACGTTTCCCACGGAGCCATATCACATCCGTGCTACATAGCAGCTAGCCTCCAACAGCCCTCCGTAGTGTTTGATGAGGTGTGGAGGAGGAAATAGGAGATGTGGTCCTTTTTCGCAAGGGATCCTGTCAAAGACTTCGCTTATGAACTTCTTCCAGACGCCCAGGAGAAGTCTGGAATATGGACTTTACACCGCGGGAAGAGGAAGGTAAAAAGAGGCAGACCGCTGCAGAGCCTCCGCTAGCGGTTAGCTTCAGCTCGCTTCATTGTGGAGGCCTGTCAGTCAGTAAGCTTGTAGTTATGTTGTCAGGTGTCGTACTGACGTGTTTACAACATCAATATGTCCACGTCGGTGTGAATGTCTGCCTCGAGATAAATGTTGCGCTCGCGCTGCTTGTGATCAGTTCTCAGACTTTGTTTACCCGCTTGCACACACAGACACGTATTTGTCGCCACGTCACCCGGTTTTAACCGAGTTATCGCCTCTTATCCAATCCCTGTTCCGACTGAAGCTTCAACTCAACAGGGGACGTTTCTCATCGACGACTGACAGCACCTCACACAACCCACTGTGAGAACCCTGCGTTGGGAAGCTGAATCTAGACAGCCGTCCTCACAGGGCTGCACAATGACAGCAAAAATAACAACTTCCTGTTTCTATCGTCCTGATCCAGCTCATTTAAATATGACGTAGTGACACGAGGCAACTTGATTTGGTTACAGAACATAATAAAAAAACATGTTGAAAAACTGTCAATTTAATTTAAATGAGTAATTTAATTTAAAGGAGTGATTCATGTGCCCCATCCTGTCTCCTCAGACCAATGGAGAGCCGGTGTCTGTGTTTGTGTACGACTCGGCTCAGGGTACAGAGCAGCAGACACAGCTGGCCAAGGCTGCGTTCAAGCGTATGAAGACCCTGCGACACCCCAACATCCTGGCCTATGTGGATGGATTAGAGGTTTGTGTGTTTTTTGTGTGTGTTCGTTTGCACCATTGCGTCATCAATTCTGCACGC
This sequence comes from Pleuronectes platessa, assembly GCF_947347685.1. NCBI lineage: Eukaryota > Metazoa > Chordata > Actinopteri > Pleuronectiformes > Pleuronectidae > Pleuronectes > Pleuronectes platessa. The sequence goes on from NC_070633.1 coordinate 15,623,871, forward strand.
TGCCACTGTCTGTAATGCCTTTTAAAGGGATAGTTTGAGGGGTTGGCGAAGTGTTTGAGTCCACAAAACACTTTAGGAGTTTCAGGGGTAGGCAGTGACCTCTTCTGCAGACTTAATAAAACAACAGAAAAAAAACACAACATGCCTCCTTAGTGCACGTGTGGTGTCATCCAAGTGTTTGCAAGCCCAGACATTCCTATTCGGCTCGAAATGAGGTAATTTACTTTGTGTTTTAAGACTAAAAGTCCACTGCTGGACGTAGCAATTGAACGCACCTTCAAGGAGGCTGTCAACATGGTGTAAATGACGTTGCTTCGAGTCGAATTTGAATTTCGGGGCTCACAGACACTTTGATGAAACCACAGAAGCAGTGTGGAGGCATTTGATCTCTTATACGTCTAAAGAAGTGGTCACCAGTTACTTCAATTGTATTGGATTCGGATGCAGCGCTGTTTACCCCTGAAACTACAGATTTTTTGGGGGGACTCAAACACTTCAAAAACACCCACCCCTCCATCAGCATAGTGCTGAGTAGGAAATCAGTGAATTTTATTTTTTCGCTGAACTATCCCTTTAAATATAATTATTTGTGTCTCATCTCCACCATCTGCTCTTTTCTGCATGTTTACAGATTGGGGTGAGTCTGAATATTCCACCTTAGGCCTACAATAGTTGTAGTGAATAGTATGCTTAATATTTTCAGCTTCTTGCGCTGTTTCCTCAGCTTTTCTGCTCCACCAGATTATAATTGGATCATACATTAAATCAAATTATTAATTATTATTAAGAACTAGTAATCTGTGCATCAACACCAATGATTTGTCAAGAGAATTTGAACCGTATATTGAAATAAAATAGCTTCCATATTAAGTTTCTTCCTTCTTGTCTGTGTTTGTGCGTACTCATAATTCAGAAGATGCTGACCACTGAATAAACAGCCTGAAACTGAGTAGCAACGAAGATGTTTACCAACTCCTTAACATAGTATGATTCCTTACATCAAGTCTTTTTAATTGTTACTGTTTGTACACGACCTTGTAGTTTTTCACTTGCTGTAGTTGAATAATAATTCAGCCCTAGCTTTTATAGCCTTTTAATAGAAACCTGTTGAGATGAATTAGCATTGTTTTCTGTAACATTGTTGCATTGAATAAATGGACAACTGACACACTATTAATTCAACTATGATATTTTGGTGTGTTTTGTATTTCTGTACTTTCTTTTTCATTATTGAGTTTTTTGACAGTGATGCTGGTCCAACAAAATAGCTATTAAATCCCAGTTACTCTTCTCTGTGGTTGTTACAGACAGAGAAGAGCCTTTACCTGGTTACGGAGCAGGTGACGCCCCTGACAGTCCACCTGAAAGCCCAGGCAGAGAAGGGCGGTTCCGGGGAACTGGAGATCTCCTGGGGACTGCACCAGATAGTGGTAGGGATGGGACTTTGTGCCAGTTGATACTTTCAGATGAGCTGTAGTTTTGCCATTTCTGTCACTGTCCTCCTCTGGCCCTCTCTCACTGTTTATCTGTTTAATCTACCTTTGCCCCGTCTCACAGAAAGCTCTTAGTTTCCTGGTCAACGACTGCCACCTACTTCATAACAACTTAGGTGTCTGGTCTGTTTTCGTGGATCGTGCTGGAGAGTGGAAACTAGGGGCCCTCGACCATGTGGCCCCTGAGCAGGGCGACCCAAGCGGGGTCTCGCTTCCGGCACCGAAGGCTGTTTACCCAGACATGGAGAAATATGACCCCCCAGAGTTGTCCAACAGCACTGGAGAGAAATGGTAAAAGAGTATTCTCAATAATCTCAAAGTGAGAAGAGCTTGTCAGAATAATAATATGTTACTCCTGAATAAAAAGGGAGGAGTAATAGGAATATTTGGAGAAAGTGTAGAAATGGCAAAGGAGGTTTAGGACGAGGTAAAGATCAATGAGTGAAGTGTTGAGTAGATGATGGTAAACCTGACCCTGGTCTCTGCATTTTGAATGCACTATATTCACGTCTTGCAGGGCAGGAGAAGTGTGGCGTTTAGGCTGCCTGATCTGGGAAGTATTCAATGGGCCACTACCTCGCACCTCCTCCCTTCGTTCACTGGGAAAGGTACGTCACCTTGAGTTTCTTTGTAATTACTTGACAATTGTTATGGGTTCAATGAAATATCTTTTTAGATCCTCTAAATATTCTTCCATACAAATGTAGGAAATACATTTAAATGGATGCTTGTTTCCATCCATTACTGATTATTAGGTGTTGGTTCATGTAGATAAACAACTGGTGGCACTATTTGTACTGGCAGTTTCCATCAAACAGTTGCGGAAGAAGAGAGCACGGCAAGATGATGCAATAGAAAGAGCACCGGTTTAAATCTCAAGCGGAGAAAAAATGTAAACAACATGATGTAAATATGGTATTTCTATTTATTTAATGTATTACAACTTTTTTGACAATATCCATAATTTAGCCATGAACAGGATCATAATTAGAATTTGTGGATCAATATGAATATGTTTACATGCTGTAATGTTTAAAATATGCATTGTTCTTCTCAAACGGTACATTGCCTTTTTTTAGCTGTGTGACGGAATATATCGGTTTGGTGTCTTTTCCCGCCTCCCAAAAAGTTCAGTGTGCACTGATTGGTCAGCTGGCCCTCGCTTGTGTGAATGGGTGGCCGTGCGTCAGAAATGCCACACCCCTTACCTGTAGCTGCAGTAACAATAGCAGTGATTCCGCTGTGCTATTTTGAGCTAAACTAGCCAGTAGGACTTGTTACGCATTACCCGGTGACATGCAAGTTGATGCATTCCAGCAAGGTGTTTCAGGCTCTTCAGGTTCTTCAGGTGCAGTGAGCTCTGTGCCCTTTTTTTTCCCGCAGACTATAGAATTTGCATTTTATATAGGGAAACAACGAATAGCATAGTATTAGCATTATTTGTCTCTTGCCTCACGACAGCCACTGTGCATAATGATTTAATAATTAAGTCGTTTCCAATTATATTTTGTCGCATTTCTTTTTTTATTAATACATCAACTTCCTCGCCCCAGCAGAGAATAATACCTTATATTTTGAGATTTTTTTGAGTCACCAAATACCACAGGATATATTTGCGCAACTTATAACGCATATAAAAACCTTTATTTCTGATCTAAAAAAAACGTGTTTGAAAAAAGAAGTGTTGAGACGTGTCATGTACAGAGTTGAGATCTCTCTTGTCACCTTCGTGTCTGCAGGTTCCAAAGGCCCTGGTCCCTCATTACTGTGAGCTGGTGGGGGCCAACCCCCGGGCTCGGCCCAATCCATCCCGGTTTCTTCAGAACTGCAGAGCCGCCGGGGGATTCCTCAGCAACAGCTTTGTCGAAAGCAATCTTTTCCTGGAGGAGATACAGGTCCACAGACTTGAACACAAGACATCAGAGCTACAGTCACACCCATTAGAACAGTCACAACCTACATTATTGTATACTAAGACAGAAACTGAAAGTAGAAAGTTCCTGTGGATTTATTCTAAAAGTTTAGAAGAATATAATTTAGACACAACATAAGAAAAAAAATTAACTCCAAGAAGCACTCCAACAATCAATTTAAGATGTTTCTTTGAGTTTATTTTTTCATTGTGTAAAACAATCTGAAAGCATAATTGATCAGTTTATATAATAACAGTGAAATTCAAAGTATAAAATGATCCTGTCTAGATCAAGGAGCCGGCTGAGAAGCAGCAGTTCTTCCAGGATCTGAGTGACAATCTGGACTCCTTCCCCGAAGACTTCTGTAAACACAAGGTTCTTCCTCAGCTGCTCACCGCCTTCGAGTTTGGCAGTGCGGGCGCTGTCGTCCTCACGCCACTCTTCAAGGTAAATCATCCCTGGGCAACTATGACAGCCTATGAAATATCAATGACTTTACCAGAGAATCTCCTTGCAGGTCAGAATATTTCCAAAGTAAAGCTTTAAAAAAGTAATTGTCTAAAATGAGTCAGAGTTATAAAATAGTAACACTGGTATTCATGTCTTAGTGCACACGTCTTTTCAGCTTCCTTATGTATGTCCTTTTGTTCCAGGTAGGGAAGTTCCTCTCGGCAGAAGAATACCAACAGAAGATTATCCCTGTCATCGTGAAGATGTTCTCCTCCACAGACCGAGCCATGAGAATACGACTGCTGCAGCAGGTGTGTATTAGAATGTGGATACAGAATACAAATTGAAATGATATTTGGGTGCAGTCATGTTGGCTGGGGTTTATACTTGATGCTTTTTACACGGGCTCGGCTAGGGTTCAGCAACAAAAAGTTGCTGCCTGAGCCGCACTCCAGTGTGTATTTAATATAGGCCTGTTTCATCTGCACCCAGAGAAGCAGTTTTAGCTTCATGCAGGACTTGAAGATATGTATTAATTTGGGGTTTTAGTTAGACAAAATGCTGTACAGGGAAATTAGTGTTTATTTTATTTCCCTCAGCTCTCCTATTTAACAAATGCAACTCTTGGATTTTATAGCCAGGAAAAAAAAGTAGAATGAAATGCAGTAGAATCATTTACAGTGTTTATTAGCCTATAGTAAAGGAGAAAATGCAGTAATTCCCTCTAACGTTGTTCCTTCTTTCTGTCCTTCTCTCTGTATCTCAGATGGAGCAGTTCATTCAGTATCTGAATGAGGCAGCAGTCAACGTCCAGATCTTTCCTCACATTGTTCATGGCTTCACAGACACAAACCCTGCCATCAGAGAACAGACTGTTAAGGTAGTTGGCACAACACAACCACATTGCAGAAGGAATTTTTGACTAGTATACTGGAGGTTTCAGCCTGCTATAGCCACCACTCTCCTTTTTCCCTTCTCTTCAGTCGATGCTGTTGCTGGCTCCCAAACTGAATGAAGCCAACCTGAACCAGGAGCTCATGCGTCACTTTGCCCGGCTTCAGGCCCGAGATGAACAAGGCCCAATCCGGTGTAACACCACTGTCTGTCTGGGCAAGATCGCCTCCTACCTCAACGCCGGGGTAAAGCACACCCACGCCACCATGCATCACTTCATTCATTTACAGCAACAAAAAAACACGAAAGAATCTGTTCAAATGGAAATACATGTTAATCCCTCCATTCACAGACTCGACAGCGTGTTCTGATCTCCGCCTTCTCACGAGCCACGAAAGACCCCTTCCCCGCTTCCCGTTCTGCTGGTGTGCTGGGCTTCGCTGCCACACACAACTACTACAGTGTAACGGAGATCGCTGCCCGCATCCTCCCCACCCTCTGTGCCATTACTATTGACCCTGATAAGAGCGTCAGGGACCAGGTAAACATGATATTACACAACACTGAATCAAAATTATTATTCATATAATTGTTCTTAACGTTATAGCATATTGAGTGCTTGAATATCAGCATCATATCATACATTTATTTTAAGCTCGTAGTTAATTACATTTTAACTGTCATTATCGTTGCATGAAAGAACACGGCTATGGTAAATACAGTGTTGTGATGACTACGCTCATGTATTACCTCCAACAATAACACAATATGTAAGCACTGCATGAGTCACATCTTCTTACCAGCAGAACAAGATAGACCCGTAGAAACTATATTTGTTTCTGTTAAGATTAAGAGGCAGATCTTCATTGATTCTTCAAGCAAGGGCAGATTAAAGATTCTACAGTGACAAACTGTGGCAGCTTAATAATGTAGGAGAGAAAATGATTCATTCCAGAGCAATGCAAAGGTAGATTATTTTTACTGATGACTTATCAGTTACTCTCCAATTTCAAACAATTCCTGGACGAGGCAGGGAAGTGAGTTTCAAATTTGCTGAGCTGGCTATGTGAAACCAGCTGTTTTTGATTTGGCCAAATCGTTTTTTGGCTTCAAACTTTTCTTACAATTGTTGCCTTATTTGTAAATATCCGTTTTTGTTTTTACTTGATCATGCTGATGTGTTTCTGCTCATGATGTGCTGTTGTCTTTCTCTATGTCAGGCATTCAAAGCCATCAAGAGTTTCCTTTCCAAGATGGAGATTGTGTCAGAAGACCCTTCCAAGCTGGCTGATATAGGTTTGTGGTCTGAGCTGCAGTCTGATCTTTTTTCTCTATACGATTGAGCAAAGAAAACGCATGAAATTTTATCTCGAGATTTGAAATTATGAGTTTCTCAGACCGGAGTTGTCTTAGAGTTTTAATTAATTAGCTCTGCAGAGGGTTACACAGTAGGCAACATGGCTCAGAGCGCAACCACGAGTAGTTAAGAAGGAGGGTTTTTATAAAATGTGATAAAAAGGAAACAAGACAGAAAGCAGGCAGGAAATGTCTGCTCTCTGTCACTGCTCAAAAAAGATGAATCCAACCCAGCACACAGTTGAACAGATAAGGGTCAACAGGAGGTGAAATGACAAAGTAAGGGCAGGAACAATGTGCTTAGTGTGCTAAGTGCAAAGAAAACAGCAGGAAGACATTGATCAGTGGAATTATCCATTACAGATGATATGTTGTATATTATTATCTTTCTAAGTTAATCGGGGAAATAAGTAATAACAATAGGGTGACTCACTCACATAATAGTCCTAGTTTCTGAAATTCTAAAAACAAAAACTTGATATTTGTCTGTCTTGCAGAAAAGGATGTAGCGTCATGTGCTCAGCCTGCAGGGGCTTCCTCTAGCTGGGCCGGCTGGGCCGTAACTGGCATGTCCTCGCTGACTTCTAAGCTGATCCGCAATGCTCCAGGGACAGAGGGGGATGCAACAGCTGAGGGCAGCGAGCCCACTGACACCACCAGCCCAACTACTACCACAGACGCTGCTCCTGCACCTGGTAGTTATCAAACTTAGATAACTAGTTGAGAAAATGATGATCGGAGTGTGTCTTTATTTTGATCTTGAACTAAATTCCAGTCATTATTTATCCCAGACCAGCTAAGTCATAGATAGGATACCTGAAACGTTATCTTGTGTTGTTCTTCCTTTCATAGGTGAAGATGATAAACCTCCACAGGTCTCTCTGAGTCACCATGCTGCCTCTAGTCATGCGAACCAATCACAGACTGTTGAAGTAACAGACAAATATGATGAGCCAATAGGAGAACGCTGGGATGAGGAGGAGGAGGATTGGGGAAGTTTGGAGGTTGGATTTCACCACTTTTCACTGAAATAGAAAACTAAAAATGTTCATTTAGATACATGTGTGAACATAGGTTTGAGATCATACTGTTATGTAACTGACATATCAAATTACATGGATTTTTGACTTTCCTCAAAGGAGCCAGAGAAAGCTCACACAGAGCCCGAAGACTGGAACACTGACTGGTCATCATCCAAAAAGAAGGCTGGTGACCGACAAGTACGAGCTCTTTAATTTGGATAAATCACAAAATGCATTCACCTGTCTGTACGGACTTAATGTAGTCTATGTAGTTGTTTGTGTTCTCTATATGGTTTAAGTCTAAACATCAGTCTTTTATCGTCTCTTTAATATCTAGGTGGGCCGGTCGACCGCCCCCGTCACGGTGAAGAAGCAGAGCTCTGATTGGAGCAGCTCAGGGTGGGACGCTGACGACAGCTGGTCAAATGAGAAGGAAGGCCAGGGACAGAGCTCTGCTGGCGAAGAGGGCTGGGGTAACGACTGGGGAGAGCAGGAGACAGATACAACTTTGACCAATGAGACAATCAGCCTTCCAGAAGGGGTGCGGTTAGCTAGCGATTACAACTGGGACAGCAGCAGCGCATCGAAGGGAGCCAGTCACAACGACTTGTTCGCCAGTGTGTCCCAGAGAAACCCAGCCAGTGCTGCTGCTGCCACGGTGAGGATGGAGGAGACACAGACAAAGGAGCAAAAGGCAGACAGATTAAATTAGTGGTAAATAGAAAGAGATAAAAGAGCTGTGTCTATATTTATCTATTTCACAGGTTTAAAGTGTTCCAATGTACCATGTAAAATACTCACAATTGTCCAGTTCAAAAGAGTTAGATCAAATCTGTGTAACTAAACTATAGATGTCCATCACATATACTACATGGAGGTGAGGAGGAGGCAAATAATCAAAACACTTCTTTTTGCAGTTGTAAAGTGAAAGAAAGCAGATAAATTGAAAGATAAGAAGGTATTAGTAAGCTAAACAGAGCTGAGGGTCTCTTGAGGGTACGATGATTTCAGCTCAGTGTTTTCCTCTGGTCAGGCTGGAGGTGGCTGGAGTGCAGAGGCAACAGGAGACTGGGGAGCTGAGGAGACTTGGGAGTCAGTGGACGGAGCCCAGGGTAAGTTTCTCAGCTGTCCTCCCTTATACCTTACCATTTGCTGTAAAACATCACTGGACAGTTTTACCTATTTTCACATCTCCTATATTCACACTACTAATGCTTATCTACTCTTGGTAGATGGCTATTATTGTATGTCTTTGCCTTGAATTGCCTGTCTTTTGGGGGGGTCGGGTTTGCTGCCCAGGTCTCAGCAAGGCGGAGCTTTCCAAGAAGAAACGGGAGGAGAGGAGGAAAGAGCTGGAGGTGAAACGGGCAGAGCGCAAAGCTGCTAAAGGTCCTCTCAAATTGGGTGCACGCAAGCTGGATTGACGAGGATGCAGAGCGAGCGAGAGATGAGGTTGGGGACAGATAGGGATGAGCATGGATTGCTGATTGATCACTGATCCCAGAGCAGTGATGGAGGCTTGACATTCCACAAGTCAAGGACCAGAAAGAAGAGTCAGCTGTGAATACTGTGAAATGCTGCTGTAATGGAGGTTTCTAGGTTGAGATGGGGAAAATTAAACCCCTGCTGAGGACGAGGATTCTCAACGTTGAAGGACATGACAGATGACGGGTGATAATCCATTGCTCTATAAATGCAGGTTTGGTGATGGAGGAAAACAAAACCCAGAGAGACATGAAACAACACAGAGCAGTATTCTTTAGAGCAGAAGTGATCCAACAAAATGTCCACTCTTTTTTTTAATTATTCCTAACTCCTGCCGTTGTAAAGTATATGTATATAAATGGTGCATCTTGTCTTAAAATGACACAAAGAAATCATACCTTTTTTTTAACTGAGAGAAATATATAGTATATTTAGCAACATTTTAGAAGCAAACATACAATGGTACATAAATGTGCACACAAACACAACACACACAGTGGATATGAATGTTTTAGTTCAGCTTTCACTTAATTACAGATTGGAGACTGAAAATCAATCCATGCATGCACTTGTTCATTTGTGTCTTAGCATAAAGACTTTATTGATGTGCTGAGTTTGCTTTGGACATACAACACTATATGTTTCTGAACCGACCTGACCTGACCTGGGTCTTGTGACTGGTTTCAGATCAGAGAAGTGAGGAAATAAATGTCTGTGTCCACACGCCATTCCTTATGTCTCATGAGGTCAAGTGCAGCGGTGGAGGGGTTTTAAAATCCAATAGGTTTTATTTTGGGACCTATTGAAGTTCTTTTAGATGTATAATCCTAGAGATCTCCCTAAAATCCTTTGGGATTATGTGAGGATGTTAACGTGTCAAGTCAGTACTTGGTTTGATCTAGCTAAAGTTGAATCATCTTTTACTCTTTTTATTTGTGCCTTTATTTAATCGCAGGTCTGCTCTGCACATTTCAGAGGTGGACCTGAAATGTCTTAAACGTGGAAGATTCTGTCTTTCCAACAAACTTTCCAGTGTGGCCCCTAATATCTCCTGTCTGTGTTATATATGCAGTTGTACGGTCTGGTGTCACTTACAATACGACTTACTGTAAAGAAAAGCCCGCTGACACAATCAGTAACCATCACCACCAGAGCTAACGTCCTGGTTTGGGCTGGTCGGGTCAGAAACTATCCTGCATAATTGAGATGGCAGACGTGGTTTACAGAGTATCTCAATCATGTAGCATGTAAGCTGTTATTAAATAAAAAGAACAAAAGTAAACCTTTGCTTCTTGTTTACATTACACTTGTGTCATGGGTGTGATATACCAACATTATTCACTCTGACTTCTGATTAACCATGTTTGAAAATTGTATCAGTTGCATTATCTGAGCTTTTCATATATTAAGTCATTTAATATCTTAGCTGATGATGAATCACTGACGATTTCAAAGAATTTGAGGCACAAGAGGTGCTCGGCACCAACATCATCTGTTACAATCATTGTTAACACTGATGAACAAAACACTTTGAATCGTAAAAGATGTAACAATACTGTAGAGTACTGTAGAGATGTAACAGTCCCTAAAATGACTAACTATAATAATATAGTTGACAGTAGTAATAATAATAATTCTGGTGACAGGCTAATGGTAATAGCTAAGTACTTGTTGCAGAAGTGGAGTGAGAGACACCTGCAGAATCACAAAGGGGAAAAGCACAAACTACAGGAGAGGGAATACACAACATTAATGACAACAGATATTCGCACAAATGATTTTTCCTCTTTTTAATCATCAGAAGATGACAAATTTAGTAACACGTGATGTGACATGACATTAAAGTGCCCTTCCTGTGAGACGTTAACAACTTCATTGTTTGTTATATATTCTTCATCAGCAAACATCGGTCACATTTAGATTTAATAGCCACTATTACTTCTTCATGAGTAACTTTTACCAAACATCTTGTTTAAAAAAGTTTGAAAAAAAAGAATTAAAAAAACAACAATCACAATCTGTAGAAAAGATTTGAAAGTCATTTTCAAATTGTCTTCTTACATTATTTTTTTTTTTACATATTTCATCTTGGCACATTATTAAGTGAAAATCCCTATTTTTAGAAATGTTACAAAAAGTAAAAAAAAATACAGAGACCTGATCCAAACCAAACCGCCTTGCCTCAAACCTTACAAAAGGTGTTAGAGACAAATTTATGTAAAGTTAGGAAACAGGGTGAAAAAAGTAATCTGAGCTCTAGTTTGATTATAATAAGGGCCAGTTAGACTTTGCTGGTGATGAGTTTATCAGGGCACTGGTTCCGAACAGGCGACTTGTGACTCATCACTCTGTGTTTTTGTTCTCTCCTCTGAGGCCTCTTGCCAAAGCCAGGATGCCGAAGACTGCGAGTCCGGCCGCTCCCACTCCGAAGGCAACATTTGTTGCTGAAGTCACCTTTAGAGACAAACATGCATCTTTTATTAAGAAGTGACTTTTTCTTGACTTGCTTAACCCAAAATAAAAATATCCACATATTGAAAAATAATTTAACTTCCAGATTAGGTCTTATATATTTGTTTTGCTACATTTTATTCAAACAACTAAAGTGACATTTTTTGGTTAATATAATGGTCAGAAGAAATGTAGAAGTGTCTACTTTTTGAAAAAATATCCACTGGTTTTTATATCCTATAGATCTAAACAGTTGCTTTCAGACATGAACTAAACTCCAGAGAGTTTCCAGACATTCTCCTGAGGCTGTGTACATGTACAGTATGTGTGAACGCAAATATTTGACTGGAAGCCTCCGGACTTCCTGTGGAGTTTCCCCGGCCAGTCCCAATGTACAAAGTCTACAGAATGTCCGAATGATGTATGAACAAAGCGGGAGACACCGCGAATGTGTGGGTTCGAAGATGACGTTTCTAACACGCCACAGACACAAAAATAAAAAACCTCACGATTAATAAAAAGGTGCCATACACATGGAAGACACCGATGATGATGTAAAGATTTTTGGTGATAAGAGTGGTGATAAGATTGATGTGCTGTAAAGAAAAACGTGATCTTTGCAGTGGAATTAATACGTTACGTCCCAATTATGACAAGATTTCTGTGTTGTTTTGAACACGTCTGAGTGGAGAACCTCCTGCTCAGGGTCTATGTGTGAAAGTCAAACTCCAGAGAAAGTCCTCACCCTATTCTCCGGAGGTCATGTCTGAGAACAGTTTAAGTAATTTTTCCTTACTCTCTTCACCCTCCTCTGATCTCAAACCAAACCGGCTGGTCCCAAAAAGCGTCTTGTACATAGAAGACCATTTTGTCTTTACCTACCTGACGGGACACGTTTTTGCCGTAGCGTAGGTTGTTGACAAAGTGCTCACAGTTCCCGCTGACGATGGAGTACTGCACAGTCCTGCCCACCCATCCCATGGCCTCATTCGCAATGACAAAACCCAGACGGGGACTGTGCTCTCGGTCCAGGTCGTTGTTTACATGCCATTCGTCATCTCCCACTACGGCCCACAGGAACTCTTTCTTCACCAAGGCACTGTCAGCGAGGACGGACATCACACTGCTGGAGCCTACACTCGGGCCCTCACCTGTGAATAAAAAGGAATCAGTCACCAATTATTGATTTATCATCAGATCATGGTGATTTTTGTTCCAGACCATAGGCCTGACTAGGATTTGTGAGTCCAGGAGGTTGTGTGGCAGGACTTACAGGGTGGTGCCAAGTGAACGACGTAGCCATTGCCAACGTACACAGCCCAGTGCTGGTACATGGGACGGGAAATTTCAATCAAGTCCCCGAGCCGCAGTTTCTCCATATCCTTGGATTAGAACACACAGAAAAAAACTGTTTAACTTTACAGCAACGGCAGCACATTTGATCTGTCTGGACTTTCTGACATAGTCAGGGCTAAACAGAAAAAAAATACAGTATCTTAAATGTACTCAAATTAATAAGACATTGGACAGGCTATAAAGTTATTCAGTGCATAACAACCAATACTTGCTATAGCAAACACTAAAACAGCAAACAAACAGCTTGATGGAGTGATATTAAACTGTATTCTGAGTTAAGTTGAAGTAATAGTTTCCAAACCAGAGTTGGGGCCATTTTGTCTGTAAGTCTTGGACCAGTTTTGACTTTCAGCTTCTGCAGGAAGAAATGATTTTATTGGCCAACATATCAGCACATCACATGAGATCAAATGTGTCAGGTCAAAAGCACACGAGTCTATAAACAGATCAGTGTTTCACGGATGTAGTTCATATTTTTCCTATTGAGGCTGGCCTTTACAAGGGGCCACAATAGGGTGTTGACATTCATAATGAAACTGAAAAGGTGAATAGCAAAGAAATGAGTCAACCAAAGCTTGATTGTTTCATTTCATTTTCGCTTTTTTCCCCTTTCGTTTCTCTCCTACGTCCTTTTTCCGGGATTTCATAGTCTCGGACAAAGGACGTGGGTTTTCATCTTAGGTTGTCATCCCTTGTTTTCATTTGAGGGGAGATTAGAAACTTAGGTGCAGCCTGCAATGTAAACACAATCAATCACGGTCTGCAACAGTTGGTCTCTGAACATTAAGAACCTTCATGAAGGAGAAGGCGTTTACAACAGGGTTTTGGAATTTGTGTGCTGACCGCATTTATCATGAATGACCTAAAATAATAAATAAAAATAAATAAATAAATAATAAATGAGACTGAAGATGCTGTTATTTAGACACAGTAGAGTGAGTATACATGTGTCGGTATCATGTCAGATAGTTTGACAGTTTTAGCGGACAAATGAACAAATATTATGCGACCGAAAAGCGTCGCACTGAGCTGCTTGTTGTCAGCTGATCGGCGTCGATGGTTATAAATAACAACAGCGGTGACGTTACTTCACGTTAAAACCCGCGACGTCACGAGATCTACGGTCGTGTCCGGACATCTTACCTTCTGACGGTGACTCCTGCTCCGCTGAACTGTACTGTCCACGTCAGCTCAGCGGCACCGGCACCGACAGACGACTGGTTGTGTCAGTCCGATGCACCACCACTCCTACAGCCAGCCCGTGACCTTCACAATAAAACCAGTTCGCTCCTTCTTCTGCTCCTCCTCCTTCTCCTCCTCTTCTGCATCATCATCGTCATCTTATTATTATTATTGTTATTATTAGGTACACCTGGTTAAAAATAAAGCAGTCTGAAGCAACAGTCCAACAATACAACTTCCCTGACCATTATGATTTTTTGTGAAACTTTATTTTGTAGGCTGCAGTTCACAATAAAAGCACATTATTTAAAAGGTTCTGTATTCGTTTTGATAGATGGAATATAAAGGGAAGACACATAAATACAGGATATGGACATTTTGAAGTCTTCTCGGAGGAGAACAGTAAGTACACTAGAATTAATCAGAATGTCACCTCTGCCAAGGCCCAATAGTTCCCTTAAATTCAATAAAAATTCAAGTCACATCCAATTGCACATGCTCACAAAAGCCGGTTCCCTAAATGTGCCTGAGTTCATCCGTCAAGATGTGTGAAATCAGAGAAATTCAACAATGCAGAATCTCAAAAGACTGTGTTAAAAAAAACTGGATCCTGATCCACACCAAAATGTGATCATCACATCCGTCACCACGTTCCCAAGCACTTACGAGATTCAAACAAACAAACAGACCATGAAATAAACGGAGCAGAGATGAAAACACCACCTCATCGGTGCAGTTATTAAGTCACCACCACTAGGTGTCGACAGTGACGCCACTCGCCTGTGTCCGGTGTCTTCTGTTGGCAACGAAGAAGTCCCATCTTCCGGCTTTGTTGCGCCCTTTCGCCGTGGTAGTGATCTGATATCAGGGCAGAAAAACTAACAAAAACAGCCTCAGTTGTTGACGTCGAAGCCCCGTGAGCCGAGAGGAGGTTAATGTGACGCCTTCATGTTGAAAGACCAAACGATGTCTGTGGTGTTCGACGGGAGTCCGTTGAACGCGATGCAGAGCTCTCACGCTCACAGCCCGCAGAGCGCCCTGAGGTGAGTGCTGCTGGAGGAGCAGACCCTTCACACAGTCACTGTCTGTGGCTTCATGTCTGTAGACGACGATGTGAGACGTTTAACCTGTCACCCTGTTGATCTGTAGAGCCACCTCACGCAGAAAGTATTCATCAGATTATCCATTATGCATATAGTCGAGTGAAGGATTTATAGAAAAGCTGTGTTACCATCATGAAATGTCAGAGACTAAAACAACTTGGAAAAGCCAAATATAACATATTAATGTTAAGTTTATAAATCGAATATGTTTGTTTAGGCTGCAGTTAAGTATCGTTTCCATTTGTATAGATAGTTAATTCATATATCTAGTTGCCATAACCTTTCTGGTTAATATAATCATCTTCTTAAGTTGTCAGGAAAATACTGATAAACAACTGTCAAAACTTCAGAGATCCCTCATAGTGATGTCAGCAAAATGTTTTCTTTGCCAAACTCAATACCCAGAAACCACAATATTGATTTGATAAAGATATAAAACCGTTAAAAGCATCAAAGCCATCAAAATGTGAAATTTGAAAAGTTGTGGACAGCATGTGTCATTGTAGCACAATAAATAACTTCATTGTCAATCCGCTGCCAAACTGTTTATTGTTATATTTTTTGTATTTCACTCAAATTGCTACATGTCTTATTGTTTGATAAGCAATTTATCTCTATGTATATGAGAGCTAAAGTATTTTATTGACTAGGCACTAGAGAGAAAATGTATTCATTAGATAGTGATTGTCTAACAACTTAAAATATATATAATACATATATACTCAGTAGTACTTTCCCCACTGTTTCACACTTCATAGACTAATCGATTAAAAGACAAGATAATCAATAACAAAAACAATTGTTTGTTGTACCCCTTCAAATTACTATGAGTATGTCCGTCTTTCTTGTTGTTAATGTTGCATAAATACATTACAGACAAACACAACTCTGTTGATACCTTTACACTCATCCTATCTGTGTTTGCTCTAGTGCCCAGGAACTCTCTCAGGAAATCAAGTCCTTTATCAGTGGCGTTGACACCGTTCAGGGCCGGAAGCTCAGTGTCCGGGAACACGCCCGCTGTGCTGTCCGGCTGCTGCGCTCGGTCCCGGCCTGTCGAGGTGCCGTTCTGGAGCATCTGAGGGGTGTGTACGACGAACATGTGTCCGCCTTCCTGCACAACCTGGAGACCGGGGGGGAGGCCAGCGCTGGAGTCAGTTCCAATCTGGAGGACATCATAAAGGTGGGATATACATGTGACTTCTAATGAAACAAGCATTTTTACTCCTCTTTGAAGAGATATTAATGTTTGCTTGCATCCATCAAGTGAGGTGTTTTCGTATAGAAGAGAATCATATTTACGCCCTCTCCCAATTCTTCTCCCTTGGCCCTACCCCTAGATATGAAGTGCCCTCACTGGGAGTGCTCCCTTCTTAACAGAGCCGCAAGGGAGAAATTGACACACCACTCCCTACGTCATCAGCAGCTAACCACATTATTACAGGGATAAACAATATCAACAACCGTTTTCAACCAACATTAAAAAAGTGACAAATCTGACAACTGCAGGACAAACCACACAGATTAATCTATTGATCAGTCAGCGTGTTAACATCGGTTATTTCAATATAAGGTTAATCCCGTCAGTAGAAACTTCTTCCCTAGACTGAAAACATTATCACATGAGTGGTGAAGATCTTTTTAAAGTTCATATATGAGACACTGGAGTAACAAATAGAGAAATGGGACAACCTTACCCTTTCACAGCCACGTGCATAACGCAGGGGTCAAAGTCACTTAAAATATGAAAAATTTATGAAATTCTTAAGAACATGGTCTAAATTCCTTCTGTTTGTCTGTAGGAGGTCCATGGCGTCCTATTGGAGTTCATCCGGCTCAATCCCCGGGCCTGGGCCCCCCTGGTTTCTTCCTGGGCTGTGGACTTGTTAGGGCAGCTGAGCAGCAAGCATGCTGGCCGCAGAGTGGCCCCCCACTCCTCCAGCCTCAATGAGCTGCTCCAGCTCTGGATGTCCTGTGCTGCCACCCGGTCCCTCATGGAGGCCTACTCACAGTGTTTGGCGGCCATGCTGGCGTGGTGCCCTGATGCCTGTGTGGATGCATTGTTGGACACCTCGGTTCAGCACTCCCCGCATTTTGACTGGGTGGTGGCTCACATTGGCTCTGCCTTCCCTGGTACTATTATCAGCCGAGTCCTGGCATGTGGACTGAAGGACTTCTGCTCTCATGGTGCCAAGGACCAAGGGTTAATGGTGATGGGAGTGGATAAAGGAAGCAGAGTTCCTAAAATTGGCTCAGTGGTGGGAATCCTAGGGCACCTTGCAGCGCATCACTCAGACAGCATCAGGAAGGAGCTCCTCAGGATGTTTCAGGAGAGCCTGAGTCCATCAAGCCCCCTTTCCCCCGCTTCATCCTCCACCTCCTGGGAGAGTTCCCCTCAACTTCGTCGAGCTGCAGTACCGTTTCTGCTGCAGCTGGCTGCAATGTCGCCCAACCTCTTTGGTGCTGTGTCTGCAGAGCTGGTAGAGCTGTTACGCCCCCCTGTCCTACTCCAGCTGCAGGCCTTGCTGCAGGGCCTCCCCAGAGAGGAGCTGGATAACATGCTGGGCCTTGCTGTCCATCTCATTAGCCAGAGTCCGTCAGGAGGGGCCCGGGTCCTCCGTTTTTTGGCGGACACTGCGACTCCAGCCTCTGTCATCATATCTGGCCCAACACCCTCCCCTCATGAAGGAGTCAGAGAAGGTTGTGATCGCCTCCTCCAGATGCTGCTTCTGCATCTCCATAAACTGGTTTTCAACCGCTCGGATGGAGTAGAAGGAAAATCTCATCACTCAGCTTCATCTCAACCTCAGAGGGTCATCCCCTTCTTGGAGGAGCTGCAGTCTCATGTGGGTGAGCTCTGTGCTGAGACGCTGCGCCTGGAGAGAAAACGTCATCTCTGGCTGCACCAGCTTCTGTGTCTGCTTTCAGTCTATGGGGGTCCCCGTGTGGCCACCGAGGCCCTCTGCCAGCTACTCACACAGGCCCGTAACCCAGAGGAGCTGGCTCTGGCCTGGCAGCTTCACACCACGCTCTCCTCCTGCATGGCGGGACTCGTTCCCGCTGCAGTGACTCGCTGTGTGGCCCAGATCCACACACACATTCTGGGGCCCCGGCAGCTGAGGCAGCTCCTGCTTAACCTGGCTGCAGCCATCCAGAGTCAGGATGAGGAGAGAAGAGGATCAGCCGGTGCTCAGTCCTCCATGGCCATCCAGATGGGCTCAGCGGTCTCAGTATACCTCCATGATTTCGGTCCACTACTTCTCCATGGTGACCCGGCTGTATCTCATGCCACAGTGCGCCTCTTGTCCTGTAGCCCCCTCCCTCGCACCTCCTCGCCAGCACACCTGCTCTTGCTGTCCCGTGCTGCTGTCACTCATTTCTTTCTGGCACTGCGGAGAAGAGGAGAAGCTGGTACGGTGGGAAGAGATGTTGGGCAGGCTGGTGAGGCGGTGAACTGTTCGGTCCTGCTCCTGTCCCGTTTAGCAGCGTACTCCCCGCTCACTCTAAAGGCGGTGCTTCAGCAGCTGGTTGAGGGAGCACTACATAAAGGCAACGCTGAGCTGTTTGGAGGTCAGATTGCTGACATGTCTGGTGCTCCTTTGCCTGCCCCCTCTGTGTCCCCCGGCGTCGGAGCCTCGCTGCTAGACATCAACTGTCGGTTTGGCACCACGGGCAACTTTTCTGGTAGCGTGTGGTCCGTATTTCATGCTGGGGTAATCGGCAAGGGATTGAAGGTCCGCACTGCAACACAGCTGCCTGAACCATCTAGGGTCATCCAGGTGAGTTTGACAAAGTTAAAGCTACTTATTGTGCAATTTCTTAATTAAATTTTTCTCTTATTTGGTAGAGTTAAAGGTCGTGATCACCTCTGTATATTTTAAACACTGCAAATATATTGATTTGTGTTATTCCCTTACTTCAAAAGTATTTGAAAATGAAAAAAAATAAAAATCACATGCAATCACTTATTTGTATAAGAATTGTGATTATGTGTATTTTGAGTCTGATGTGTTGCAGCAGAAAATGTAATTGTAATTTCCTCTCTCTGTAGAACGTCCAGACTCTTCTGACTGTCGTAGTCCAGTGTTGCAGCTCCTATGGTCTCAATGGATCTATCAACGGTTCACGACCCCCATCTGACCCCGACGAGCCGTCGCCCATCAACGCTGAGGCAGCCAAGGTTGTCGCAATCACACTGGTGGAAAACGTGTGTCCGGATGTGGCCAATGGGGAGCTGTCCTGGCCCCCGGAGGAGCATGCCCGCACCACGGTGGAGCGAGACATCCACATTCGACGCTGCTTCGAGGCCCACCCAGTGATTTTCCCTCTACTACAGGTGGTAGCAGCTGGACGCCCGGCTCTCTGCTACTGCTCAGCTGTGCTCAGAGGCCTCCTGGCCACTCTGCTGGCCCACTGGGAGTCGTCCCGCGAGATGTTATCCACAGACTCCCCTTGGCACCTCCAAGCCTCCTGCCTCCTGGTGTCTTGCATGGGAGAGGGCCAGCTCCTGCCTCCTGTGATGGCCAACGTCCACGAAGCCTTCCCCCACCTCACTCCCTTCGAGGTGCGGCTGCTCCTCCTGGCTGTGTGGGAGTATGTGAGAGGTAATGGACCAATGCCCCAGAAGTTTGTCTTCAGCTCGGAGAAGGGGCTGTTCTGCAGGGATTTCTCACGGGACGGCGATGTGGCGAGATACGTGGCGCCGATTCACAGCGTCCTGCATAAAAACATTGATAGATTAGGACACCTGTGCTGGCGTTTCCAGCTCTAAAGTGAAGTAGGGAGCAAACAGTGAAGAAAAATAGATGGAATACTTTGTTACACTGCTCCAAGAGCGGACTGCAAAGTTGCTACCACCGTACTTCAGTTTCATACAAGTAGGGTTTGTGTGTGTAATTGTGTGTGTGTGTGTTCCTTTTGTACCATCTTTTTTCGACTTAAAAATGTATTGTGAGAAAGAGACACGGACAAGCAAAATGGAACACATGCTCTGTTTATTGTGTTAATACAGAGTGTGCTCTACACAAAAGCCTTCATTTTCAGTTTGGTTTAGAGAATAAAACATAATTTTATAGACAGTTTTGTATGATAGCCGATGTCTATCAAGGCTGCAACCATCGCTTGCATCTCTTGTTGTAATGCGCAAAATGTTATTTCAACCACTTTTCAAAATAAATTTGTTCCTGATACATTTCTTGCACTAAGCATCCTTGTTGGTGCTGAAAGGGTAATTTATGATGTCAAAGTCTATTATTACCGCATTCTATGCCATATGTCCTCTTGGCTAGTGGTTTCCAGCCATTTTTAAACTCAAAGCACTAAATCACAGGGAGGTGGTTCTTCCCTCTAATTTATTAAGTTTTTATTTATTCCGGCTTAAAACTGCAAAGAGCGTTTGCTAAATGAAAAGGAACACCCTATCAAATCTAATCACAAGTAGATACATGTATAATCTTGTGCAACAAAAGATGCCATGTCATGACAAAAACATGCAAAACAATGTTAAAGATTAAACAAACAGAAATGTCAATGACTGGTTGACTAGTTGTCTCACTTCTTAAATGGAATGATAAATGGAAATCCACTCATTATCTACTCACCACTATGTAGATGGAGGGGTGGGTGAAGTGTTTGAGTCCACATAACACTTTTGGAGTTTAAGGAGTAAACAGCATTGCAGTCAAACCCAATACATTTGAATAAATGGCGACCAACATAAAAAACATGGCAAAAAAACATAAAATGACCCCATACTGTTCCTGTGGTGTCATCCAAGTGTCCGTAAACACCGACATTCATATTCAACTTGAATCTGTCATTTACATCTTATTTTGAGCCTAAATGTCCTCTATGATCCTCCCCCTATTCTGCTGGAGGCATTTTAGACACATCTTTATGAAAAAGCTTTTATCATGTGATGTCTACTGATTTTTAGGGCCCGAGCACTGAGAGGCACTGACAGACAGTGAGGTCCTTTTGAAATTGTAAGGATTATTATTATTCAGGCAAATAAATTGGCTTTTTAAGGGCTTTAACATGCTCAAATTCTTACCAAAATTTGCTGAAAATTAGACAGTTTGGAGAGACAAATTTCTGTCTCATGATCAGAGTCCAAGCCTGAACAGCTCTGTGTCAATATTTCCTCAGTCATTATTTTAATTTTTCTCAGGCAAAACGCATGCAGCGCTTCAACATACATGTACTTTAATTTAATTTAATTTTTTTGTTTTATTCTATTTACCTCCTGCGCAGAAGTGGACTGCACAGGATTAATTTAATATGCAACTATTTAAGTGAATGTACTTTGTATCCCTCTGGAGACAATCGGAGCTGTTGGACCCAGGGGGATGCCCGATGGGTCAAAATCCCAACCCTGAAATTGTATAACAAGTAGGACATTTTACAGTCCACTTTTCTATTCATAATGAAGAAATATCGAATATCTTTAAAACCATCTTTGGGGGCAGTTAAGTACAGCACAATTAATATAGTCAGCTATATTTGGCTGTGCGCAACAGAATAACAATAACATGTCGTTTCTGAACACTGGCTGTTGAATAGGTGCCTCACAATAATATAAAGCCGCAATTTGCACACATGCACACTACCTGTTATATGTTGACTATGAGGTTGAAAAAACTAATTAAAGTGGCATTAGAATTAACCAGAGAGAAGTAAATGTTTAAATAGTCTGCCTGAAAACAATTCCCACACGGTAATATGGAAATCAATTTTTATCTGTGTCTTTATTATTATATATTTTATTCTGATCGTTTCTGGGTTTGTTTTAGAGCACTTTGTTACGTGTATTGAAAAGTGCTAAAGAAATAACAAATTCTTGAGCTGTTTTTTATAGATTTTTATAAGAGACGAAGCGAGACGTTCAATGACATCACAGTGGGCTCCAGGACGCTAAGTGAATGATGGTGAAAATAAAAATTAGTTAGTAGCTCTCAAATATTGTAACCATGTTGTTTCTGAACACTGGCTGTTGAAGGACCGCGGGTTGTTTCACGTGGTTACTGAAGTGCATTGGAAGTGTGTTTAGCTCTTGAACGTTGCATTGGTTGAAGTCTGAGCAACTGTGTGCCCTTCAGTGACTGGAGGGCGGAGATGACGTGTCATCCATTCATACGGAGTTCACACATATCCTTTATCAACAGATAACACAGAAATTATAATCTTTAAATACTTTAAAATAATCTTATCATAAAGTACGAAGAATCTTTTCATCGATATTTTATATATTGTTTTAGTAGCGTAAATATAAGGATCTGCAGTGAGCACTCTCTTACGTTAACGATCTTTGATACGGACTGAAATGGGCGGAGTCAAGCGCGAGCCTAATCAAGATGGCCTCCTTCACTGAAAGGTAAGACAAAGCAGTTCCGCTCTTTCATCGAGGGTTTATCGAGTGTTTGATAGGTTATCAGATCAGGGGAAGCCGGTGATGGTTGCTCCGGGTTCACACTCGGTAAACGTGTCAGCGAACGGAACATTTCGGGGGTTTAACGGCCGCTAGGGCGGAAAATCAGAGAGGAAAAGTCTCAATCTCCTTCAATTGAATTAGCGGCTTGACAGACAGACAGCTAGCATGACATCCTGAAGGATCCAGAGGGCGAAATAACCACAGCCCCTCTGACACTGGGGCGAATATGACCATAAAGCACGAATACGCCGCTACTGCATCATTAATGATGCATACTTCTGTTTTGTGGTAATGTTTTCAAAAAACGATTTAAGACGAGCTAGCTGATATTAGCCGACACGTTAGCTAATGCTGTCCCCTGGCATCATTACCGGCTCATCGCGTCGACCCGGATTTGACAGGAGAGCGAGGGCTGAGAATATCTGCATGTTCATTGTGTTACATGAGAAACTCTGGATCCGGATTTAAATGTTAGTAAATGCGCAGTTCAGCTGCAGCAGGTCGACGAAACGGGAAATGGTTCAGTTTGCAGCCTCTGACATTTTCTGGCGCTGTCTCTCTGTTGAAGACATTTTACCTTCGGAAAGATCAAAGTCCGTGTGTGTGTGTGTGTTGTATAACCCCTGAATATATGTTGTAGTTGGACTCGGCCATTGCTCAACCAAATGTGAATCATTGAATTGCGGAGGTGACCTGGTTGCATCCCAATCTTCTTTTAATTTGAGCTCGTCTCCCTCATGTTATTTTGCAGGATGGCGTGTGTCTTCGTGCTGTGGCTGGCTGTGTGCCTCAGTGGGACGTGGGCCGTGGACAAGGGCAACTTCAAGACCTGTGACCAGAGCTCCTTCTGCAAGTGAGTGCAAGATGGGGAGAACAATAGTACATTGTACTCATAGTGTTTTTCTGAATTAAAAACTAAAAACAACCTGGTGACTTTGCTCTCTCCTTAATGTTGCACAGGCGTCAGCGAGCGTTGAAGCCCGGTGAGTCTCCCTATCGAGCCCTGCTGGAGACCATGGAGCTGACCAACACCAGGCTCACTCTGCAGCTCATCAATGACAACAACAAGGTAACTCTCACTCTAAAAGGCCGATAACATTGGATGGGTGTTGGTTTCCAGTAAGGCACTGACTATGGAGCACTTCTTGCGAGATGTCTTCTTATGTGCATTATCCTCCTCAGTTTCCATTCTTGCGTCAAAGATCTTTATTCAATATTTTTGCAGTGATTTTGTCACATGAGAAACCAACAGATCCAAGTATTGTATATCTTGGATCATAATTAAGGGAGATATGGGCTAACGAAGTATGAACTTTCTTGGGGGACTCGAAAAAATGGTTAATATCAACTTTTCCAGCTCTGTATTTATCGTAACAGTATATTAACCTCAATTACAAAAATCAAAGCACGTTGAGTTATTATACCAGCAGTGTTTCCCCCAGTAAATGTCTCAGTCAAGGTGGTAAGCAGGTGGCGGTGCTGTTGGCGCGGTGCGCAGCGGTGCTGTTGGCGCGGTGCGCAGCGGTGCTGTTGGCGCGGCGCATAGCGGCGCGGCGAAAATTTTTGGGGGTATTTTGCTCAAAGATGCCAGTACGCATGAATGAAATAAACAACTGTTTATTTCAATATAAATAAACAACAGTAGGTACAAATGTTGTGGAAAACATGCAGACACTACAAAATAAAATTAAAGAACAGTGCAAATTAAATACAAATAATGGACAATACACTTAACTTTTGTATGCACATAAAAGGGCAAATTCAACTATTTACAGTTCCTTTCTGGATCTTCTTATTTGCGGCACAGCTGACAAGAGGCATCAGTGCATGCTATTCTGCGTGGCTGTGCAAAGAACAGTTCCAGCGCCCTGCTGAAATTAAACTTAGACACTGGTGGGCCATTGATGCTGATCTTCATGCAGGCTGTAAGACTCTTGCCCTGCAGCCTGTTTCGCAGGTCTGTCTTTATCTACACATAGAGTGAATGAAGTCAATGTTGTATTTAATATTTTAAATACAACATTTTAAAGGATGCTAGCTAGCTGTGCTGTCAGTCAGACTGTCACTGGATTACTATCGTATTGCTTATTTCTACAGCCAGGGAGTCAGATTGGTGAGTCAGAAACTTTTTGGGGGTTTATTTAATAATAAAGTTGGATGAATTGATACCGAGTGCAATCCATTCTGCATTTTATATTCAATTGAGCAGTTGTGTTTTCATTGTTACTGACGGACAAACCTAAGCTCTGCAATGTGGATAAATGGTTACATTCTGATGCTGGACAGGTCCATGGGGCATATGCTACTGGTACTATATCTATTAAGATAAAGTTTATGGAGTGGAGTTGCCATCAGTTATGCTGTAGTCCTACATAATGATGAATGCTGTCTTTTATTTTTAAGTTGAATAGAAGTAGTACCGGTAGTTTGAATCGGCGAAGGTTTGACTTGTTGCCTTACGTTTATTCTGCCCTCGGTGTGAGGGACGGGTCCGTTAAGTCGATGGATGCGATGTTTAATCATTTAGACCAAACTACAGTAGGCTACGGGCAAACCTGAAGTCACCGTCGTGACATTTCATATACGTCCCGTCTGTGTGTGTGAGTGAGTGAGTGAGTGAGAGAGAAAGAAAGAAAGAAAGGGAGGAACTTATTTGAAATCGGCCGTGCGTGCCTGTTTGTTGTTTATTGTTTTTGATTTAACAATATATAGGTTTAGAGAAATCTGGCTTTCAGAACTCAGTGCCTACCCACTCACTGACCTCACCGCACGTCACTGGCGGTAGATTGACAGGTGACTATGATAGACTATGCAACAATATATTCAACCACCAGATGGACCGCCCTCTCCAACGTGGAACGCCCTCTCCGTGCCTCTCCGAGGCTCCTCGGAGAGCTTTTCGTGCCGCTCTCATTTTTCTAACTACACGTCGAAATGACGGACAGCCCACGGATAGCACTTGGCTGTGATTGGTCCGCTAACGCCAGCATTTCGGAATGGAAACTTCCTGTTCCATTCCCTACATCACAATAAACCAAAATCACAACTACGACTCTATGATTAATGTGACAAGTGTGTTAAGCCAGCGGCGTTGTCCGGCTGACGGTGGCTGGTTAGAGCACTTACAGCATGTGTGTACGGTCACATACGGTTATAACGAACTTTGATAACGGGGCTAGCGGGCTAGCCACCATGCTAACTGCGGTGGGAACAGCGCAAAAACCCGCTGACTTTAATCCCACGGCTGTCATGACACTGTTTCTCAAACACCGTCAGGTTAGAAGCAAACACTTGGTAGTAGTTAGTATCGGGTGTCCGTGCTGACTGTGTGTGGAAGCTGGGGGGAGCTAGCTGCCTCCGTGTAGCTTCAAGCTGTTGCAGCTGTTGAATTAGCAACGCAGTTTGGAAACAAGACCGGGGAACCGCTGCGCTAAGACACGATAACAAAAGCATTTGACCCGCTGGGTGTCACTTTATTCAGCAAAAACTGTCGCGTCATCAACATCCTTTTTCTGTTAGTTGCCATCGTTCACTGTGTGTGAGGAGCCGGGAGGACGTAAATAAACCAGCGTGGACTTCTTCTATATACCTCATGAGGTAGGCTTGTCTAAGCTCGACTTCCGTCTCGCCATCTACTGTTCTGGCGGTGAATTGTTTTCACAACAAAAAGGCTCGTAGAACTATAAATCAAAAAGGGTCCGTCCGATCCGTCCGTCCGTCATTCCGAAACGGACTCGGAGAAGCATACTGAGGCCTTAATGTTGTAAACAGTATTACCTGAGTATTATCAATGCCATTTTTTTTTTTTTTTTTTTTCAACTTTTTTTTTTTTTTTTTTAATACATTGGTAGTCAAGGCGGGGCCCTAGTCTTGTTAAGGCGGCCGCCTTAACAAGATAGTGCTGGGGGAAACCCTGACCAGTTAAAGCTGAATTGCAAAATCACCTATATTTTAACATTGGATTTACACCAAAGTCACCTATTAATGTCATGAAGACCTCCAGTACATTTGGGTTTTGAGTTATTGCTGAGGTAGCAGTACTTTTCTGGAGTGGCATTACATTACTAACTCTTTACAATGTGTTAACAGTTAGTGATCAGTGCAGGCACATGCCAGGCCACTGAATAATGGGCTCAAAGAAAAACAACATATAGAGAATAATTTTTTTAAGTGTAATGATGATAGTTTATTGCAAAACTACACTTCCATTATGTTTTGAATGTTGAGGTGATAATGAACCTCGTGGTCATTGGCCAACCTCTGCTTCAGTGTTTAAAAGAGAATAATGAAACTCTCTGTGCCCCCCTTTGCCTCTTTCTACCCCCGCTCCCCCACTCTCTGTGTTTGGCTCTCAGGTGCGTCTGTTGCTCGAGCTCTACCGTCTCCAGGGAAACATAACGAGGGTGAAGATTAACGAGCTGAAGCCGCTGAAGCCTCGCTACGAGGTCCCAGACGTGCTCATCAGGGAACCGCCCACGGAGCCGTAAGTCTCCCATTGGAGTTGGTGACTGTGTGGTGTGGGCGGGCAGGTGGAGGTTTTGATATTGGAGGTCTGGTGGCAAAGTTAACAGTCTGTATTGGTTCCTGTCATTTTCAGTTTTATTCATGTAGCTAAAACCCACTCTTTTCTTCTGCTGCCTCTATTTTGATGAGAAGAAGAGATGTTTTAAAAAAGGTGAAGAAAAGGCAGGATCATTGTGGGAATTAAATAATAATCTTAATGATGATGGAATTCCATTAAGCAGCCTCAGCAGCATAACTGGCTGCTTGGAAAAAGGCCAGGGGGGAGGGGCACTCGAGAACATTTTAGTTGACTGTAAATAGTGGGAAGAAACACATGTTTTCTCTGTACTTATGGTGCATAAATCTACTGTAAAGGTTTCAGGAATGTGGGTACGGAAACTCTGAATGTTCATTTTTATAATGAAGTATGCCATTTGAAAAAGAGCTCACCATTTATCTTCTCTCTGCCAATCTCATCTTAATGTCCAACCTGAACGTTGAGTACGATTTCGGTTTGATATTAGCACTTACATGTTTGGTAAAGATAAAGGACCAATGATAAATGATATTTCAATTTTTTTCTTTCTTTTGGTATTTGTTCATACTGTTGTTAAAATCAAAACTGAATCCTCTCTTGACACTCTCTTCCTCCCTCCTTCCTCTCTGCCTCAGCCTGTCTCTCTTGTCTCAGGACGAGAACGGGGTGGTGCTGTCCCTGGGGTCGGAGTCTCAGAGGGTCATCGTTAGCGCCCAGCCCTTTCGACTGGACATCATGGAGGGACATGAAGTGCTGATGTCGCTGAACTCACGCGGCCTGTTGGCGTTCGAGCACCTGAGGATGCGCAAGGACACGTGAGAAACCACGCATGCACACACGTTCACAAATACCAGCCCCCTCGTTTTTATCAACGTTCTCACTCAGTGGATGATTTCTATTTTTGTTCCCATTAAATGGTTTATTTTTTGAGTATTGTCTCTGACTCGTTGTTCTGTCCTCTTTTCCCTATCATCCTAGTTTCTCCTATAAAGTAACTAGCACAGTGGCTAGCGTGTGGGATAATATCAAGAGGGTATTCACTAGGTAAAGATCCTTAAAGATTTGTAAGTGTGTATTCTGTTCGTCTTGCCAATGCTGCCAGTAGTGACATCAAATTTAGGGACTCCCATTACACCAAGTTCTTTAATTACCCTCCAATGAGTGTGAGTGAAAGAGAGGGGTGTGGGTGAGAGAGTGCATGGCAGTGTTTGATTTGATCCAGGATTAAGTTAATCACTCCCTGATTGTTGTCCTTAAGTTTTCTTTCTCACAGATCAATTAAATACAGAAATAAATGAGAACTTTTTTAATTTATGAAACAAGGACAAAAAATTGATCTTCAGAAAGCACGTTCACGTGAAGATTACACTGCAGCATGTGCTTTAGGTTTAGCTCTGACTTAACTGTGTCGGATTAACTAAATCTCTCGCACACCTTCAGTGTCACTTCAGCAGCTCGTCTAATAAACTGATCTAACACTGCACCTGCTTAAATGAGTCTTTTGAACAGTTATGTTGAAACTATGAGTTACGCTTGCACACTTAACGGGTAGACCTAACCGCGATAGCTGAAAATGATGCTAGTACTGAGTGTTTATATAGTCTGTGTCCTACCAGTTAGGTTTCACTTTATTCTCAGGCATCGCTGTTGACTTCCCAAACCCACCAGCAACATCTCTCTTTTTGGTTATGTTTTCATTTCTGCCTCTTTATTAGGTGTTCAACATCCTTGAATTGGGGACATTTTACCTTTTCGAGTACAGTAAAAGAACGTTGTCACCATTGCCTCATGCATGTGTGCTGCCACAAATGTCTTTGTCTATCAAAAAATATTCACAGTTCCAGGCTTGTGTAAAGGGTTTTTGGTGTTGCACTAAGGCCTGGAATGCAGCTGAGTACGTTTGATTCCCAGGGTTTCAGTTTTTGTTTTTCTCTAACTAGTCTTACGTTCAGATGCCGCCGTCTCTAGAGCTCTTGCCTCATGAGGCCAAGCTTGAAATAGCCAAAAGGCAGGGAGTTGCTCAGTCTCCTTTGTCATCCAAGGCCTTGTAGTGAACATGATCGTTTTTAGTGTTGAGTCAGAGGGCAGACACCAACCTCCCTCTGTATATCCTTTTCCTTTTATCATAGTTTGATCATACTCCCATTAGTTGCCACTTTAGCAAGATAATGTGATTATAATTTTTTATAAATATATAAAGAATTAAATAAAAAAAATTACCTCTCCCTTCATTCTCTGTGCCACGGAGCAGTCAAGCAGAGCCAGAGGCTGAGAAGAAAGAAGAGGCTGATGCGGCTAACCAGGCCGAGGTACCATATAATTTTCCTCTGCCACTCTTATTTAGAAGACAAAGTTTCTTCCCTGTATCTCCTCCTCAATCTCCTTGTGTATAAGACTTTTCGTCCTGCTTTTGTTTCTAGACCGCAAAAGAAGAAAAAGAAGCAGAAGAAGAGAAAGTAGAAGATGGGATGTGGGAGGAAACCTTCAAGTCGCACTCGGACGGCAAACCTAATGGTGAGTCATTCAATCTACATGTTGGATTGTTTAGTGTTTGCAACATCTTTTTTAGACAAAGCAGCTTTTTACTTTGCATTTCTCTCACATATAATTGGTTGATCTAATCCTATAGGTCCATCTGCTGTTAGCTTAGACTTCTCATTGCCGGGGGTGGAGCATGTCTACGGCATCCCAGAGCACGCTGACACCCTCAGGCTCAAAACCACAGAGTGAGTGACAACAAGTCATATTTCTCATACAAAATGATTATGGAGTTTTCTTCCATGTTACTTTTTACATGTAAAGTGAACGGCACTGACAATGTGTGTTTGTGTGTTCCAGTAATGGAGATCCATATCGGCTCTACAACCTGGATGTGTTCCAGTATGAGCTGTATAATCCTATGGCCCTTTACGGGGCCGTCCCTGTTATGTTGGCTCACAATGCCCAGCTGACCACAGGCATCTTCTGGCTCAATGCTGCTGAAACCTGGGTGGACATCAGCTCCAACACAGCTGGAAAGGTATGTCTTTTCCACTGCGAAAACCTTCTCATACAGCCTTGGACCTTTTTTAGTAACAAAGGAATTTTCACTTTGACTGCAGGAACTTAACCTGGGTCCTGGGTCAGTGTTTGTTTTAAAAAGACCATAGCAACTGTCTGTCATGTTCATATTTTTAATTATTTTTGTCCACCTGCTTTGTCTCTCCCCAGACTGTGTTTGGGAAAATGCTGGATTATGTTCAGGGCTCCAGTGAGACACCACAGACAGATGTGCGTTGGATCTCTGAAAGCGGCATCATTGACGTCTTCATTATGCTTGGACCAACCCCCAAGGATGTTTTCTCTCAGTATGCCTCCCTGACAGGTAGGAAGATCAACAATCTGTTTTACTTTTCTCTTAAAACTCAGGTTAAGACGGCCGATGCAAGAGGTTTGGTTGGCTCAGTTAAAAACAAAATAATCTAGTTATTTAATGTAAATGAATGTTTTACTACCTGAAACCACTATTGTAAAGTTGTTGTCCAATGGGGTATCATATTTTGACTCCTCTTCCTCGACTCTCTTCCTTGTGACCCTTCAGGAACCCAGTCCTTCCCTCCCTTGACTTCCCTGGGCTACCACCAGTGCCGCTGGAACTACAATGACCAGGAAGATGTGCAGGCAGTAGATGCAGGCTTTGATGAGCACGACATCCCCTATGACTTCATCTGGCTTGATATTGAGCACACAGACGGGAAGCGCTACTTCACCTGGGATCCACACAAGTTTGCGACTCCAAAGGAAATGCTGCAGGGCATCATGGACAAGAAACGCAAGGTACATACTGTATGATGAATAATCCAGCATCACTGTACCAGCAATCGATTGTTGGCCTCCACAGCTTCGTGGGCTTTCTTCTAAGATGTTTACACTGTCAAGACTTTCTGCTACATCTCCTTTTTTAAAATGATTTTCTTTTTGCTAGATGGTGGCCATTGTGGACCCTCATATCAAAGTAGACAGCAACTACAAGATCCATAATGAAATACGTTCTCGGAGTTTCTACATCAAGAATAAAGATGGTGGAGACTATGAGGGCTGGTGCTGGCCTGGTAAGAGACTGACTGCTCTGCATCAAACACAAAACTATTTTTTAAATATAAATTGCAAATTATGTTTTCGGTGAGAAACATATTCCTTATATCGATCATCTCTCTCTGTTCCTCCTCTCTTCCTGGGACGGATGCTGTCCTTTAGGTAGCGCCGGTTATCCGGATTTCACCCGTGCAGACATGAGGGCCTGGTGGGCCAGCATGTTCGCCTACGACCAGTATGAGGTGAGTATAGAGAGCACTTCTCACATGATAAGCATATTGGCTGGTGCTCTATGTCACGGCTTTGATTAGTAAAAGACAATGATTCAAAAAGACTGTGATGATCATGAATCCCCGTAAATTTTATTTATGTGTCACTTTTTCTGCATCACCTAGTGGTGTTTGTAGTTCTCAAAAGCCCCAATTTTCTTCTAACGCTTTTTGGATCTGAAACATTATTGAAGAATACTTTCAACTTCTGTGGCCCAGATTTACCAAGTCTGTTTATGTCTTAAAGATGACACTTTATAATATGGTTAGTCTGACCTTGAGACAACCCCAATCTCTTTCCCCTATAGGGTTCCATGGAGAACCTGTACGTGTGGAATGACATGAATGAACCGTCTGTCTTCAACGGGCCAGAGGTCACCATGCACAAGGATGCAATGCACGGAGAGTGGGAGCACCGGGACGTGCACAACATCTATGGCTTCTATGTGGTGAGCGCATCTGGCTTTTTGTGGAAAAATGAACTCCTCTGTTAAATATTTAGATGAATTCTGTCCAGTATCAATGCATGAATCTAACTGTTTCTGGGCGAAAATTATCTAAAATTATAGAAATGTTGGTACCATGCAGAAACCAGTACGATACTTTAAACACTAATCATTGTGTTAGCAAAACAGTGCAATTTTCCATGTAATACTGTACATTGATCATAAACCGCTTTCTAAGAGACTAATACTATGCTCTAAAAATGAAGTGATGTTGGTAAAAAATACCTCTAACAACCTGCAGCAAATGGCCACAGCTGAGGGTCTGATCCAGAGGTCGGGAGGAGTTGAGCGACCGTTTGTCCTGACCAGAGCTTTCTTTGCTGGGTCCCAGCGTTATGGTGAGTCCTTTGCTGCACACATCAATGTATCGGCTTACGTTTTATGATCCCCTCGCCCGTTTATAGAATCGTCTTAGGTCACATTCAGTGTTTGCCAGAATAAACTGTAGTTTGAGTTTTGTTCAGATTCAGCTGTGAAAGTGCTTAAAGGGATAGTTCACAGAAAAAGGAAAATGCACTAGTTATCGACTCACCACTTTGCCAATAGAGGGTTTGGTGAAGTGTTTGAGTCCAGAAAACACTTCAGGGGTAAACAGTTTTGCACACCACACTCATGCTCTCGCCCAAGGATGCATGCAGAGTATGCAGTAGCATTGCTAGTTCAGAAGCGGACATTTAGGCTAAAAAATGGTGTTAATGAGGCTGTTTTTAGTCGAATCTGAAGGATCCAAAAGTCTGATACTGTGCTGGAAGTTTGATCTGCACACTACAAAATAATTAATGTCCATAGTGACCTGCAGTCTTTTGTTAATCTATCTTCTCAAACTTATAATCACAGTGGCCATGCAATTCGTTTGTATTAATACAATGAGTTCATTATTTACTGGTATATTTATAAGGCTAAATTGAAACTCACTCTTTTTGTGTCTGCAGGTGCCGTGTGGACAGGAGATAATGCTGCTGAGTGGGAGCATCTCAAGATCTCTATCCCCATGTGTCTGAGTCTGGGCCTGGTTGGAATCTCTTTCTGTGGTGGTGAGTACTATCACACGTCGTTTGCTGCTACACTGGTAGTTTGTTATCTTTTTTTAATTTGATATTTTGGCCATTTTAGTCTTAAGCCTGAAAGTGGGAAAGATTCATGTCTCCATACATGGTGCAGCTGCTAGTTTTCCCTTTTTGTGAGTGTTAAATAGCCAAATAGTTAAAAGAAAAACATATTTAGAAAACATCGCAGTTGGATATTTTAATCTGTTTGGCAATGTGTGAGCCATTTTTGTTTAGATTTCACAATCTTTAAATGCACATGTAAAGAGGGTTGGCTAATGATGATGTAAATAAGGTGGAGCCACACTTCACAGCAGAACTTATAATATAGACGCACCATCAAAACCTTTTGAAATCAGTTTATTAAATTCATTTGATTTTGGTACACATCTCCCAATTTCCATGGAAACATCCACTGACAAAGGCAAAGGAGGTGTTACCATGGTGAAGTCCATTTTCCTGCATTACCTAGTTGCAGTTCTCTTTAATAACTATGCCAGCTGTAAATCTCGTGTTCCATTCAGAGTATGAGACTTGTATTTATAATCCAATTGGTTGTCGTATGATATGCATTAAATTAAATAGAATTTTATAACAAGAAAATCTGAAATTCATTCCCTTCAGTTCCAGTTTCAATATCTAAAAACAGAGGAGAAGCTATGTTTTTTCAAAACATGATTCTTGGGAGTTCATGCGCAGATTTCACTTACTCTTAACCTCTGTCTCACAGCTGACGTTGGTGGCTTCTTCAAGACACCGAGCCCCGAGCTGCTAGTGCGTTGGTACCAGACGGGGGCGTATCAGCCATTCTTCCGGGCCCACGCCCACCTGGACACTCCTCGCCGTGAGCCCTGGCTGTTTGGTCCAGAGAACACAGCGCTAATTCGGGATGCAGTGCGCCAGCGCTACACCCTCCTGCCTTACTGGTACCTGCAATTCTACCACGCACACCACACCGGAGAACCTGTCATGAGGTGAGTGCGGGGAAGACTGAGTGTTTGTCTCTTTCATGTGAACTCACCCGGAGTGGAAAATCATCTTTTATGTTGAAATCATTCAAATCCAGATTTCAGTACTTGGTTTTGCCCTGGCTTTTTGATTAAACCTCACATGACTAAATCAATAAAAATCACTATTCTAAATCTAATCTTGTCTCCTAATCTGAAATATAGTTATTAGGGCTGTGAAATGATTAAAATTTTTAATTAAATTAATCACAGGTTTCTATGGATTAATCATGATTAATCACATTACCGATTTTCTCGGAATATTTTTGTGAAAACAAGATTTATGACATTTAACTTTTCTTTTGTGCTGCAACTCAGCAGTTCTTCAGCAGTTATCATTGCTTTTCCATATGGAACATTAATATAATCTTCATCCTAAACAATATTCGGGCTCCTTAGCCATTGTGTGGTTGAATAAAACTTTTTTTTTTAAAATCAAACAAATTATTTGAGCTTCTTAGCCATAGGATGGTTGACATTTTTTATATTTTTTGTCACACAACCATTAACCGCACCATGATACAATCTAATGCCTCTAAAGGCCCTCTTAGCTACTCGTTCTTTAGCCAGGTGGTGAGGCAAACTAACTTGTTCAAATTCTCTGACAGTAAAGCTGACCGCTTCTTTTGCACAATGTGTCCTGCGAGTGAGTCTGGTTTGGCGCATTCCACTTGAATGCCGGCGCTTGGCTGGTCACACCGGACGCGGTAGCGCCGCCGAAGCGCCGCGCATTACTAATAATATCACATACTTCTGCTGTTATCAGCCTGCAGTAAAAACGGCATTTAATCATTTTTTTCAAGCATATACTTACTTGTTGCTCCAACATTAACTGCAACAGCGTCCCAACATGTGTCTTTTTTGGTGTTGTCTTTATACAACATATGCTGAGAATCAACAACTCAAGTTACTTCTCCACTTCAATGATTAATTTAATGTCATCCATGTTGAAGAACTTCTCCGCTGTTAGCTCCGGTAAATGTCGGGTGTCGAGGGTAAATTACGTATTCTCCACTCAAGCCTATGTGGAGAATACGTAGCCCCCCCCCCCCCCCCCCCCCTCTCTTTTTATCTTTATGACTGCTTGTGTGGCTGTAGTGAATGGGCAGAGGGGGACATTAAATAATGTGGTTGGTAAAATTAAAACTCCAAGACAACAGAACGTGAATACAAAGTATGGGATGTATATTTGATCATTTATATCATATAAAATATGTCATCTATATCGTTTAAAATCATTTTTCAGTGTGTTTCCTGTCGCGATACGCTCGCGTCAAGCGGAAAAAATAGACTCGACGCCGAAACGATCGCTTCACGGCGCTAGGCAGCCGCGGCACAACGCTACGCTTCAGCCTCCGGTGTGTTCAGCGCTGCGGTTTAACATGGGAGTGGATGGGAGCCAGAGGATTGGCGCTGCGCTTACGCCTCGCTTCGGCGTCGCTTCCGCGTCTGGTGTGAACCCGGCGTTAGAGCGGCAACTAGTGCAGAGGCGGCGGAATTGGAAGGTCCTTCTGCGCATGCGTTAAATGCGTTAAAAAAAGAAAAGAATTAATCCTGTAATTTAATCATAACGCGTTAACGCGTTATTTTTCACAGCTCTAATAGTTATGCTTCATAGGCCAGTTCACAACACATTGTGAAATTAATTAGAATTTACTGCAGGTGTTTGAACATGTCACTCTCACCCACAAAATTAACGTATTATAAATGTGTTGATATTACTCTGCTCACGTGTGCGTCTCTGTTGCAGACCTCTGTGGGTGGAGTATCCTCAGGATCCCGCTACCTTCGCTCTGGATGATGAGTTCCTGATCGGTGAGACACAAACCACCTAAACTCGAACGCTGTCCTTATCCTAAACTGGAAACATCAAAGTTGCCTCCAAGTTTTGCTGGAAATTTAACTGATCTGCAACTCGTTGCACAAAAATAACTGCACTGATGTCATTGGTGTTAATCTGAATCGGGCCTGTTTGCTGAGGCAAAGGAGGACAATCCAGAATTTAAATGTGAAATCCGTGATCAAAAAGGTAGATGCTTTTCAAAATGTTGAATGTTTCCACTGAAGTTGTTAAACTCTTCTTCAGGGAGAGACTTGTTAGTGCACCCTGTTACTGAGGAGGGAGCCAGGGGAGTCACCGCCTACCTGCCTGGTAAAGACGAGGTAAGAGGAAACACAAGTTTAAACATCTTGAATTTATTGTATCATTCAGTTTTTTTGGGGGGCTGAACCTCAGTGTTAAATCTAAATGGTTCATGTCAGTGATATATCTATAGATTGATATGTTCTTATGTGGACCAATCTCATCTTAACCTGTGTTTATTCCTCAGGTCTGGTTTGATGTCAACACCTTCCAGAAGCACAATGGAGCCCAGAACCTTTACATCCCTGTCACCATGAGTTCTGTAAGATGCACACAAAGATGTATACGTGCCTTTGTACAGTTCTATGTGTCTGAAAATATTTGGAGATAATTAACACAACTTTCTACAAATTTAAAAATTTCGAATTCTTGAGGTGTTTTCCTTAAATTCTCAGGTTTAAATCAAGGTTGTCTGTCTTTTTTTTCCAGATCCCTGTTTTCCAGCGCGGTGGCTCCATTATTGCCAGGAAGCTTCGAGTTCGCAGGTCCTCCTCCTGCATGGACCATGATCCGTACACTCTACATGTGGCTCTTAACCCCCAGGTAACTCAAACGTGTACACACTCACTGCTGTTATTGTGACACGCTGCATGCCAAGTGGCAAATTGTCATCCTTGACGTTTTGACCTTTTCTGTCTGACAGAGAACTGCAGAGGGGGAGCTCTACATAGACGACGGCCACACATTCAACTATGAAAAGAAGGAGTTCATCCACAGGAGGCTCTCCTTCGTCAACAACATTCTCTCTTCTGTGTGAGTAATGAGTACTCTCTTCTTTCTGTTCATTTGAAAACTGCTTGCCTTTTTATTTTGCCACAAACTCAAAATGATAAGAGATAAATACACAATAGGACAACTAGAGACTTTAAAAGTGCCTTTCCTGTGATAAAAGCAAAAAACAGTGACAGCTAGAATGGCACAGAGTAGGCACATACCTCCACCAAGGCCCAATCGTTCCCTTGAAGTCCTTGGTGGAGGTGATCAGAATATTAATGAGTGTTCAAGGTTATTATATGTCTGTGAGACCATTTATAATTTGCATTATATGTGTGATTTTTTTCTTTTTTTTAATTATTGGATTGTAATGTCTCTTAAATCCACTTCTCTTGTTCTTCAGTGATCTGGCTCCAGATGCCCATTTTACTACCCTCTCCTGGATTGAACGTGTTATCATACT
Organism: Pleuronectes platessa; assembly: GCF_947347685.1. NCBI lineage: Eukaryota > Metazoa > Chordata > Actinopteri > Pleuronectiformes > Pleuronectidae > Pleuronectes > Pleuronectes platessa. The sequence goes on from NC_070633.1 coordinate 15,660,767, forward strand.
GGGAGCCAGTAAACCCAGCAAGGTTACCCTAAAAACTGCTGGTGAGTGCTATACACTGCATTTCTCACATGTTGGGTCTCATAGTTTAGTCTGTAAACAAGCAAATGGAATTTGTTGTTGTGTCACAAGGGCCAGTTCAATTGGTTTTATACCATTTTGTTTTGTAAATATTTTTTGGTCCAGTTTAACATGACAACAAGTGAAGAAACTCACTTCCCAGAATCATAATAAACTTTTTAGTCCTGAGACTCCGAAAGTGTTTTGTTGAATCAAACACGTCACCCACCCATTCATCAGCATAGTGCTGAGTGGATAATGAGCGAATTTTAACTTGATTTCTATCATATGAAAAGAGATCTGCCTGTTTCAAACGATCTCATTCTTCCATGCAGATTTAAAGTTGTCAGTTGTTAAGCAATACATCCACTAGAGGGCCATGCACAGTTGAGATTGGCAGCTAACATGGCGATGGTTCGAGGAGGGTGTTATAATGTTCCCTTAAAGAAAAAGGACCAAGTGGCTGTTTTTACCGGTGCATAGATGCTTGTAGTTTGTTATCAACTCTCTCCTCAACAACTTCCACCATTGTTGAAATGTCTTCCTTGGCCGTATCAGAGCTTTCAGAAGATGTGCTCAAATACAGATGAAATGAACGCAGCGTACGGATAGAAGGCTCTGTTTGTTTCTGTATAATGTTGAGCTTAAATGAGCCTTTAGAATTACTAAGACTTTGTAATTCCATGCTCTCGAAAAAATTATCTGATAACTGTGAGATTTGTCTTTTGTGATATTTTCTCCCTCAGTCTGTCTGCTGTCTTTAATACTGTCTCCTTTTCCTTTGCAGATGGTCAAGAGAGCCAGATTGAGTTTGAGTTTGACGCGTCCATGTCTGTGTTGACGCTCCGCAAGCCCGGCATGAACTTGGGGGCAGCCTGGACCGTGGCGCTTCAGTAACCATGGAGACGAGCGAGGAGGAGGAGAAGATGACTGAAGTGGATTTAACAGGAGGAGAGAGAAGGGAGGGCACTAACACCCAAGACTAACTAAACCGAGACAACAGGATAACAACCATTGAAAACAAAGGACACTCACAACACATTGAATACACAGTTTTAAATTTTCTTTAAACGCACTCAAGCCCATGTAGACCTGTTAGTCATACTAAGCCACATAACATCTCTGCCATGTCCCTCTGCCATGTCCCCCTGTTCAGTCGCACTGACAGAAACGGTTATTACTAGATAGTAAATTGTTTGTAACATTTTTCTGAAAGATAACAAGTGAGCAACTCTATTCACGTCATTGTAACAAATGGGCTTAAGAAACAAAACAATCATTCACTTTTGGTTCTGTTGTCTTCTTTGTTTCCCTTTTTAGTTTGCCTCAGACGAAAAATCATTGTAGGAGGAATTGTTTGCCTTTTTTAAATGAAAGTTCACACTCAGAGCACATGCTCCACCTGCTGGTGATCCCCTCTATCTGCTTCTGACTTGATTACTGCTCAAACATTCATCCCATTCCTCTATTTTTAAGCCAAGCACTTCAATCTACGCCATGAGGGCTCGACTTTCAACACCCATACCATATTTTATATAATGTCAACAATTCTCTTTTTGACTTCCATCCTGCAGTTTCCCAAATTTTCCCGATACTGACAAAAGGATCTTCTTTCTTATTAATCCCAGCCATTTCTTTCTCTTTTAGCCTCTCCCTGACTTCATGACTTCATGATCTGTGTGCATGGAAGTGACTCATAATAATGGCTTCACAATAGTTCATGTCATTCAGCTGCTGCACAGAGGAGATTTTCTGCCTGCTCTTTTTGAAAAAAACGTGACCGTGTCAATCACTTCAGGGAACTGAACCACTGATGGTGTGGATCATCCTGATGATGTGCTTTCTTTGTTTATAGATTTCCATCTTTTTTTTTTCAAGGTTGTTTACTAGATTATTTTTAATGCACTTGACCAAGAGAGAGAACGTAAAAGTTGTTTAGATTTTCATGTGTAACTTGATGTTGGGACTGTCGAGGATTTCTAGTGTGTCATTTGCATCTTAATGAGCAGGTTCACATTACATTTTTGAAAGGTATGTCACTGGCAATTATCAATTTATAGCCTTCTTAGTTTCATGAAAATTGATCTTAAATGCAAACTGAGTCATAAATGTTCAAATGATGCTCTTTAGACTCTGTCCCATCTTGTCAAGTCTTTTGTCCTTTTTTCAGGGGGATATTTTTCTTCCGAGTTTCTTATAAAGTTACATGTTGCTTCAGTTTGGTTGCTGATGGCCCAAACTGGTGGAAATGAACGTGAAGGAACGGATATCAGTTGTCAAAGTTATCAGATGTACTTTAAAATAGACCAAGTGAAAATAAAGTTGACCAAATGTGAAGAAGTCTCTGGTTTTGACTGAATTAACATGTGTGCCCACTTCATTTAACAGTTCATAGGTGACATTTTACTTCTAAAACATTAGGAAATTAGTTTAGCTCTGAAAAACAAGTGGGCCCATTAATAGATATGTGCCTAACTTTATCATTTACCACAAGTAAATTTGATTCATGGCAGATTTCCATTGAACTTAGCCTGCACTCAGTGACACTTAGTTTATTTGTTGTTCAATGTGGTGGATGGTAAAGGTTGGGTAATTTTGAACTTATTAATGATTATACATCATATTTTTTCATATTCTCTGTGATCTGAATATACAAAGTAACTCAAGTACTACAAGTAAAAGTATAAACTTTGAATAAAATATTATTACTGGATTTTAATTTTTGATGAATTATTGATGCTGCTGGTAAACGGGAAGGTATCAACAGCTTTATATGCTGCAGGGATAAATTCATTTGAATCGACTGAGTAACTAGTAACTAATCGTATCAAATAAATCGGGTAACTGTAGAATGATATTTTTCTTTGAAGTAAAAAAACTCAAGCCTGTAACGAGTACTGTTCTTGTGACCAGATTTGGTTAATTCTACTTATTTAATCCACTTTTGAAATTCTTTAAAGCAATATGTGTTTGCTGCAATTTCAACACAAACCCAAAGTCCTAAAATCAAGTGTTCAGTGAATTTTAAATCTTTAAAAAAAAGCCACCTGTTATCAGAATGACAGTTCTCATCGTTTGTGTATTTTCGTCATCGGCGTCTGGTCGCGAATGGATGACGTCAACAAGAGGTTTCTCATCATGGCGGCTGAAGGCGGCGAAGAGCTGAGCGACAACGGGGAGCTCGAGGAGTCTCCAGGTTAGTTTGATAAACATGCGTCCACCTCACCACGCGCACATGTGTGTGGAGCTCCACGCGTAGGTGCAGTTCCGCGCGTGTGTGCGGACCCTGGCCTCACGTGCGGGTGTGTTCAGTGAAGACCTGTTCCTGTGGGTAAGCGGCATAAGCTAAGCTAGGCTAACGTGACTCCAGCGCCACAGTGTGTCTGTGAACTAACTTGAACCAACATGAACTCACCTCGCTTTGTTTATCGAGGCTTTTTATCACGTTTCATCACAAAATGCAAGAGTGACGTCCGCCACAGCCCGAACACAAACACACACCCACACATACACACACATACACATCCTGCAGCCGGAGCTCAGGTCTCTGAGCGGTTTAATGAATGAAACCTACCTGGACAGGTGCAGACACGTTACAAGGATAACAGCTCTGAGATCAGATGATCATCTGTTAGTCTCACTGCGGAGACATCTGCCTTGTTACAGTAACAAAGAGAACCGTCAAAATAGAAACATCAGTAAAGTAAACATGCAAAACAAAACAAGGAAGTTAATCAAATGTAAATAATATATACCGACTGTCAGAATGTCTACAATCCAAACCAGGTATACAAGGTTTAAACATAATGTTTGCAGTGTAAACAGAATATATCCAGTGAAATCTGAATGTATAAGGTGTAAACAGAATGTATACAATGTATCAGGATTGCAGCTGCACTGATAGAATAGAGTCTTGCACAGTTAATGAAGTGAAGTCTGAGTGAGTTTATTCTGCAGGTCCACAATTAGACTGACACTGATTCAGTTTTTTGATTTGTTGGATGAGCAGCTGCAGGTAGTAATTACTTCACTTTCAGTTTCACCTGCACAACAGGTTTGACAGCTCATTCTTAATGTTTTTATCTTTGACACACAAACACATAAGAAATTGATTTGGATATGTACAAAGGAAAGAAAGAATGATTTTAAAATTGCATTCAATTGGCCAATGCCTTTTTCTTATCGAGGTTGAATGCAATTTTTCTAATCTGCATTCAACCTGTCGAGGAGCATATCCATAGATGTTTGCTTTGTGTTCCTTCAGCACCACACCTCATGAACAATGGCAATTAGTGTGAGGGAGGGTTAATTAAAGTGTAAAAACAGGCTAAATGATTTTCAGCATGAACTGCAGCCAGCTACAAAAATGACAACACAATACTCAGTTCTCATCTATTGTGTGAGAAAAGCTGTTTTGGATATTTCTGATTTACTGGTTGACAGAGGGGTATCAAGGCAGGCTGGTATTCTTGTGCAGTTTATGCTTGTTTAGTTGTCAATGATCATGAAGTACTATTAGTCTTGAAGTTATTTATCAATTTCCCAGTCAAATAGTTTTGCGTCATAGTAAACTGAATATCTATTGTTTTTTAAATGAGTAATTTTGGGGATTCAGAAATTGTGACTGAAAATTGTAATTTCAATAATTTTCTGAGTGAATAGACCACGCAATGAGTTAGGAAAGTAACCAGTGTTGTAATCAATGATTTATTAGCAGCTTAAGTCAAATGCACTATCAAGCAAAAATGTCAAACATATAGTAGTTTCTGCTTCTCACATTTGTGAGAAATTGCTTCTTCTCCTTCTCTTAAATATTATAAATTAAATCAAATCTTCGGTTGTTGGTTGAAAAAAAAACCCAACAACACTTAAAACATACTTTGTGAATCTTTGAACCTTTCATGAAAATGTTCGCGGTTTTGAAAGATAAATTGCTTAAACTAGACAAATGATCAATCGTTCGTCATCTCAGTTATTTGTAAAAGCAGCTATCAATAGAGATTTATAGATTTATTTGAGATAAGAGCCATTGATTTTCTACCCTCTTTAGCCATGGAGGCCTCTGAGGTTCCTACGTCGCCTCCATTTGAGATGACTGAGATGTCAGAAGAGAACGGCAGTGCCACTGTGGCCCCTGAGGCTCCCGTGGACCTCGACCCTTCTTCCTTCTCCATGCCTCTGGCTGGGGAGGATGAGGAGGGAGAACTGCCTGCTGACTTTGAGCGTCTGTGGAAGGTCACCCAGGACAATCCTCATGACTTCACCAACTGGACCGACCTGCTGCAATACTGTGAGCAAGAGGTATGTTGAGAGACAGAGGAAAACCAGTGGTGTTGAGCATAAGAAACCTTTGTGTATATTGTTTGGTCAGGAGGCCTGATTTAGCCTCATGACATTTAGCCATACATTTTCTCTCACCTGTTCAGAGTCACATGACAGCTTCACGCAGAGCGCTGGTGTCCTTCCTCACTTGCTACCCGCTCTGTTACGGCTACTGGAAGAAATACACTGATCTGGAGCGCCGTGCAGGCTACAACAGCAAAGCAGAGGAGGTAAAACAGCAGCGAGGATGTTAATGAAGTGAAATAAAGAAGTGTTTTTTTTTACAGTTTCTTATGTATGGCTGTGGTGTGTGTGTTAGGTGTGTATTCAGGGTCTTCAAGCAATCCCTCTGAGTGTAGATCTGTGGATCCACTACATCAATCTGTTGCTGGGAACACTGGACATGAACCTGACCGAGTCACCAATGCGGATTCGCAGGTAGACAAAAACACATATTTGAGTCATATTTGTAATTTTTGTTTTCACCAGGATTGGTGAGATTTTGATCTCATAAAAGAAGTATCACTGTTTGTTTAACACAGGTTAGGTATATTAGGTCTCCAGTACTGAGCTCAGCTAAATAGTTTTTTGATTTAACTTTTATCGAATTGATAGCAGATAAACTACATTAATTTGACCAACCTATTCTTTGCTAACTTTTAAAGTAAACTATCTATAGTATCTGCTGATTGATTTTCATCTGATCGTCCAAACTTGGAGACTAACAGAAAGTTGTTTCCGTGTTTTAATGGTTTTCTGGTCTCGGCCCTCAGTGTTTTTGAGGAAGCGGTTGCAGCAGCAGGTCTGGACTTCCACTCAGACCGGCTTTGGGATCTGTATGTCGAGTGGGAGAAGGAGCAGGGGAACATGAAGAACGCAGCAGCCATCCTGGACAGAGTCCTCAAAGTCCCCACCCAGCTCTACAACACGCACTACGACAAGTGAGGCCACACACATACACAGACCAAATGGTACCCGGCCAGAATGTCTTATTAGACATTCATCAGTAGTTTCTATATTAACAGATATATTAAATCAACCCTGTTGTTCTTCCACATTGAGTTTCATCTCCCTTATTAGTCTTTGCTCCTCTCATGAGTTTCACTTTGTGTCCTGCTCTGTCCTCCTTCCTTCCCTTTAGGTTCAAGGAGCACCTGAACAGCCAGGAACCCAAAGAGGTGCTTTCCCCGGAGGAGTACGATGAGCTGAGGACGTTGTGCCGTCAGAGTCAGAAGGCTGAGCGCGCTGAGCAGGCCCAGGAGGAGGAGGCGGAGAGGCCGCCGGGGGAGGAAGAGCCGGCCACACCTGAGGGCACAGACACAGTGAGTAACGATCTGATTAGTTTTCACTCAACCCGGTTAAGAGTTTAGTTAGTTTAATAGTAAAATAAAGTAGTTAAATATTAATTCTTCTTATAATATATTTTTTCAACTTTTGTCCCTGTGTTTAGGAGGAACTGATACAGAAGATCAGGGAGGAAGTGCTGGTTCGCAGGGACAAAGTGTACCAGGACAACGAAGGAGAAGTTCGTCTAAGATGGAACTTTGAGGATGCTGTGAGTTGTGTTTTCCAATGAACTTCCAGTACTTTATTGTGTCTTTTTCTGCTTATACTCCCTTTATTTTCTTTTACAGTATTTGAGTTCACCCACATTAATCAAATTGTACTCCTCCCACCCACTTGGTGCTTCATCAAAAACACATCTAATTTTGCCTCCATTTCTCTCTCCATCTTGCAGATCAAGCGGCCGTACTTCCACGTCAAGTCACTTGACCGCCATCAGCTGCGAGCCTGGCACTCTTACCTGGACTGGGAGATCGCTCAGCTGAACAAGGACACCAAAGACCCCGGCCCAGGTGAATACAAGCATGATGATGTCTTCAGAGTTTCGTGAATTTGTGTCAACATCTGGAAGCATTTGCACTTTTGACACCACTGTCTTCTACTAGATCCAAGTCAGGCAGCCACAGAGGGGTCAGAGGTCGCTGCTCAGCCTCATGAAGTGTCAGAGGAAGCTGCAGTCGCCCCCGATGACCACAGGGTTCGCATCCTGTTCGAGCGATGTCTGATCGCTTGTGCTCTGTATGAGGAGTTCTGGATGAGGGTAAGAAAAAAGTGTGCTTTAAGAAACGCACGCACATGTAGAGAAAGATTCCTAAAATAACATTCTATCTTCATCATCAATCTTTTATTGTTGATTAATGTCTTGTGTGCATGTTCTTGATAACTTAAGAAGGTGTGTGTGAGAGATGTCTGCTTAACGTGTGCTGGTGTGTGTTTTTTAGTACATTCAGTACCTGGAGCCTCAGAGTGTTGATGAAGCACGAGCTGTTTTCAAACGAGCCTGTGAGGTTCACCTGACGCACAAACCCAACATCCACTTGCAGTGGGCCACCTTTGAGGAGAGGCACGGTACGACTCATCTTTTACATTCATGATCATCTTTATTATGAGCACAAACTAAATGTTGGTCCCACAAGTAAAACTATCACTTCATAATTTTCAGGGGGATAAAAAACCCTGCAGGGCCATGAAATAGTCACTTTGTATTGTAATATAGTGACGTAATAAACAACCATGTAATTTCAGCAGCTTTTGTCAGTGTCACTGAGATGTTGGTTGAACTGTGTGGTCATTTTTAGGTTGTGTTCTCTGGATGTGTTGTATATTTGAAAGTGTTTCTAACATGTATGCTCCTCCATTTATTTGAACGGGAAGAAACCCATGTTAAAGCAGTCTGATGCAATAACACCACCACCTTCATCTTCTCCATCAGGTGATTTAACCGAGGCTCGGCGAGTGCTGGAGGACCTGGAGAAAAATCTGCCGGGGTTGGCGGTGGTCTGTCTCCGCCGGGCTGCTCTGGAGAGACGAGCAGGCAACCTGGAAAAATCCGAGGCCTTGCTGCAGGAGGCGGTGGCTGGATCCAGAGAGAAGCCCACGTTACACGCTTTCTACTCCATCAAGCTGGCTCGCCTGCTACTGAAACTCGGCAGGAACCCCAGCAAAGCGCGGAGAGTTTTACAGGAGGCGCTGGAGATTAGTCCGGTGAGATAATTAACACATATACACAGTAACTACCACAAATATTTCAGCAAATAATTTCATTAAAGGACTTTGATCTTCTATTGTTCCTTAAATTGAAAAAAGTCTTGATTTCGTGACATCTGGAGGTTGCACACCAAACGTTCAGATTGTCCATCAGCCTCACATTTAACAACGATTGACTGAATGATAGTGTCCCCTCCTAGTTTCCAATAACTGAAAGTACCCGGTGGTAATCATCTCATTTGCAGTATAAAGGATATGTTTACACCGTCACATCCTGGCGAATGAATTTCCCTATATTTGTAACTCAGGGAGTAAAACCTTGGTGGTGAAGACATATGGTAGCTCTTATTTGAATTACCTCTCTTCTCCTCAGGACAATGATAAACTGCACTTGAACCTGTTGGAGCTTGAGGTGTCCGGGGACCCCTGGGCCTCAGCGGAGGCGGTGCAGGAGTGTGTGGCACGAGCTCTTGCAGCTCCCCTCGCATCACACACCAAGATCCTCTTCTCACAGAGAGGTCTGCAGTTTGCAGAGGACTACAGCAACTCTATTGAGAGGTCATTATATATTGTAAAACAATGTTCACATTGTGAAATAGAGTGTTTTTCAACATTTTCATTGATTTCTCAGACAATAATTCATGGATCTTAATGAAAAAGATCGGCATGTTCAGGGGACTGATTATAGTGTGTGTGTAATTAAGTGCCAATCCAAATTATCCAGGACCCAGTGAATTTAAATTTGTTTTCATAAGGGAATTGTTGGGCTTTTGTGGAGGTATGTGCTGGGCTGAGTTCTAGTTCTAGTTAGCAAATATTTTGAATCCTATCAGTCATGTAAACCCTGTTTGTATCTAACAAACCATTCATCTTCTTTGACCTGACTGTTCTTCATCGACCTCTGTCCTCTGCAGTGTGCTGTCTGTCTTTGAGGAGCATCAGAAACTGGTGAAGGAGCTCGGTGGAACAAAGAGAGGAGCAGAAAACGGGTGAGAGGAGAACCTTATGTTCTTGCGAACGTAATAAATCAGGGATTTTCGTTTCATCTGCCACCATTCACTTGGAATCAGAAATGACCATGCAGAATTTGGAGGTCAATTGTCAAGGCTACTGTGACCTCTCAAAACATTTTCTTTGTGATCGTGTCACCCTGAGATCGACTAGAGAGTACTATTAAACCTTTCTCTGCCTTAGGAAGATTTCTTCAAAGTTTGATAGTTTCAAAGATTAACTGATTAGATTTCAGGGAGCAAAGATCACGGAGACCTCGTGACATTGGACCAAAAATAAATGTGGACTGAAACTGCACTGGTTGCCAGAGAAATACAGCCACAGGGCAGTTGTGCATATCAGACTCATGGCTGTGTTCTTACAGCATAACACTGATAATGAGGATGATTTTGAGTAGGTTGAAGTGTTTGCCTGCTGTTGATTCAGTGTTTTGTTTTTTTAGGGATGAGGATTCAGAGAAACTTGAAAAAAGCGAGGACGACTCTGCTGTCTCCGTGTCCACACAACTCCCCCCTACCGTGCCGCACGTCCCAATAACCACGCCCCCTCCTCCTGTGATGGGCACCGACCCGAGCGCACAGGCCGGCTACGGAGGATACGGCAACTGGTACCAGGTAAAAATAATCTGAACACTTCTGAAAATAAGATTGTTTGAATGTAAAACTTATTTGTAAATCTGTTGTTAAACATGTTCATTTCCTGCGTCTGATGATTCATTTCAAGCAATCGCAGTACGGAAACTACGGTTATCAGAACACCTGGAACTACAACCAGGGCTTCTATCCTCCCAGCTAAAGAGAACGACGACTGTGGCACCCAGAGCCAACAGGAAGCAGTTTGACCCGGGACGACTTCTCAGCTGAACAACAAACTGAAGCAAGCTTTCCTCTCCGTCCGTCCTCCGAGTTGTGGATGTGTGAGAACAAGAGGCTGGAGTGGAGCTCTTTTTAGCATGTCGTGTCATTTCAGTGTTGAGTCTGAGGGACTGATGGGAAGATGATGAAAGGAAACCGTGACATTCATCTTCAGTACATCGATGTCTCTGCATTTTAATCAGAACTATTTTTGTATTTGTTTGCAAGGCAGCCCCTTTGCTCGTGTTTTAAAGTTACCAAGTTTGTCCACAATTCTTCAGGTAACGTATGATTGACATTTTGTACCATTCCACACAATAGGCTTTTTTTTTTTCCTAATGTATATAAAGTTGTTTTTATAGTGTGTCACAACAGCTCTCCCTTGTGTTGAGTGTCTTTATTTGCAATAATACTAGAACCTGAGGCCTGTGTGTCCTGTTCCATACTCTGTAGTTCCTCCACTGTGTAACCCTGAATGTTCGAGTCCAGAACTACTCTCAAAATCCTTTTTCTTCCATATCAATGAGAATATTGCCTCCTGCGATGGTCCTCTTGTCTTTGTAGTGGATTGATTTCCACCAGTGTGTTCGGATTCCGTTGGCACCCCACTCCCACTGTCGGCGGGCGGTTACATGAAAACAACCTAAGTGTCGGCTGTAGTTCAAGAGAAACTGGAAAAGTCCGTCAGTGATACAAAAATCCTCCCGACAGACTTTGGGCAACAAAAGATCAGACATCCTTGTCAAGGAAACGCAGTGGGATTTGGAATATTTCTCATCTTCATGTACTTTAGATTTTAAAAACCATACAAACTTGACAAATTGGATATTGCTTATCTTCATATAGTTTTGATTTTATAACCATACATAGTTGAGAATCTGCCGAGTAGTCTTTTAAGAGTCTTGACATTTCTGTGAGTGATTATACTACCTAAAATATCATGTCATCTCATTAGCTGAATGTAAACTGTAACTTTCAGTAGGAAAAACACTCAGGTTGTCTTTTTATTGCATCATTACCAGTCCATGTCTCTGACCTCAGTTCTTCATATACAAAACATTGGGGGCCATAACAGAACTTTAGAAGAGGTAAGTTGAGGGTAATGCTTCCTTCTTTTAATTTACCAGTAAGTTTGATTATCAGAATCTTATACGTAAATCAATATTGGTGCTTTCCAAAGCACCGGCTGTTGTCCAAGTAGCCCACTGAAGTCTGGCCGGTTACTTTATTAAGTCTCGTTGTGGCCTTTAATTCTAATTCTGTCTGAGGTGTGTAATTGGCCATATTTCACTGTGCATGTGAGAGAATTAGTGCCTTGAACATCGCGTTAGACAATCTCATAAAAATGTGCAATCATTTTGATCCGTGTATATAAAAGAAAGATGGGATTAGAATGTTACAGAAGAACCACATTTTTTACTACTCTATATCCTTGTGGAAGAACCTGTATATTTTCCAATTAGTATTTCAAATGATAATGTAATGAGTCACCAGTTGTAGCAAAAACCTAGAGGATTACCCCCTTCATCTGCAACTACCTTCAGTTGTACTGGACTTTATAGTGAGTGTCAGCTTATTGTTTAGCTGGCTTCTTCAAAATCCTGCTGTGCACTTCCTGCTCAGCACCAAGCCACATGCTGGTGTACACAGCAGCATTTAGCAGGAGCATTTAGCAGCCTGAGTCATTTTTCCCTCAGGAGTTGGTTGACACCAAAAGTCAAAACTCAGTCAGGTAAATATTGGACTTGACATTTATCAGATTCCCACAAACATGACTCCAGATGAATGAAAACGTTGCTCATTACCTGCTGGATGTGTACATAAGCAAAGAAAGGTTCTTAAGATATTGTCACATCGACTTAAACTGTGATGTTATGTTGATGTTGTGTCCACAGCTGGTTTCTGCTGCTCCTAAAGAGACCAAAAACTCAGTGACTGCAGGTTTAAGTTAAAACTAGAGCCTCTGAAAGCGGCTGACTCTAGAAACCCGGTTGCTAACATGTTATTTCTGTCCAGGCGTTACAATAAGTGGGGAGGGTGAGTCTGCATGCACAATACCATATAATATATTTAAATTATGAAACAAGGTAGGACTACTTATTTAGATTTTTTAAGGAAAGAAATATCCAGTTCACATAATAGTTCTCCAAGTCAGCTTTATTGTCAGTAGATTCTTGGTGATAATGCCGACGTCAGTTTCATATTTTAAGTTATAAAAAAAGTAGAATGTCACAAAATCAGGAAGATTGTGGGGATTAAATTTAAGGCCCTTTCAGAACCAATCGAGAAGGTCATGTGTGGTGCGTTGCTGCAAGAATCAAGGTAAAACTGAACGATATTGTTCTGTACGGTTGTCGACTAAATGTGTTGCTGAAACCATGTGCGGTGCTCCTTGAAGCAGTATCAGTCAGTAGCCAGCTACCCCCACTCTGTTTCTAATTGATAAATTATCAAACTCACTGCACTCACATGTCTACAGTCAGTGAGATCAGCCCAGAATGTCAAGGGGCTGCTTTCAGTTCGTCTTGAAAAATATTTGATACTATACACACTGTAACACAGCCTCCAGTTCCCTCTCTGGTTCTTAAGTTCAGTTAGCTGGCTTATTGAGTGATACTAAAACATGGCTGCTTTGTTCCTGGATCAGTCTGCTCCTGGTGTCTCTGGTGGTGAAGAGGTGGAAGTAGTGAGGTAGGCTCACAGAGCAGATCATCCCGGTCTCACTTTTTGATAACAACCAGCACAGCTGTAGGCACCAAACCTAAAAATTGACAGAGAGGAAGGTTGAGAAAATGTACGACACAGTCTGTGGGTGTCTGAGCAGAGAAAAACCTGTGTGATCATGTGAACAGACTTTTATACCTTTCAGAATATTGCCCAAAAAAAAGCCATTATCACATTTGTTTCAGGTGCATGTTGCCTCCAATTACTCCTGCTATGAGCCTGGGATCTGTGTGTGAATCTGTCCTGTGAACAATGGGCCTTCCACCTCCTCCACCAAGCAGATTATGTTTTCACTGTCTGTTTGTCAGCAGGATGATGCAACAACTGCTGAACAGATTTCCATGGAACTTGGTGGAAGGATTGGAAATGAGCCAACTAGGGACATCAAACTATTTGTCTGCGTTTGTATCTTGCATCAAACTATTCAGACAAAGATCACCAGGTGAACACTAGAACACGGCTTGGGACACCATTATCTGATTAACCTGATTATTGAGCAGTGAAATCTAACCCAGCCTGACCGACCTGAAAAGCATTCTTTCCTTTGTGTTGAAAAACAAACCCGAGCCTGATGCTTTGCCCGTTTGCAGTGCAGTGAAAGAAAGCCCAGCTACAATGCTCCTCGCTGCAGTCGTGCACTATGCTATGATGGAACCCAGAACTTTCTCTATTCCCATTCCAAGGCCAAGTGCTCACCCAGCTCTTTTAGGGGCTTCTCCATGTCCAGTTCGGTGTAGACGTGTCGGGGATATGGCGAGAGCAGTGTGAAGTCCTGACCCTCAGGTGTGTTGCCGTTCACCTGCACGTAGACGCGCACGGCCGCCAGTGGCTCCTGGGCCTTGAAGACTGTCGTTAGGGTTGTGCCGTCCAGCAGACGTACCTGTGAAGAGCGATATTCTCATCAGTTTGTCTAACACTAAACAGTTGGTCTAAACTAACAATTGGTCCGAAGACTGTACCTGTATCTTGGACATATCATAATCCCTCTTAGTGGCTGGAGGACCCTGACTGGTGGGTGATGACGGGCTGGGCTGGGCAGGCTGGGACGATGTAGCCACGCTCTGGGTTCCGCCCACTCCAAACTAGACGGGACAAAAAACAACCGTCATCCAAGTTACTGGTTTCATCAAACGTGAAAATAGGACGAAATGGGAAGTGAACCAAATAAAAGGAAAAAAGAATTACATTAATGACAGCGTTACCTTTTGCGCTCGCTCCTCTCGGTCACGTGCAATCTTGTCTTTAACCCTTTGCCTGCCAGAAAATAAACATAAGCACCACAACGACATTGAGAATATGATTGAAAAAATTTGTAACCTGTGGCAGTTTAGTGAAAATGTTGGTTCATACTGGCTACATTGGTCCTGAGCCATGAGTTTCTTCACTGACACAGTGCTATGAGCTTTGACCATGAATTTTCTCAAATGGGATTATTTCTATTATAAAAATAAAACAACAGTCAAGGTTGATTATCAGACTAACAATCAATTGGCCTTTTTTTATAAATCTTTCTCTATGGCCTCCTTGAGGTAATTTAACTACGGCTAACATATTATGATAAACTGGTTTATTAAACCTACCCTTGCTTACTCAGATGTTTTTAATGAAGATATTACCTCGCCATTTTGTCCTCCATCTTCTCTTTCATGCGCTGGTCACTTAATTTCTTCATATCATCGTCCTGTAGTTTCTGGCGGATTTGCTGCAGTTCTTGGCCATGCTTCCTCCTTGACTTCTCCCTGTCCACCTCTTCTGCCCGCTCTCGCTCTCTCCTCTCCGCCTGCTTCACCCGCATCAGCTCCTCGAGTCTGAAAAAGAGACGAGAGTTTAATTACAAAGAGGCTCAAGCGTGGTAAATCTCCCCCGCTCTACCTACACAGTTACTCTCTGGTTATATTTTTGTAGATAAAAGGTCATGGCCAACATCTGAAAACCTGCATGATCAGTAAAAGCAACTGTTAATGCTCTCTGACCTCCTAACTTGCTCAAGTTTCTCCTCCTCTGTCATTGGCTGCTTTGAACTGTCGTCCTCCTCATTGTACAGCATATCTCCACCTGTTGTCGGTAAGCGAAAACAAATGGACATGGGAAAGATCACATAATATTAAGTTCGGTGAAAATCAACAGCGACAGCAATGTAATTTTACTTAAGCTATTTAAAATATAATTTTTCCTTTACAGGTAGAAATGACATCTTAAAGAACAACTGACAAAAATACGTGGTCGATATGAATAAAAATACTCTTTCACATTGTAAATAAAATCTATTAAGAAACCTTACAAATAAAATAACCAATTGGATTATGTCTGATTGTGTCTAATCATGTGACTTGAGTACCTGGCAAATTAAGAATCTGTTGCAAACACACAGAAGTTTACAATGATCTTATAACCAGCACCCAGAAATATCTGAAGATAGTTACCATGGTACTAATATCTTAGAAAATATACGGTAGGCTAATTAAATAAGTCCCAAGTTACGTGTCGTCATTCGGTTCATATCTACAGTAGGTACGTTGTTTTAATGGTGGCTTCTCAGATGTTTCCATCTCATTAACAGGGCAATTCCTGCCCTCAAAAAACCCAACATCACTGACCTTCAGTGGCGTCAGCTGGTGTGGATTGTTCTGTGCTCATCTGGCTTTCTGCCTCTCCTCCCAGGACCTTGGCCACAGGCGGCACATAGGGCTCATCAATGTCCGGGTCGTTCTCGTGTTCCATTAACCTGCAGGAAGCACATCACAAGAAGAAAGGTTAGGGCTGAACTGTTGTGAATCCCAGAACCAGGAGAATAAGAGGCACTGGGTGGCTCTACGGGGGAAGTGTGGAACTGGACTGGGGCAGAGAGAATTAGAAAAACTGGAGCAGTTGTTTTATTTGCTTTCTGTCTGACTCACCAGTCCATGGCCTGTTCTATCCCCTGGTTTCCCGTGTTGGCCACTGCCTTCTCCCTACAGACACAGAGACAACAGGATATGCAGGGTCATTGTGGCGTTTTACTTGAAATCACATGAACCAGGAACCAGTTATTGGATGTGTCGTCACTCACGCTCTGTTTCTGTCGAAGCCCATCTCCAGCAGGGTCTCTAGTGTTGTTAACTCTGCCATTTTGACCTGAAACAGATGGTAAACACGCCACCACGATCACTGAGGTTTCGTTATTAACATGTGGCCATATTGTTACCGTGCTGGTGGGGGAAAAGGGAGAATCGTAATATCACAGACTTCAGCACAACACCGTTTCTCTGGCTCAGCGCTGTGTAGAGGATTAAGTCTTCAGTTGAAACCGTTCAATATCATAACCAACCTAGAGATGGGAGCTAAAATTAGCATCAATGTGGCTAACGTTGAGATTACGAAAGCTAGCTGGGGAAGCTAGCACGATTAAACACGACCAGGAAGTCACATACGCGCTCCGTCACTTAATCTACGAGTGTGTGTTTGTATGTTACACGTTAAGGTACACAAGAGTGTTGTTCTTTTTCCCACATGGCTAATATAAGCTAATAAACCAGTTAAGACAACGTTAGTTAGCTACTCACACATCAGCCAACACCGCTTCAAGAGTACGAGAGCCTAGATGGGTCAAACCGAACGGAACGAGATTATCAAACCCGAAAACACAAAACCCCAACGTCATCCTTTTTTACCGTAAAGTCACGTGTTTGTGCGTTTTCTCGTTAAATATTTTAAATCATTGGATTATTATTGATGTGACAAACTGGAAGTAGTATTTTAACTGTTTAGTCAGTTTAGATAGAACTATTTATTTTTTCAGGCAAATGAATTGTTTATTTGAGGGCTTGCTCAAAATCATACCAAACTTTGCAGAAAATTAGAAAGTGGTGAGACTTTACTATTCTGGAATCATTTTAAATGGGTGTGACAAAATGGCTCAACAGCGCCCCCTGGAAAGCAGGCCCTAGGTTTCCCTGTGACCGATCTTCACACAAATCGTAGCCCGCAATAAAATAATATTGCTTTAAGAAATATATAAGTATAGCATACTCCGCATCAGCATCCAACGTCACTCACAGTGTTTCAGATCTCTTTGTTCTTCAAGAAAATGGCCAAACCTTTAGTTTCTAATGTGTCTGAGTCTCATAAAGTAGATCAGAACAGACTGAACTCAATTTAACCCTTTCAGTTTCATTCTTACCAATTCAGTTTTAGGACTGTGGCTGAGACAACCTAACCTACCTAAACTATTTTTCTGAGTTCCCTATAGTAACAGAAAAAAAGGAACCGTTCTTTGACTTGTTCTTCTTGGTTTCGTCATCTGCGAGTATCTCTCCATTAATCGATATAATCAGTTCATTAGAATTACATTGGCTCCACATGAGGTTTATCTCTGTAGGGTTGTAGAAAATATATCAGCAGAGAAATGATTTAATGACTTTATAAAACAGCCTCATAGTGAAGAGGCCTGAGGGTGAATGGTGTTTCATATTTGCTGTTCTTCATGTTGAATGATTGTATCCCATCTGCATGAGTCCAAGGATGTTCAAACACGATGCAATTTGCTGAGCTTTAAGAGCAGGTTGGGTCTGTTACATATTTACAGTAAGTGTAATGATTAATTTGTTTCTCTCTCCCCCCCACACAGTCTTAAGCAGCCCTCATTCACGACTCCACCATTACTCTGACACAGACGTGTGTCTGCTCACGTCTGTGTCACTTATTTTCTGTTTGAAAGATTTGTTGACCTACTCTTTTTCTCTCTATGCACTTGTTTGCTTTTCCTCAAACTTTCAATAGTTTTTCTTATTGATCCTCCTCTTTTCTCTCAGAATTTATGAAATAAGCCTTGTTTCCTGCATTTACTTGGTGAGTATGAACTTTTTAAAATATATATTTCAATATAATAAACTCAAAGAAAGTCTTATGCATATGCATCAAATATTTCATTTGTAAAGTATGCTACATATATAAGAAAATTCTTGTTTGTTTTTAAACTGACATTTGTATTTTGTATTGATAAATACTGTGCACCTACTCTGACAGCAACCTGGGCAACTAGTCTTTAGGAATCCAATTACCCAAATTATAAATCACACTGAAAACGGCTGTATAATTTGAAAAGACCCGAGCTGCTATAAAGAGAAACACAAAATGTTGGGGTAATTATTGACACCTGTGGTTATAAATGTAGACTCATTCTATAAATTGTGTTTTAGAATGATTTGAATAGATTTGCACATCTGTGAATGGAGCTTAAGTAAACTTTCCATGTTTCATTTCAATAACAGCAGGGCTTCTACCTGAAATATTGCTCCACCACAGCAACTATTGCAGAGGTTTTGTTTTTACGTTGACTGGAATATCCATTGTTCTGGATATAAAATGTAATGTCCTTGGACTCTGAAGCCAACTTAATCCTGTGATAAGGGTAACCATAAAGATGTCTGGAGGTTATGAGTCAAGCCTGCAGAGCAAATGTCTTGATCACAATATCACACTTCTTCTCAAACTGGAATTCCTTGATTTCACATTCACATTCATTTGAATTAGAGCAAAGGTGTAAATGATAGAGAGCCTCAAACCTTCCAGTGGAATTGTCTGCTAAAGCAAATGAGTGAAGTTAAAGGACACAATTGGGGTAAAGGTCTCTTTATTCCTCCCTTTAATTGATTTATGGCTCTGTTTTTTTACAGAAGGAGAGCGTTAAGGGTCAAAGTTGACTCAGGATAAATGAAGACGGTCTGGAAAACTAGAGACATGAGGTGTACACGAGGAAATGAGTCGTCTCCTGTTTACTACATATCTTCAAAGCCATATCAATGCCAATATGTAAAAGATTAATTTTAATGGACTAAAGGCCAGGATTCATCTGATGGGGTGGCGCTCCCTTTCCACTCATGGCACATTTTAACTAAGTGAATGACCCTGGTTTTATGGAGTCTAAAGGGTGTCATGTAACCTTAGATGCAGTAAAAACTAAGATCATGAGACAATAGGCTGAAGGGCATGATACTCAACTAACTATTTATGAGGTGTGGGTTGTTTTATCAAACGAGCTCATACATAAAATCTGTAGAGTATGATTTTATTTAATGTTGTGATGCCCGACCAAAAGAGGGCAGCATTATTTCACATGCGTGAAACTTGTGACACTGGTGCCATGTGTGTTAAGTAATTTAGTGACATATTTATCTTTGAACCAGTGTGACAATATTGCAGTTTAATGAATAATTCTGGCCTCGGCTGGAGACCTGAACATTACACTCATCATACATTATGTGATTATCTCAAAAGGAACATAATCAAATGAGGATTATCACAAATGCAAATATTTCCAAGCAACTTAAATCTCTGTGTGTCATTGAATAATATATGTCAGCAGAAAACTGCACAGCCAATCCTGTGGTGAAATAAATCCTGTTGAGCGCTGTCAGCTCTGTTGTTTCTGTGGGTCTCACCAGCTGTAACAGCATCTCCATATGGAAAAACTCTGGCCTCCAGTGGAGCTGCTGTTATCTCTGGAGGGACACCTTTATCATCGAAATGCTGCCGGGACTCCACTTACAACATCTGACTTTCAAAAGTTAATAGAGTTAGAGCTGGTTTTAGTTGTTTCTTCCATTCAATTTCTCTTTCCTTCCTGTTTCTGTACTGTTTGCTCTTTTTGATCAAATAAAGCAAATCCTGTATAACTCTCTTGATGTTTATTCCTCTTACTGTTTGTGCAGAGAAAACAAAACAATGATGTCGACAAACAATTCATTCTTCATTACAATATGTTATGTGTGTGCTAGTTTTTGCGCAAGCGGTTTGATATAGCTCTTTGAAATTGAAACCAAAACAACATGTGACTATAAAGGCAACATTTCCTGTTAATGTTAATAAGTGACTGGGAGTTTTCCTCACATGAATGAATGTATATTTTTGCTCAGATAACACATAAATGTCAAACAAACTTTTCTAATAATCAAACATCTAAATTCAAACCTAAAGTGCACACATCAAAACTCAAAAAAGTTAATAAATTGGAAGAAATAAAATGAGTGACTAATTTTAAAGAACTTGACAAGACATATAAAGAAAAGATTGCAATTCTGTCAGGCCCAAAACGTGAGAAATACACAATATAACTTTCGACCTTTCTAAAAAAAGGTTATACGTTTGGAATTTTAAATTTACAAAATACACATTAATTGTTATATTTAAAGCTCGGAGCATACATATTTATTATACATGAATTACTATATTGCTATAAACATACATTTAGTCATTCATAGATGTTTGTGCCAACTTATGGCAAAGTTGAGGCTTTTATTGTGAAATCAAGTAGTGGATTTCCGGTGTCCGCGTCCTTCTTCCTCGGTTGTGCTCGACAACAGTCCGCCGGTCTCTCGTTAGCCCCCCGTCAGAAGGATCGAACCGCTGTCACGGTAGAGTAGCTTTAGATTTAACCTCACTACCCTCCGCTGGACGCTCGGGTCGGGGTGTGTCTGCCCGGGATCGGTGAGAGGACGTCAGCTGAAAGAGGGAGCGTCCCACCGGGTGACGGAGTGAGTGTGTGGCTAGCTAGCGAGGGGGAGGAGGAGGTGGGGACAAAAAACTTGCGAGACCTCGCCCAGCCGTCGCTTCATTCCAGCAGGCAGCTACTCTCTCGACGGTGTGAGAGCTCCACACCTCTTAACCCGAGCGTTTGATTTTAAACGGGGGGGGACACCGACACCGCCAGTGAATTATGTTCAGGAAAAACTTGAAGAAGGACCCGGAGCTGTTCCAGAACGTGGCCGACGGGCTGCGGCGGCTCTACCGGACCAAACTGTTCCCGCTGGAGGACACGTATCGGTTCCACGACTTCCACTCCCCCGCTCTCGAAGATGCCGACTTCGACAACAAGCCGATGGTGCTCCTGGTGGGCCAGTACTCCACCGGTAAGACCACTTTTATCCGGCACCTCATGGAGCAGGACTTCCCCGGTATGCGGATTGGCCCCGAGCCGACCACTGACTCTTTCATCGCGGTGATGCACGGCGAGCATGACGGGGTGATACCGGGTAACGCTCTGGTGGTCGACCCCAAGAAGCCCTTCCGCAAACTCAACGCCTTCGGGAACGCGTTCCTCAACAGGTAAAGCCGGTGCCAAGTCCACGACCACACCAAAGAGTTCAGTGGGAAACATGTCATACACTAGGATTATAACAACTAGATCTTAACGGTTATTTATTCATTTGTAAGCGAAGCTATATGTATGTACCGTTCATGCTTCTCTCTAAACAGCTGTGTGCTTACAACCCTGTCACAACAACTCACCTGTGGGTTAAATGCCCCCTTGCAGGTCCCTACACGCTCTGTACAAGTAGTTTCTCTGTATGTATGCTGTTGCACAATCTTCAAGTGTGTGTGACAGTTCCCCTCTCTTCCATCGACCTGTGCTAATGCAGGTGTTTAGTGTCAACAATAAGGTGGAAGAGCCTGTCTGTGTATGCAGAAGCACAGGAAGGTGCTTTCCAGGATTTGATCATTCACACCAGTCCTCCCTTTCACTTTCTGCCAAACCAGTTCACAGAGCACCTTAGGCCTCCTTCATGCACTTCTTCCCAGTCTGAAAGCCCCTGGCAGAGTCACTGGTGACAGATGGTTTCAGTCTCAGGGTCTCAGCGGGGCTCCTTCAGCAGAGGGATAGTTGTTAGTCATGTTGCCAAGGAGCAGGCTGACCTTGTCCTGCATGTCCTCGGTGCCACAGGTGTTGCCACATCACTAGATGCCGACGAGCCAACTCCCTTATTTCACTGCCCCTGAGTGAGTCTTGTGAAGCCTTATCACAGAGGGTTAAAGGTTTTTGGAGTGACAGCCTATCATCTTGCCGTGTTGTGACATTGAGTCAGCAGTTTTCAGTTTTATGAAGGTTAGTGAAAGGACATTCAACCCATTGGAGTTTGCCTGACGAGTTGGGAAAAACTTGATGAATCACTCCAGATGACACTTAAATCTGTTATTTAATCCGTCAGAGACAGTGTTCCCGTCATTGCAAAAAAATCTGATGACTCAGAAGTCGTCTTACTCAGCAATTAATGCAAGATAGCAGCGGCAACGATTTGGAAATTATGGAGAAGTGTAACGTTACACAAAAAGAAAGGAAAAAGGAGCCATGAAGAACAGCAGCCGGTGTTTCACCTGGTTTATGACATGGCCTTCTCCCAAGTCAGTGTACAAGGTGAAACTTCATAATCAAGGTGCTATGAATCAGAGCCAGCTACTTGGTGACAGCCAAACATCTTAATCCTGTGTGTGTGTGTGTGTGTGTGTGTGTGTGTGTGTGTGTGTGTGTGTGTGTGTGTGTGTGTGTGTGTGTGTGTGTGTGTGTGTGTGTGTGTGTGTGTGTGTGTGTGTGTGTGTGTGTGTGTGTGATGACATCAGATACCTGACATCTGATTGTTGAAGGTGTCACTTCCTGTGGAGGATGTGGTGGGCATATCCCCTTCTCTTCCTGGTAGCCAGTGTGGTGTCCTCCCTTCACCAGGAAAACATTATTACTCAAAAAACTACGGGAACTGTCATGGTCTGTTTTTAGCATCAGATTATCAGGTGGGTCATGTCGCTGTGTGCTGGATTAGTACAAAAAGTTGACACTTCCCTAGTGAGGCCTATCTCCCATTATCTATTGAAATCCTTTCCCTCAATTATGTGGAGTGTTTGTTTTATCTTGCATGAGTGTCAATGGCTGCCAAACTCAGGAAGGTGAAGTAATGCATTTCAGATAAAACTTTAAAGGTGTGTGTGTGTGTCTGTGCGTGTGTCTGTGCGTGTGGGGGGTTGTTAGGCTCAGGCCACGATTCACTTCTCTGGAGTTTATTACAGACTTGAGGGGAAACCAGATAAGATTGTGGGTAAACAAAGGCTATTGTCCATTCCAGCATCATTTATCAGAGTGTTGGACACAGTCATGTGTTGCACTGGACTTGTGGCTCTCTTTCATTCTGCATCTCTATCTCAGTGGCATATTCACACTTGAGTGGTCGCACACCGGCCTCAGGGAACTCTCACATGATTATACATACCGGGATATATGTTTATGGCAGCCGCAGGTGCTTGACCTACTCGTACAGGTCATGAACTGTGTACGGGCATAATGCTGAATCAATCGGTTTTAGTGGCATGTAGCGTGGACCAGGCCTCCAGCTGATTAAACCAGATCCAGACAGACAGAACTTTGGAACAGTGATGTTTCTCTAGCTCAGACGGGGGCCAGTTTTCCACTCATGAGACCGAAAGTATTTGGTTATGCCTTCAGCTGTTGGTTTGTCAGAGGTATTTTACTCATAAAAAAAAGATAGGGGATACGAAGAGGGTCAGATTGTCAAATGACTGATTTGAGGTGGGTGGAGGGGGCTGTGATGGCAAGCCCATGGTGTAATTTTTAAACTATAATCATTCAACTTGCAGATTAGCCCATAACTACCAGACTGGGATAGGATTTGCCCTCTGTATAAGCAGTCATTTATGAAAAGGGTAAACAGAAATCAGTCTTGGGATTCTCACACCTACAGTTTGCTCTTTGACAGACCCAAAAGGTAACAGCTAGTGGACTGAACTGATATACATTGCCAATTTTTTGGTTTTTGCTTTACAGTTTACCATTATTTGTATTTTGTAGCCGCCTGGATTCAGGATTTGCGTCCCACCCCTGCACAGTGATTTTATACCACAGACTGTATGAAGTTGGATGACACGACTGTTCTCCAAAAGCGAAGCCAAAGCATCTTGATCGCTGGCTGCTGTTTAGGTCATAAATCCTACCTCCTCCCTATAAATGGATGGGATGGATACTTCTCTTCCGCTTTCAAATCTTTTAGCTCTCGTTCCCTTTAAGTTGAAATGTCACTGCAGTCAGAGGGGCCCTGTGTGTTTGTGCTCTCTCTGTAAGCCATTAGTCAGTAAAACCATAGTCAGCAAAGTTTAAGTTCCGCACCCCGGCCCACACTGTGCTGCTCCGTCCTGTCCTGCTCATGGCCTGTTATTCCAGGACACTGACTCTGCACTTTGCTCAGATAGAAAATTGTCATATGCACAGCCTTGCAGAGACTTAACAAACAAATATAAGTAAAAACGTGTAGATATGTATATATATTGTATATACATCATTTATACACAAAAACCAGACAAATCTAGAGTAGGCAGTCGTGGAAAAGTGGCTCTGCTGTAACCTCCCAGGGCCCTGTTTCCTCTTCTCTATAGGAAGCGGAGGTTACGATGACTGGGAAGGTCTAGATCAGGAGGTGGGGCATGAGAGGAAGACCTTCTGTTATAAGCTGGAACCAGACTTCCAGTATCACTGGAATAGGTCTGATTTTCCAAATGAACCGTGGCCTCACAGAGGGGATGGGTTTCTCCCTCTCACAAGACATGATCAAACAGCCAAGGACTCAGATATGTTTAAGCCCTCGGGCCCCCGTGCCTGGTAGGTTCCTGCTCTGTTGCTAAGGATTCATGCTCAAGTTCATTGGAGCATTCTTTCCTACTGCGCGGAAAATGTTGTGACAGATAGTGCAATGGAAAACCTGAGCCAAAGTTCCAACTTGATATCACACACATCAGCTTTGAGATGGAGAGGAAAACCTGCATGTTTGTTATCTTTGGCAGTCACTGCTATTCTATTGTAATAGCATACATAGGATCCCCATGCAAGGCACACTGCTCACATTTTTTTGGACTTGTTCATTGTCCTCTGATTTTTCCTTTTTCCCCTCTGCGTGTGGTGTAAGACCTCTGTTAGGGTGTGTGGTGCGTCTGGCCCTCAGTGCGGTTTCAGATGGAATGTAAAAGCATGGTTCCCTGGTCTTATGACCTTGTGCCTCTCAGCTCATGTTGTGAGTATCGGTTCAGACAGATTCAAAAGGCAGCAGAGCGAGAAGAAGGGAACAATCTCCTTCTTTGTCCTGAGTGGGACACCGTGGGTTTACACAAACCCACTCGTTGCCTCTCCTGCTTCTCAGTGTGTACATCTGTCTTTGTTTGGGTTCGTGAATGAATCTTTGGAGAGTGATACTCTCCTTTAAAGTTTAAACCCCAGCTTAAAGTTGACCATTGTGTAGTGAGTTATGTTACATTGGGTATGACTCAGGCCAATAATGAATTATGAAGTATTTTCCTGGTGTTTCCCTAACATTCTTATATCAATGGAGACCTCATAAAGCTAATACTCCACCCACTGTTTGGGAAAAATGACTCTGTCCATTGTGTTTTCTTCTTCTCTCCTATACAAACAACTAGAGTAGGTGTAAGCTAGGGCTGCAACTCACAAGTAGTGCATTTCATGGTTTGGCCTGTAAACACAAAAGGGAATCAGTTCCATGATGCTTCTCCCAGATGACGTCTTCAGACCATTACATCTTCAGGCCCAAGGAGATGTCCTCAGTTAAACTTCTTGTAAAGATCTAAAAGTCAAATCTTCACAAAGGTGCATATTAAATTGTCAGCTTTCAGACCAACTGATTAATACCTGTGCAGAGCCTGTCAAGCTGAAGCGTAACCTCAGCTACATTCTGTCACTGAAGCAGTTTCTACTTCCTCCTATATTACAATAATTAACCTAAAGTATTCTAGACCTGGGTGCTGCCATCTTGCTCTGGTGATGTCATTTGAAGCCAGTGTCTGTGCAGTAGTGATTGTGGAGTGGAGCCATGGTATTATCTTCCCACCAATACAAGGGTCCATCCATTCTTGAGTCAATATCAGCTGTTAATCATGAAGTCTCGTCAAAGCGTCAAATGACTAATTAAAACAAATCTTAATAGAAAGAGAATTTTTGACCTAAATCAATGGTGATAAGAACTTCCTTAAACAACCATGTCCATAAAAAAATTATTTGACATGTACTTTTTAGTTAAGCCTCAAAAAGCTAGGGTGGGCACTGGGCAGGCACTAGGGGTGATTGAGATGTTATGCTTCATCCTTGTGGAATTGTCATGTTGTCAATCTTCATATACATGTACAAATACTCTCAGCAAACCAGTTTTTCCACCCTCTCACACCTAAAATCCCGTATTTCTTTCTTTTCGTCTCTTTGTTTCTTCTTCTCCATCTGTGCTTTATACTGTCTCCTCTCTCATCCTTGTGTTTTGTTTTTTTGTCTTGGTAGATTCATGTGTGCCCAGATGCCAAACCCAGTCCTGGAGAGCATCAGTATCATCGATACTCCTGGAATCCTGTCCGGGGAGAAACAGAGGATAAGCAGAGGTCTGCTCCACACACATACACAAACTCCTTTACCCGCTCTCGCTCTCGCCTGCTCTCTTGTAATACTACTACACCACCAGAGCCACGCACTCTCAGCTCAGAATCTGTGACAATATTTAATCAGAAAGCGTTACACACACACACACGCAAACTAAACCACAGGAAGTCTTAATAATAAGGATTAATAACTAAAGGATTTTTTTTTTTTGAAGCAACTTAAGCATTTTCTAAAAGACACCTTTAGTCTCATTTATATTTCACTCTGGAAGCCCTCAGCTCAAAGTCAAACAGGTCGTGCCAGTTTTATGTTGGTCTTCACGTAGAGCACTTTGAAGTTCATTTCCTGTGTCTATACCTGCGGTTCTCTTGTGAACACTCCTCTGTTACTTCCTTCCCCCTTTTTGTTTTTCTTTCTGTTTTCAGATCAGCCTGTCGCTTGGTTTATACATCAAATAGTATGATTTATCATCACTGGAAAAACTATGTAGCCATCATTCTTGGCTCCCTCTCTGTTTGTCCCATGCTGTGTCATTTATCAGTTTATATCTGAGTCATTTCCCTCTGCTCTGCTGAAATAAATCAAATCACTCTTTTATCCATTTCTCTAAACAATGTGGTGACCTGCAGGGTCAACCCGCGATCTGCCAGATTCAGTTTTCCTGGTTGCTTTTGATGATCCCACAGAAAAGCAGCAGAAGATAACTGTGTGTCTCAACACAGCTTCTGCTTTTCTCCTGATCTCAGTCCCTTTAAGAGGAAGCACACTTACAAGCAGTTGCGTTTTTGTGAACTCTAGGGAAAGGAAATGGAGTAAAATAGGAAACTTAGCAGAGAGTTTCCCAAGACTACCCCCCCTCCCACCACCACCGCTGATGCACTGAATGATGACACATCAGTCAGTCAATCTTTTTTATTGAGTCAGATATCTTACAGGACTGTAATGAAAATGAAAGAATAATATCAAGGATTAGAGCTTAAACAGAAATGTATCTGCTAATATTCTGATAATTGATCATCATATGGAATTTTTCCTGCCAACAAACAAAGGGGGGTGAAAACAGAACCTCCTGGGCGACGGCAATAATTGTGAGATTAACTGATAATATAATTAACTAATAGTTTCAGTCCTAAGAAATAGGGATCAGGGGACAACAGTAAAGCATGATGGTTGTCAAAGAGACCCAACAGGCCAAATTAATGACTGTAAATAGAGAGGCGTAAATGAATGTCATCAGATGATAAACCAAAGGGTGTGTGTGCGTGCATGCGTGGGGCATGAAGGTGACCCTGTGTAGAGCAGAGCAGATGAGGTCTGACACCTCATACCTCAGACAGTTTTGTTTCTATACATACATACTTATACATTCTTTATCTCTCTCTCTCTCTCACTCTCTTACACACACAAACACACAAATGAATTCCCCTTCTCTAGCTTAAACACACTCTGTCATGCACACACTATCCTGTGCTCTGTTTCTGTATAAACACAGATGCAAACCTCAGTACTGTACAGCCTGTGTCATATATATAAACAAGACTGGAAAGTGCAGCTGAAGTGTATCGGGCACGCATGTGTGTGTGTGTGTGTGTGTGTGTGTGTCTGTACTTCGCATTAGACCTGAGGAAGCTACTCTGTTATTTCAGACTTTCCCTCAGTGCTGTAATCTCCTGACAAGAGCTGCATGCTTCTTGTTAAATATCATAACCAAATATTTCTGTCATCTGTGTGTCGAGCAGCGTGGTATATATTCATAGAGCATGACACTCAGTAACAGAACTTTCCCCAGGTTTAAAATTTTCTTGACATAAAAAGTTAAAGCAATATCATAGATTTACTTCAAGTCTAAAAGAGAAGTTCCTGTGACACAGTGAAACTGAGATGTCCATTCATGTACACTGAGCTTTGTTTATTGCATAATCCTTGGATTATGGATTTATTTTTGATTAGGTCAGCAAGTATTCCGCCCAACTTGTTCCTTGTTGAACCATGAAGCGATAAAAGTGTTTTGCAGAAGTTTCTTAACATGTTAAAACCGTTTCAGCGAGTTCCGCTGTGAGAAAAGAAGTTAAATAAAGACTTTCAGTATTGTTAGTTGTAACGTACCTCAGCAGTATTGTTTAAAGGAATGGGTTGACATTTCGGGAAATGAGCATATTTGCTTTCTGGACAAAAATTTGAATAGAAGACTACACCGTCATGTTTGTATATTAAATATGATCCCACAGCATGCTGAGAGTAGCTGTTTACCCATTTCGAATTTTGTGCTAAGCTAAGATAACAGTCTGCTGGCTGTAACTCTAAGCAAGAAAGCACTAGAACATGTTGAACCAGGAGATCTGAATGATAATGTGTTTTCTAAGATGAACAGGTTTTTAGATTTGATAACCAAAGAAGATAAGAGCCGCCTCGTCTGTTAACTTCTCTGATGCTGAGGCCCGTTTCGAGTGCCTGAGTTTTTCACAGAATGTCAATGCACGTGTTAGGGAGACAGCAGTGGTTGATGCTATGTGCTATAAGTAAGTCTAAGCTTGAGCAGCTGTCGTACTGTCTGATTCCCTGACATGTGTTTTAAAAACCGACTGAAGAGAGAATGTGCAAATGTCCCCATCTGGGTCCCTTGGGGTTCCCGGACTTAAAATATTCCCACATCATGAGTAGTGTTACAAAAATTCCTAAAAGATTACTCATCTTTTCCCCTCTGATATGTTCTTGGGTCCATCTCTTATTACATTTCAGTTTTTCTCTTACTTTCACTTTAACTCTGTCCTTGACTTTCTCTTTCTCCCCCTTTCCCTTTCCCTTTTACTCCTGTCCCCATCTCCTCCCCTCATCTATCTTCTTCTTTTTTCTCATTTTGTCTCCCTCTCTCTTTCTGTTTATATGGACTGTATTACTCGTTCTTTCTTTTGTATTCACGTGTTTGGACGCAGACAAAAGACGGCCATGTTGGAATGCATATGCAGCAGATCTGGCACTGATAGTGTGGCAGCTGAGATGAGCTTTTAGAGCAACGGCATTCTTCTCTGATCAGATGACACACGGACTCTAATCAAAACCATAATTCTCTGTTTTTCTCTGCACTGCACAGCTCCTCGGGGACGAGGAGAGCTCAGAGAAAGTCCTGTATGATGAAATCTGAGTTAACTCCTTGTTGCTTCTCAAATGTCCACAGCACAGTAGGTTTCTCTGTTGTGGCAGTGAGAGAAATGTTTTCTAGCTCAACCCAGGTCAGTGTCATCGCTGACAGGTTCAAATGATCTTTACCTCCAAATGCCGCTCTCCTGCTGTCTGAGTAAGGCTGGTTAATCGGTAACCAAATGAAAAGGCCGGCCTCTCGAAAGCCCTTATCTAAACATTATTGGATCAACACAAGTTGGCATATGAACGTTAGAACCCTCAGTTTAATCTTCTCCAACACACAATGTGTTGAACGATTGGAGCCATTGAGCTCTTTGTTAAGTTGAACTCTGTGTTTCTCCACACATATTATTATATTTGACACTCTCTCTTTACTTGGCCCATCTCCCACTACCGGCCTTTTGCAAATACGCAGCATGTCTGAATAAGCTTTCAAGTTGAATTTTCAATCATAGACAATCTTTAAAGCTTAATTTATTTCAGTGTGTGTTGGCTATTTGTCCTAAAAAGGAGAAGATTTGTCCTATTAACAAAACAACAATGTGGTAAAAAATACTTGCAGGCTCCGCAACTGCTCCCAGTCTCTGTTTATACTGCTATTGATTTCTGTAGTTTTACTTCCTCAGCAATCTGCTGACTGATGTTAAGCAACCATTTAACATTTCCTTGAGCTTTGCAGATGAATAGCCCAGCAATACAAGGAAACCTGCATGTGGAAATTGTGAAAGAAGTCTTAAGGTTTTTTTTCCGTGGTAGCTTAAAATTGCTATTGGAAATAAGGAAGAGGGGAATATATGAGGTGACTTGTATTGACGGAAATTGGCATTGGGCAATTGTTAATTGAGTTTGTATTCATTGGAGAACAAGGGACGTCAGACCTAAAAGCCATGTTCCAGCTGCCACTGAGATAAAGGCATCTGTTTGACAGCTCAGTGTGTTGTAGCAGTGAACAACCATCTATACACCCTGACCACATCCAGTATAATTCTAAAAACAGTTTTTTTTGAAAAAACCCTGATTGGAGCTTTGCACTGCTGCTACCTCGGGAATGTTGCAAATGTCAGGCTGTTGTTTTCAGCCTAAAAACGTTCACGCCTCATGTTATTCTGACCATGTTACATAAAACTATCACCTGTGTACACCAGGCAGCGTTTGAACTCCACACAGCACTACGTATAGATCCCATCTTTTAACATCCGCTCCCCTCTGCTTGTCTTTCTCCAGGTTACGACTTTGCCGCGGTGCTCGAGTGGTTTGCCGAGCGCGTGGACCGCATCATCCTCCTGTTTGACGCCCACAAGCTGGACATTTCTGATGAGTTCTCCGAGGTGATCCGCGCTCTCAAGAACCACGAGGACAAAATGCGCGTGGTGCTGAACAAGGCGGACCAGATCAGCACTCAGCAGCTGATGAGGGTCTACGGAGCCCTGATGTGGTCTCTGGGCAAAATCATCAACACACCTGAGGTAAAATATATTTCCATTTCACACTTGTGCCTTTGTGTAGTCCATACATTTATTTAATTCGACAGTTAAATAATTATTTCTGCATCATGTGCCAGAATAAGGCTTTGTCAGCTGGTAATCAGTTGTTAGACTTGCACAGTGGTCACAGCCTGTAACTGAGGGGGAAAGGCAGCCATCTTAGGCAGCTCTAGACAGAGGTCACATGAATTTTTTCACTCAAAGACGAGAGAGATCTAATTGTGATATATTTCTCAATCATTCCAGCCAATGGCCCCAGCCTGTCACTAAAACAGAATTTGTCCGAAACAAACTGTGTGAATGTAATGAAAGTGAAAGGCAGCTTAAAAACCTTTAGCGTTAGATTCTATGTCCCACACGACATCATGTGACCCGACTTGTCTTGTGATTTTCTTTTACTGACTGTTTAGTTAATGTTTGATCCAGGGCCATATTCATAAACGGGCTGCAGAAAAACCTTTGGATCACTTAGACAATTATTCATTGACATTGAGGGTGTGTTGAGTTGTTTAGTCTCTCAACTTGATGTTGACCACAATGCACATGATTTATTCATTTGTTTTTGCTTCACTTTTTACCACATCTTCCTTTCTTATGTTGACACGAATCCTGTTTATGTTTCTTTTGGTTTATTTTGAGTCTCTTCATATTTTGGCCAGAGTGCTGGATCAAGTTTGTGAACTGTGCAAGAATTTCCTCGAATGAGGTCGTGCGGGACAATGAAGGTGAATGGTGATGAACTTGTGCAACTTTTTACTCCAGGTTGTGCGGGTGTACATCGGCTCGTTTTGGGCCCAGCCCCTGTTGGTCCCAGACAACAGGAAGCTGTTTGAGGCGGAAGAGCAGGACCTGTTCATGGACATCCAGTCGTTGCCACGTAACGCAGCACTACGCAAACTCAACGACCTCATCAAACGTGCACGCCTCGCCAAGGTCAGTACAGCCGTGTTAGATAGCAGCTCCTTTAGGTGCAGCATTACTCATAAATACCAGTCCCCTAATCATGCCAGATTTTCTCATCAAGATCTATTTTGCTCAGATAAATCCTAGCAAATGTTGCAAAAAATCTCTAGAAAAAAATAATCCTGGATCTGCCACCTGATCCACATCTGAACCAACATTTTATGGCTTCTTTACTAACCAGTCCAGTAAATTTTTTCGTAATCCTGCTAACTTATAGAGAGACAGACCAACAGATGAAACCTAACATTCCTGGTGGATGTGAAAAACATGGATTCACACAGCCAGGGTGACACGTCATATACTTCAAAAGCCATCGTGTCAACGTGTGAGCCGGGGCTCTCCATATTGTTTCTACATGTCATACTTCATCATACCTCTCCCCTTGCTCTGCTGTAACATTATGAGTGGAGAAGCAAGCTAGGTTAGCTCAGGTGATAACATAGCCTCACATACGGCTCGTTTTATCTATTACCATTATGTTACTCAGGCTGTAGAGGTTGATGCATAAAATACATTACTATTCTTAAACATAAACCTGTGGCTTCTGGGTTCCTTCATTCTTCTACTTTGTCTTCAGAGTCAGAGGTTTGAGTTTGATCAGACTCATAGCTGCAGGCGAGCAGCTGGGGAGGGGGTTGAGACAGTTTGCATATTCAAAAACTCTAAAAGGTTACAGGTAAAGTTACATCCAAACCATTTCAAGGCCATGAAGGGAAATAAGATAATAGAGTTTACAAGACTTACAAGAAGAGTAAGATGGATTATTTTCTGTTTCTGCTGCCGTCTATATTTATACAGAATAAATCTTTCCTGTAGAAATACCCCCCCGATACGTTTTAAAGACATATTAAAATAGACTGCTTTGAATAATGTGTCTAATGACATTTATCCACAAAAGTTAACTTGTTTCTGCATTTTTTTTCTTGGTGACCAGGTGCAGGCCTACATTATCAGCTCTCTGAAAAAGGAGATGCCCACTGTGTTTGGAAAGGACTCCAAGAAAAAGGAGCTGATTGCCAACCTGGGAGAGATTTACACTAAGATTGAGAAGGAGCACCAGATCTCACCTGGAGACTTCCCCAAACTGCTCAAGATGCAGGTGAGATGAGGATAAGATCCAGACGTACACAGCAGTAGATAGGGATGTACTACCCAGAGTTACAGACCTGATGATATACCAAATTGGGCTATTTTCAGCGTGTTATGTAAAGTGCTTATCTCGGAGTAGAATGACCTTCTGACCTTTGCTCTCTTCACATCTTTGCCCCTCTTTCCTGCCCTTGCCTTCCAGGATGGGCCAGGACGGGGATGAGATTTATTTTTCCTGGTTTGTCAGGAAATCCTGTTTCTTGTATGCTACTCCCATTGGTAGCCATTGAAGACTGATCTATTTCTATCACAAATTCCTGTTCTCACCCAACCCCCTCTCCATCCCTATAGGAACTGCTGAATGGCCAGGACTTCACCAAGTTTGCGCCGCTGAAGCCCAAGCTGCTGGAGGCTGTGGAGGACATGCTCGCCAACGACATCGCCCGCCTCATGTCCATGGTGCGCACGGAAGAGGCCGCCATGCCCACCCAGTCCGTCAAGGGTGGCGCCTTTGAAGGAACCATGAGCGGTCCCTTTGGTCATGGCTATGGAGAGGGCGCCGGCGAGGGCATCGACGAGCTGGAGTGGGTGGTGGGTCGCGACAAGCCAACATATGACGAGATCTTTTACACCCTCTCTCCCATCAATGGCAAGGTGTCCGGTGCTGCGGCCAAGAAGGAGATGGTGAAGTCTAAGCTGCCGAACACGGTGCTAGGAAAGATCTGGAAACTGGCCGACGTGGATAAAGACGGGCTCCTGGACGATGAGGAGTTTGCCCTAGCAAACCACCTCATCAAGGTGAAGCTGGAGGGCCACGAGCTGCCACCGACGCTGCCCGAACACCTAGTGCCGCCATCCAAACGTGGGACAGTCCAGGAGGAGGAGTAGAGAAGGGGGTGTAGCAGCCCGGAAATATCAGCGCTTTGCCTCATGTTTCGGACTCTCCAGACAAGTCCAGCCAGGAGCATGAACAACAACATCAGCCACAAAGCTGCCAGCCTCCAGGCTTCCTGACCCATCGCGAGGAGGCATTGCTGTGATTTTCACCAGAAAGAGACTGGAGGGTTTCTTGGAAGAAGGTGGGGGGGAGGGAGGGAGGGAAAAGCATTCAGGTATCTGTTAGAAATTAACAAGAGGGCGGGGTTTGATTCACCACCTGATTAAAAAAGGACATTACTGGATTGTGTTCTGATGGATAGTGGGAGGTTGCATGATAGAGATGAACATGGATTTGTGCATCCTGTGTAAAAGATGTCTTATAAGCATAGTCCAGTCCATATTATTATTATTATTATATGTTCATCCAAAGAAAATATAGTTTTTTCCATTTGGAGAGAGAAAGAGGAAATGAATCAAAACAACTGTTAGAATTGTTTTATCTATATTTTTGTATTTCCTGACTGTTAAAACTGTCTCTTTCCAAAAGCTTCCCTTTTCATTATTTTGCCAGATAAATAAAAAGGAGAACTGTACCATCCGGCTCAGGCTTATGTGACTTTTTATTTCTATGATTAATAATGTTGGATTTTATCAAATAGGAAGCGCATAACTGGAACAGCTACATATTAAATGGAGGGAAAACTTACTCAAATAAATTAAATTTTGAGAATAAATCTGAAAAGAATCCTGTTTTGGTTTTTCTTATTTGTAGTACTCTGTCGTTAAGGGTCATTCCAAGGACTGTGTCACTCAGAGGTCATCCACATCCTGAACTTTATTTTGAAATGACCTCCTTTTAACAGTTTTAATGTGGTCTACTGCCCTCTGAAGTTCAGGAAGACACGAACCAGATGCCTCATGAGGATCTACTATATAAGGCCATTTAGCCATGAAACAAGTGGCTGCATATTTCCGAGGGCAAATGGAAAAACAGTGGATCAGACAGGCACTCGTCGCATTCTGTGGAGAACTTCAGACGAAGACATATGGAGACAATTTAGAGAGAGAATAAAATTCAGTGCGGGCCCAGGGAGACGAGCACAGATCATAAACAGAAAGACAGGAAGTTCTCACATGTGAGACTCAGACTTGAGTCTAACTATAGATGCAGTTTGTGTCTTGTATCTTAACGTGTCATATTTTAACCTGTGCAAGCCTGAAGTTGCTCTGAGGTCAGTTTGCATAATTCAAACGGGATGTTGGAAGTAAGTAACTGAAATGTAAATCGTATAAAGAAGATAACAGAAAAGGAAATGATGATTTTTATGTTTTAAATTCTTTCCTTACATCACCGGGGGCAGTGATATAAGGACAGAATTGCATAAACACATTTCCACATAACAGAATATTTCTCATGAGATGTCAGGTCATGTGTGGTTACCTAGTTCCACATGTCCACATCCCCTATCCTCCATTTTGAGTTTTTTTTTTTTAATGCCTCCACACCGGCGACAGCCCGTTTTCATTTTTAACATCTTACCGTCCTGATCTGTGTGAATACAGTACCACATCAACGCCTTCAGGGAATTTCTTCATTTTTTATAAAATTCTTCACTCAGAGTCAAGCTTGATCTGACTAGAATGTGGTGATCAAAAGTCAAAGGTCAAGGTCACTGCAACCCCACAAAACTTGTTTTGGGCATGTGAATGCCACAGCTCAGAGAAGGCTTGAGGGAATTTTAGTACACATGTTGAGCTTCATTCAACTGATTCGATTATGGAGGTCAAAAGTCAAGGTCACGGTGACCACATGCTCATGTGTAAGGGACATATGAAGAACACCCTCAGGTAATTTCATTACATCTGATACAAACGTTCACTTTGACTCAAGGAAGATATGATCAAAATTCAGAGGTCAAACCTCAAAGTCACTGTGACCTCACAACTTTTTTTCAATATTCTGTTCAGTACTCACATTTGGCAAAAATGTTTTCTCAGATTCACGGATCGACTGATAAGATTTAGGTGGTCAAAGGTCAAGGACACACTGGCCTAACAAAAAACATGTTTTTGGCTTCTTGAACATGTCGCTTCAAGTTAATTTCCTCTCAGATTCACCAGTTGTCACGTTTGATTCAATTATTCTATTTCAGTGGTCAAACGTCACAGTGACCTCATATGAGCTCGGTAAGAATGTATCTAGACTGAAACTGCACTGTTTGGAGGAGGCTTGTAATTGCAGGGTGATAATTGTAGCTGGAATCAGAGTTGAGGGCATCAGTCGGCCTCTCAACACCTCAGTGCTTCCTTTTATTTTCACATGACACACAGCGACGTGTGATTCTCCTTCATCGGGACACTTTTTGTCAGGATTCTGTTCACAGAACCAGTAGATTTTCAGTCAGTACTGTCTCATCTCATCATTTCCTGCGGCTTTCACCAGCAGGAAATGTCATGTCAGATAAAGTCCAGAGGCGCTCCCTTGTGTCTTGATTGGTTATTACAGGTATTGTGTCTGGCTGTGGAGTCATATTAGGGCCAGTTGGAACTCTATGTATGGTTTTGTTTTGTGTCCTCTGCTGTAGCAACAGTGAATTGTGAACATAAACCAGTTCACCTTTCCAACTGGGATGTTGATGTTGATAAATAGCGATTCCTGAAATGTATTAATTAATACATTTACATAAAACAGATACAAAATAATCTTTAACAACATCGATCTCAATACGTGTCAATGCCACAAATTAAACAGTAACAGAGAGCGAGAGCGATTTGCCTCAATGTTATCGCAGTACTATCAAAAGGTGAATGTCTGTTAGTGTGTTACTCCACCAAGGAGTTCTGTTTTAGTTTGTTTGTTTGATTGTTAGCAGCATGACACAAACCGGTCAGACTACCAGGAAACTTGGTGGAATGATATTGTATCATTCAGGTAAGAAGCAGTTTTGTTAACATTTTCACTAATTTCCCAGGGAAAAGTTCATGGATCTTGATGAATAAAATCTGACCGATATCTATTGGTGCAGCTTGACTGAATTGAAGGAGACTGTAGGGTCTTGGTGGAGACAGACGATCTTCTAATCAGTGATTAAAATCCAGTGGTGAACACACGTGTGTTGCTCTGATAAGCCTATGACGTGTTATGTCATCGAAATGCAGAAGCTAGTTTTTGAAAATGATGTGGAGCATGATGGACTGTGAAAACCTTACATTTCACCTGCTTTTATATAAACTGTATGAAAATAACCACCCAGACTGCAGCTATGATGAAACAATGTTGTGCTGCTCTGAACTTCCATGATGTTTTATGTAATTTGACGCAGATGTTGTGCGCGACATGTGAGATTATGATCCTCAAATCAGGAGTAAAGCATTTTGGTGTTTTAAAAGATAAATGTCAAATCATGTCATAAGGACGATGAAGCACAGGAGTGAACTAAGACAACCCTGAGTCCTCTGTGGTCAGAATAGATGATTTACATGTGGAAGCAGCTCCGTGGTGCCTGTTGTTCTGCTGGTGATAATACATTGACAGAAAGCTGTTGGAATGGCCACGGCGGTGTGAAGTGAGCGGGGGCCCTACCGCACGCCCCTGCATGCGTTTCTGTACACTGTGTGTTTAGATAGCTGTGGCCCTCCCCCTCCATCTATATCTCTCCTTTACTTTGTTTCCTTTTTCCTGCAGGGACGTCACTATTTCCCCCTCGTCTCTTTATCCCCCTCTTCCTTCCTTTTCTTCTACTGTTTATGCAGAGCTGCGTCTCCCTGTTTTTCTTCTTCTGATTCTTTGTTTTCCGTCTGTATTCCTGTCACTCCCTCGACTCTTTTCTATCTCCGCCGCCTCTCCATGTTTTTGGGTCACAATTGTCCCTTGGATGTCTAAAAATAACGTTTCCCCCCCATCACCCCCACCAGCCCTCTGACACACTGACCCCTGCAGATAGTCCACCGGGTCGAGCTTATATAACGCCGTTGTGTTGAGGGAGTGCCACTTCTCAGAGGCAGGTGAGGAATGAGGCCCCTGGATGCATGAGTACAAAGCTTATGAGCACAGGGAATTGACTCATACTCATTTGCACTAGGAAGCCCAGAATGTGATAGAACAACCTCTGTTAATGATGCTTTAGATGCTAAACGTGATGAAATCTCTGCTCATGAGCTCAAAACATCTGTGGAACATCATTTCGAGCAAGCAAGAAAAACCAAAGTGCGGTAAAAGAGACCAGCAGTGCGTCATATTTCATCATTTCATATTTAAGCTAAAAAATCACACCAAGACAACTCATTTAAAGGTCAAGAGGTCTTCTCTTTTTATTGAAATAGTGACAGCTGGAGACAGAAAACATCAAGAGTCCCTGCAATGATCTGCGTGAGTTCAGAGTACAATTTCACATTTTTTGGAGAAGCAGAGACAAAGAGTCGATCAGAGAAAAGAGAGGAAGAAGGAGAGATAAGTGCTAAGAAGGGGCTTGATTACCAGCAAGACACTGGCTGCATTTCGTCTGTTTGTAGAGTGGAGAAGAAGAAGAAGGTGTTGGTTTAACCCTGCAAGAACTGGCTGTGCAAGTTTGTGAAAATTGGGAGGTTTGCACTGAAGCTCAAACAACAGTGGGTGACCACGATGCTCAGAGTTGATTTACAGAACTCAAACAAGTCCCATCAGTGTTTTTTCTCCTGATATCTCCTGATAGAAATCAAATTATCAATCAGCCTATAACAAATGTCTTCAGCAGGGGGATTTTTGTCCTATTATGTCCAGTCTTGGTTTCTTGGAATCAGTTATTTTTGTGTGTGTTTAAATGTCCGGCGGGTTCATGAGGTAGAATGAGATGCAGTTTGTGGGTATTAAAGTGGACAAATCAGTCTTGGCTGGGCTCAGTCTGTCCTTGCTTGTTTGTCTGGTGTCACTGTGCACCATCGGTCTGGGTTCAGTTAATTTCGTTTCTTTCTCACGCTCAGCAGTGCTGGCTGGCTGCCGGCTGGGCTGCTCCGAACACCTCCTGCGAGGCGTAGGTGATGTAGAGGAAGCCGTCTGTGTCGCTGTGGCGAGAGTAAACATCTCCCATGCTGGAGGACATAGAGGACATGCTCCTCTCTGCCACCAAGAGGAACAGGGCTTGTGTAGACTCCAAGTCAATCTTATTCCTGACAGGAGGAAGTGATGAAAAGTCAGGAAACAGCAGATTCACCAAGGACAAAAAGGGGGAGAGAGTGAGAAAGAGACAGAGGTGAGCGAGCAATAAGTCTGACAGCCCGAGAGAAGAAAAAGGAGGAAGGGTTGAACTGAGGAGAAAAGAAGGTGAGAAAAAATCTGGTAGATGTATGACACAGTTTCACAGATCATTTACCTGAGCAGGCAGAGGAACTGACCCAAAGTGAGCTCAAAGGGAACCAGGAACTTTGTTTTGTCCAACAGGGGGAGACTCTTTTCACGGATGTAACGTTCAACAATTACCTGCACATAAAAACATGCCAGTGATCAGCCAGTGGTGCAAAAAAATTGCTAAACTAGGCGTAAAATGCATTTACTTTGTAAAATAACTGAATCAAAATAACTCACAGGTAACTTGTTGGGGAATTTAGAGCGAATGCTGCTCACTTCATCTTTTCTTGTTTCTAAACAGAGATTAGTACAAATTTAAACACATTTTAAAGATACATCCATGAACTGCACAGCCAAACTGCTGACGCAAGAACATTGAAGAACGATCTGAAAATGACTCACCAAGGCATCTCCTTTGCTTGAAGGGCATCATCTCCATGGATTTCTCAAAAGGAGCCATTTTTTTTCTTTGTTTCTTGGGGCGGTTTGCAGAGACCAGTAGGGATGGAGGCTGGTGGCACTGGTTGGAGGCTTAGCCTGGGCTGACAGTGAAGTCCCCTCAGGTTGGAAGTCAGCAAACCCCACTGAGAAGCTGTGAGCGGTGAAGTTTTATAGGCCGCGGAGCTGGGAGGAGTCAAAATGTGACACCCACAAACAAAAACACCACACTGCCGCGGCTGAGGCCTGATGGGCAGCGCGAGGATGCAGGGGTGCATCAGTGAGTGTGTGTGTGTGTATGTGTATGTTTCAGTTATTACTTATGTTGTTGTGTCACAACAGTCACATAATGGGAGCAAATCACCAGAAACGAAAACCATTACATTTTACGATGAAGACATGTTTTAGAGTCAGGTTTAGGTTAAATGTAAGTCAATGTAATGTCCTCTGAAGTTATGGAGACACGACTCTGTGTGTGTGTGTGTGTGTGTGTGTGTGTGTGTGTGTGTGTGTGTGTGTGTTTGTGTGTGTGTGTTCCCTCCTCACTGGTTCGGAACAGATTCACACGTACTGGTTATCCGCAGAGCATTCTCACATCTACTTGAGACAGTACAGCGCCACTTTCACGCACACACGTACACACACACACACACACACACACACACACACACACACACACACACACACACACACACACAGAGAGAGGAGAACACAAGAGTAACAAGGGCAGTCCAGCATATGAAGAGCATAAACAACACATGACAGTGATGATCCACAGTAACCTAAGTCTTCAGACACGGCTGGTGGCTCCTTCGTGATAAGATTTGTTGCAAACATTAAGTTAAATCCTGACCTTTGACCTCAAAGCCATGCTCCAATCATCATCATCCTTATTACACCCCCCACATGTCTTTCAGGGGTAGTATCTCCAAACTGTAGCAGCAAATGGGACCTGAGTATCTGTCCATTTACTTCACTATAGCTGCTGGTTTTTCATATACAGTTGCTTTTACTTAAATGGTAAATAGACTATACTTATCTACTTTTATATTGTTGG
Source organism: Pleuronectes platessa (assembly GCF_947347685.1). Classification (NCBI taxonomy): domain Eukaryota; kingdom Metazoa; phylum Chordata; class Actinopteri; order Pleuronectiformes; family Pleuronectidae; genus Pleuronectes; species Pleuronectes platessa. The sequence goes on from NC_070633.1 coordinate 15,701,349, forward strand.
GCCTTGTTCATCCGTTCATTCACATTAAATTTGGCTAATGATGAATCTGCTCAGTAGAACTCCAAACCATTAAACCTCTGCTGACTACTGATGTGGTGATTTTGGTTATATTTATCAAGTTAGTTATTTACCAGAGCTCCATATTGATAGTAATTCTTTATGAGACCGAGTGTGCCAAAGTGAATTGGCTTCTTTCCCTTCCTCTGAAGGTTGGTCCCCTCAGTTTAAAGTTATTATCATATTAATATTTTATTAATTTCTGATTAAATAACTGAAAACCCCTCTTGACTGTTACACCAACAATATTAACCACTCAAAGTGCTTTACATTCCATCTCACATTTAAACATTAACGTACACATTCATACAGCATTTCACACCACTCATACACTGTCAGTACAACTGTAAGGTAGACTATATCAGTATCTTGGCCGAGGACACTTTGGAATGCAAACTGAGGATATGGAGAAGGAACTACCAACTTTCTGGTCAGTGGACGACCCACTCTAAACCATAGCCACTGAATCCCTATCAACCCATTTATTGCATTTTATAAGTGCCACTAGGCTTTAGAAGAGCATGGAAAAGCACATGTGACAACGTGTGGGGAAATAAAAAAACTTTAAAACTGAAAACATTAAACTCAACTCTGGAATATCAAACCGCAGTAAGATGCAGTTGTACCTCCTCAAAGTTCTGTATATATAAATAGTTTCGTATATATATAAATAACTCAAAACCCTTTTTTTTTTTTTTTTTTTTTAATGATTTCAATCATGGAAAACTCTAACACTAAGGCTTGAAACCTTACAAAAATGCTTTTTAGGGCCCGAGCACTGACAGGCACTTACAGAGATTGAGACCCTATTGAAATTGCAAGGATTATTATTATAATTTTTCAGGCAAATTAATTGGCTTCTTGAGGGCTTTAACATGCTCTTACCAAAATTTGCAGAAAATAAGAATGTGGTGAAAATTTACTTTTCATTTATTTTCTGTTATTTAATTTTTATATATTTAATCATTTGTTTTAATTTAATTAAAATAAATGTTTTAATCCTGCGCAGAAGTAAAGTGCGCACTTCCTGCGCAGAAGCGGACTGCCCAGGATTATTTTATTTTTTTAATTAATTTTATTCTTTTTTTTTATTTTTTTATTTTTTTTTAATGGGCTTCCTGCGTAGAAGGCCATTGCGCAGGAATTGCGCCCGAAGCTTATTTTTTTTATTTTCAATTTAATTTTTCTGTTTTTATATTTAATTAATTTAATTTACATAGTGTAAGATATTTTGCAATTAATAGGAGAAATCCTGCCAATTGTAAGAGTTCAGTATATTGCCAATTTGAAGATGGGAAAGAGTGGGGATTGAATCCGGGTCCTTCATGTTGGACAACAAGCTCCCTAATGACTAGGCCAAACCACCTGCTGATTTCTGTGAGGAACTAAACATTATAAGAAGATGGACAAATTATCGTGTGTGTGTGTTCGTCTCCTTCTATGCTGCTTTTGATACACACTTCAGAGAAAATATTTTCTACTTTTCTACAAATATTTGACAGCCTTACTTAAAAGTTACTTTTATATTTTTGGATTTTAGATACTGGATGATTTAACATGCTTTAAAAACCTACTGACCTGTTAGAGAATAACCCAGTAGTTGCCAACCTTGGCTACTAACGTCTTACAAGATTCACAGTGCTGGACACATTTAATTTTAAATTAGATTTTAACCTTTCAATGCCATTTTTCATTTCAAAATTCGGTTTGATATTCATCACATACTTGTAAGACCAAAGAATGAATTTCATGCAGCTGCCTCAGCCTCTGGGTGATCCTGCTGCTGTTTTTGCTTCTTCGCTTTCACACTGCCATGGCTTCCTGGCACACTAACAACAGAGCCATATCTAATGTTATCAGTAACACATGCCTTTCCTGTCGAAGCTCACACTGTTGTTAAAATGACCAATTGGATGATTAGCAAGTCAAATAATCTTAATATGCGGAAAGAGTTTGCTCAGTAGTTTGTAGTTTAAAGTATGTCATATATAATTTGTAGTTTATAATTTATACTTTATACTTTATACTTTATACTTTATACTTTATACACTATGGTTTACGGTTTACGGTTTATGGTTTACAGTTTGTAATCTATAGTTTATATTTTATAGTTAAAGCTTATAGTCAATAGTTTAGAGTTTAGAGTTTAGAGTTTGTTATTTGTTGTTTATAGTTTATAGTTTATAGTTTATAGTTTGTAATATATAGTTTATAGTTTATAGTTTATAGTTTATAGTTTATAGTATATAGTTTATAGTTTGTAGTTGAAGATCGCCCTCTGCTGGATTAAATGTAGCACCACTTCACCTGTTGTACAGTATTTCAAAGTCCTATTTTACTTTCTTCTGGCTGCCTCTGTGAACTAGTAATGCTGATATTTTCTCCTCAAAAAGAAGGCTGTATACTCCTTTTGTCTTTAAAACTGGACTTTATTCATTCATTAGAGGAAACAGGTGAGTATATAGAGCTATAGTATATAGCGATATAGCTGATGTTTACAAAATTAAAGTAGTGACTGGTTTGAAATACTTAATGTTTAAAGATATGTTAAAATAATTTGAATCTCATGAAAGATAAATGATGGTGTCTGAGCTGTTGGGCTGTAACGAAATAGTTCATATTTACTTAGTTACTGTACTTAAATAAATATTTCATGTATCTCCACTTTACTTGTAGTAGATTTATTTTTTGGGTATTCTTTACTTTTACTCCATGACATATATCAAGAAATATCTTTACGTTCAACTCCTCTAAATCTTTGCTCAGGATTGTGATTTCAGTAGCATCATCTGTAGTATAAATTATTAATATGACAACTGTGTTGTTCTTGTATTAAACAAAATATGCACAGTTATTGATAGAGTAGTTGCATTCAGGAATAGACTCCACTTGGCAAATACTTATGGGGTGGTAATGGGGTAACATTACTTGCTTTTCTTGAGGTGAAAATTGAATGTGATACTTTTACTCTAGGACATTTTTGTGTATTTGTTTGTACTTTGGTAATTTTTTATTACTTCCTCCAACACTGTGTGTTTCCTTTCACCTCAAAGTCTGGTGCACACAAATTAATATAGCGCACACCTACTGTATAAATAATAATACACACTCAATATCTACTGTGTCAGGTATAGTTTTGTGGTGATTTGATCAACCCAATATAAACCAAAGTAACATAGGTTAAAGATGTTTGACATAGATTTCTTGCAGAAGACAGTGTCATCTCAGGTTACTAATGATCAAAATATTTGTGTGACTAATAGGTCTACGTCACAGCAGAGATTGAGTGTTACTAACAACATTAACAATGGCTCCCTGCAGTAAATCATGATAGACTGACAAGAGGTTCCGGCTTGAATTATCTGATTAGAAGTGCAGCCTCCCCATGAAGGAAACTATGGCAGAGCTTGGTGGGATGGGATAACTCCCAGGACACCTCCACCTCCATCTAGTCACATGGGGTCTAACCTGCAGATAAACGCCTGTGTTGGTGGGCCGAGGCACTCTTATTATTACTTTATTGTCATATTATAATACTATACAATATATTTAATTTGTGTAGCACTTCGTAAGCGTATGCATAAAGTCTTTCCAAAAGGAAACTGTGTAAAAATAAGAAGACGAAAAATATGATAATAATAATGATACATTTTATTTCAGTGCTTTTAACAATGATCATAGAGGATGGGATCACCTAAAACAAAAAGCTTAAAAAGTGAACTTAAAACTTAATTAATACTCTATATTAACTGCACATCATAATCAACATTTGAAATATAAGATAGACGTCATAATAGAAAAAAAAATCAAAACACTACACATGGTCCATAGCAATACATGTATGTACACGTGTAATATCTTAATAATTAGAATGAAATAAGAGATAATTATAAGAGATATTCTCAACATTGGATCTCTACAGAATTGTGTGAAAGCTCATATAATGACAGACTGATAGTAGATCAATACACAGTGAGATTAGATATAGAGTGAATAGAGTTTCTCTCTGAACTGATCTTCAAGGATTTTTCTTCCCGAGCCTCCATTCGAAAAACTTCGGCGACCAATCAGCGTGCAGCACCGCAGCAGAGGCTCCTCCCCCCGCCGCCTGCTCCCGCATGTAACGTGATCGCCTCCATCAGTCGCTCCGTGGTATCGTCTCACTCGCACCGGGAGACGCAGCACACTGAGTCCGGCAACGTGGAGCCTCCACCGGAGCTTGGAAGTGACACTAGCGGGACTATGTCATCAGAAGCCCGAGGGACCAGGGTTGATGTGAGCCGCGGTTCGTTCATGGTCCTTCCCGCTGGATTCATCGGTTCCAGGCTTGTTCCAGTCAGCGGGGCTGCGTGAAGCTGTGGCTGCATGGCATGTTACAGACGGTCGTGGCTGTGTTTTCACTAATGTCGTTAATTTGTGTGACCACCATGTTGCTGCTCCGCACCTGTGCTGCTCCACCTGAGGTCGGACCCTAGCCCGTTCACCCCTCTCCTCCATTCCATTCCACGGACGGTGGTCAGCGGTGCGCCCCCGCTCCGCCTGCCGGCACCTCGACGAGGATGGCCGGCCGCCGCAGCTGCGTGAACTCGCTCTGGTCGGGCACCGAGCGCGTCCGCATTGGCGAGCGCCTGAAAGCGACACTTGCCGGGGTGCTGGAGCTGGAGCTGCTCAGGTGCAAACACCTGGAGATGGTGGAAGTCGCTCTGGAGGACCGAGCCCCCGCCGAAGCTGCCGCCAACGTCGAGGAGCGGCGGCCAGAGGTGGAGGATGGAACCCCGGAGTGCGCCGCCTCGGACGCCGAACACGGCTCTGCCACATCCCGCCGGCAACAGGTCAGTCAGTCCGTGCATCTGTCAGCTCGTAGCCCGGTTCTCCAGGCTACATGACGAGATGGTTAAATATTGAAGCCAGGGTGCCGGTGATCTGCCAACAAGCCGGTCCCTCTGCGGCTCGGTAGACAGATTTTATCGCTGCCTGTTGGCGCATGGCTGTGCCCAGAGCTGAATACCCAATGGGTTGAGATGGTGCCAGGGACCATCCGAGCATGCAGCCCGGTCATTACACACAGCGGCAGCGTGTGACCGTCACATGGAGCAAATGTCATTGAGGTCAGGGAACCAGGACCAGCTCCAGGCTGCCTGGCACGGCGCCCTGCCTCAAGGTTACACAGGAGGATGGGATGGGACACAGTCTGCGTTGTAATCAAGTGTCGATACTAATTCAACCACCCAGCAACCAGACACTGCTGCATTGTTTGGCTCTGGCCAGTAAGCTGCTCATCAGCTCGAAAGGTCACTTTGGCACCCGGTTTGAATTCAAAATGTGAAGCCGGGCTCTCGTTGCCCGAGCTAAAAGTGCAGTTTTGATCTCTTTGCTGTAAAAATCCTGGATGCTCGAGTGTGAGAGTGACCTTTAGCTAGCTGTTTGATCCCAGGCTCACCAGTAAAAAGAAACCCATTTCCCAGCCTTGTCCTGAAATGGATATGCAGGTCTCTTTGTGACGAGAATGTGGGGAATGTGAGTGGTAATACAGGACAGGATGTGAGCAGGTCCCATCCCGAGGCCTGGAGACAGAGACTGCAGTCGCTCCTCTCCATTATTACTGAACGTGAACTAAAGATGAACCTGGAAAGTCACCAAGATGCAAACTTAGAAAAGACAGTATAGGACTGAATAGAGAAACTAGAATGGCGCTCAGTAGGGCACATGCCTCTGCCAAGAACCAACAGTCCCCCAATGAAACATTTAAATTCACTAGATCCAGATCGGTCACATTTGGATCTGCAGCAAATTTCAGACACTCATAAATATCAGCCCCCTAAGTAAGATTCTGTCCATCAATTATTCTCTGGGAAATTGGTGAAAATGTCCAAACGTCCTGTCTCCAGAAGATTCTTAAGCCCTGGTCCAGATCCAAAACATGGTGGATTCTTCCCTGACCCCCACCACATCCTTCCATCAAGTTTTGTGGAAGTACGTTCAGTAGTTAAAAGCATAATCCTGTTTACAGACAAACAAATGTCAACTGAAGTAAAAATGGTGAAATCACCGGAAATAGTGTGGCGTCATATCTGTGCAGGACATAACTTGTTTTTTTCCTGTAAAGTTAAAATTCGAGGTGATGCACCAAGACTCTGTCTGTGGGTCGCTCCCAGATGATACACACCATTGGCATGACAGCTTTGGTTTGTTCTGAGTTTCTCACGGCATGGATGAATCATCGAGTTTTTTCCTTTCCAGATTCAACAGCAATGTTTGTTTCTTGTTGTGGGAACTGTCGGGTTCCTCTATAAAATTGAAGGGTTTCGACCTTACCATGAAAAAGTGCCTTGAGATGATGTTTGTTTTGCTTTGAGATGATACAAATAGAATTTAATAGAAACATTGGAGAGACTTCTTGGCACCGCTATAATGTGATGTTTTATTGCTTTTCTTTACAATGAACAGATTTAAGTTTTGGTCTGTTGGACAAGGCAAAGATAAACGATCGAGTGCAGCAGTTTGCAGAGAATGATCCTCTTCCAGTATTAAAGTCTCTCATGAGCAGAAAGTGAAGACGCAGTGATGTGCAGCGGGTTCAGAAACACGTTTTTCCTGTGGACTGAGCAGTTTGTTTCCCTGCACTGCACACAGTGCAGAGCGCTGTAGTGACTTGCGTGTTGTTTCTAATGCATCAGCCTCTCTTGGATTATCTCTGGATCATTTCCAGATTGGCACGTTGTGTTCGTGATCTGCTAGAGCTGGGAGTTTTCTGTGTTTTGCAATAAACGCTTGGCTCCATCAACGGGCATCTAATTGTCATCCACATGAAGCACGGTTACTTTATCATGGTCACTTTGCGCAGAGTGTTATTACACTGTGACTGTGTTTGCTCGATACCAATGAGTGGTATGAGTCAGCAGCCTGCAGCACATTAATGCATGTCCTGTTTTAGCCAATGCTGCAGCTGAGGACGTTCTTGGAGGACAGTATATTTTATCTAGAGAGAACAACTTGACTTAGTCAAATCTGTGTTCACCGGTGCAGGGCCAGAAGTTGCGTTCCCATCAGAGCGGGGGCATCTGCATGGAAGTGTGGCTCATAACGTGCTGCCTTCCTCACCGCCCACCCACTGTAGTTTTCCTCCGTGGTGCTGAGAGATCCTGCTGAGAGGCCGAGCAGCATTGCTCATTCTCACCTCTGAAGGGAGCTGCCGGTGTGGCCGGGTGAGGCTGGCAGTCTGCCCTTTGCCCGCGCCGGCCTCCGCCAACACAAACACACGACACAAATACACACAAATACACAAAAGATAAATAAATACACAAATTGTTGTTGCAAGAGTGACATGTTCGAGAGAGAACATGTGAGTTGAACATTTTATGTTTTTATTTATGACCATAAAGGTGGAAAACTAAAGGTTTCATCCACACACATTCATTTCATTTCTGCTTTCGGAAATATAAAATATTTTGGAAGCTGAGAATTAGGTGACTCACAACATTATGCATTTGACTTTAACACCAGATTGTTTTGGTATTAAACTCTTGAAATGTGATTCAACTTTTAGCAGAGGGAAGGAGGGAGGGAGAGAGAGCAGGAGTCATCACTGTGCTGATCCATATTTGGCAGGTTGGGATTATGGCTGGGTGGCGTCATCTTTGATGGAAAAATCCAATTTATAACGACTCGTTCATGGTTTCAACCCTGTGATGATTTCCAGCGTTTGTGAGGCATGCAGGTTTCAGGTTGTCGGCATTGTTTGTTTGAAGAGAACACATTTCGTTTGCATATAATATATCATGACTACTTCAAGCTGGGGTTGGTAACGAGGGAAAAGCTGGTGAGACTACACTTTGAAATTATGCAAACGAAACATCCTACCCCCATCTGCTCTCTCGTCAAAGCTCCAAAAACACATGGACGTGCCCTGCCTGACAACTGGGAGAAGCCGACTCACTCGCTTACTTCTGGCTATCATCTTTGCTTCAGTGGTGTATGGCTCTACAGCTTTTTTAGACTGATGGGCCGGGGGCGCACAGGTAGGCAGGTTGGCTATTGACAGACGGGTACACCGACCAATCATTCCACTTGTACCGAATGATTGGTTGGTGCTTGTCACGGTCCTGCAAGTCCTATTGCATGGCACGTGAAGAAGATAATGGGTATAACTTGTTCCAGAAACCACCTGCACATCCTATTTTTTAAGTTTTCTCGATGGAGCCCGAGCGATGTCGGATTTACCAAATGATATATTTCGAATATATTGTGTAAAGTCAAATAGGAGTTGAATTCTCGGTGTGCAACATGTTTATCAGCCACTATTCTTGCCTCAGAGTGTGTGTCAAGGCAAAGTCGGTGAATTGCCACTCGGTGTTTAAAAATTCCCTTCACTGAATAAAGCTCACAGAGGACAGGAAGGGCAGAAGTAGAAGAGCTTCTTATCTGTCCATTTTCTATACTGCTTATCCTTTGAGAGAGGGGGGGGGGGCCTGGAGCGAATCCCATTTGACATTGGGTGAAAGGCAGAGTACACTATGGACAGTTCACCAGCCGATCACAAAATGCAGAGAGAGACAAGCATTCACACTCAAATTGACGCAAATGGTCAATTTGGAGTTAGAAGAGCTTCTTATGATTCACGTATAATAGAGCTGCAACATTAGTCAGGTGTTTGATGGATAGAAAATTAATTGGCAAGTATTTTGATAATCTTATTAGTTCCTCAATGTGATGAGAATTCATTGCCTTTGTGTTCTTAAAAGTGTAGTAGTGTGTGTTTGTGCCTACTGAGGCAGCCAGTCTTCGAATTAGGTCTGGTCTTGGAAAGCATCATCTTACACGGGGAGTCATTACCTTGACTTGTGGAGTGACAAAGCTTTTGTCTGTGTTTTTTTTTTTTGTTAGCCTCAGGATCCTTCTGATCTCACCGAAGAAAGAAAGAAAAGAAAAGAAAAAAACAGTCTGCAGCATTGACACTTTGGAAGATCCACCTGAATGTTTGGGCGAAGGTGGAGAGCATCACTCCACTTGGTGACGGAGCTTGAGATGCACCAAAGTGGGCTGATGTCTTCAAATTTCAATGGCACATTAATAATGCATGAAACAATACAAAACCATGCTGTGTAGAACGAGCTTCTCACCAAACACTCGCTCCATCCTACGCTGTCTGACCAAATTATTCTGCGTCAACATGGCAACCGCTGCTACTCGTCTCACTGTAGTGACATAACGCCCTTAATCGGAGGTGCTGTGTTGTAGAGCGGCCATCACTCTTTCATTATTATCCAATCGACCCATACATATTGTTAAGGAGAGGCTGTGCTTCCCCCTCACTCGAAGGGATATCATATTACAGACCCCCACCTTCCGGTCTGTCACCCACCTATGATTTGGTTATGCACGGGTCTGTGTGTGTAACAGTATACCCCCTAATGTGCTGTGTGCATTACTGCTGTTTACAGATAAAATGGAGACGTAGAAAAAGGGATGAAGGGTATTTTAGTTTAGTTAGCGTTTTCTTTTGCTTTATGCTTCTTCTCCACATTACAGATGGACATATTGTGACTTTTTCTCCATGACTTATAGTTCCTAGTTTATTTTCACTGGTCTCTGTGTAACATTATCCCCTCTAATGTGCACTATACTGTTACAGATATCATAGATGAGTAGAGTGTCAGAAAAAAGGGACAGGAGGTATTTCTTCCAGATGTTTGCACGCAAGGGACTTTTGAAATGGTTAGTTCATATCTTTAAATCAACTTAATTGAAGAAATGATGGGGGACACTAAAGGTGAGGCCTACACAAGTGCAGAATGACAAATATGCTGACTTCTGTGGCAGTAGGAAGAGGAAGTTAAAAGTGGGATTCATAGCAAAGCGGAACAGACGACAGAAATAAATGTGAGCGAGAGTCAAAACAAGACTGGATTGGTACGACTTCAGGCTGAGGATGAGTTCAATATTTCTGCCGGGCCTGTTGTGCTGCGGTGGTTGTGTGTGGGAGGAGAAGCGAGCGAGAGTTGGAGAGCGAGCAGCTGTAGCTATGGTGAGCAGGGGGCGGCTGGCTCGAAGGATATTACAGAAGTGGTGGGAGGGGGATTATTTGTCAAGGGGAGTGTGGGGGAGGTGGGGGTCCTTCAAGATGCCCTTCTCTCTCACCCGGCAACCGCTCACCCAAATGTCCCTCCCTCCCTCCCGGCCCTTACCGCCCTCACTCAGTCAGTGACTCACTCTTACTTCTCAGTCTCTGTTTTCGTCCCTCGCGTTTTATTTGTTGGTCACCCACTGAGGCTTCATCACAGAAAAACACAAATTAAAAAGGAAAAGAGGGTACAGGATTGAGGGGAAGGCTTCTAATCTTCCAAAGTTGAGATAAGCCTGAGACAAGCCAAAGTCTACAACTCTTCCTCCCACCTCTCTTCCTCCCACTTCTCTTCCTTCCCCCTTCCCTTCTGCCGCCCCGGCTGCTCTTTGTTACGTCATCTGTCTCTCTCCCATTATCCCCTGAATCCCCCCCTCCTCTCCCCCAGCCCTGACTCACTACCTGTTTTGTTTCCGCAGTAACAAGAGGATTGATCAGTGCCACTCACAGTGTCTCTGTTGTCTGGACCCATCAGTCTAATGCAGGGGCTCTTGCTGTCCTGCCGGGGTGGGTCAGGGGATTTAGAGGATGACTGGAGGAGGAGGTGGGGAGAGGGGTTACTCTAACAAGCCTTTGTTAATCTTGGAAATTTAGGCACAGTGGTAACCTGGGGAAGTGATTGTTGTTATTGTGTGTGGGGCCTCATTCCTGACGGTTCCGGTAAGCGTGGTGGGACGTCACCGGTGTGGGTCTGGTAAATGATGCCATGTGACACACCACGCTCCATGTCCTTTCACCCGGGTCTAATTGTGTCCCTCCAAGAAGCTGTGGTCTTATTGTCTGTGGTTAAAAAGAACTATACGTACATTAAATGTGTGGCATTTTCTCAACATCTTCTATTTAATACCCATTACTTTTAACTTAGAAAATATTATATTGATATTTTGGAAGATTTTCCTCTACTTTCACTTCTGGAGATGGTTTGATTTGTTATCATGTGACTTAAGCTATGGGATTTCAGCAGTTAGATAACATGTGGTTATACAAGCATGGTGGTCTCCCTATTCAACATTTAGATGTTTTTTATGTGATTTTTGCACCAATTTATCACATAATTCTGATTTTAAACATATTGTCAAAATTGAGCTGTTCAAGACATAACCTACAATAATCACTGCCCTGGTGCTGATACCAGTATTGTACAGTAATAAATGACAGATACAGATACATCAGCTGGTAAATAACTAAATTAAAGGAAACAGAAATACAACCAAATATATAGAATTGGAAAGTAGTAAAAAAGGTTAAATAACGTACAAATGTAAAATGCAAACAAATCCACCTATTGTCTGCTTAGTTTTTTCCCCAAATAATTTGTCGTATCAGCGCATATTGTCAAACAAATGCTGTTTAACACTTAAATCAACTGATTTCATCGGCCAACTGATAAATCAGTAGAGTTCTAACATGTGTATATCGACCGGATTTCTATGAGATAAATTAAGAGATGGAAAGTACTGTGCAGCCACTTTCATTATGAGATCATTTATATGCTCGTAAAGGGAAATCTTCCACAGTGATGAAATCTCATTTTTGCCAAGAAGCCCTGTAATGTGTGTCAGAGTGTGTTATACCTGTCGATAAACCTACGGCACTAAATGTGACCAAATGTCAAACTATATTACAGTTGTTACTGTAATATTTTTAATGCCGCTAATATCTTAAATGGTATTGGACCTTATTTGATTGTTTTTCCTCATTTTCAAATAAATGTTGTATTTACATGAAGTCATGTCACACAATTTGAATATTTTGGAAAAGATACTGGAATATAAAAAATCGTCAGTGCTGCCCAGTCATGATGTATCACATTATTTTTCCAGGCTCCTTCTCCTTCTGACATAACGGCATTGCCCGGTCAGAGCAGCGCAGACGACTGTGGCAGTAATTCAGCAGATGGGATAGTCCACTCCTCATCTGCAAGGGGAAGTTATTCACGCTGGTCCACTCTGTCCTGGGACGCTCCCTCTGACCTGCTCTCTCCCCCGACACCAGACCCCAGTGGTGTGGTCCACCTGGACAGTGACTCCAGACCTAGTTCAGGTAAAACATGTTTGTTCAGGGGCCAAAAAAGGTTGGACAGGGTGTGATAACAACCCTGAGCTGTATGATAACCAACAGTTTGAAACCTTCTGTTGAGACACACACGCAGCCTGTGTGAGAGAAGTCCGATTAAACATTAACAACTCTCTTTTTACTTTTGTTTACTTGCACTCTTTGTGACTTCGCACTGACTCATTCAGCTTATTTTTCGCTGTCAACTTTTCAGCCTGTGTTGACAAACTCTTATCCAGTCTCATTGTAACTTGGGTCCATATGTCCCAACACCCAACACAGACATTTCTCTCTCTGCTGTGCACTCCTGCGATCCGTCTTTTTAATTGCATTATCTTGGCTTTCTTTTAGGGTCTACCTAAAATGTTATCAAGAACCTAAAAGCCCGAAATCCAATACTTCTGAATTTTAATTTTTTAATTTGTTTTCATAGGTTAAAATGTGTTATTCTACAAAATTTTTAAGTCAGATATTTTTGCAACAACCAACATGTTATACTTGTTAGTCAAACGGTGGATCCTGCACTTTGGTGTCTTTCTCTTGGAATTGATGTTAGTACAGTTTTAGTGTCTGTGGGTGATGTCATTATTTGGCAAGGTTATACTGGCCTCACTAAGTCCCCCATTTCTTTTTATACACGTCCAAACTAAACACTGTCTGTGCTGACAACATTCCTCCCAGTAAAGAACCACCAGACCGACAGATAGTGTAAAACTAAGTTACCTTGACAACAGAGGCCTATGTGAACAGCCCACATGAAAAAATAGCAATCCGCCAAGGACTGAGTACAATTCCTAATTTAGAGCTTCTTTAATAATACAAGAGAATATAAGAGAATTAACGATAAGGCAAATAAAGAACCAAAGTGGTCAGCGCACCATTAGTCTCTACATGTGAAATTATTGGATGTTCTCAATACATTTTCCTCTCTTTTTGTCAAGGTTTCTATTCAGTGAGCGGGAGCTCTCTGTCAGACTCTTGCTACTCTGTGTCCAGTGATGCAGCCGTGGGAGGACCAGCACCGCCAGTGCCACCGACCAGACCTCTGACACTGTGGGAGCAGGTTCCTCCATCCACAGACAACACTGACATCCTGTGGTCAGAACGTGCCGTTCAGAAGCAGGAGCAGCCTGCACTGCCAAAAAGCCAGGGTGATCGAGAACCCTCAGGGACGACCCCAGTCTCAGGTGAGCTTTGTCTTTTAAATCCTTTTAAATAAATACAATTTTCAGTACACGGCTGAAGCTGCTTCATAAAGAATAAGTGAAGACACTTCAAAGCAGTGGAAGTCTTATGGATGGGAGTAGCTGGATATGTATTTAGGGAATCCCATCCATCCATTATCTGCACCTCTTATTCAGTAACGTTGTGGGGGGTTGAGTCTCCAATCAACCCAATCCCAATCTGCTTTAGACTGTGGGAGAAAACCAGAAACCATGCAGAAAACCCATGCAGATAGAAGGAGAACAACTAGGTTTATTATTTATTAAGGGAGGGATAATCTAAAATAAAAATAATATGTGAAATGTCCTTCTCTTGTCTCTTACAGGACCAAGTGACCTTGAATCAACTGGTCTGAGCTTTCTGTCTGACCTCTGCTCAGGACTCAGCTATTCCTTGATTGTTTCCCTCCTCCCACTTCTTGACCCTGTTTCCTCTTCTTCAGCCTCCTCCCTTCATCTGAAGCCCCAAGTGGACCCTCGTTACTGCATTGACCTGGTGTCCCGTCGGAACAAAGAGGTTTACCCCTACCCCAGCCCCCTGCATGCCGTCGCCCTCCAGAGCCCCCTCTTCACCTCCCAGAGCCAGGAGCAATCCGTCTCTCTGAATCCGGAGATGACCCAACTTGATGAACCACTGGAGTCCAACACTGACCCAGCGCTGCCTCAGCAGACCACCGCCCTGGCCTCCGTCACCCAGCTGGAGCAGTACATCTCTCGCCTGGCTCATCAGTACCACGGTCGGGTCACCTCCTCCACCTCTGACCTCTCCTCAGCTGCCACCGCTGGTCCGGTCATACACAGAGGCCTTTGCACTCCTGGTAAAATCCATGGTTCCACCGTGTCTCTCTCTGCTTTTGAGAGCCGCAGTACAACATCCACAATCCCAGGAGGCAGTATCACTCCGTGTAAGTCACTGTTGGGCAACTCAGCCAGAGTGAGCCTCAGCTCTTCTGGGAAAAAGGCCACCAGGAACTCAATTAATCTGGGTAACCTTCCTTCAGCAACCGGAGAGGACTTGAACATAAATCTGCATCTCAACGTTAACTTGAACCTGGCCACCGGTTTAAATTCTGGTCGGGTACCCGTGGACAAATCCAAAAACGGCAGCTGTGGAGCTTTGAGAGCTGACGTTACTACAGCTCCCACTGCTTCCACTTCATCGCTCTCCTCTGTTACACCCACCCCAGCACTAAGAGCTCGCCCTCGCATTTCAACTTGTCCCAGCAGCCTGAGTCACCGCAGTTCCCTGGAAGTCACTTCAGCGTCTGGACCCAGTCCGGGATATGGATCGTCATCCTTCTGTCGCTCATTAGACTGGAGCAGTGCGGCTCCACCCGAGGCTGGACCATCAATGTTTGGTACAAATGCTGCATCAGCTCCTGGGTCTCAGCGTAGCAGCTTGATCCAAGAGTCCAGCTCCAGTCCCAAGTTAAGCGAAGACTCCGCCATGGTGGAAGAGATCTCTCGCCTCTCTGGCCTTTCCCGGGCTGTGGTGGTTGGACTGATGGAACAAGGTGTGGAGCTTGATATTGAATGCTTCCAAACAGATACTGCAGGAGACGCGAGGGGTCACAGTAAATCTCACCTGACGTCCCAGGCAGATCAGTCGCATGACTATGCTAGACTGAACAACCTGAATCCCCAGAGACCGATACAGCTGTCCCTCAGTGTCACCCATTCACCTCAATCTCAGTCAAGTCTCACCCCTCCTCTCTCACACTCCAGCAGCCCCATACACCCTTACCAGTCCATCCACATTCCCTCTCCCCACTACTCCTCACACTGCCACTATCAGCAGATCCCTTCCCCATCCGACCTTCCCTCTTCCACAGCCTCCTCCCCTGCCTCCCGCTCCACTACCAGGGGTCGCTCCCCTCCCCGGCCTCTCCAGCCCTCCCCCTTGGGTGCCACCCCACTCTCTGTTTTCCGTCGGGACGCACCCTTCCAGTGCTCCCTGCCCCACACCAATACGAGGACTTCTCCTTCAGAGCACAGCAGCAATCAAACACGAAGTGGATCCCTTCGGCATAGTGGTGGAGGAAGTGGAGGCAGTGGTGGGTGGAAGAGAGCAGAGGGAGATGGGCTTTACAGAGGAAAGCATTCCTCTCATAAATTGATCAGGGCAGCCACAGTAAGCAGCTATGCCAAGAGAGAGGAATACAGCTCTGTTTGGGGTGAGGAGGAGGAAAAGGAGCAAACAGCTGCTCAGACACCAAGGAAGACATCCAACAAACTCTGGAGGGGTTTTGAAGGACGCCTCTGGGGCAAGGAGTCAGACAAAGAAAGGGAGGAGATGGACAGAGCTGAGTACGGCTACGGATGGAGGAGGAACAGCATTGGAAGCTGGAGAAGGGAGAATCGAAAGGCAAAGGCCTCATCCAGCAGGAACGACAAGAGGCCCAAAGTAGACAACTCACCCATGTTCTCAAAGAAGAGGGGGAAAGAAGACGGGGAGAGATGCAGCTCAAGCATCAGGCTTTCCAGAAGGGCTTTGTTCAGGAGTGAGTCCCAAGGTTTGCTGGTGCCTCGTCATTATAGTGAGGAGCCTGTGAAGCGTCCACACTGGGTGTCCTCGTTAGACGTGGGACAAGGGGGCATGGGCAACAGAGACGAAGGGATCCGACTGCTGAGAGAAAAGGAGGCCGACAAACGCCTGTCCTCCACTGCAAGCCTCTTTAACCTCTCTCGCTCTCAGAGCCTAGAGGGCAGCTGCCACTCGCTCTCCCCTCTCTCCTCCCCTTCCTTTTCTCCATCCCCTCCTCCAAGCATGCCCCTCCAGCGCTCTCGGTCACTGAGGGACTTGGGGAGGAGAGTGTTTGGCTCCATGAGGTCTCTGAGTCTCAAACGGAAGCCATCCAAAAAATGACATTTGTACGATAAATAATTATGACAGTAGAGGATTCTTCCATGTGTTGTGCTCAAACCACCAGTGATGGCTGCCATTGCATTCCATGTAAAAGGAAGCGCCATCATGTTTAGTCTTCAAACTTCAATGTTTGTAATTAAATATACAGATGAAGTGGTTCTGTTATTCAAATATATGCCAGTCCTTCCATTCACCACCATGATGGAAGTCACTCTCAGGCACATAAGAGTCTGTATTACGTGCTGATATTGTTCTTGGTTCACAGCATTGATTCCAGTGAAGTTTTTGTACATTTTTATTGACAAAGCCATTTTAATAGCCACCAAAACGGCTACTAAATGGATTTGGTCCCATGGCCAACAAAGAAATGTCAGTGATGAAAACTTTCTGTATATGTGAGGATTTGACATTTTCACAGTAACAATATTCTTGGATTTGTTTGTGCTTTAATAGTAGCCTCATGAAAAGAATATTTAATATGAACTCATACTATCAGCTCCAGTACATATGCTTAAATCCCCCTATAACCATGAGTATGAATGTGTATGTGTACACTCCCCCTCTGCATGCTGCTCTGTGACTTGTTCATTGTTCACAGCTATTGTGAGAACGTGATATTCCTCTTTGTCTATGGTTACAATTCCCTCTGAAGTACAATCATATTGGCCAGACAAAGACCAAAACCAAGCAAATACTCTTTAACTTGATATTGTGCTCAGGATTTTCAAATAAATATTGAATGATTCAAACTACTCGAGTTATTTGAGACAAAATGTGCTTCTTAAGGCTTATGATTAATAAAAAGATTCAAAACTGTGCTGTCCCTGAAATCCACCTACATAATATGTTGGGGAAAAGAAGACAACAAAGCTTGGACATAATTTATAAAAAAATATTTTACTTGAAAACTTGGAAAATTAACATTTACACAACTGACCAGACAACTGCGATCATGACTCACTATCAGAACACTGCGTGGGACATGAAGAGTCTCACATTTCTATGAAATAGCCAAACTCTCGCTTGTTTGGGGAAAAAAGGTCTGTTTCCATGTTGCTAGGAAACTAACATTCCTGTCCTTTCTATTTTCAGCAGTGACATCTTTACTTTCACACAGACCAGGATTCTGTAGAACATCGCTGTGTTACTGAGCTCACCTCAAATATCTAGGACATTCAGTAGAACTAGTGTTTTAGGACATGTGATCATTCTCCAGTTGATTTGTGATCAGCCGTCTTTCTATGGTTGAGGAGTTGTTTGTCACGATCACGGTCTGGCAGACTACACTCCGTCCCCAGCTCCGTTGGTTTGGTTAACCCCTTCTTCGGAGCTGCTCTTCAGACCAGAGGGAAACATGCCTCGATACATGGCCTTCTCTTTTTGTAGCTCCCGATTTAGTTTCTCCTCAACCCTGTGCAGCTGCTTCTTCACATTAGCATCTGAGACAGAAAGAATATTTGGGAGAAGGTTTAGAGAGAAGATCAGCAGGATGGTGCGAGAGGTGTTAAATGATCAATTAAATGAATGGATTTGATTTACAAAGCAATGACTTTGTAGAGCAAAATGTCCTTGAATGAAAATCAAGGACATGAAAAACTTAATGAACTGACAGCGATTAATTAGTGCAGTGAATTTATTACAGTTTGCATTGAATTTGTTCATTTTCAGCTCTGACTTTGCAGAGCCTCAAATATTCCATCCACAAGACCGTTAACACAGACAATTCAAGTTTTAACTCAATTGTTTAATGGCTGAAATACTGATAGGCCGACTTTAGCCCCTTTTCCACTGATAGAACCCCCCCCCAACATCTGGCTTTTGTCTGCAATGGTAACGGATTAACTCCTGGGTCAAATGACTGTGCAGTAGACACGTTTTAATCGGCTCTGGCTCCTATCAGCAGTGATGGAAACGTGACATCTGGCAGAATACATTTATTTGGCAAGACAGCAAGGCAAGGGAGCTCCTCAGTTTATGGGGCCTCTATGACATCGAACATTTAATTTGATTTGGTGTAAAAGAGGCATTTGTTACTTTTGACAGGGTCGACCTAGTTGTTTCCCCCATTTCCAGTCTTCATACTGAGCCACACACACTTAAGAGAATGGTATTTATGTTCTCAGCTCACCCTTGGCAAGAAAGAAAAGCATATTCTCCCAACTACTTCTTTAATGCAGGGCTCCAGAGTGCAACTACTTATATCTGTACTCCTCCTCTACAACCTTAAAACATACAGTTAATTAAGAAGATATCTATTTTTTTTCTCTTGTTGAGATAAATGCTTCGGTGCCGATTACAAATGTCCCAGCCCTTAAAGGCCAAGCCCAGACCCAACATCAGTGCGGAAGTTGACTTCTCCACCACCTGTCTCCTCTCTCCGCTCAAATGGTCCCAGGTGCAAGTATCAGATTATTTAATTTGTTTAATTTACAATCTCTGAGTAAAATTTGTAAATTTCTCATCTTAAAAGTAACTGGTTACTAAAGTATTCAACATACAAAAAAAGGCTCAAATACTGTACATCTTTTGTAAAGAATTGCTTGTCCAAAGGCAAAGATATGGCATAACACTTAAATCATATCACTGTGTTGCCAAAAGGCAAAATTGATTAAAAAAATGTATATTTCATAATTTTTCATTTTAAGACACCCGCCTGCTGTGGATGATTCTGATGTGCTGGCTCTTTTCTTACCATTAGGTTGTTCTCTGCCGGCCTGGATGAGATACTGTTTGGCCAGCACTGCATCTCCCATCTCCAGAGTGGCTACTCCTGCCCTGTATAGTGCTTTGACATTGCCTGGTCGCCACTGCAGCACGCGCAGGCTGTACTCCTGCACACGGGCAAAGTCAACACTCTCTCTCTGCAGCAAACAGGCTGAAAGAGATAGATGAGTACATACAATTATATCAAATATAAGACTATATACTACTGTATATAGACATGATACGAAAGACTCCTTACAAAACTAGTAACTACAGGAAACTTCTTCCTGATGAGAAGCTACTACAAACAGAATATGAGATTGATTATGTCAAATAGCAGTATTTCTACTTGAGTTGGATATTCAAGTGCTCTTTCCACTTTGCAAGTTCTGAAGTTTTATCTACCAGCTAAGTTGTTGTAGCAGTCCACTTGTGTGTTTCTCAGTAAGGTATCCTGTTCTGGTGTGAGCGCAGGTGTCTTGGGGCCAAAATCTTTCACTCGTGCCATCACGTCAGAGTCGAGGCCTCGGAGGATCAGGAGTGCGCGGTGATAACGGCCAATGGCCGAACGAATGTTCTTCTCCCTGTAGAAGGCATTTCCTTCTGTTTTCTTTTGGGAAGCTTCCTCTAGCAAAGACCAAGCCGGCTTTGTCGAAGTCTGCTGGTGTCCAGAAACGCCTGGTTCCTCTGCTGCAGCTGCTGCAGCTGCTGCCCCCTGCGTGTCTGAACACTCCTTCTCTGCTGCATTCATTTCCGCAGTGGAGCTCATTGGCTGGTAAAAATGATAAACTTAATGTAAATGCATGCGTTATGATGCCAATGAAGAACTTTATGTACAGATATAATTTTACGCTCCTGTTACATGTTTCTAGCTTAACATCATAGCTGCAATCCCGATACAAAATATTGATAATGAAGTCAAGTGGATTGACACAAAAGATGGTTCCATCTCATGTTTGATTTCCTTCTGGACACATGAATAAATGCAATATTTACATCTCTGCAGCTACCACTGATCACATGCAATGTAATGAGACAGTTAGAGAGAAATGTATGCATTTTACCTGATAATTAAAGAAATATCCATTATGTATTCACCACATAATTCATGATATCTTCTCTCCATCTCATAGTGGTACATAAACTGCTTTTAACAATACAAACTCCACGTGTATGTGTGTGTGATTCCTGTTTAAAAACAGATCTAATTACTAAAGAGACACCACACAATTCACTGACGTCTATAATACTGACTTGTGTGAAATCGCAGTAGCCACTCCACTGTTCTCATTGTGTGTCTGTGACCTGTGTGAATGTGAGACATGTTTAAGACAGCACCCTGTTAGTTTCTATGGTTACGCTGCTAGCTATTGTACCACATGTTGTAATTAGCATTAGCAACATTTTAACGAACTTAGCCGCACGTTGTGTACATGAGACCGTTACTGGTTTGAAGCTAGCCGAGCTAACTGTTACCGAGCCTTACACGAGCGAACCTTCCCCTTTAGTCCGGTCCAGGTCGTGGACACATTCTAACAGTTCAGTACATTCAAATGTTTGTTTTGCATCCACTCACCTTACACGTGGAAGATAATCGACCATCAGGGAACATTTACTTTCCCCAGTTGACAACCATCCTGCTGCTGCTGCCGCTCACTTCCTTGTTTTTCTGACAACGTCATCGACGTGCAGCGTTACTGCCGCCGCAAGGCCGGATATGGAACTACACCTGTGAGGTGAGTAAAAATGCTTCACAATATTGAGGAGATTATGTTTCAATCACTGTCTGATTTGCGATAGTTCTCCTGTTATGTATTTAATGTTCGATGGGAAATTAAATGGTTTTGTTAGTTACAGTTGGTGGACATGTTTGAGGTTCACTTTTACAAATGTTTTTTTAAATATATTTAAGCCCTTAGATTATTAAGGAAAATGGATGAATAAAGACGTTTTGAAGTTAAAAGTTTTGGCAGGTAATGTTTTTAACATGTCTTAAATTAACCAAAATCAATCTGAGGCTTCTTTTAATGTTATGGGTGAATCACTGTAGATTCAGACTAATTCAATATTTGACTACATTATTGAAACTAAATTAAGTGGGTTAGGGTTTGGCTTATGGTAATTCAATAAAAACAAGCCTATTTTTGATTATTATAATCGTTATTACTAATAATTGATGCTGATAGCAGTGCAGCTGTTATAATTATTTGACATTATTATATCTACTAGTATCACTATAATTGTACTGTTACCTGTCAGTGCTTGAATGCATCACTTACATGGCTGTACCAGTTATTCTGCTTTTATTTCTATACTTTCAGCTTACTTGTGTTGAGGTGAATGGCTGCTCAGCCTCTCTGGGCCCTCGCTACAGTTTTCTCTCTGAAACCTGAGGGTTGGTTTTTCTCTCCAATTGGGCTGAATATTAGCTCACCATGTGAACTGCTGAGCTTCTCTGTGATATGGTCCGGTCTGATTCGGTCAGGTCTCATCTTTACTTTGACAAGTTCATAGAGACGAAGTATGTTGTGCTGAGGTGTTTATAGAAATAAAATATAATTAAAGAGTGTAACAAGTGCTTTGAATGTGCTGATAGTGGTGATGGATCATGATGGTGGTGGTAGCTGATCATGGACTATGATTACAACAAGACTCCTGTATGCCTACTTACATATTCTACTATTACTGACAATAACTCCATTTCAATGGCATTACTGCTCCCCTCATCCCTATCAGACAATTTATGTTCAAATATTTTAAACATTGACACATCTTTCCATTATGCTAATGCTGTTTCTTCTAATCAATGTTGTAAATATTGTAAATATGTTGATGTGTTCAGCCACACGCAACATCCATTGCACTTCTGTCCGTCCTGGGCTTTTGATATGTTCCAAATATAACATAACATAATGTCGACTCAACACAACATTAAAAAACATAAAAACATAACACAACATGGCTCCCCTCTCTTCAAAAAGTTAAAGTTAACAAGTTATACATACTTCATGACTTCATTTTGAATAAACTTCGATCCGCGTGCACACAGTTGATTTGTGTCAGTGTGTGTCTGGGTCAGTGTTGTGCAAGTTCACACCTCTCATGAACTAGTTCAAAGTTCAGTTCATACAAGTAAACATGAATATTTCAAGTTCATATTTCAAAATTTTAATTCTGAACTAGTTCATAGTTTAGTTAATTTCATAGTTTTAAGGTGGAAAGTAAGAATGAAAGACTTAACCTTATCCATCACTACAACTTGCCTTTACTGTCGGATTCTTTATCAAACAGCGTGTAAAAATCCCTCTCTGCTTTCTCATGCCATCTGAATATGAGACCGAGAGCTGTTGTGTTGCAGGTTTGGCCTGCCCCTTTAAGGAAAGTTTGTAGTGTGTGACGTAGTGCACCTGGGTATTGTGGGAAAAGACGCTAAAAGTGTGTGTATAACGAGAAGTGACAGACCACCTAGAGGTGACGCGAGTGTTGATTCTGCTGGCCTACAGGCTTGCGTAGGTCAGTCACCTGTGAAGACCAGCATCATTTACCCCTGAACCAGCGCGGAGAAATGATGATGATGATGAAAAAGTTTATAAAAAATTAAATTAAATTAAATTAAATTAAATATATATATTTTTTAATTAAATTAAAAAAATTTTTTTTGCAATTAATAGGAGAAATCCTGCCATTTTAAAGAGTTCAGTAAATTGGCAGCTCGAAGATGGGAAAGAGTGGGATTCAAACCCGGGTCCTTTTGCTGAAGAATGAACTCTCTACCTACTAGGCCACACCGCCTGATGATTGCCAGAAGGAACTAAGCACCACGAGAAGATGGACATATTATCGTGTGTGTGTTTCCGTGTCATTTTATGCTGCTTTTGATACACACTTAAGAGAAAATATTTTTTACTTTACTACATACATTTGACAGCCTTACTTAAAAGTTACTTTTATATTTTTGGCTTTTAGATACCAGATGATTCAACATACTTTAATAACCTATGTGAGAGAATAACCCAGTACTTTCTAACCTTGTCTTCGGACGCCTTACAAGAATCACAGTCTGCTGGGTTCCTCTGCTGCTCTAGCTCGGTTTGTTCAGATTGTGATTAACTAAAGTTGTCCATAAAAGAAAATCTTTGATGTCCTTCAAGGGCAATTTGATGTACAACCAGGAATCAGTGCACGACAAAAATAAACCAATATATACAAGGTAAATAAAACACAATATAAAAACCCTATAGACTAAGTAGAAGGGGGAAATTACTTAATTTCCTGTTGTGTTTCTAATAATTATTAATGTTGGTGACATTTCCTTGATAAATGGGTGGAGGTTTTATTACCTCTATTATTACCTTTCCTGTCGTTTATACGTGAGGACGCTACAATATGAACGTGTTCACCGTTCAAATTCATTATTTGTCATTGGGTTGCGTTAAGGTCATCGCTCTCATAAAAGTGAACATGTTCAATGAACGCGTTCTTTTGCGTTCGTTCATGCACAACACTGGTCTGGGTGCAGTGTGTGATCCTTCAGCAGCAGTAGTATGTTGCAGCAGAAACTGTCCACGTTTTCACCGCAGGGGGCAGTCACGGTCAATAACAACTGTGCGCATGCGCAGTGGGACTTCACACAACCGCAATAAGCAATCATGGCGGCCGCCGTCGACAGTGTTGTGAAAGTGTAAGTTTACCTTCATTTATTGTAAGAGTAGAGCGACCAGCCACGCTGGGGCGAATGTGCTGATCTGTATCGTTGTGTTACTGCGGAATGCTTTAGTCCGCCAACATGGCGTCATCTGTGTTGATTCTAAAAAGTGTCCCAAGAGAATAACGTTGCCCACTGAGCTATGGTTAGCCTGTTAGCTGTGGGACAGTGTGATAGTGGGGCAGTGCTTTAGCCGCTGCTCGGCACTAACTTTAACAGTCGGAGGTGTGTGGAAGGTTACGTTACACACATTCTGACCTAACTGTTGCTGCACACACGGAGCAGAGGGTTCATGTAGCGGGCGACAGGCAGCTTGGCGGGCGCTTTGTTGTGGCGAGAGCTCGCTAACAATCACCCTTTTGTTCTGACGTCCCTGCGTCGAGTGTTGGATGTTCTAACGAAGAGTCCCGATGATGAACCGGGAGAGAGAGCCGTCCGCGAGCGGAACGCAGGGCGTAGCGAGCCTCTCCACTGAGAGCGAGGGTGGAAAGAAGAAGTGTATTTATGAGGAAAGACGCGTAATCGTCACCACTGTCATTCCTTTTATTTAACGTTTCTGAAAATGGCTGCCACATTATGATACTGCTAAGAAATCCCAGAGAACAGGAAGTGAGATTATGATGTACTGTGTATCAGAATTATGCAGTAAATGGCAGTCCAGGGATTACACGGCTCCTTTGTGTGACACTAGTTTGTGATCATAACATCAATGTGTTGTCGAGTGCTGCAGCAAAGTGTAACTTTACCAGCCTCACTGCGACCCAAGAACGTGTTTATCAAGTGTGAATCTTTTATCTCTAAGCACAAAAATGTTGATGCACTACAAATGAATGAATGATCAGCGTGTTATTGATCTGTATGTTGTCAGGTAAGAGGAGATTAGTGCAACAATATTACTCGGGTAAAAACTTTGAAAAATAATAAAGGGAATTATCACCATGATGTACTTTCTTGATCAGGGAGGACGTTTATTTTTTTAAGTGAATGTTTTTAACTTCGAACATACCGTGGTCATAATTATAAAAGGTAATTTAATCCCTTATTAGTTCCAGTATGGGGAAATGTGCCGTGTTTCAGTGGATAGTGGAAAAACTCCCTCAGTAAAAGAAAAGCAAATATACTGGACAAATACATGGAATAAAACAGTTTATACAATCTAAATGGAGCATATATGGGGTTACAGTATTGCACATATAAAGATTGAAATTGCTGAAATTTATACAATTCTTTTAACGAAAAAAATTTCTTAAGGAAAAAATTGCGAGACATATTTTTGTCTATGTAAAATTTCGAGCTGTTATAAATCCACCATTGTCAAACAATTTTACCATTTGGTTTGTTAATTGGACAATATATGACAACATTTTTAGAAGTCGTTACATTAGGATTTGGAACACATTATAATCAATTGAACAAATATAACAACATGTTAAATGTAAAAAGTGCAGAACTAGAGTAGATTTCATTCATATAGAGATATTTGTGCATTGGTAGAATTAAAAACTGTACTGCGTTTGACTCACTGTTTGTAGTTTCTCTTTGATTTGAATATTCCTACATCAGTGATTATTGCTGGTCTTTCCAGATCTGTATTATTTGACCTGTCAGTGTCCCACTACTACATTTCAGGCTGGGAGAGCAGTATTACAGAGATGCCATGGAGCAGTGTCACAGTTACAACGCTCGCCTGTGTGCTGAGCGCAGCATCCTCATGCCTTTCCTGGACTCTCAGACTGGGGTCGCCCAGTCCAACTGTTACATCTGGATGGAGAAGAGACACCGGAGCGCAGGTAAATGATTTGTGCAGAATGATAGTTCATTATTATCGTATTAAATCGAATTTCAGTTCAGTTATAGTATATATGATATTGTTAAATCGTGTTATCATGTTGCAAAACAGGTGATAAAAGTTCTTGTTTTATGTATATTTGTTGATTATTCTTTCCAAGTTGTGACATATATAAAGTACTCTCAATAATAACTATGTCTTTTTAATTTTTGCATGCCACCTCTCCAGTAAGCACACAATAAGGCACATAAAGGTCCATTATTTACAGAGTTATACATGCCGCAGATCATACCACATCTAACTTTATCTCTTTGTTTTATCCATTTGTCCTGTGATATGTCACAACAGGTGTAGCTCCGGGGCAGTTGTACACCTACCCAGCCCGTCGCTGGAGGAAGAAACGGCGTTCTCATCCCCCTGAGGACCCTCGCTTGGCTTTCCCTCCTCTCAAAACGGGTATCACAACTTTTTCCTTCATGCTGGTGGAAGTTTACTGGTGAAATTTCTGTCTTTGTGTTGTGTTATTGCATGAATTACTGATGTTTTGTTGTGTGCAGCAGAATTGGAACTGGGTTTGAAGCGTGACACGTTGGGCGCTGTGGATGGCAGCAGCTTGGAGGCCCTGCTGAAAGGAGAGCCCCTCGACAGGAGGAGTGGAGTGGCAGACGCCCGCGCCCCGGAGGATGACCAAGCCACCGTGGAGCCTCCTGCCACGTCCACGGCCACTCACACGTCCTCCGGGCGCATCCGCAAGGTCAGGCTTAAAGGCTTTATATTGAAGTCAGAGGAGCTGTTTGGCTATTAACCTTTAATCATACTCATTTATTTGCATAGCTCACTAGAGAGAGCAGAGAATAATGTTCTTGAATAAGGATCAACAATCTCCAGTTAGACCCACCACATGTCACGGTACATTGTTTCATAAATACTCAAAGACTTGACTTGAAAACCAGAATTAGAAGTTAAGACATATCTGAACACAGAAAAACATCCGGGATTCAATTTCTTTCCAATCATTCAACAACACACAGTCTATATATTAAAATGAGACCTAATCCACACCCTCTCACTGCAGAGAGTCCTGGATCACGATGACTACCTAGATGACCTGGACGATGATGACTTTGAGGATGAGACTCCCAAGAGAAGAGGGAAGAGCAAGTCCAAGGTGTGTGCCATGTCGTGTTCAGCCGTCGGTCCCTTATGTGATTTCAAAAGATTGGTGTGTGGGGTGAAAACATCACAGTGATCAGTTTAAATGTAGAAGTGAAGAGTCGAATTTCTGATCAGTTTAAACACAGATCAAAGCACAGAGATCTTTTATTTCACCTTAGTTACAATAAAAGACATTTGTAGGTATCAACTTTTTCAAAATTTTCTGACGTTTTATTGACAAGTAATTGAAAGAATTAAATGCCGGCAATGAAAATAATCATTAGTTGTAGCCTTACACTCAGGAAAAAGAAAGTGTTTAATTCTTTCTTCTTGTCTTAATGGATTCATTTATCTTTTTGGTTTTATACTTGGTTGTAAACACTCTTAAGCTGTTAGTCATTGTAGCCTTCCTGTTCTTTTCTAATATGTCATGTTTGCTGTTTTTTAAGTTAAATGGAAACTTAAAAAGTTCAACGAAGTGTTAGTTGCTGTTTCAGTAGTAATGTCAGTGTCTACTGCTGAATGTGTAGAGTCGCAGTGACAAGAATGGTAAGAAGAAAATGGAGGCTGCAGCCGCGGCGCTGGAGGAAAGAGACAAACCTTATGCCTGCGACAGTGAGTACCAGCTTCCTTTTTTAATGTCCGTTGTGTAATGCATGTCAACAAGAATAGCTTTTGCTTTTCCCTCTGAAAGACAAAAGCCTTATGCCATGCATGGTGTGATCCGAAAGACCCCATCTGGCACGAAAATTGAACAACATAAAGATTGGAATAGTCGCCGGACTTGGAAGCGTCTTTTGTTTTTTTAAAGTTTTATTCCTGAGATGCCGCTTTGTGTGTGCTCTGTAATCTTCTGCTGGCTGTAGCTCCCGGTGCAAATGCTCACTTACGCTGTTTGAGTTTGAAATAAGTGTGTAAATATGTTTTGAAAAAAATTATCAAAAAGGCTTTTTTGGGGGAAATGAACAGCAAAATTCTATGGTTCCACCGTGGGCCTGTACATAGAATTAGCCGCCACCACTTTAACACTTTTGTGTGACCCATTTGTGTGTCTGTGTCAGTCTGTGGGAAGCGCTACAAGAACCGTCCTGGCCTGAGCTACCACTATACACACTCTCACCTGGCAGAGGAGGAGGGCGAGGACCGCGAGGAGATCGAGGAACCACCCACTCCTCGCCAGCATGTGGAGCAGAAGAGTGAGTCACTCTCTTGTGCTGAAAGAAAGAGAGAGAGAGAGAGAGAGAGAGGGGAGGGAGGTGTGGTTGCATGCTTAGTAGCATGCGTATGTTTGTTCAAGGGAAGTCTCTCTCATTCTTTTTTTTCTCCCCCCACTCTTTTCATACTGGTTTTGGGGGACTAGACTTCATGGTCCAGACTGAAATATGCCTGCACATTTAGGATTCTTGCCATTTACATTTTTTCCCCAGCATATCATCCATCTTGTATTTAAAACAGAAATATATCCATCGCATTGCAACATGTGCAATCGTCGGTTGTCATTCATCAGTTTGGATCATGATTCAATGCATCATTAGCCAGTTATTGAGACTGTTGTTTACAGACATGGCATAAACAGGGTTATACTTTAAAGTCTAAAATACATTTGATGTTTAGTTCTCGTGTGCACTGAATAATCTCTCTACTCACCCACTGCTCAGCTACCAAGAAGGGTCCCAATGGACTGGCGCTGCCCAACGATTACTGTGATTTCTGTCTGGGCGACTCCACCATGAACCAGAAGACTGGCCAATCAGAAGGGCTGGTATCCTGCTCAGACTGTGGACGCTCAGGTATGAACTTTTCCTGTCTCCACGTTACTAGTTGACTGTTCACTAAGGCCCTAGATTTACCCCTAGGTTCTGGATTTGGGGCAAAAGTAGACAAAAACAGGTGGATGATTTCTAACAGCTGTCTTTAGCAGATATAATCTGCTCTATCTTACTACATTAATCAATATAAGCCTCATGTTGGCTGAGTATTTTCGTTTTTACTGCTCATTTTGAAAAGAGAATCCTGGTAAAGCTATCAATAGTAAACATCGACGGTCACTTGATATTTTGTTACCTGTAAAATGAAGACGATATATTTTGTTCTGACCGTGTTCAGCTGCTTAGCTCAGATACTAAGAGTTTTCTGAATTGCTGGAAGAGAACACTCTCACGATGACCAGTGTGTTTTACAAACATTGACTAACATGGATGTGTGGGTCAATGTTTGCTGGAGTTCTGGACTCCAATCTTCTACTGAAGAGTCAGACAACTTCAGAGTAGCTACACACGTGTTCATCCAGCCCTCACACTTTTTCTGTTGTGATTCCAGCTCTCGAAACTCAAAAACAACTCTAGACTTGAATTCTAAACATCACTGTTATTCCAAATCCAAAGCCTGACAAATTTGCTGTGCCTCGGTCAAGTTGAAACTGATGTTAATCCCCCGTCGTCTCCCCCTGCAGGCCACCCGACATGCCTGCAGTTCACACCCGTGATGATGGCGGCGGTGAAGACGTACCGCTGGCAGTGCATCGAGTGCAAGTGCTGCAATGTTTGCGGCACCTCAGAGAACGACGTGAGTCTTTTGAAACTATTCTCATCAAATGTGTCAAAAAGATCATTGTTGAAACGGTTACAAGCTGCTGTGGTAGAAATTGTTGCATTCAAATAAAAGTTTACCTTAACGCCATTATACAATTCTCCCTTTGGTACAGGATGTTTGCGGTGTACTTTGAAGACAAACCGAAAGACTATTCAAATATTAACGTTCACTGAGAAGCCTGACCTTATAAATTGAGTCAGATTGAAATTATTACATTTATAGATAAAACAAAATGATGCAGAGTTGTGATATTTGTCCCTTGAGACGTTCCGTGTCTAGGTGATAAATGTGTGATCTCCTTATCAGGTCATTAGAGTGAACTTGTTGCTGTTGTGTGTTCACAGGACCAGCTGCTGTTCTGTGATGACTGTGACCGAGGCTACCACATGTACTGTTTAAGTCCCCCCATGAATGAACCTCCTGAGGGTGAGCTGACCAAGTGTTTTTCTTTCAGTTCGGAACCTACAAATATACAAATAATATGTTTTTTTGTTTATTAAAGTCATTTGTTTAAATCAGAATTGTCAAAGATTATTGTTTACAGTTTCACAGTTTCCCTTAGTGTAAATATATTGTTGGAATAACCTACATGTTCAGTCACAGCATTAACAAATGTTTCTTACTTTTAAGGTATAAAAGTGTTTACGAGATGAACAGATGTTCATAATTAAGCAGACGGTTACTTTCCCTAAATCTGACACAGTTGTTTGCTTTGATGTTTACAGACAACTAACTGTACTTAACACATTCTTCTCTAAATGAAATCCAAGTGATGCGTGATGATGTGTTTCTACGCCCACGGTTCTTGACTCCTCTCGCTGTGCTCATGTGTTTTCCAGGGAGCTGGAGCTGCCACCTGTGTCTGGCTCTGCTGAAGGACAAGGCCTCCATATACCAGCAGAACCAGGGCTCCGCCCCCGAGTGACGTCACATCAGTAAGTCGGACCCCCTCAGCAACGGGACCCCACACCCCCCGGTTGAAAAACATCCGACCTCCCAGTCCGGAGCTGCAGGCTCTGTCCAGATGTAGCTGAGTCAGATCGCAGATCAGAAGCCTTCATATCTACAGCATAACGGGGAGAAATGCAAAACCAAAACAGACCTCAGATCAGTTAAGATGGGGATCAAACCGCCACTAACCTGCCTACAAAGTCCCTGCGGCTTGCCGTCAAACACACACACACACAAACAGACACACACAAACGCAGACACACACACACACACACAAGACACAGAGAGCATGAAGTAACCATAGTAACTGCTGTCTCCATGGGAGCTCCCAGGAGCAGCGGATCGGCATCACAATGATCTGCACCCCCCCACTCAGAGACGCAGTGTGGACTGTCAACACAACGGTTTTTTTTCTGCCAAAATTATCTATTTTTATTCCCAGAATGTGGGAAAAAGACCAATTCACCATGTGTATTGTCCAAGAATATTATTATTACTATTGTCATTATTATTATTGTTCTTGTTGTAGTGGACTTTTGTCTGATCCATCACATCGGTTATCTTTTGAAGAGGTTTCCCTGAGGGGATCCGCTCAGTGCCAAGGTCCTTCATCATATGAAAATACACACGTCACACAGAAACTCGTCACTATCACCTAAACCCTTGTGTTTCATTTTAATTCAGCAGGACAAAGACAATGACTTTGACTTGTTAAAGCTCTTAGCACAAAAGCTCGGGCCTCGCTACTTTAGGGTTTGCTGCGAAACCAACTGTTCACTGCTGATTCTGTTACTGGGTCTATGAGTTAGTTTAACCGAACGCTATAGAGCTGAGCATGTAATGTAGGTGAGCCTCATTAGATACAACACATCTTACTATAATGTCATTTCTCAAACTTTTCTCTCCATCAGACAAAAGCTAAACTTCTCTTGTTTGGAATAACCCGAGTCAGATACTGATAGCAGCTCCATGTTTAAAGCCAACACACAAGACTCGTGACCATGAAGGTGCATCCGTTTCTCAAAGATGTTTTTGTGGTAGCCATCTAGAAAAAACGTTCGACAGTGACATCGTCCTTCACCAGTGATTGTAGTGACATCTGCTGTCAGAGCGAGGACACTCAAAACCATTAATCAACTGTAGCTGCTTTTATCATTTGTCACACTGAGGCAGATTTGCATGCAGACTGCACCTGTACGAATGCGCACACACTCACATCACAAGTGGTTTTTTGTCATATTGTTTGTAACTTTTTTTTTAAACATTTTATATTACCTGATAATCCATTGGTATTGGGAGTTTTTCTAGTAGAATTTTGTAAAGTCTATCGTATAGCAAACACTTCAAGTATATAGCTCCTAATGCATTCTATGTACTGTATTGACTTTTTATATTTTTGTTATGACTGTGACATGTTTGAATTTATTTGATTATTCTGAAATGTCAGACCTCCATTATGAGTATTTGTAAAATTATGTACTTTGTTGTACTATTTTTATTTTTACATTTTTTTGGTATGAAAGCCAATTTAGCCTGACTGAAATAAAGATCACTTTGAATTTTGTGTCCCGTGCTGCATTTAATACACAAGACTGGCCCCTTTCGAAGTCCCCATATGACACCACATTAAATTCATTATATGTTAACTTGGATCTGCAACACTCTCCAAACACTAAATATCAGTCCCCTAAACATGTCTGCCTCGGCACCGGCAAGATCCATTGGCTGGTTATTTATAAATTTATTTATTTATTTATACTTAAGACATCGTCCTCGATATGAATGAGCATTCATCTGTTGTTTTTTTAAAAGGAGGAAGCGAAAAGTCACAGAACAAAGTTTTTATTAAGCATTTTTATTGCACTCAACAAACACACACTGAAGGATTTTCTCCTACACAGAACTGTGGCTTAGTGCAATTATCCAGAGCGTGTTCAGCCATGCGATGCCATTTACAGCTACACACACAAGGCATGTTGAAAAACGTGACATTTAACTTAAAGTAACTTCACAGACTGAGTAAACACTATATACATGTACATGTTTAATCATTGAGGTTACTTGTGGCAGTCAATAATGAATCATACTGTAAGTCAACCAACACACTTTGGGTTCCTTATACAATATTCTTGCTTTCAGAATACAAATTCAATACTTTATAAATTTATTGAGAGACTTTCGATTTCATAAAATCTGAGCTGGAGGAGCTTGGTACAAAACTATGTAAAACACTTGATTATCAAAGGTAAACCATGTTATCTGTTGTGTAAATGCTGCTCAAACACGTATGGCCATTACGACATGAAATGAAAATGTATCTGTCCGTACGTATGGTTAATAATGGCTGCAGCGACAGTGCGAAATCAGTTGGACCACAGACCAAGTCTCAGTTTTGGACCATAAAGTGTGTCGAGTGTGTGTGTCCTCTACAGCCTCTCGAAGCTGACGGCGCAGAGGAGGAAGATGGCGTAGAGAAGCAGGAGACTGAATCCCAGCCTGCGGTCCAACCTCCAGTGATTCAGATGAACACACAGGACCTGAGGAGAGATACATCGAAAGAGAGAGGGTCTGTTGTCATTGCAGCCAAAATTTTGTACAAGACTAACTTAATTCCCTTTTAACTGCTTTCTAAGTCTGAAAATACAATCAAAGGCTCTCAAGGGAAAAATATCAGATAAGAAATCCAAGGTGAGGAAGAACAGAAGGTGAATTTGTGTACTGATGCTACAATATGAAGAAAAACTCAGATCAGATTTACTATCAATGGACAGATATGATTGATCACAGAGATCCACTCACGGTCAGTGTGACTGAGGCCAACAGCAGAACCACTGAGTACACCAGACCTTTGCTGTTGATTGTTACCTAAACAGACACGAAACAAAACAAAAACACTGTTTTACAAAGCTTTCATAAACCTGCAAAAAGAAGTTATAACACAACATAAATGTGTCAACATATATTACGTTGATATGGTGAACTCTGCTACCCATTTGGAGTAGCAGTATTTTACCCTACCAGTCCAATAGCCACTCCCTTTTAGCTCCATGTTTGGTCTCTACCACCTTCCAAAGGAAATAGCTTTTCAAAATTGCTCTTCAGCAAATGCTAAACCCTGTTCACCAGATAGCTGCTAACTGTTTGAGTCTCTGGTACTGGGAAGGTGGTATGTTTTTTGTTGAATTCAAAGCCTGTACAAAAATGACTCAACAGAAAGTCAATTTTCTACCATGGAAACAGCAGAATATGTTTTGGGTCTTAACCACTCCCGTTAATTGGTCTCCAAGCGGAAGGCTCCTGACCCTGATCATATGTTGGACCTGGCTAGGTTTTAAGGATCATGAATCAGGTCAGATATATTAGTTAGAGAGTTGGAAAGCTGGTGTTACCACTGATCCATAGCTGACTATGAGAGTCCTCAGTGCCCAAGGGAAGCCCAGGCCAAGCAGCACATCAAAGATGTTACTGCCAATGGAGTTGGACACGGCCATGTCACCCATCCCTGCAACATTTCACATACGCACAAACACAAAGAGGAAAACAAAAGATGGAATCATCACTGGTCATCTGTGATATGTCTGAGGTCATTGTGATTTAGATTAGAAGCAAACCAAAACAGGCTGCAACACAAGTAGTGAGTAAATGGTTTACAAGTAGTAGAAAAGTACTAGTAAGTAGTATAAATAATATTAATAATATTTGTATGTAAATATGACTGGTATAGTGCTTTAAACAATGATCAAAGACAATTTACATAGGATAAGAAGAAGTTATAATCAGCAGTGTCAATGCGTGATGAGAGACGATCACACACACACACACACACACACACACACACACACACACACACACACACACACACCTTGTCGGGCGACGATCAGGCTGGCCATACAGTCAGGGACACTGGTGCCGGCTGCCAGAAAAGTGATGCCCATGATGACTTCAGGGATTCCAAATGTGTGGCTGATTATCGTCACCTAGAGGGACGAAAAGAAAAGGGGTTGTTGACGTGTTGATGTGTGTGTGTGTGTGTGTGTGTGTGTGAGAGAGAGAGAGCATGTGTGTCCTCCTGCATGTGTGCGTTTCCTACCATCCAGACCATGAAGTAGGAGAAGAGGGCTATCCAGAGCGTGGAGGAGAGGAAGGTGAGCAGGTACCAGCGCTCCCACCGTGGCAGGTTACAGTCAGGGATGGTGAAGAAAAGCAGAACGCTCACAGGCCAAGAGAGCAGCCACTTCACACGCATGCACCAGCCGTCTGTGGACGTGATGTTGAAACACACAAATTTCCCACCATGGATCATTACGGATTCATTAAAGATTCAGCTTATAAATAATTCACACAGCTTGGTGTGGATGTGTCTAAGACTCAGTGCCACTCTTCTCTAATGAGCTCCATTAACTATGATCCATCTACTATGCTGAAAAACATTAGGTGAAGCAGGGGGACCGTTCCTTTCCTTTCCTTCTTTCTAATTTCCTGAGTTTGACATGTCGGTTGAAATAATACAAAGAAAGGGGATGTTTTTTGGAGACACACATATTAGTCTGAGTTATAACTGACTGAAAATAACTACTTGACTTCGACCTGTCAAACGATGTGTAGGTGATCAGTGATCTTTGAGTTAGATATTTGACACAAATTAAAAGACCAATAAGAAAACCACTAGCCTGGATGCCAGACGAATTTAGCCCCGCCCACAACATTTTTGGTCGGGCAGTTCTTGGCTGAACATTTTCTCTTAAAAATAAAGATCCTCTTCTTATCTTTGTGTCTTTGCATTGATGTTCCTCATGATAACAATCGGAAAGAACATTGTCCAAGATATCTACCTATTGTGCAACTTGGTCAGATAATTGTTCTTGTCTCATTAATCTTGAAAGCGTATCTCTCAGCTGGAAG
Source organism: Pleuronectes platessa (assembly GCF_947347685.1). Taxonomy (NCBI): domain Eukaryota; kingdom Metazoa; phylum Chordata; class Actinopteri; order Pleuronectiformes; family Pleuronectidae; genus Pleuronectes; species Pleuronectes platessa. The sequence continues at coordinate 15,736,467 of NC_070633.1, forward strand.
TTCTGTGGCTGTTTATGGGAAGTCAGAAAGCAACGTCTGTGGCCTCAGATTTAAATTAAATAGTAAAGCTAATTCTCTCTTAAGGACATTACAATGTGAAATAAATCCAAGATGAGTCTCTGTTTTTATTAAACTTACAAAATGTAATTTCCGGACCCACAATCGAAACAATATCACAAGACGTCTGATGGAGTAGTGAAGCAGCTTGGGATCATATTGTCTTCACCACCATACCTGACACAACTCAGGTGCAAATCATGTTGCGGATGAGGTCATGTGTTAGAATGTGTTTTTCCTTTGGCATATGTGTTTTCCCCCCCGGGGGATAAGACACAAGCAAAGCCACACCAAAAGCGATTATGACGAAATTAAGAGGCGACCTAAATTAAACGTTCAGTTTACCTTGAATAATTGTGGATTTCTCTCAGTTTGAACATTGTTGTTGGACACATTGTTGATAATGTAAGTACACAAGTCAATAAAATATATATATAATTTAGATCTAGTCGATTCTAGACATTTCAATTAAGAGTTGTTGCATATTATATCTTTAACCACTCACATGGCACGATGAAGGGTTTGAATGGAGTGTTCTCCTCCTCTTGTTCCTCCTGCTCGTCCTCCTCTTCCTCTTCCTCTTTAGACGGTGCTCCCCCACTCGTTCCACCCGCCACTTCTTTACCCATCTCCCTCTCTCCCTCCAGCGTCTGCCTGTCTTCCTCAGCCACCGACCCGTTCTCCCTGCCCCTTGGCCCGCTAGCTCCCAAAACCTCCTCCCCTGAAGCGGCCCCCTCCTCTGGGCCAACCCGAGCCCGAATCAGCCTCTGCCTCTGTGGGTGGGGAGCGGAGTCAGAGAAAAGACAGAGGGAATATGAAAGAAAATAAGATTACAAGAAAGAGTGCTGCGAGCTTATGGATATTACTTCATCAGACTGTAGAAAACAAGGTGCGGTGATTATGCAGCCAGGCATGTGCTCATATTCACTGGAGGGGATTTAGGAAGCGTTGATCAGGGTCATGCCTGAGAGCAGGGGCAGCACTGGCAGTCACACATTAATGTGGCAGTGGGAATGAGAAGCACACATGCAATGAGGAAGCAGATTTGGAGAATGACTTGTCTGATTTTGTGTCTGGGAGGTTATTATGCATCAGGCAGCCCTCACACAGTAAGTGTCTGTTTGTTTCTTTGTGGATTTATTACATGGTGTCGATTTAACAGCAAACAGGAAGAGGTTTGATGTTCCAGTTAGAGAGGGACTGAGGTCGCAATATTCTGTATGCACTCGTCCAAGCCAGAGAGAGAACTAACCAAGTCCGACAGGTTTTCTGTTTGTTGTGATTGAATCTGACCCGACATTGATGTTTTCACCAGTTACAGGCTTGTCCAGTGTAAAAAATAAAATACATAGTTTTAGTTTGAACCTGGCCCTGTGTATCCACATTCTAATTGCATTAGATACTGTATCTCTCTGGGTCTGGAAACTGCTGGATTGTACACAACTCAACAATATAATTATATATATATATAACCAGACGTTTTATTAACAGACCGTGTGAGGTGTACCTCACTGATGACCATGTGCCCTGCCATACGCAGGCGGGTGAAGGGGGGGAAATGCAGGGTCATGAGAAGGCGGAGGCTTGCCTCTGAGAAGGAGAGCTGGTGAGGGTGAGGGTTCATCTGCTCGTCCACCATCGCCACCCCTGTGTCCTGACCGGCCACCACGCACGAGTCTGGAGGAGATGAAGGGAAGTGGACAAATATTAGCAGGAGATTAAATCCGAGAGGACACGAGAGGACAGTTCATTAAGTCCAAAGAAGTAAAGACAGATTTTGTGAAGGAGAAAAGACAGAGAGGAAAAGCTCTTTTCCTCAATGTGGTGCAGTTCTATTTCAGCTTGTTATCCACAGAGGAACATAATTGGGTTTGACTGGCAGCATAAACTGTGTCACTGGGTCTGTTGAATGCACGTACAAACACGAGCTCCAGCACCTGGCTTCAGCGGCACCATGTCGTTGTCACAGTCTCCGGCGTTTCCGACAGCAGTTGTTCGTCGCAGGATGCTCAGACACGGCTGACCTTCCCTGATGCAGTGCTTCTCTACCAGGCTGCACAGGGACCTGTTGAACCTGCACAAGAGATATTAGTAAGTGTGGAGTGATGGGTTCATACCAACAGGAAGGTGAAGGAGGAAGAGACTCACTTTATGATGACGATGTAGAGGCCGTACATAGACATCAGGATAATGGTTTCCCACCTGAGACGTGAAGACAAACACCAGCACAGATCCATTAATACCAAATTCAGCTCAATGACAGTTTGTCTGTTTGTCTGTCAAACTGATCTGATGTTCAAACAGCAGGAGAATGAACAGTAATACGTTCATAACATTCTTACCACACAACTTTTTCATCATAGATCACCTGCAAAAAAGAAAGTAAATAAGCCTAATTACACTTAAAACAAACATTACAAGTCTGTGAACCGACAGACCATCCATCAATCCCCCCCTCCCCCCATCCATCCATCTGTCATTTAATCAGAGGGTTTCTCACCAGGATAAGCACCAGTATGGACAGGATGTAGAAAACAGAGTCACGAAACAGAGGCCACCAGCTCAGAGAGATGGGCTGCAGAGAACAGAAACGCATGAGACATCAATAATAGTTTGACCAAAAATGTTTTGCGACAACAAATCTTGTACTGACAAAGTTGGCTGAAAGGATGACTGTTGTTACTTTGCTCAAAATTATGTATCTCTTCTATTGAGGCATTTGGAAATGTGAGGTTATGTCCTTCTTTTAGCTCCTGGTCTGAACACAGTGTGTGTGTGTGTGTGTGTGTGTGTGTGTGTGTGTGTGTGTGTGTGTGTGTGTGTGTGTGTGTGTGTGTGTGTGTGTGTGTGTGTGTGAGAACCACCTGTTTGGAAAAGATGCCACAGAGACCGATGATGACCAGGATGTTAAAGACAGCTGAGCCCACGATAGTTCCCACACCCACATCTCCCTTCGTAATAAACACCCCTAAAAACATAGAACATCAAGAGTCATATCTAGTCATTAAAGAAATGATGGATCGTTTCTCCCTCACACACATATTAAACCAGCAAATCAAATGTAGTACAGAGGTATTAGGTTTTCATAACCACAGGGGCTGGACAGATATTTCTTTGCATACTGATTGGGTAATATTCACTGAATATCGCCTGAAGTCACCCAGAACACTTCTTTCTGTTGAGAGTAAAATTAATTATTGGTGATATTTGAGGAAAATGTCCTTGAGGCACATTTACAGGCAAAAGTTTTGTTCTTATACACAGTCAGACATTTGTCTCCAGCAGCATGTCCGTTTTTAAGAAATTGCACCTTATATTCTCTATAAACATTACATGAGAGATGAGTCTTCTAGGCAGGGTAGAACACCTCGATTGTATCTAGAATAAAGTGCTTATATTATTTTGTTTCTCTCATTTCCATAAATGTATACGACATCTCTGTTTTACAACTGGACCACCCCTGGATAAAGGGGTCAGAATATGGACACCAGACTCTTATAATTAATGGTGGAAGGAGAATATGTGAATTCCAAAAACTGAATAATTCACAAGTTCAGACAAAAATGTCTTTTGACCCCCAGAGACAGTCCGGCCTCTTTAGAATAAAATGAAGGATGTTTGTTTATGTGCACTTCTGCTCTTCACTTTAACGCTTGCTGCCTGTGAGCTTTACACCATTCATCTCATTTACCTTCTTTTTGTTCTTATCATTGCATTCATCCCATGTTAGATAATAGTAAATAAATTGTCTTTAATTTGGACCCAGTTGTTATCTGTGTGTTCTTTTGAATCAGAGAACAGAGATCCATTGAATTGGAGTAACAGCTCCTTATATGAGACTGATCGATTTAATCAGAATGTTAAAATAAAAAAGAGCAAATTAGTTCTGCTATTACACTGCAAGCCTGTGGACACTTGACTGCTCTCCGTCCTGATCCTGTGAAGATGCATATGATTGCTGGTGAGGGCTGATGTAGGAATGATCAGAGCTAACCCATTCGTAATTGATTAGACAAGCGTCGTATTTACCGATCAATGAGGTGAAGAGCTCGGGGGCGGAGCTCCCGGCTGCCATGAAGGTTGCCCCGGCAACATCCTGACTGAGCTGGAGGTTCTGGAGGAGAGACGAGTTTGAACAGATCAAGAATAAAACTGGGGGGGGGGGGGGAACGGACAACTGGAGCAGATTTAATTGAGGGGGCAGATCTAGGAATATTTTCTTACATTCTTCAACACAGCATGGTGTATTTGACATTTTTTGTGAATTTCTTAAGGCATAATTAAAATACAGCCGTGTGTAGGGTTATGAACCGGATGTATCTGCTCTCAATACATGTGGCAATTCAGCCATGGTGGTGTTGTGCACGCCCCAAGTTCCCTTCGTGTTCTATAGGTTAGAGCTGGGGAGAGGGAGGTCTGCTTTTGCTTCACCTGTTGCCACAGCGACCTGACTGTGAATGAGCAGCGAGCGATGGTTGGGTGGCAGGATATATTTTTTTAACATCACAGTAAATAGGACTGTATTTTTCATACCTCTGATATTTTCTCCAGCGATGGTACAAAGTAAACATCACACACGATGGCCAGCGCATAAAACATATAGATGGCCTGTAAAATATAGGAGATATTATATTGGTAAAGCTCTAATGCAACAAATGCAGTTTCTTTCATTTTAAAGTTCTGGATGTAATGCCGGCAGAGCTGATACTCACACAGAGAACATGGAGGACGACTGCTCCTTGTCTCCGCTGCTCCAGAGTGAAGACATCTTCAGGGAATTCACTGATAGCTATAAAGAAATGGAGAGAGGAAAATGGGAAGATGAATGAAATTAAGTAAGTCTAAATAATTTAAATGACAGGAATTGGACCATGAGATAAAACTGAAACTGTTGTTTCAATGATTGATGGATCCCAAATGAGAAAATCTTCTGCAAATCATCCCCTTTTCTGGAAGCTGAGACGCGTTTGCATCAAGCAAGTGACCAATGTTCACCTGCATGAATAGAAAGGAGCTGTACAACTCAGACCAGTCACCGTGACACACGAAGGAAACTTCTCATTCCAATCAGCTAATACGATCACGACGTCCCTGCTCTGGGTCCCTCAAAGGCTGAGTCCCCTCAAACTGTGTCTAAAGATGTAGATGTGCAATTTAAAGAAATGAAGGATGAGGTGGACTGGAGCAGAAGAGGAGATGTGGGATTAAAGAGATTAGGGGAGAGATGGTTCTTCACACTGCTTTGGCACAGTTGAGTGACAGAAAATTAAACAACAAGGTTTTTGATAATGATTGAAGAGTAATATTTAATAAAATATGAATTTGTTACAGGCTCACAAATTGAAATTTAGTTGTTTTCATTAGTCTTTTGTGATCGTGAAGTAAATATTCTTGATTGACGATGGCTGGCCCAAGAAAATAAACTATATGAAAATATTAGCTTCGGATCTGATCAATTACAATTGGCATTTTTCACTATGCGTTGTCAAATTTTGATCAAAAGTTTTTTTAAGCATCTTAAAACTCATTTTTTTACCTTGTGGTCTTCACGTACTTATCCCTCTTCGTTAATCTCACTCTTTGTCTAAACTTCTGTTTTCAGGTTTACTTGCCGACTGTTCTTTAGCTCATGCGACTGGAAACTGAATATTACAACAAACATAACAATTGACGAATGAAAGCAATTTGATGATATTACCTTTGGCAATTGTTATTTATTCTAGATTAATGGAGAATAATAATTAACAGGTCGTCATTTGCAGCTCTGAGCTGAAAAGGAATTCACTTGTGTGTGTGTGTGTGTGTGTGTGTGAGACATGGATGCATGTCAGGTTTTATCCCCTAGCAACACAGGCAGTGACAGTGGATGAGGTTGAAGTGGTACCACAGTCTTGCACCTTGTCGCACTCCTCTTGTGACTTCACACATGACATCTAAACTCAGGTAATTCAATCTTACATACATCACATCATGTAGCTGACGCTTTTATCCAAAGCGACTTACAATAAGTGATTTCCACCATGAGAGTACAAACCCAGAACAGCAGGAAGCTTCTCCTTCCTCTTCTCCATCCCTATCCCCCTTCCCCGGAATCCCTTTGCTTTATCACCCGCAGATCCAGGGCCTCTGTGGCCGCACCATGGATTGCGGTTTGTGAATCGCGCACCGGGGGTCGCGGTGGTGGACCCAGTGTGGCGGATTCTGTGTCGTGTGGGCTGATCGTGGTGGTGGTGGCGGACCCTGTGTCGCGTTGGCATCGGGTGCGGGCATTGGACCAGGACCACGGCGGCTCGTGGTGGGCGGCGGTGGACGGTGACTGAGGACTGGAGTGGCGTTCTGGTCTGGATGGTGGATCGTGGTCCTGCTGGTTGCTGACCATGGACTGTGATTGCAGCTGAACTGCTTGGCATGTCATGTTGGGGTTGTCCTTCGGGATGCTTACCCTCATCAAATGCTGCTAGAGACTTTAATCTTTAATCTTGAAGACTTTAATCTTGATGATCTTTTCCTGCACGTGGCATCTATTGCATTTCTGTCCGTCCTGGGAGAGGGATCCCTCACATGTGGCTCTCTCTGAGGTTTCTACGGATTTTACCCTGTTAAAAGGGTTTTTAGTAGTTTTTCCTTACTCTTGCTGAGGGTTAAGGACAGAGGATGTCACACCCTGTTAAAGCCCTATGAGACGAATTGTAATTTGTGAATATGGGCTATACAAATAAAATTTGATTGATTGATTGATTGATGTTAGTACATTACATTACTTTCCACCTCTTTTCATTAAGCTGCACTGCCTGTAAACCCCACCTTCAAGGCCATCTTGACTCTGAGTGGGACAATGTCAGCCTCTTCTCTTCTCTAAGTAAGCTCAGACAAATTCCGTAACAAGTAAATAAAACCGCTGCCTCCAGAGAAACTTGTGACTTTCCTCACAAGGTTTTCTGATTTAGTTGTTAGGATTATAAAACCTCAAGTGAGGATTAATGTCACAAACAGCAGAGTGAAGCAACTTGTGACAAATGTGGATGGAAGATCCTGCACAGTGGAAACATTGTGCAGTCTGAGGTGTCACATGTAGGGATTGAGACACGGATGTGAAAATAACCTGTCACATGATTGGGTTTGGACACCCAGATCAAACGGAATATTTTAGCGGTGTTTTGGAAAGAAGAAATATGATAATTGGAAGAAAACAGTTTTCAGACCTTACAATTCCCTGTGGCGGTATGCTTTTTTCCCTTTCTCTTTAATTGGCTGTAAAATGTGTTCATCTCAGTATCAGACTATGAGATCATCTTTCTCTCTCGGTCCTTCATCACCTGCTCTGAGTGATGAGCCAGGGCTGCTGATGAGAGGCGACCAATCAGCAGGTCAATGACGACAGGGCAGGCACTTTGAACCGCAGCAGACACACGCAGCATCCAGCCGCGGACCCAGCGTTCAGTTTCCTAGCAACTGGGTCCCTCAAAGGCCTAACTGTGTTTAAACATCTAGATGTGCAGCTCCGAGAAATGAGGGATGATGTGGACTGGAGAGGTGGGTCGATGCCACGGAGGAGATGGACTTGGATAGAACAGATTAATAGAGATGGGACCACACGCTCTCATGCAAAATACACTCACAAAACCCTCCGGTCAGATCACCATAGTGACTGCACATTCATCACTGCATGAATATTCAAACCCAAACTTCAGTCTGGGTGTGTTAGTGGTTAGAGACATCATTATCCCAAGTTGAAATTCTCACGAGGAACTGTTTTTCAAAGGACCAGACAAATAAGAATAAATTAGTACGAGAATAAACTCTCTTCTCCTTCATCTCACCGGATCTAGGGATGCTGTCATTTTGGTTGTCGGCTTCTTTTGGCTGATCGAGCTCTCTCTTGAACAAGATGTCAGGATCCACAGAGGCTCCATGCAAACCTAAAGAGAAAAGTACATTAGGAAAAATGTAATAATAATAATAATAATTTATGTCAGTGTTTGTAAAATCCTGGAACTTTAGCTTAATGTTTACATAATGTCTGTCAAATAAATTGTTTGTTTGAGGTTGCAGTGATTTTGTATTAAGTGTATTATTATTATTAACATCTAACATTTGAATATGTTGTAACTTGCGTGGTTACAAAAAATACAAGTACTGGATGAGTTAAAACCATTGCAGTTAGTGTATATTCGTGTGAAGCAGCACCTGTCACATCATTCAGTTGAAAGATCCAAGCGGCTGTGATCAGACCGACTCCACAGACGCAGAACCGCGGGAGGAGGCGCGTCTGCCTCGGCGTCTTCATACCCGCCAGCCGCCGCCGCTCGTCGGGCTCTCCGCTCAGAACATGTCTCTTCCCCCGCCGCCGCTGATGCTGTCGCTCCTCCTCGGCTCCGGACTGAAACGATCCGGCCTGTTGCTCCCGATCTACCGTCGCTCAGCTGTTCAGGCTCCGCTCTCCATCCGCGACACGGGAGGACGTTAAGAAGCGTCGGCCTCTCATCAGCATCTCAGCGCCCGGGACCGGTGAGTCAGAGTCGGTCAGTCAGCGAGCCCCGACCAGCCTAACGCAGCATCCGCGTCCGCTAGCTCCAGCTCCAGCAGATAGAAACACGAGCTGCAGCATCTGTACAGAAACACCCCTCTAACCCACACCGTCCTCACGTCCCCTTCAGTCTGATCCCCGATTAATGATGTGTTTCTTCCCCTGACTGGGAGGGAGGGAGTCACAGACGAGCCCACCAGGGAGCGCCGTCAGCTGGGTGGGGCGAGTGGACTGAGACTGGCAGCGCATGGAGGAAACTGTTGGATGGACACACTTAACTAATGCACACAGCGAAACACAGTGAGTCCTAACTGTACAGTGAGATGGGGAATGAACCGCCCTATCATAACTATTAAACATGTCATTTTAAGCCTGTCCCAGAATTTGTCATGGTTTCAATGTCAAACTACATCCATTCACTTTCATAATTAGTTTCAACATCAAATTACACAGAGCACCCAGTTTATTTTGAATAATTAGACTTTATATTTTACTTTAAGAATTGAGTAAGTGACTTTGATGTAATTTCAGTCACATTATAATAGGTAGGCCTCTTTGTTTTTGAGAAAATATGTAAAGTAACAGTTTTTAAAGGTTCAGTGTGTAGATTTTAATGACATCTAATGGTGAAGTTGCATGTTGCAGCTGAACACACCTCCCCTCACCATCCCCTTCCAAGCATGAAGGAGAACCTATGGTAGCCTTCAGTTGTCATAGCAACTTTGTTTGTCCAGTTTGGACTCCTGTAAGAAACATGGCAGCCACTGGAAGATTTATGAATTAAAATATTTAATGTCATTTTTGTTGATTATGCAAAAACTGTAGGACATGTTTCCATAAAACCTGATGGAAGGATGCGATACGGATTGAGGAACAACGCATTCGATTTTGGTGCACATCTGGATATGGGGGCAGATCCAAGATCATTATTTTTTCACTTTTTTTAACATAGAGCTTTTTTATATACATTAAAAAAAAAGTTTTTCGAGATAATTACCTGGATCTTAATGAAAACATTAGGCGTATTTACAGGGACTGTTGGCTCTGCTGAGTGCCATTCTAGTTAATGTTGTATTTTTGAAGCAATTAAAATATTAGCTATAAAGCCTTATGATTTGTGTCGAAAACAAAAGTTACAAAAACAACCCACATTGATGCAGATGAGTGGATGTCACTTTATGAGAGGTTACGATTTTTCAATCAAACAGGAGGTGCGCCAGCATAGCGCACACTGCAGTAGGGCGCTAATATCATACGTGCACCAGTCCAGAAAGTGTTGATGGGAAACAAATCACTGTTTCCTGAGATGCTTGCTGACGTCACACAGACCAAAACCAGGAGAAAGAAGATGCACATCAGGAAGAGGCCGGCTCTCTGGACGGCTGTTTGTAAGGATCCTGTCCGTCTTAGATAATGGGGAAGTGCAGAAAGAAAGAAAAGAAAAAAGAGCAGCATCAGCATGGTACAAAACTACAATATATTGTCCAAAAATGTTCCTCAGTTTCCTTTATCATACGATCATTAATATATCAGAGCTACTACCTGAAGTCCTTTTTGGTCTGAAGATCTTCTGTGAGACTCTGATGGTTCATCAAGTCCTCGGTGTCAGTTTCCTTCTGCAGCAACAACACCAGAGATCATCAACAACAGAGCTACTTCAGAGAGTGGACTCTGTAGAGGAACTCTAGTGGTCACTTGTGGAAGTAAATTAAAAAGGTGGGGAATGTCTTAGTTTCACATTTTATAAGAGTCAAGAGTCAACACATAGACGCAAGACCACATACGTGTCTTTGATGTGCAGAGTCTGATGTGCTTGTTTTCACTTCGTCTAAAGAGGACAGCAGCTTAATCTCTTCTAAGAGGGACAGAGGGGGACTGAGCGATCCATCGGTTTCTTCTGTCAGGTCACCCAGAGCAGAGCTGGAAACCAACAGCAGACACATAATCCAGTGTTGAGTGCAAACAGATGTAATTGTGACATTTAGTGAAAGTAGAGAGGATTTTGAGTGTCAGAGTTACAGTAAGGCCTCATCCTGTCGGTCCTCCCACTGCTCTCTCAGTTCCTGATTTGTCTTCCTGAGATCCTGGAGCAAAGAAATCAAAACAATATTGCAGATTTATTCCTGCACTGAACTTTTATTATTCTGTAAACAATACAAGGCTGTTTGTTGTGAAATGTGTCAGAAATAACGCGAGAGGAAATAATTAAAAGCTGCAGCTTCAAGATAGTATATTTAATAAAATAAACAATTCATTTAAAATTCACATAATAAAAGGTTGTTAATTTCTTAATATAAGTTTATTATATATTTTATTATGTGTGTTTTCTTTTTATCTATAGTTATACATAACAATGTTTGTTGTTAAACTATAAACTATTAAGCTCCAATTTCTTTGTCATAAGCGTTTGATAACGAAATCTTACGAATCAAAGCCAATTTTTTTTCAATGTATGTCTGCCGATATATCATTCTAAAATGTTGTACTCCTTAATATTGCCCCCCCCCCCCCCAGAAATCCTTATTGATCGGGCTACGATGATGATAATGAAATTATGGTCTGTGCTCAAATTTACATCTTTACCTTTATAATGATGGAAAACTCTTCTACTGTTTCCTCCAAGTGCTTCAGTTCTAAGTTTTTCTATTACAAAACACACACATTAAGAAAAACGATGATCAAATAATGACAAATACAAAACTGTCAAAATATTCAGATTGAATTTCCAAAGACAAAGATCATAAAAAATAAAAAATGTTGGTCAGTCGCTGCCCAGTACTGATTCATACCTGATGAAGACTTTCATCCCTCTGCTGCAATCTGACATTAGCCTCCTCCATTTCAAACTGAGAAAACACACAACATAACAAATAAAGAGCTGTACATTCACAATGTCAAATGAGCAGTGATGGGATGAATGGAAGGTGAACAATAATTTAACGTCTCTGAGTTGAATCCTCTGTCTTACCTCAATGGTTTTAAGCGCAGCCTTGAACTTGCTCAGGCTGATCATTTCCTGCTCTCTCTCCTGCTGAAGGTTCTTCAGCTTAAATGATTTAAATTTGGAAAATGTTCACATGAATGTATACAAATCCAGTGGTATTACTGCATGATGACAGAATGGAGTTGTTGTGTGAAAAGGAACAGACATTACACCTCTGTGGTTAGTTTCTTATGTTCTTCCTTCATCTTGGTGGATTCCTCCTCCTGCAATAAAAAAAACATGAAGAGTCAGCTGGAGACTTTTAAAATGACGAGCACAAGATTAGACAGGTTGAAGTTTTTTGGGTTTGTCTACCTGATATGTATGATAGCCTGATGGCTGATTTATATCTCTCGCACACTGCCAGTATTCTGGTGTCAGAGATTAATCTAGTTCGATAATATGTGAATACACTACTGTTTGTATAAAACTCAGAATGGAAATTCCATTTCTTACCAACAGGAGCATGTCATCAAGTCTTGAAACTCATCTTAAATTCTATATGAAAATTTTGACTTTGGAAGAAAAAAAACCCCCATACATGTATCACCTAAGCCACACATTCTCTTTACTAGGGATACAATAAATAATTTAACAAAAATCAGAAAAATAAAATGTTTACAGAGAAACTTATAAAATTGCCTAAAATTTGTTATCCTTGACATTAACCATTAAGATGAGATACCAGTGCAGTGAGGGTTTTCTGGATACGTCCTCTCAAAGGATGGGAATATGGTGGGTTCAGAACATTTAGGTTAGTATAAGTGATATAACCAACTGCACTAAACTCCCTGTTGTTGAGTAGAATTACCAACGAAAGCCACATCATATCACTGTGACCGCACTTTCACTAAATCTAAATACTTTCCCGAAACACCACAAATACATATTGCAATACAATAAAAATTATGGTTTCCCACCATTTTCTGAATCTGTTTGTCACTGCATGTTTTAACAACAAGGTCGTCGGTAAGGAAGAACCTGCAAGGTTCTGCTTCAACTTCCTGTGCTTGACTGATGAGCTGCTCCAGGCTACAGACACACAAACAACCTGCTGACAGTTAGTCAGTGTTACAGCACTGCTAGGAAAGCACTAATACAAAAACGGTTAATAATAAAGGCATAACAGTATTTAAATGACACAATCTGATACAAATTTAAATACAATGCTTAAATCTACTGGGCTAAAGATGAGTCTTTCATGGCAGGTACAGATATGTATCAAAATAGTCATAAGAGGTGTCTTCTGAAACAGAGCTCAGAGGAAGAACATATAAATAAAATAGGACAAGAAAGGAGCCTTGAGGTATATATGAGTGCATTGCAGTGGAAACATTTGTTCTAATATATTTTGTTACGGTGGTTGTTGGCTCGAATACCAAAAGGATGCATATTGTAAAAGACAGATATAATTATATTGCAGATGATGAACACGCTAAAGGATAATTGCAGTGACAAGTTGAGGTCAAACGGTCCAGGGACCTTTCTGCTAACGTGTAGATGATGATGTGTGACAAGTTACACTTTCACTTGTTTTCTCAGGGCGACGTTCTCTGAGCGCAGTGTCGCCATATCTTCATCTGCAACATCCAGCCAGAGCCTCATCGTAGTGTTCAGCTCCTTCAGCTGGCTCTGACCATAATCCAGCTCAGCTATTTTCTCAAGCATCTCCATCGGTGTCCTACACACAAACATTCACACACAGACACACACACACACACCAGAAACAAAGGTTCATATATTGCTCTTAGGTGAATAAATCATACAGTTTGTGTGTGAAGGTTCGTTCAGTGAACATCACTCACATATTTTCCTTTGTGGTTTCCATCCTGGTGGTTTACTGCTCTCTCCTGCTTGTGATCAACATATGAACAATTCCCATTATAAGTGACACACAGAGACATATTCTCCATTCTTCTTCTATCCTTCATTTATACTGCATCTAATAATATAACAACATGACATATAAGCTAAAAAAAAACACTACATCTGTGATCCACTGAACAATGTTTATGGAGTAAAGCTCTGTATTGAACTAGACTCACTGATCCAATTAGCGTATCTACTGGTATACCATACATTCATTATTTATACAATTAATAATTGAGATTTAAAAAGACTGCAGGGTTTCTGCAGGGTTTAAGGTATAAAATATACGGATGAAAACTAAAATGGCCCAGAATTGTAACTGATGTTCAAATTATGGAGAGAATGACTTTTTTACGCTGAATCTACGGTTTGATACATTTTTGCAGTATTGGGAAAAATGGATTGTCTTTGTGACCTCACAGGATCATCACTGATCTGTTACTGTGTGAATTGACATTTATTTCCATCATTATACCATCTGTATAAATGTATAGGTGACCAACTTTCTGTTCCTTGTATGTATGTATCTTTCATTGTATCTTTGTTTCTTTAAAAGTAAAGTATAAAAAAAGAAAAATCGCCCTGAATTACTCAAAACGTGCAAGAATTAGTGACAATTATATCACACTTGTCATTTCCTTCGAGCTATTTCTAACAATAATTCATTATCTATACATAGATAACATTACTTCATGAAGCACACCCTTGACCCACATTTGCAGCATAACATGGAAACGGACGGAAAACCACTTTCAAAAATAACATATTTCAAATTCAGTTGCACAAATAAATTGGATATGACCTAAAAAAGCTTTTCAAGATGTTTTTTTTTTGTTAAATCACATGCGGTGACTTTATATGTGACATTACATCACATCACAGTGACAACTTTTAATACTTTTTAAGATCTGCAGATATCCTGGAGTTACATTGTTAGCAACGACATAAGGTTACGTCAAAGTAACTTAAACAGCTGCTCTGTCTAGAAATTAAAAATCTATTAAATACAGGAAATACATCTGATTAGCCTGGTTAGCTTTAAGCTAACACACTGTAATGAGAGCTACATCATCTGAAAATGTTTTAATAACTACAGAATTTCTAATGGAGTTCAGGTTCAATTTCATGCTACTTTCCATTGCTAATGTTAGCTCACGTGTTTTGATTTAGCTAGCTCACAGCCAGATTGTTTTCGAAAGAACCGATTTAATTCACATTTTAGATGATACTTGTAAACATTAACTAGATTTGATAAGAGATGTCAGTGTTTTTCAAGACCTGTTGACAAATAGTCACTCATGTTAGCTAGCTAAATGCTAACCACACAACCACAGCTAACAGCGTTCAGTTAACTAACTGTAGCTTGCTCATCAAATCCTAATACACTCATTCATAAGTTGACCAAAGTAAAAAACTACACTAGTACTTTCTACTTGTTCTCTAGTTCTATACTAGAACAAGAGGACTTACCTGCAGTGAGGTGCAAACTGATGAAGGTATAGAAGCTACATTGTGGGTGTGGCTGCTCCATAAAGCTCAGCTGTGTTGACTGCACCTGATGATCACAGTCATGGTTGAGAAAGGAGCTGTTGGTTGTTTTTATGAAGTCAGACATGGAACAATATAATAGTACAAAACATCTCCTGGCATTCTCGTGTATTAGGATCATGGATGTGGGTCCAAAATGGCTGTGCCTGTATTAGTTATGATTATATATGAGATAAGGCAACAGGCGGTTTGAGAACATCCTCCCTGCAAATGAATTACAAAGGAATGTGAATGAGTAGATTATGTGAATAGCTTTTTTTCAGTCAAGCACTCAATTAATGTTTTAAATGATTTCAACTGAAGAAAAAACTCATTTCAATCCCAAGTTTTATTACCACAACACAACTGACACCAATTTTCAGTGTAAAAAATAATTAAATTATACATTTTTCCATAGTTCCCCTTCATAAACCTTAACTTAATCAACCTTTAATGGCAAAAACAAACATCGAATGGCACGACAGAGTGGAAAAAAGAAATAAAGCACAAATATATTCAGCAAAACAACTACCAATGCTGACAAACAATAGTTTGGATTGTACTGTCAATTTTGTGTTGGACAAGTAAGAGCAGCCGCGAAACAAAGGCATAAGATTTTTCCACAACATTTAAAGGCCGGGACAATTAAAATGACAAAAAGCAAAGATGCAAAAGAGCAGTGGATGGGGATGTTGTAATGAGGCAACAAAAGTGAAGATGGCATCAACGCTGTGTCCCTAACTCATACTAATCACTGAATCAAGGCAGGTTTTGAGCACCGGAAAAGTGATTAAATAAAATAATCTCATAAAAAACCTAGTAAAACATTTCCAGGAAACATATCAGGAGAAAAAAATATAACTATACAACTGTTAGAGTGTAACATTTCTGGAAAAATGTCACCCTGAAGCCTGGCGTCTGACGGTGTGTTGTATCACTGGTTGTAAAAACAAATAAAGAGTAGGAAAATGGAGCACAGCAGTCAGAACGTGTCATGTCATTACACTGTAGGTTTGGTTTAACAGTCGCTTTCTGACTGACACATGCACAGTTTGATATGGAACATGGAGAAGGACCATTCACAAGTGATGTCAATAGGAAGATTTTAAATACTGCATTTACTAAATTACTTCACATGTGTCTGTAAACTGCAACATTAGCTTTCAGAGAAGTTGCCCTTCGGATGGTAAGACATCACTGTCAGTATCCAGTAAAAAGTTCAGTGTATTTGCAATAAACTCAGCTTTATAATCACAGCAGCTAACGCACAACAGCATATAAGAGGCAAATGACGGTGTAGTTAATAATCCGATCGTCTATTCAGGAACAGCGCAAGCCAAATGCGTTCGCCCCTCACATTTAGGCAGCTAAACTGCATCCAGCCGGACTACGACACAGCAGCTGCAGTCTGTGAGAGCCTGGTAGTGAGCATTTAAAACTGTTAAATTTTCATCTTCAATAAAATACATTCACGTTTACATACATTTCAGTGCTCAGTACTCCAAAGAAACTTGAAGCCCGCCTCAATGAGCGTACAAATTACCTTTGGTTCAAATCAAAGTACCTTCTCAAGTAGACCCCTAGATCCTCTGCTAAAGATACAGAGAAGATATTGATGGGCAAAATCCAACAAAACCACATGATATTCTAGCTTCTTCCCATCCCAAAATGTCTCCTCTTGAACTGAGGCGATCTCCCCTGCTGCTGATCCCTACCACCATTAACCATCACCACAAAAGTAAGGACAAACAGCCTGGTAATCTTCGGACCTCCTAGCTGTTACCGGCTGGGTTCCAGTGACCCCGTGACCGGGAAGTTGATCCCATCTCCAGGTAGAGGTGATGGGATGAGAGGGCAGATCCAGCAGAGGTACCAGCGAATGCCCAGGGTGCTGCGCATGTTGCCCAGGACTCCCAGGTTGTAGGGTCGGCGGGATGAGTACCACTCCCTGGTGGTCTGTCCCCGAAACAGCAGGAAGAGGTGGAAGAAGAAGAATGAGGACACCAGCAGGAAGCCCACCACACATGTGTCAGCGATGAAGGCGAAGGCAAAGGCGCGGGCTGAGACCTGGCCTAGGACACGGAGAAGGGACACAGTCGGTCATAAAACACCAGGTAGAGGCATAAAGGCAGCGTTGGTTTGTACTAATATTAGATAATAATATTAATACTACAACTCTGGGAAGGTAACTAAGGGTTAATTTAGTTAAAAACATGAGGCATCCATATGAATATGTAAATTTTACTACTGATCCCTGTGGAACAATGTGGGAGATTAATGCTATTGTGATTGGACCAAATTTAAAAATGGCAAATTAAAATAGAGCAGATGAAACACATATAAAGTGGCAAAAAATGTTAAAATAAATAGTTTCAGAACAATTGAATTAGCAAAAATGGGATCAACATGCGCGACAGCAGATCTTACCTGAAACAAGCATGATCCAGGGTATGAGCAGCAGCAGGATGCTGTGCAGGCTCACTCCCTCCTTCAGTATGACAATGAAGACCTCGGCGTTCATCATTGTGGCGTAGAGGAGCCCAGACCACATGAACAACAGGCAGCTCAGGAAGAAGCGGTAGTTGCGAAAGCCCACACACTGGCCGAAAAAGACACAGTGGTGATCCCGCCGCAGCACACACACTTTGCAGTCATAGCAGTGGGAGCATCGAGGAGGAGTGTGTGTCTCACATGTGTAACAGTACCTGTGGGAAGAAAATAAATACTAGTCTATAATTTCAGAGATGCACCTAAACACCATTTCACAGATGAAACTGGAACAAATGGATAATATTGTTTAATTTATAGGCTCTGGCATAATTATATTGCATATTGATTGTTTTTGTTGTCTAAGCTACACTTCGTATTTTAGTGAGCCCTGTGTTTGGCTAGGATGGAAACTGTAAGTTTGAATGGAAATAGCCTCCATATATTATAGTACTGGTATTATATTCCAAAACTAAGATGGGAAGTCAATAAGAAATCCTTGATCTGAACTGGGAAGTCTTTCCTCAACCATGAGTCCAGACTAAATGAGCACAAAAGTGTGTAGATAAGTGTCCACATACCTTCAGCCATACCACATAATGTGCTGTGTATTCATCAAACAGTAACAACCCCCTGCTCCTTCCTCACCTCCAGCCCTGACCTACGCCTTCTCCTCCCAGGAACACCCCCCTGATGCTGGGACTGGTCCTGAAGAAGAGCAGGGCGTTCCAGCAGATGTTTCCCAGCATGAAGTACTGGGCCAGCAGGTGGACCAGCTTCCACCAGGCGGACCACTCCGTCTTCTTCTGGTCCGGCTCCAGCGGAGCCTCGACCACCACCAGATAGCTCACCTCCGCGGTGATGGAGAAGACCAGGAAGGTGTTGAGGACCACGGGCAGGTGGCGACACACCCGCTCCACCCGGCAGAAAACTTTCGCGGCCACACTCGTCATGTTTCCCTCTCGGTTGTGGCCGCGGTGTGGTCGTGGAGGGACCGGTTTGACAGACACACCCTCGAATAAGCGTCTGTTAGCTTCAGTGGCGTAACAACCGACTCTTTAGCGTCCTGACCGACTTTACTCCAGACTCGTGATATTATTTAAACCTTCAACTTCTTCTGAGACAAACTAAGGTCACAACAAAGTAAATACAAGACGCTGCCACTCTCACCACGGCTCCTGTCAATGGACGGAATCTGCTCGCGAGTGTTACATAAAAATATATCCGTGATGACTCAAGCTACTTTTGGTTCCGCTGGTAGCCAAATAAATCGTGTGCCCTTCTCGAAACGTAAAATGAACAGAGGTAACTTAGCACATAAACTTCAGTTCTGTACTTGTTCATGTTTAGGTTCTTGTACTTGAGTATTCTCATTAGTTACCATATACTTTCAACCCACCGGATTCATTTGAAAGATTAAGATACTTTAGATGCATATAAAATAGATGATAAGTTTATAAAACATGATTTGATATAGATGAAACTTCCTGACAGTATATACAAATAGAGCTGAAATGATTAATGAAATTACATCCACTCTTCTTCTTCTTCTTCTTCTTCTTTCCTTCTTCTTCTTCTTCTTCTTCTTCTTCTTCTTCTTCTTCTTCTTCTTCTTCTTCCGTTGTTTTACCCATAGATGGTTTTACCTGCCAAGATGCAAATTTCTTGCTAGATAATGGCAATGGCTTTCGATTGTACACTGTACCTGTAATTTTTTTTTAATCTGTTACTAATGCTAATATATTAATAAAACATATGTTCAGTCTCTCAAATGTGAGGATTTGCTGCTTAGTAATAATTTCTGATTCTACAAGTTTGTTTGATTGGGGTTATGCTAGATCAGTGTTACTTATCAACGACATCACATCCTCTTCATCCGCTAATTCAGCCAGAGCAAGTAATATATGTATAATGAACTCCTCAGGCCGACTGCACACAAGCTTCTTCTCTCAAGCTGTGAGGATACTCAACAGGAAACAATATCTAATTTACACGTGACAACAATAAAAGCTTGAACCTTGATTGGACCAAACAGACACTAGGAAGGTGTCGCTTTAGGCTCTGGTTATTGTGATGGACATTTCTCACTATTCTGTGTTTGCTGTCGGCAGATGTTCCCACTTCTGGTCCTTGAAAGCTCTTGAATTATCCCTTTTCCTCAACACTGCCCATACACAAGTAGCTCATTATTGTCTGGAAACACTTGATCCAGGTAATGAGGTTTAGGTAAAGAAGGGAAATAGGAAGATTTACAGCAGTGCGACTCTCCAGGACTAGAAGTGGACCCCCCCCCCCCCCCATTGGAAAATGTTGCTGTGCTTCTCCAATATATTTTGCAGTAAAGTAGGCTGATTAAAAAGATAAATGTTATTACAATTTCATTATTAATATAAATTTAATATAAATCAAGGTTTCAGACTCTAACTGGCTTTTATAAGAGGGTCATTTAAATATTCAAGGTCCATACCATGTCCAATTGTGTTTAATGGTATAAAGTGATGATCCTCCGTTATGTTCACTGCACTCGTTCACATTTCAGAAATAAAGTTCCATATTAATGGTTTTCAATCTTTTCAGGTACAGACCTATGGTAAAAGTGAAAGTTTCAAAACTGGATTTTAAATCACATTGACAAAAAGAAAACTCACTCTTGTTTAACTCCTTTACTTTGCCCCATGATGTGCGGATTGGCAGCACGTCCCTGGACCCTCCCCCCAGAGCACAGACCTTAATCCCTGATAATCTCTGCATTCACTGAGAGCTGACAGTCATGGCTGCACCGAAGGAGAATTTAATGTCTCTTGGAAATCTGACCGGCGCTGACAGAAACACTTTCACACAACAAAGACAGCACAGTCTAAAACACAGGTAAGATTCATTGATGCTGCCTTGGAGTCAAAGAGTGGTAATCGGCTTTCTTTCACAAATTCAGCGAACACAGTAAATATCCTCTGACAAATATGAGCATAATACAGTTGGACTGCTGCAGAGATCTGTACAGTGTTGTCTCAGTAAAGATTGTTAAATATTTTTATGGAAAATTTAAAGTTCAGTGTAAAGTGTGTGTGTGTGTGTGTGTACTTGCACATATATCTATGTGCAAATCAGTTGGGGCTAGGAAATGCATTACGCAGATGAGTTTCCTCACTAAACTAGAAGTAGAAGTGTGTGTAGGTGGGGGTGTGTCATGGGTGTGACACTCTAACTCTATGCACTGCCTCTTGTCTTACAGTCTTCACGGGCCAATGCTGGTGCGAGCTGACTTTTCAACTCCTCAGAGTCGCCAGCATCTGTAAGTGCACAGAGAAAACAAGCAAGGTGTTGCAATGTGCATCATTGTGTATACGTTTGTGTCTCTGACTTGTTTTGTGTTTGATGCAGCAGAGAGATGCATCTGAGGAGGCGCTGGCAGGAGCTGACGGAGAGAGAGCGTTCAGCCCAGCAACACAACAGGCAGCTTCTGCAGCAGTTTGACACAGCACAGGACGCACTGAGAGAGTTGATGGCCCGCAACGCTGCCATGAAGACTGTCCGGGTCAGACAGACAGACAGACAGACAGACAGACAGACAGACAGACAGACAGACAGACAGACACACAGACACACAGACACACAGACAGACAGACAGACAGACAGACAGACAGAAACACAGACAGACAGACAGTATAGCTCAGGAAAAGAAGCCTCGTGCTTACTGACTGTAGTTGTACTTTATTGCTGCCTTTATAAATTACTTATGCTTAACACTGACTTTTGACCCTTGTAGATAGAGTATGAGAAGTACCTGGAGGAGAGCGCCCCCCAATGGCAGCAGCACCTCAAGGAGAAAACTGCTCAGAGGAAGGTCTGAACAATTATCCTCATGCAGTTTTTAATTTTCAGTAATGCAGTAATTTGATTCAAAAAGTCCTTTGTGTGTTTATGAAACTGGATCATTGTGAAACCGTTTTTTTGACAGAGGATGGAGGAATATTTTACATCATGTCTGAAGAATTCAAAGGAAGAACAAATGAGAAAATCCTCTGCAGAGCAACTTTTACTTTTACAAGGTTTGTTCTCTTCCTCACTCACTTTAAGTATATTCTCACATGTATTCTTCTTCTTTTAGGGAAATATAGATATTTCCTGATTTACTTGACTCCAATGAATGAATTTCACAGGAAATTTACACAATCTTTTTTCCAAAGCTATGCTGTCCTTAGTGTCCTATTTTGCTGAGCTATTTTACTCATAGCATCACAGCAGCTCCCCTTAATTTCCATGTCACATTTAGCATTTATTTCTGTTTGCAGGATTAAAGCCACAGAACTGTTCTGCACTTCAAGAGAACAACAAACAAAACAGCTGCTCAGACAACAACCAGGAAGTCTCCTCTCAGCTGCCCTGTCATTCTTCCTGGCTCACCCAAACTCAACCCCAGTCAGCAAGGTTTCCCACCAACATTCCCCATCAACCGCAAGGTTCCTATCTTGACCTTTCATCTCATCTCCCGCCTCCTTCCATCCTCCCTCACTCCCACCAATTCCACCACCTCGCCCACTTGCTCGCTCAACATCCCCTCTGGCCCAGGCAGGATCAACCAGGCTGGACTTCCCTTCAGTCCGACAACCCCTTGTCCTGGATGGCAGGTGCTACTGGGATCCCCTCAGCCTTTGAGGATCTGTGGGGTCAGCTGCACATGGATGAACCTCCACACGAGAGGTTGGTGGAGGCTGAGACGAGAAGAGCACCAAGAGAGACGGGTAGTGAGAGCAGGAGCAGTCACTGCTCCCAGGAGCTGGACATTAATCCAGGTGGGAAAAGGAAACAAGCATTGATTGCATAAAATGTAGTGTTGGTGTTCTTCTGAATGTAACTGTAACTTGTGTGCATGTGTGTATCCAGTTCGTCTGTCCAGTGGCCAGGCAGAGAGCAGTGAGAGTGGCAGAGACTCCAGTCAGTCGAGCAAAGAGAAGTGGAAGAAGAGGGAGAAGAGAGGAAAAACAAAGCGTACGTCTTCAGACAGAGAAAGCTGCAGCTCTCAGGAGTAAGTAGATCTACACTGATCAGCCATAACTGTCTTTTACTTTATGTGTATCTTCTTTTTATTCCTCTGTTTTATGATCTTTCTATATTTGGATTGATCTCATTGCTCTCTGAGAATTGAGCACTTTGTAACTTTCGTTCAGTAAGTAATTGTTATTATTTCTGACTTTATATTTTACCAATCATTGCTCTCCTTATTCCTGTTGTTTGTTCTCACCTATGGTGCACGACAAAGTTAACACATTTTTGTCCCTCTAAAATAATATAATAATAATACAGTAATATAACACTGAGACGGGTTATTCTGCAATAAGAGTAGGCTACTTTTACTTATGCTATATGTTCACTATGTTTTTTCTTCCAGTTTCATTAAATGCAGGGATGAAGTCTTTATAACAAAATACTTCTTCTTTATTCCTTTTTCAAGCTCATCTCAGACTTCCAGTGCAATTGTCATTGCTCGAGTCCCAGTGGTCCAAAGCGATGCCTCGTGTGGGAACAGCAGGACAAGCGGGGGTCAGACGACCAAGAGGAGGAGTGGGAGACTCGCTGTGGGATCACCACAGATCGAGAAGGTGGCGAATGACAAGACCAAGAGTGAAGGAGAAGACTCTGAGAGTCAGAAAGAGGACAGTCACTCCACTGGAGAGGAGTCAGGAAGTCAGAGTGAGGACTCCAGGAGCAAAGATGCAGAGAATCAAAGTCCTGTTGACAAATCAGACAGAGAGGAGGAATCGGAGAGTGAGAGTGTGAAGATTGAAAATGGAGATGCAGAAAAAGAAATTCAGGAGAGCAACAGTGGGGCTGAACAAAACAGTGAGGAAGAGATGGATGAGGAAGAAGAGGAGCATAAGGACGATCTTGGAGATGGGGCGGAAAATAAGAAGAGTCAGGGAGATGAAGTGAAAGACGTGAGACATGTGGATGACGATGATGATGATGATGATGATGAGGTTTCTGGCAGGAAGAACACAAAAGAGGAAGAGCAGACAGAAGCAGAGGATGAGTCAGAGGATCAGGGAGATGATGAAGACAGCATTAAGGATGAAGATGGGGAGAAGAGAAAACAGGGTTCTGCCTCCTCTCAGGATGAAGAGGAGAATGAAAGAGTCGAAAACAAGGTATTTGAAGTTGAGGAGGGGTCTGATGAAGAGCAGGATGGAGAGGGAGAGGAGGAAGAGGAGCAGAGAAGTGACGAAGCAGGAGAGAAGGAAAGTGATTCTGATGACAGTATCATCTCACCACAAGAAAACAGGTAAATAACGGAAGTCAATGATTTTCTCTGACAATGACTGAACGTGACTAAATGAAATATTCTATTTTCAGACTGAAGAAGATTAACATAATTCAAGAGGAAGCAGCTGAAGATGAGGATGATGATAAGTCAGGGAGTAAAACAGGATCCTCAGACAGGGAGGAGTTCAGCGAGGACGATATCGAGAATCTCCTCGCACCTCAACAACAAACTAAGAAAACGTGAGTCCACTTTTTAGGTCTGTGATGGTGAAAACACATTGGAAAATGTTTCTCATATCTTTTTTATGATCAAATTTTCAGAGACAAGGACCTGAAAGTTGATGACAAGGCTAAAGGTAAAGTATCAGTTGTAACTAATCATAATGACAGGATGAGATGAAGATTAAATAGGTTTATGTTCACTTTCTTTTCCAGCTACTTGTGACAATGTGGAGATTTTTCAAGTGGAGGACAATTCAAAAAAGACGGACCAACAAAGTGATTCGGATGAGATTGATGACTTTTACGACTAAATGTTTTTTAAATGACTAAAACTGAGAATCCGTCAATCCATTATCTACACTGCCCATCATGGAAGGGTCACAAGGAGGGAGGCTGGAGCCTATCCCAGCTGATACTGGGTGAGAGGCGGGCTTCACCCAGAGCCAACAGATAGCTCCAGGGACATTCATGCCTACTGCACGTCTTGGGACTGTGGGAGGAAGCCAGAATACCTGAAGAAAACCACCTCTGTACCACCGTGCCACCCATAAACCTGAGAATGAAGCACAGAAACCTACAGGGGTCATAAAGACTGCAGGATACTAAGATTATTTATGAGAGATAAGGTTAAAATACTGTATCTAATGTTGCATATAAAAATTGTTTTTCTGACTAAAGTTTATAGCTGTATTTCTCCTTTGTACAGAACCACAGATAAAGGTTTAGTACAGGAAAAGAGCAGACTGTGAAACAAAAAAGTCATTTTCAACTGTTGGTGTGGAGGTAACACAAACCACAGGCGGACAATAACATTCTCAGGTAGAAGAAAAGAACATAATCAAGTACAAATGTTGTCAATAATTTATTGAAGAGATTATTTCTGCTGAGGCAGAGAGACAGAACCCACGTTCCATCTAAAGAACAGTGCACACCCTCAACATGTTGGTCACACCAGACTGACTGAACTGGGTGAGGTGGTTTCAACAGTTCAAGAGTTGAGTTTACATATCTTACATCAGAGAGCCTGCAGAGGGCAGCGTACTGAGCTGCTGACAAACTGGTCCCGCTCAAGTCAGGTCGCTTCTGGTGACGGTGAGAAATACAAGTCTTGCTAGATTTTCACCACCTGAGCCGTCAAACAGGGGCTCGCTCTTTTCCCATCCTCTGACGTGGCGTTACGCTGAATCATCAGCCTGCCGTAGGTCCCGCCCACTTGGCCTTTTGTTAGCCGCCCAGGATTGACACAGACGCAGCCAACCACATCCTGAGGACATGAGAAGACAAGGGTTTACAATGGCTCATTTAAATGATCATTTAGAGCCTGACCTAATGAAATCAGTATTATAATTGTTATATTAATATCACCCAACAAAAAAAACATATCACTCCAGCTCTATACTCAATAAATAGTCTTTTCTTGTTCTTTAGTGTCACCTACAGTCTAACAATGTTTAGTCCTTTATTACGCTTCCTGTAAATGTGGACAACATATCAATGTCATGCAGGGAGGTTTGCACCTTAACAAAGTAGCGCAGCTCAGAGGGAATGATGAGAAGGTCGGGGGTGAGCGGCATCTGACCGAAGCTCTGGAACTTCTCATAGTCCATGTTGACCTCCTCCACAGGCGGATACAGCGGGTAGTAACTTCACAGACACACAGAGCGGAGGCGTTAATGTTCAGAGTCCTCAGAAACAGATAAGAACAAGTACCCTCAGGATTCCTACCTCCTCTGCGTCAGAATGTGTTTCAGTATGCGGGAAAATCTGTCCGATCCGGTGCCACTGCAACACAAACCAAAGTATCTTTTAACATAAAAATATAGAGTGATGACAATGCTTAACATATTTATCTTCATTTGAATTATGTGACACTTTCTTAAGCTGTAAAATGTAAAATTTCGTTTCAGCATGAAGTGTCCCTCACCAGCTGATCTCCTCTGCGCCCATGTGGAACAGTATGTCAGTGGATGTCACGCCAAAGGTCACCCCATCGATCAGGAGGGTGCAGGGGTCAGGGACCAGGGTGACTCGCTGCAGAGAATAGAAAAGAAAACATACTGATCAAGATGTGTGACTTCGCACTTACACATGACTAAGCTCAAAAGCCTGTTGCATGAGCTCATCAAGTCATAAAGACAAGCAGTTTGTTTAGATTTCACGTAGAACACCACGTTTTGTGTGTGTGAGAGACCTGGGCCTGGTCCTTGCTGAGGTTTGGTAGAGTGAAGGGAGGCTGTGGGTAGATGAAATGATGGTGGATGTCTCTCTGTGAGGGCACGAACACCAGATGACAGCCAACACTGGATAAAAGAATCGTACAAAAACCAAGGTTTCTGATTTAGGGCACCATACAAAACACCATGAGGAAAAATGTGGCTTCTCGGAAGGTTCAGAAGTTGAATCAGTCCGATATGAGATTTACCTTTTGGTCCCATCCACAATGCTTTCAATGCATCTTGAGAAAATGGCCTCAAACGTCTCAGTCACCTGAGCTTTCTGTTGGAGAAACAGAAAGATGCTCACATCATGACATGACAAATGAATCCTTGAGCCAGAAGCTCAAAATAGTAATGAGATTGATTTAATATGCTGGATTTATATTACTATTATAATGTTTCGTTTATAAAATTATTTTCAAATCACAAAATAAAATTAAAAAAACAAAAAAAGTGCAGATCTTCTGGAAAAAAAACGGATTGTATTCAATGTTAACTTACCTCGATTTGTTCATGTTTGGAATCCACAAATGGGCCCAGCTGGAGAAACAAAGGGACAATTAGGAAACACACAGGTAACAGAGACATTGGAGGTTTGTACGACCGTGACAGGGTCATCAAGACCCCAGAGAATTTGTAGCAAGGAAAATAAATAAATTCTTGATAATCTGCTGCAAACAGGCGCACACACACAATTTACTTCCAGGTTTTATAAATCTTGTCCCTGATGATCTGCGTTAAACACTAAACATCTCCATACACCAGTCTCTGTGTGTTTCCCCCAACGAGACAGTGTCGACATGTTGGCGCAGATACATTTGCAGCCGCCATTCCAACTGTTGACTTATAATTTACGACGCCTGTCCTGCTCTTCAAGTTTGATGTCAGACGAGAATGCTTAATGTGTTATTAACAGGTTATTAACCATGAAGAGCCACATTGCTATCTACAAACATCATCTAGGGTACATTCAATACTGTAAAAAAGAAAGTATGCGTTCTCATAACAGCCAGTAAACTGAGGTTGTTCTATGAGCAATTGTACACAACTAGCTACACAAGGAGACTTTTGTCGAAGCAATAAAGATTATTCTCCATTAAAAAAAGGTTTTGATACCAGTAGGCAGACATCAGGACGATCTCTGACGATGATACTGATCAGATCCAGCAGAGGGTCAAAGGTCAGAGTGTCCGACGTTGTGAACGGTCCACAAGCCACAAGGACATTCATCGGTTCTGCAAATGCACGGAAACACACGTGACTTGGTTGATGTGATAAGAGACAAAACTATGGCCCATGTCGTGCTGTCAGATCTGCTCTGCGTGAACATGTTTGTTTGATCTCTAGAGGACATAGAGTTCTCCAAACAAATCAGTAACAGTAAAGTGTGAGGAAAGCATTGTTCCTCACCTTCATCCATCTCCATTTTCATCTCAGGAGTGTAGAAAGGAAGAGGGACGCTCTAAAAGAAGAAAATACAATAAACGGATTTAGAGAACTACGTCATTTTAGATTTTTAAGTAAATGTGGATTTAGAAATTGTCATCTTTGTCGCTGTTAACGTGTCTGCACTTGTTGTTGACTTGGAGCTGACCTGATACAGTTTGGAAGCCACCAGTTTTCTTCCTGTTGTGTTCATCCCCTCCATCACCACCACCTGCGGAACGAGGGCAGACACGGATGAATCTGTTGAATTCCTCCACAGTAGTTTCAGTTTTACTAGAAGGCGACAGTTGCTGATTCTGAAATATGTCGTTAATGTCAGAGTTCTCGGTCAGACGTTGGGCGAGACTCCCCCCCAGGTCTTTGGCATCCTCTGTTTCTCTTGGTGGTCCCATAACCTGCTGCACAAACTGCAGTGCACAGGCAAAGCAGAGCCCACCGTGGACATTCGATTCATTCATGTCTAAACAAAACAAAATCTATACAGCAAACAAGATTTTCACAGGAGACCCAGTGTCCTTCTGCGCACCTGACCAGGAAACAGGGAGTACTCTTTGAGCTCCGATAGGTCGACGGGTACTTGCTGACCACCTTGCTCTGGTCCCGCCTCCAACAGGACCGACTGTGCGTTCAGTTTGCCGTTACTGTCACAGCACACCTGTCCCAGCACTGTCATACTGTCCTACAGGTGGAGAGAGAAACACGCCACACTGAGCAGGCAGGTCATGATGATACAAAGACTTGACTGCTATTTACTATTCTAGTAATCTAATATAACTAATGTGGATTACACAATGAAACCATGGTCACAGCTTTTCCCCCCTTACAAAACGTTTCTTTAAGAGTTTTTGGAAACACCTGGAAAATGTAACCTTCATAACTAAAGTAGTATAAATGAATAAAAAGCTCATTTAAAAAAAGGTTGGACAT
The DNA here is from genome assembly GCF_947347685.1 of Pleuronectes platessa. Classification (NCBI taxonomy): domain Eukaryota; kingdom Metazoa; phylum Chordata; class Actinopteri; order Pleuronectiformes; family Pleuronectidae; genus Pleuronectes; species Pleuronectes platessa. The sequence goes on from NC_070633.1 coordinate 15,764,989, forward strand.
TAACTTAATCACATTTGTAAAGCTGTAGGTTAATTTGAAGTCAAAACATTATTGAATGTTTTTCACGACGTTGACATCTTTACCTGCGCTGGCAAAGAGACGGGAGAGAACTCTTCGATGTTGAAGTGAGATTTGAGGCTTTCTCCCAGCTCCTCGATCTTGTCCGTCAACACTGAGGAAGAGAGATGCAAAACTCTCTAGTGCAAACTGTGACAGTTGGAGTCGGTTTATCTTTATCATCCCAGGGGGTCAATTAGGCTCTCAGCAGTTTTCAACACCAGTGCACAACTTAAGGACATTAAATAAGAAAAAAGATGAGAATACATAAACATCCAATTCACAGTTCTGTGAAATTGCAATGAAATATTAAATATCTTTGCAAAAGTCAGTTGGTCTACAGTTGATTTGACATCCCAACAGCTGACGGAAAAAAGGATCTTAAGCACGGTGTCAGGTGTTCCTCCAGCCTGATGGCAGGAGTCAAACTCTGCTCACTCCTACCATCTTCACTCCACATCAAATTTTATGTAAATGTATAAAATCAAGGGACTGTTATGTTTTGACAGAAACCAGGGTCTAGAATTGATATGACCATGAATAAGGATGTACGGTTTATACCATTTCGAACATCTCGCAGCCTTTGGAACATGAACTTGTAGCTGCAGCGGAGGGAGTCTTCAGAACTTTCCAACAGCTGCAGCTGGACGCCTGCACCTGGATCCTTCCTGCCGACCCAGCGGGTGCCCTGCACAGCCCCGAACGTGACCACCACCTCCCCTTTCCCCCCCCGCTGGCTGTACTTCTGTGAGGGAGTTGCACTGCAAAGAGAGAGAGTGAGAGTGATGAGCAGAGTCAACAGAAATCCACTTGATCCAGGGAATCACTCGGGTGATTCTTTTAGTATCACGGCTCCAAAGTCAAATTGTGTATCGAACTGTTGATGTGCTCGGCTGGGTACCTGGGAGAGAAGCTGGCGGGAGACAGCAGCAGCCCTGGGCTGGTCAGCAGAGCTGCAGTCCTCTTTGAATGAGGATGTTCAGGAGTGGTCAGCGCTCGTTTCTGAGAGCCCTGCACAGACAAACGCGGTGCAAACATGGTCAGAGCAGATCACAGGGAGTGAGACCCTTTCTCTCAGACTCACTCTCTGGACAGCTAGTGAGTCTTAAATGTGCAGAAACAGAAAACTGTCAAATTTTTGGATGAGAATAAATCTTTTGTTGTCAAAATTTACCTTTGCAGGAGTAGAGTAGGCATCTAGAAGATTGTCTTCCTCTTCCTCAGCTTTGATTCTGAACAAATGGTTGTTAAAGACTAATACAATGACATGATAGAGACACTCGTCAGAGACAACAGGTGGATTCAGAGGGAGAATCGGTTGTAAAGTTAAGTCAGAGTCCAGCTTCTATTGTCCTAGGAGTTTAATTTTAAAAGATACAGCTCTTGCAGTGAGTTAATGTCTCTGGTTCTGTTATGACTTTCTTCTTTCCTGGAGCTTGGTTTGACTTTCCTCTTGTTCAACACCTGCAAAAAAGACGGACAAACACAGAAGATATAAATAGTTTTCCTAACTTGTAGCTAGAGAATCTACCTTTTTGTGACCTTACGAAAAGTAGATTATTTTAGAGCCACTATGAACTTGTCACCTCATGCTTGAATTGCTCCAGAGTGTCCATGGCGAGTTTTACTCCATTTTTCGTGCTGCTGCTGTAGGCTACCCACTCCAGCACCATCTCATCTGCCTGGATCCTGCTGCAAATACACAGCTCCACCACTGATGGAGCGAAGAGATGGATGTGAGGAATACGCTTCATGGTTGAATTGAACATAATAAGAAGGTTATAAGCACTTTCATTTCTTCTACATTGTACATCTGATCAGTCTCAAGTTATGTCTGCAGCATGACAATGAGCCCACACACAGAGCCAACTACACAACAGCGGTATTCAGAGTCAAGAACGAGAAGTCCTGACACATTTGATCTGATCTCAACTAAATGGATTCAGTCTGTAATTACACAAAAATAAACTAAGACCAAGCACAAACAAATCAAAATCAATGTGCTGTGAAGCGATCAAGATTTGGCACAAAGGCAAATCTAAGTGTTGGTTTGCAGGACTGGGAGGAGTTGAAACACAACAACAACAACATAAACAAAGTAATCACTGCATTTAAAGGTTGAATAGCATGTGAGACTAGTCCCATCACATTGCACCCAGGGCTGGACGATATGAGAGTATATCGCATTAATGTCGGTTTGATGCTCAGCCCTATGAGCAGTAGTCCATAGGTGTTTACATGCTAGCAGCCTCTTTTCAGTCACTTTGCAACGGACGTACAGAAATCAGCCTCGTTAGCCACTTACTCTTGTCGAGGGTCGACTCATCACTACAGGGGATATCGAACATGTCCAGCTCGGACTTTAAGCTCTCTGCGCTCACTGGTGCCATTGTTTCAATGTGTCAGAGCTCCGGAGAAATCCGATCAACACAAGAAGCTCATTTCATTTTACCGCGAAAAAACCGATGTCGCTGTTGGCGGCGACCGGAAGATACGTCACATCCATAAGCAATGAAAAGTGGAAGTTGTTCTTCTTCTTGGTTTAATGTCGGTAGACTGCATTGCCGCCACCTATTGGGCTGGAGCGTAGATGAGAGGATTGAAAGGTGAACCAAAGAAAAGAAAGTAAAGAAACAATAAATAATTTATTTTCCTGGTCTCCTTTAAAATGCAGATAGCTGCCACGTGTTCTTCCCAGTGTTTCTCCTAGGAGATTCTTTACTTTTTTTTAAATTCAGAAGCATACTACAATCATGATGTTCTTTTTATATTTCTTTATTATCTTGTCTAATTCATTCTGACCTGCCTGCTGCTGTAACAAGAGAATTTCCCCGATGTGTGGCAAAATAAAAAGCTAATATTTAATATATAATATAAAATCTATCTATCTATCTATGACAAATACCAAAATATCAAAAAGACTGAGCGATGGCAACAACAACAATATACAAACACAAAACCACACATATACAAAAAAGAGAAATAGGTAATGGTCAATCTGGAATTAAGGTACATCGATTTCGTAGAGACACTGTAAAAAGATGGATTGGAAGATTCTGTAGTGTGAAGGCAAGCCACAACTTTAGATCAGAAGTATATTTCAAACTGGATAAGAAGCTGCAGCAGTTAAGTCAGCTGATATAGTAGTTAATCAGAAAAAGATAAAAAATTGGAGTTTCATCTTCTCATACGAAAAATAATTTCCTGTTTTTTAAAAACATATAAATTTGATTATTTTTTTCAAAATATGAATTGATGCCGTTTGGTGCTGCAGGATATTGTTACGGGCATTTTCTATTGTTTTCTTGACGTTTAACTAACCAAATAATTAATAATAATGCAATAATTAGTTGCAGCCTTAATATAGATCTCCTTTAAAACATTTCTATCTTTTGAACTAAAGTAAATTTTGGGTGTGTGCAACACATAAAGTAGAATAACAAAATCCAAGTATTTTTCTTGTAATCAAAGGTTAAATAATTTTTCTTTATTGTATCACCAGCACATTTGCAACGTCATGAATATTCACTCCAGTGTTAACTGCTTTCAGAGGTTTCAAACTCAACACATCTCTTTTTTATAATGACAAACTCAGACAGTCTCAGATTTCTGTCCTGGTGAGTCCATCACTCTCTTCCTCTTCCTCCATCTGTGGGAGCAATGATGTGTTGTTAGATAAAGATAACAAACCAGTCATCTGACATTAATGAAGTGCTGCTATAGGAACTGGTTGCTGTATGTGAACAAACATCCCACTCACCTGAGCAGAGTAGCACCGGCCTCTGGGTGTGAATTTCCATGATGTCACCTTCCACAGAGATTCACAGAGGGAGGCCGACAATTCATGGGTGTCACGCACCTGACAAACATGCGTACACATTTGTGACTTCTCTCAGATCATCAACATGAATATGAACATGTGTTTGTATGTAACATGATTATTTACAGTCTAGCTGTTAGCATCTTTGTGTCGTGTCTTTTCAAATGATTTTCTATTTAATATTTGAGTATAAGTATCTGCATGATCATTTCAATAATAATTTCTTTCTCACACCTTCATGCTGTTCAGACAGGCGTTTCTGAAGTCCATGTTACTGCTACTGCTCACGATACTGATGGACGAAGAGAGAATCACCTTGACAGCTGAACGCAGCTTCTCTTGGTGCTGTCATGTTGAACACATCAGATACATTATTTCATTATTTACTTGATCTATAAGGTATAAGGTCAAGTTGTAGAGAAAAAATGACCCCCACAATCTCCCAAGCTGAAACTTTCTTATTGCTTGTTTTGCCCGACCATTAGTCCACACACAAAGATTTTTAATTCATAAGGAATAAAAACAAAGAAAAGCATATAATTCTGAGATTTGAGAAGGTGGCACAAGCCAATGGTTGGAAGTGTTTCTTAATGAATTGATGAAAGGATTATTCAAATATTCATTCCAAATCCCACTTGTATGAGGTGTGTCATGCTTGCCCTTTTCCTGCGCTGTTGGGCTTTCAGTGTTTTCTTTAGCTCAGTCTGCAGGGCTGCTGTGACTGCCTGCCTGTTGCTGCTGAGAATATCCTCCAGGTGGTGCTCTATCAGGGCCTCTGTGGCTGTAAGAGCATTATAGATACACCAGTTATCACTGTGGCTGGAATAATACATAACTCTTGTATCGTAGCTGTTTAAGAATAAATGAGGGAAGGCTGTCTGTAGTGTTTTGTGAGTCTGCATGACTCAGTTTCTCTCACCCATAACATCAGAGAGCTGCGAGGTGAAGGGGTCGCTGTGCTGCAGGAAGAGGAAGAGCAGGAGACCCTGCTGCATTGTGGGAACAATTGATTCCTCCCCCTGGTTTTCTTGCTCTACTTCATACACAATGCCACCACTGAGCACAAGATCTGCAGAGGATGATAAACATTTATTTTCTCTTAAAAAAGACAACAAGGAGTAAATAAAGGGGAAAGTCTCTCTAAATTGTAAAAACATTTCAAGTCCAAACTGGTTGAAGACACTGTTGCATCAAACAAATGGGAGACACACCCCTGGGTAGGGCAGATAATCGTTTCTACCATTTGGTTTTATAGATCTAGTTTGAATAGCTTAATGCCGAAGTAAACCTACCTCCATTAATGTAAGTGTTTGCTCTCTGACTACGATCGGGGCTGAGTGCATTATGAGACATTTCATTGTGAATGTATGAGCCACGTACATCTCATGTCGACCTGTGGTTTCTGATTCACTGTGTCAACTACGGAGGAGTCAAATACATAATGCAACAGCAGGTTCTGAGATGTCGGTCAGTTTTTAGTTTTATCACGATTTTACTTTGTTACAAACATTAATGCTCCCCTGAGCAGATGTAAGCATCTTAATAGGATGATGAAGTGATAAACATTATAACTGCTGAAACACAAGCATCGAAGCAATGTCACTTTAACAATGTGTTCGTGCGGATGTTCACATTAAGCAGAATTCATGCAGCTCTTTAGCCAGCAAATTAGGCAAAATCCTCATTTTGATTGCTGTGTAATCATTGCTATTCTAACCAGTGCATAATTATGATATAGTTTTAGTTTTTAGTTGCAAATCCACTGAATGATCCTGATCAAAGGTAAAAATGTCAAACTCTGATACGGATTTCTGGTATAAAGCAGGATGAGAACCAGGGTCTCCAGAGTCTCCACTGTCTTCATCACCGTCCAAATCATGGTTAACACTTTCTTCACCCCAGATTCCACACGACACTTCTCTTATGTGCAATATGATAGTGTGCAACAAGACACAACACTCTGTTTGCAACCAACTTAAACCACTGGTGCAGATTATATTTTGACCGGAACATTACTCATAGGAGACGGTCATTTCAGTGATGAGCCCCAGATTTACACTGTTGACAGGAAATGGAAAAAGTCTGTTGTCGTTGAGCGCTGTCTCTTTAAAGTACTTTGTTATTTTGTTCTGTGTGTGTTCTTTGTTTTTTGTTCTGAAATAGGATCTTCTTTTATTTCTCTGACTCAAATTATGGGCTCTTTGGTATTCATTAACATTTATACAAGCAGCTACGGGCCAGGGCTGAACGCACACTCTCTAAACAGTCACAGGTGGCTGAGCTTACTCTTCCACTCAGACTGAGAGAGGTATGTCACTTGCTTACTCTGTGAAGAAACAATCCTTCTTATAAGATAAACTAAAATGTTTCCTGTTCTGGTGTGTTGTTCCCATCAGTGGTTGTTATCTACCTTTGTAAGAGGAGCAGTGGAGGCCGTGCACTCTCAGTTCTTCACAGCCCAGATGAGCAGGGAGGTTCTGGAAGAAACCCGAGGGGCCTGTAACAGGAACATTACTGGGGCTGTAAACCAAAACGTACACACATGTGAAGTCAAGGAAGACTAATTATAACCATATGCCCATACAACCTCCACAGAGTCACCATGGAGGATCAGTGATTTTACTCTGAGCCCCTCTCCCTCCTCAATGACTGGTGAGAGCAGAAACCCTGAAAAGGAAACTAGTTATCGGTATTGTGATTTCAGTCTTTTGGTTAATTCCCAAATCATATATTACCCTGTGCGAGGGTTGAGGGTTCTCCCTGGTGAAAAAGATCAACTATTTAAAGAACTAGGCCTGGGACTTGGAAGTGCTGGCCATTATCCCTGCAGCTGGTTCCAGTGCACCCTGGAGGTCACAGTGTTATGAAGCTAGTTGAATCCCACCATCTGCAAAAACAACAGACATAATCCAGAGACCACAATGACACTTAACGCCCCCCAATGATTGTTTCTGGCCGAGGAGGTAAAGAGGGTTTTCCACTAAGGCGGGTTGGTGGTTCAATCCCTGGCTCCTCTAGTCGGCTTACCAGGGTGTCCTTTAGCAAGAAACTGAAAATCAGCAAAGGATATTTGTATGTGTGTGAGCTGGGTTGCCAGATTGGGGTACTGCAGCACACAGGGGCTAAGGAGTGTGACAGGCTGGACGCTGAGCTCCCCATACAGGCCTTGATCCATGGCTCGAGCTGGGACACTGAGCAGCAACCTGTCTCCGAGGTCAGGGTGTCCTCCCAGACACCAGCATCCTTTCTTAACACACTCTGGAGGCCTTTGAACCCAGGAAGAGATAAAGTGCTTCATGCAGACTAAAGTAAATAATTTGTCTATATTGAGATAAATATGATATAAAATGATAAAACAAGTTTTCACGACACATTTCTTCCTGAAAGTAGGATAGCATAAATAAATAATTTAAAAAACAACATTACTCTGTGTTACAGCTGACATCCAAACTCAATGAGGTCTCTCCTGCCTGTGCAACTCTACTTTTCATTTTCACTCTGGAGGAAAATGAACACAGGGTCAGTGTTTCATAAAACAGAGGCTGATATTGCCATCCACCATTTAAAATAATGAGCTGCTGCATTACACCCATGAGAGATTAACTGGAGTAGTGAGACTTTATCTTTGTGATTATAATGATGACTCTTTGTCAATATTATTTGTGTGTGAGGCTTTTTTAATTTAAATTTCTTGAAATTAATTTATACAATAACTAAGCACAAGGTTGTTAATTAACATGTAATGCAGACTTTCAAATAAATGCAATAAGTGATTTTGTTTACAAGCGTATTTGTGGCTTAGTATTATATCAGAGTGTACCTGAATTCTGGTTGGAGGGTCTGCTGGTTGAGTTTGAATTTGAGGTGGATTTTAATCTGTAAAATTATAAAGAGTCAAGTTTTTGCTAACTAGATTTGCTTATAACTATGAATAGGGAAACAGATGATCTCATACCCCTGCATTAGCCAAGCTGAATATGCGTAGGAATGTCTCTATGTGGGTTTTCCACTCTGGACTTAAAAGTCTTGCATCTTTCATCTGTAAAGTGAAGAGGGGGAAACAGAGAGAGACTAGTTACTGTCACTACTGAGATTTGAAAGGAAATACACAAGAATTTCCAAGTTAAAAATGTTTGCCTCCGTTTGAGTCTTGGGGCTCCACCTATTGACATATGTGCAATTCTGGTCCAATTATAAAGACCAGTAATTTGTCCCTGCACAGAGGCTGCATCACAGGACAATCCAATACAAATAAGCTGCTCTGGTGCTTAAATGTTCAACGATCAGTAATTATCATTCAGGACAGCAGGATGCTAGGAGGATGATTGTTGTTTGTACCTGAAAGGAGAGGAGTAATCTGAGGGAACCATAGAGATCAGTGAAGGCAGTCAGCTCCTCAGGGTCAGGCTCAGGACACGGCCACGAGCAGGGAAACATGCTCGCCTTCAAATCTGTGAGATCTCATGAAGAAAACAGAGGTTCGATAGAACACAGATGCATTCACACTATGTGTTAGGTTTGTGTACATACCAGGTTGGAGTGCTTTCATTTTAATCCCAGTGCACCAGGGACCAGTAGCTGCAACTGTACAAAAAAAGGGAAAACGGTTACAACACCTGGCCGTTTGTTATTGTGATCATTGTTTTAGACTATTTATTTTACCTGGTTTTAACAGAGGTTTGGAGCAGTCACTGCCCTTTAAATTCTCTATACAATGTGGGGGTGGAGTTAATCCCGGGTGTTATATCATCTGATCTAAAAAAAATTCTACAGTGCAGGCTTCACTCAGTGAATCCTCAAAGATTGTGGATTATTAGAACTGAACCTAATATCTAACTTGTGTTCACCATTATTAGACAATTATACTGTAGAACCAGTTTGTAATTGTAAATGGTTTGTTCAAATGTCTGCTGTGATCCACTGCCAACTCTGGATTAGCATGATGAAGGCTAACAACATGCTAACAACACATTTTATTCCTTTAAACTTCAATCCTCTCGTCAGTAAGTGATTTTTACAGATTGGTAATAATGTAAATGTGTTTGCTTGAGGTAACACACTGAAACAAAACTTTTTTCTACTATTTAAACCAGTGATCAGTAATGCGCGGCTTGTTTCCTGTCAGATGAACTGCAGGACGACCAGTGTTAGCCCCTGTTTGTTTACACCGATGAGACGGCTCATGTTGTGGGTTGAAGAGTTCCCGCTCACCTGTGCAGTTTAAACTATGAGCAGAAGTTTCAGTGTCAGTCCACAGAAGAACAACTAGTCCCCCGGTCGTCTTTACATCACGCTGTCGTCTCTGCTTCCCCAGGAGCTTCACCAGCCTCAACACCTGCAGCCATCACAACACCTAGCTCAGCAGGCTAACGCTACACATGCTAGTTAGCTTAAAGTGAACGGTCTCTAATTTATAAACTACAAACTGTCAATTCATTATAAAGTACAGACAACAACTATACCAACTAAAAAGTAAAAACATTGAAAGATAAACTGAAAGCATTACCTGCTGGATTTCTCTCAACATTTTAGTAAACTACTGACCTGACATCACTGAGAAAGTGCTACTGACGGTTAATCAGGAAAATGTACTTTTTTTTATCATCCGAGGTACATGTACTGTAACCTATTCTGTAGGAAATTAATAATGTGATTTATATCCTTATATGACTCAATGGGGCCTTCACATAAAAATAGTATTTTATTGTTGAAGTTAGGTTGTAGCATTATTGTTATACGATAAATATTATAAGCATAAATACATTAATTTTACTTTAAAAAAATGTTAATTTATGCTAAAGATAATTGCAGTTTTCTGTTTGATGTGTTGATTATTTTCTTGATTAATGGAGTGATGACTTTATCATTACTCATAATAAATAAACGCCTGGAAATGAAAGGTCACACATTTAATAATCTTGGTCAATACCGTGAAATGTGTGAGTGAGGGCTTTTACATGAAAAATGACCTAAGCAATTATCTAAATAGTTTTTCTGTTGGTAAACTATTCTCAAACTGAAGTACAAGTTATTCAAAATTGCACTTATGTTCAATATGTGAGTAAAATTACTTTGTAACATACCAGCACTGAAGTGTGAGAACTTTAAATAGCTGCTATAAATCAAGAGGTAGAGACCTCAACTTGATTTTTGTAATTAAAAAGGATTTTGTTATGCTGGTGTCATTAATCCACAATAAAACTCTGGAAATGTTTATTACCAGTAAAATATATAAAGAATTCATTAACTTATTCAATGGTTTAGTGATATTTTCTGTAACTTGGTGGATAATACTTATGTATATATATAGTAACACTATTAGGCATATATAAACAGCACATAAACATTAGCAGGTATACAGATTTTTTTAATGTTTTCATTAATATGCAGTATTTGTTAACATCAGTCACTTCCATTAAGATACACACCAGTGTCCAATAGATTTTAGTTGTTATTGTTCATCAACAAACTTAAATATGATAACAATTACATTATACTTTGTAATAACTATTTAGGTAACCTAACTGAAACTCACAAACTTTTTTCTGAAGCCTTCATGTTTGTTTTCAATTTGATGCGACCACTGTGTACCTCTTTATACTGTGCAGGAAGCGTTTTTCAAGTTTAGCAGAGCTCTCAATAGTGAGCCACACAAATAAATGCAATCCTGACCAAATAGCATAATCATTTTATTTGAATTCATTCATACATTTCCAAATGAAAACAAAACGGTATCAAAAGGTAGCAAATAAACTGCCAAAATATTTCTCAATTTTTTCTGTCAAGCTTTCACAATTAATATTTCTTATAAATATATATGAAGCATTCCTTCGACATGAGTCACTTCCCCTCTCTCTCAGACCACTCCTTGTATCCTCCAGCATAATTACGAGCACTGAAACAGAGGGCAAGCACAGAATAGAACAGTAGTCATCATTACATAACAACTTCAAATACTCATGGATATCAAAAGCATGACGTATGTATGTGTGTATTATTTAAAGGTAACAGTTATTTATTTACTTCACATATCCTAGCTCTTGGGCCTTGCTCGTGGCCATTCCACCTCGCTTGCCCATTTGGCAGTGAAACACCAGCTCGGGGGCATCCATCGGTGGCTTGGTCACCCCGTACTTGGCCTTGAATTCTTCTGGCTGCATTGCAAACGCAGCTTCAACTGTATCCACTGAATGAATGAACAAGCATAACTTTAAGATAACATAAAACATTTAAATGAATTGGAAAATATTTGTAACCTGACGAACCAGACTCAAGTGCAAAGATGCCTATCCAACACGACACACTGGTATTTCAGGTATACACAACACCAGCAACACACCCAGAAGCTAAAGTCTAGTTGTGGATGATTAGTGGGAACCGTGGGGACCGTGGGGGGAAACAAATGAAATTCAGCAATCAGGATGAGTTATATGGTTGATATCAACGATTTCTCTTCCTGTAAATGAAAATAAAAGAAGTTCACCTGGGATGTGAACAGATCCTGGAATTTGCCCTTTGTCCACTTCTCCTTGGGAGCGGACATCAACCAGGAAGAGATTCTGTCTCTTTTCTAGAAGAGCTTTCAGATCCTCATAGGACACTTCCTTGTTGACTGGAAATAACAGAGAGAACACATTAAAGACATGTAAAGTGTGAACAGCCATTGTTGAAAACTTCCATAAAATTGCATCATTCACTCTTTAGACACAGATTAGGCATAAAGTGATAAAACAGCCTGACATAACATTTTATTACTGACCATCATTTTCCTGCGATAGGTCATAATATGTAGCTGTAACATGATACCTGCTATGTGGCTTCCTTACACAGTAACAAGCCAGAAGCCTGATAATTACAGATTTGTCAAATGGTAGGGGCAACAGGTGTCAGCCAAGATGTGACTGATACATGTTAAATACTCTTTATTTGCTGATATATATTTATATATATTTAGTGTTTCCATGATTAGTTATTCAGTCACAGAAGGCTACCCATATCATTTTAATAAACATAAAAATGACCATAATGTCTTTATAAACAGTGAAGATTTGTATGCACAGTTGTGTGGATCCGTTAGGCAACTCTGGGGAGCCAGATAATTACATATTTTGTTGTTTAGTAATAAATACAATCTTTGCAGAACACATACATTACATTTTTTTTCAAATGCCAAATGGTAATGCACTGTTACTTAACATTTCATGAAAGAAATGAAACAGTAATGTGCAAATATTTTGTAATTCGTCTATGACCACATACTAACTTCCTTTGGAATGTATCAACAGCCTGTAAACTTTTTACAGCCAGTTGAGAGTCTTTCTATTATTCATGTATTCTTGGATTTTCACCTTCTCATCCTGTTGATCAGTTCAAAGTTCTGAGGTATTTTTTACACTATTCTTACACTAAGCATTTTAGGATTCACTCAGAGATTTCATTTTCGCAAATATGCCTATCAGGGGACTATAGTTCATGTTGGATTTTGACCTGTGCTTTTGCTCATCGGCTGAGTCCCGTTGTAGAAACCACCTATGTTTCTGTCTCTGTTTTCATCCCGGATTTGCTGATAATTAGTGGAATCCATTCTTCCCTGAATTTGAGCTCAGATAGTTGCCACACAACCCAGAGGAGTTATACTTCCTCCCACACGCTTAGCGGTTGGAAAAGAGGAGGGTGGAGGTTCCTAAGCGCTGATGAGTGATGTGACCAAAAATGCCACCATTTTTTATTTCATATTAAAGTTCAAAGCTGACATTGACCTTTTTGCTGGTCCTCACAAATCCAACGAGCTGTTTGAGGGTTAAGACTTGGCGTTAGGGTTGTAGCGTCCTCCCAACTATAGAGAGACGTGCATTTGTGTGTGTGAATTGGTAGTACAGGTAGTTCTCTCATCATGTGGTTTGTGGTATGTTGCTTTGGTGACGGTGAACTAGACAAGGGTTCCCTGAGGATACACCCAACATCCGGTCTGCTGAGTCATCCTGAATCTGACATCTGTACAATTAACACAGAAAACCTCAATATCATCATAAACAGAGACGATATCCTCATTTGTTATTTATCTCATCAGCTGATGAGATACCTGCAAAGATACCCACACAGTTTAAACGACCTGACAACATAAATATACGGTTAATGCAACTTTCGGTGTGATTGTTTTCTAAATAGACGTTAGAGAAACAGGCTGTTTAACGTAAACTCGATTTAAGTTTTAAAAAGCTCATGTTTTGAACATTTAAGCTCATTCATTAAGTTAAAAGAGTGAGTTAAATTATGTCTGTCTCAGAGAGAGAAGTGGAAACTCACCTGCGCCGGCCATCCTGCTGCAGGACAAATGTGAGTGCACCTACTTCCTCACATTGTTCTGTGGCCCATCATTGGTTGAGACACCGGAAAAGGCGGGACTTACGTTGCATGACTCCAGCTCTTGACCAATTATCCAAACTTCCTGCGGTTTATAGCTTTAAGACTTTCAAAACAAGAGTGGGACAGATACCGGGCTACAAGTCGTTGAGGAGGAAGAGGCTTCACCGAAGTAGAGGCAGCAAAGCACTGCATTCAATACCGTACAAAAGTATCAGAAGTAAAAGTACTCAGGGTAGTGAATTGAAGATTTCAATGTGATATTGTTATGTATGCAGTACTGTACTGTACACAAGTTTCCGAATCCATTCAAAGTTATGGTATGAATACTGTTTATCAATCAGTTCATGACACACAAAGTGAAATCTGAAATAATGATAATAATAAATATCTGATCTGAGATCAGGGCTCTGTGGAGGTCAATCACTCCTCACAGACATTATTTCATGTACACAATATATTATTGCTTCATTTTTGTTATTTATTTATTCTTATTTGTGACAAAATTATGTTTATGTTGCATGCTGATTATATAAAAAATAAATATATTAAAGGCATAATTAGAATTGAGTTCCATCTTAGGCATCAAAACACAAATGTTGTCACTTATTTTTGTAAAAATCATTTTCCATCTCTCTGTTTGAAGACCTATTCAATCTTCAGTTTGTAGTCGACCATCTGATGCCAAAGCACATTGAAGTTACCCTTGTTTTTTTTCTCTGTCCTAAAAACTAAATATATGCTATCAATATCATTACTATTACCAATCTGTAAGTCATGAACTGTAGGCCAGTGCAAAACCTTTTGAAGCAAAAATTCAATCAAAACATTTCAAACAGTTTTTTATTAAAATAAGATTTAGTTCATTACAAACGTTTTAATCAATAGCTATTGCCTAAAAATATATTTACAATTCAATTTAAATCTAAAGTACATCTACAGAGGTTAATTTGCCAGCAAACGACCCTGCAGTTATAATCCCCAAATAGCTTGATAAACTGTTATTATTTATTATTGTGCGTGTTATCCCAAAAATGCCACTGCTCTTTCTCCCAGTGTGTTCAGATATCCACCCCTGAAACAGGAGCGAGAAAAACTATTTTGTGACTCTATGATGAATCATGATACTATCCCGAGGTGATTGGCTTTTGCACATAATCACACCAGCGTTTCAACTATATCTCTTGTAACTGGGATGGTTGTCCCTGCTGCACTTTTCCGGATTACAGAGTTCCCTCTTTACTGTAAGAAGGGTTTCCCAGTCCATCAGCAGAGTCTCTCTTCCCCTTTTGACATATTTTCTGTTTCCATAGGATCACAGCAGTTATGATGATAAGTAGAAGCAGGGCGATTCCTCCACCTAGGATCCAGACCAGCAGGTTATGACCAGAGTTTTTAGGAGGGTTATACCGTGTACAGGAGAATTCTGAGGGGCTGCTGTGTCCTGCACTGTTCATCGCCTCCACACACACCTTGGTACCAACTTCCAAGGATCCCACCAACCCTCGTCGTAGAGCCTCTCCAAACTCCAAAGCATCGCCTTCACCTCCCTCAACCAGCACTCTATACCCAGTCACCACAGAAGATGGAGCGCACCACTGCACCTCTACCTTCCCGCTGTTATCTCCATTACTGACTGGCAGCACTGTCTGGATGACTGGTGGGTGAGGAGGCTCATCTGCCCCACTGATCCCAGGACAGAGGCACCCGGTCTTCTCCGAAAGTTGGTCACAGGGTTCCTGATCCTCCAGGCAGGAATTGATCTTGCAGAACTGGGGTTTCGTATTGAGAACGGAAATCTTCACGGTGGACGGCACTTCAGAAAGAGAGCTGTTGTCATCGTCATTGTAATCATCTTCATAGTCATCATCTGAGCCCAGGCTATTAATGAATCTGATGCGAGGACGAGTACTGGGAGAGGAAGTGGTGGCAGAATGAGTGAAGAGGTGGGAGTGAAGGAGTGGTGAGGCAAACAGAAAAAAAAGAAGGTTCCTGCACAGTGACGTCATCTCTATGGACAGAAATGACAAATGATGATGAGAATAACTTCAACAAAAAACAATCATTTCAAAAATATTACAACCATAAATAGATCCCAGTTACTGTAATGGCATGTTTACCCATTCGGTGTATAGAAGTAATGAATCCATATTGATTTCATTGATTTCTCCTTTGACCTTGTGGCCTATATACAAATCAAGGCTGGTTATGGAATTCAAATGAAGTGGAATAAAGAAACTGAAATCGAGATGAAGAAGTAATTGTGGTCATGGTAACTGCGTAAAATCACAGAAACAAAAATACAGATCTTAGTTACAAAACAAGACACAAATGATTCAAGGATCTGCAGTGGTAATACAAAAGGTTTTTCCCTTTTTTTCCTTTTAGGATATGTCAAAGAAAAGAAAAACAATATAGTTTGTTGAGAACAAAGGTATTTGGCCACATTTGGGATCGATTTCACTTTAGTTTACAGCCAGGAAACACACTTGAGAATAATCAAACTTTCACAATGTTCTGATTCCATCCTGTAAACAGCCTTAAATAAATAAATACTGAAGGCTGGAAGAACTAAAATACATCTATTGGGGTGAACCCTTCAGCACTTCCATTTTCTCCGTGCAGGCAGAAAGCCAGAGGAGTTGTGTGGGAACCCAGAACTAAACCATAACAAAAAATAGGAATGGATTTAAATAACACTCACATTGAAAACATCTCCAAAGATGATATGCTCTCATGCCTTTAAATGCTGACACTGATGACTACATCTCTAACAATGACCATGTGATCATGGGGTTTGCATCAGTACACAGAAAGTGATGAAATAAATGGAAAATAAAGTAGAAGATAAGAGGAAAAGTGGTTTTCTGTACCTGTTTGATGCTGATGGATTGTTTGAGTGTTCTCCTCGTTCCCAGTCTGTGTGCTTACACCGTGTGCTCACTCACTCTTCAGTTCTCACCGTCTTAAGTTGTTTCCCTTAGTCTCTCCTCCTCCTCCTCCTCCTCAACACCCCCCAATTTTCTTCGCTCAGTGCCTCTCCCTCCCCTCTTTTACTCTTTCATGCGATGTCTTTTTTCACTCCTCGCCTCCTACTCTGTTTCCACAGGGCCCCTGAAGCAGCCATTGCTGAGATTTTTAATTTCTTTCTGTTGGAGATGTTTGCGACAATGTGTGTCTGGGATTGGCGATGTAGGGGTATATGATTGTGTGTGTGTGTGTGGGGGGGGGATTATTGTGTGCCTGTTCAGCATGTCAATATGGTGAGCAACAGCAGCAGGAGGCAGGCTCGTGCTTGTTGCAGTATGTGTTTGTGTAATCTGTAGGTGCAGTTGTGTGTTTTTCATAACTTTGAGGGGCTAAAACTTCTCTCTGCAGGTGTCCCCCCCTGGAATGAGCGGGACATGAGGACACTTTATTGTGTGTTTATGTGTTCCCCTTTGAGGGTGGGGGGTGAAGAATGCACAAAAGTGTATTTATTATAGACCCCCCCCAGCCCCTGCAGCCACCATAGTGACAAGCTGGGGGGAACGATAAAAGGCTTTCTTTTTTCCCCGTCCTTTTATGGGGTAAGGCTGGCAGAGTAGGCAAGTTTTTTCTTATTCTAAGCGCCTGCATTGAACACAGATGAGAGGAAAAGTACCAGCGCAGGAGCCTCTTTGATTACACAAACAAAGAAATCCTGGAGACTTTCCTTCTCAGAATGAATGCATTCATCGGTCCTTACAACCTTCGAGTTAAGCATCTGTTTATTGTCGAGTGCATACAGTGTATGAGGAATTTTGAGGGTTTGTTGGTTTTTGAGTTTGTTTGAGTAAAACCAGCAACAAAAAGCAGAGAGGGGGTTGTGAGAGGTTTCACTTCCATCTATAAATCAACTTATAATGTTCATGTGAAAATAAACTGATTTAATAAAATGATCACAAAAGTTCTGAGAGCACAGAAACTATAACTTATTGAGAGAAAAACTAAGAAAAACTAAAAAAAAATCCACTTAAACTTCACATCCGGAAACAAGAGCACAGATTTATGTAGCTGTTTTTAACACAAAGGTTAAAGTTGCCACAAACAATGTAGAAAACATGTTGTTCAGCTTTTTGTAAATTGTGTGATGTACTTGTGATTGTGAAAGAATCCAAAATGAGAAAAAATGTCACACATATAAAATCAGTCACAGAACTATATAGTTTAAATTCCACAATATGTTTCCAGACATGAAAAACACATTGTTTCAACTGAAAATGCTGAAATAAAATCACCCACAATTTCGAGTGGTTCTCGAGCTACATATTGACTCTTGTAAACAAATTTCACAATTTGGATTCCTTCCCAAGTATAAAACTGTGACATATGTGCCTCTTCTTGTGAAGACTGTCTAACGAGTTCTCTGTTAAACAAATTGTCATTGGCTCTGAGGAAGATCTTGAACGTCAGTCAGAACATGGCATTATTCGGTTCCGGTTGTCGTACACACATGTCGGGCAAATGGCATCAAAACGCTTTTCTCTGGACTACGTGACAAACAGAGCCTTGATGTCCTGTCTCCTGTGATGAGTGTCTGTGTTGAGCCGGACACAACGAAGACACTCTTAACGGAAAAGTACGATTTCTCTTCCTGAGGCAGATCAAACATTTTAACTGACCTACTTTCACATGAAGCCCAGTTTCAGATGTTAGGGGAACATAACAGATGGGAGTGTTTCAATATTGTTCTTCGTTGGAAAATGTGTCACTGTTGGTTGTTTGGTCCATTCAACACTTGGGGTCTGTTTCCAATTGTCGCAGACATTCATGGTCCTCAGAGGAGGAAGCCCCTGACACATGAGTATCAAAACCATGTATTTGTGACACATTTTAATC
Organism: Pleuronectes platessa; assembly: GCF_947347685.1. Taxonomy (NCBI): domain Eukaryota; kingdom Metazoa; phylum Chordata; class Actinopteri; order Pleuronectiformes; family Pleuronectidae; genus Pleuronectes; species Pleuronectes platessa. Next base: position 15,783,089 of record NC_070633.1, read on the forward strand.
ACACACAATCCAGCAGATAATTCACATATATATATATGTATATATATAACATAAAGTATATATTCTATAGTGTAAAATGGGTGGCAGAGGTGAGTCTTCTCAAATCTAATCTCTCAAATCTAATCTCTTCTCTACATCTTTTTCAGCTTCAAGCTTCCAGTTGTTTTGGCTGCATGAGACAAGCATCTCTTCCAGCCTGTCGGTCCCCCAGTCCACATCCAGGAGCTGATAAGTCTCTGACGTTAACCCGCCTGAAACTGGGTGGTACAGGTTGCTGTGACTTATCACACATTTCATGATTCATTTCAACATTCATTCCTGAACGAGACAATGCGTCTCCAGGAACTCTGTGTCACACAATTCCAGCAGAACAACAGTTTGTTGTTTGGTATTTCAACTTCTAACTGTAGTTGGCGTACAATATTGTTGTACTCTTGGGTTTATGACACTAAATCTCACTCTTGTTGAATTTAAGGAAGAGGACAGTGCAGAGACTAGAGTGTGAAATGTTCAAACTGCAGTATCTCAGAAATACAACCGCCTGGATTTCCATAACGTTTGTTGGAAGGATGGGACACGGGCCAAGAAAAAACCTCTTAAATTCAGGAATCATTTTCGTTAACCTTGTTGGATATGGACTTTTTTAGCAATTTCCCAAGGAATGATTAACGGACCTAGATGAAAAAAAGCACATATATTTAGATGGCGGATATCCATCAGTGTTTGCAAATTGTCTGGGCTTGATTTAATTTAAAAGGGACTATTAGGCCTTTAGGGCGTTGTGGGCTCGAGTGAGTGCCATTCTAATTTCAGTTTTGGTCCGTTTGTTTCTTTGTCGGTAGGATTACGTAAGAGCTACAGAACAGATTTTCACAAAACTTGGTGGAATGATGGGACATGGGCCAAGAAAGAACTTCCAGATATCGTTTTATCCACACAGAGATCTAGCAATTTATTTATCACATTCTTTAACTGTGCTAGATAAGGTGTTTTTGTGCTAATCTGTGCTAAATTCCCAGGAAATAATGATTGGTGTGGATCCAAAGAAAAATCCAGACAAAGTATTCAAGGAGGTTAGGGTAGATTTTTTAGCTGTTGCATGGTAAAAGTTTGGTAAAAGGAGACACCTCGATGGAGGTGTCTCCTGAGTTCTATTTTTTGTATGTTACACTTTGGCTTTGAGGATCATGACCTCATCACCTCACACATAGACAGGACCACTTTACCTCTTTCAAACAACTTATGCTACCATTCTGTGATGTCATAAACAGTATAGTGTGTTGGACTTATTAGCTGTGTGTTCACTATAACTCATGATCATGGCTTGTTGAGTCATTCCAGGATGAATGTGTGAACACACCTCTCACATGAAACCAAGCACAGCGCAGGAGGCAGACACAGAACCATGAACAGATTGTTCCACTGATATGGTTCACAGTTTTGTCTTTAACTCCCAACATACCCTCATGCACCGATGAGTAAAGAGGTCAAGCTGGTCACCCTTGAACGGTGGGTTACTTGTCAGTGGGCGACTTCACTGAGGAGACAGTGCTCATTATTGTATAAGTAGGATGTTATGGGTTTGTCAGTGAGAGGCCAGAGTGCTGGAGTTTTGCACAGACTGTGGATCTTAGGCCCCAGAGGAATAAAAGAGGCCTTAGAGTGTGAGTCATAGCACCAGAGATAATGTCTCCCTCTCCCACCACCACAGCAAGTTAGAGCACGCTGCTGGAGAATGAATGAGACAACCTGCACGTATCATAACCATCTACTTTGGATTGTCACCACCAGAACAATTTCCCCTAGAGTGTTGTAAACTCTTATAAAACCTAAATACTTTAACACTAAGTAAACACGAAATCCCTCCACTTTAACATCCACTCAGAAAGTTGGCCCTCATTTCTCTTTCGGACTCAGACATTTCGGGGCCTCTCTTGCTCCCCTTGCTACCCACACCTCTCTGAGGATTTAAAGTATTCCTGTTTAAACAGGACGCACTACCATTGGCTGGATCCCTGACACTTTTGACCCTTCGTTTCATTCAAAAGGAATCCCGGGGTAGAGTTATAACCAGACTCTGTGAAGTTGTGCGACGCTATTTTTAGTCGTGGAGCCAGAACGGGTCATCCAATCTTACTGTTCCTCATGTAGCTAATTGGAAACAGCCGTTGGGTGATGAAGCGGCTCCGTCTGATGACGAGGTCTCACATTCCTCCATCACAAAGCATGTTTGTACAATTAAGAACAATGTAATGCAGCGTGCGGCGGTCAGAAAATATTCCACAACAGGTGGAATTTAGTTTAAATCCACCCTGCTGACGTGAATATCCATAGATGGTAATGTTAACCTTAGGGAAGGGAAAAGGCAAAAGACAAATTCATGTGTCCTTTTATTGTTACAAAAAGAAAATATGTGTTCTATTGTGTATTTGCGATACTATAAGACATCACATTTTGAGATGTAGCAACTGAATGTGTCACATTTAAAATAGATTACCCAATTCTGGATCCGGTAAGGTGTGAGTGGGAAGTCAGAATGCATGACTAAGGTTTGAATTGTTCTTTTACCGACACTTTGTACAAAATAAAAGCTCTTATTGTGGAATGTATGTGTGTTATTATAAAGTAAAGTATATTTATTCATTACAATTGTTTGTACTTTAAGCACTGGTTGATTATGATGGCAATGCTGACAGTTTCACAATTTTAAGAATTAATAAACTGAACCATTAATATAATAATAATTTTGTATTACATTATAAATAATAATATGGTATATGTATTCTCAGTTTTAGAATGTGAATGTAACTATTGAGTAATCTCCAAACTTGCTCTTGTGCAGTCGATGCTGAACAACCCCTTACACAGTGTTGTAGCGCCTCTTAGTGGCAAATGCTTATTACTGACGCCTGGTCATGGTCAAACGAATAAAGATAAAAACAAAGAAACAAATAAAAAACTGAAAATGGTTGGAGAATCTCTGAATGGGAACATTGGTCCTTGTCTACTTGATGATATCCTTTTATGTATCATTTGGTATTGAGAACTTTAATAATTAATATTCTATACACTGATTTTTTATTTTGTGTTTACAATCTTAATCTGCAGTTTAAGTCACAAATGCAGATCACATATGGGAAGTACATAAAATACTGTAAAAAATGCAATATTGAGACACTTGTTGTTTAGTAGGTAATTATTATGCTATTATTATACATTTCAGAGTAAATGGCTACATTTATCTGACAACTGTGGTAACTGTATACTTTACAGATAAGGACTTTACGTACGGATATTATCCTTCCCTTATTAAACATGCACTGATGATGTAGATTTTATCAAATAGCAACAGCTACAACGGTTAAATGCTGATGACACTTTGATCAATAAGTGGTAACAATCCAGTTATTTACTGTAAACTAACATACAGCTCATACAGGCCTTTTCTGCATGAACAGACGTATTGATATCATATACTTATATTTCATTTAGATTTAAATGCAGAATCTTTATTAGTAATAACAGCATTTACACTCATATCTTGTACAGATGTGATACAACACCAGTGGAGAGAGTAAAGAAAATACCACCTTCTTTGAAATGTGCTGAAGTAGAATTGTAAAGTAGCACAAAATGAAATTCTCAAATGAAGTACGGTTTGTGTATTTGTGCTCTAACTCGTGCAGCTTAGTGAGCTACTTTAGCATATGTGGTTTTATGGACACGTGTGGAGCCCTTCGATTCTAGCAGCATATACAGTCTGTGCGGAGAACAAGGAACCCGGAAACACGCTGAGCATGTACAGCTCACGTGGTAAGAATGTAGTTCGTTCATTGGTGGACTGTTTGAACTAGACTTTTCCTCTTTTTCTTCATATATGTTTTTAAATCATTATTATTAATGATATTATTACTATTACATTTTCGGCTTTCATCTCCTTGTGCTTGGGACATTGTTGGTCTCCATCTTGACGAAGCAGCCCCAGTGTTTAGGTTGAACATAAATAAATAAATAAAGGAATATAGGGTTGAATGGGTTCAACACCAGGGTCTTCAGCCGGAGGGTCAATCGTTAATTTCCCTTTTCACAGGAAACGGATCAAGTGTAACCCACAGCGGCCATTCGTTTAAACTGCAGCGGCTGAACCAACGTGTTTGTCGAGCCTGTGAATAAATAATAACCACAGTAACATTATAACCCACAGTCTTCGACACGATGGAGGACAAAGATTTCCAGCGGTAAGTGTCGAGCGAACCCTCCACGACCTTCCTTTCCTAGCCGAAGACACGTCACTAACCGACGGATAACCACAGCAGAGCAGTCCGAGGAACACTCGGCTCTCTGCGTGAAACCCGATAAGACACGAAGTGAAAACTCGTCCAGCTCCACCACCTCTGGGTCCAACCCTCCATCCGCCGTGGAGAAGGAGGCGGTGGCGAGACGGTTGACTGACGGGCCGTGGCTGTGTTGACACTCCAGAGCCGAGCCAGCCCCCGGGACCCGCACCGGCCGACATATTCCAGCTCGTTTGACAGCACATGAGAGAGGACCAGAGCCGGTTCGTGTCTAAAGCCACCGCGGGATGCTGCGGACCCTGCGACGGGTCACGGGACGGTGCGGTGCCGAGGCGGTTGAGCGGACGTGTTCACAGGTTGGTGATTTGTCAGCGAGCAGGGGGAGCCAGAGGAGAAGTACATGTATAGCGTGAGTCTCGAGGATTCACAGAGCCACAGGCTCACGTTAAAGGGAAGAATAGGCGGCGCCTGCTAATTCCTGGTCCAAGACAAACATCCGACGACAATGACACTTCCACCGTTCGCAGGTCGGAGTTTATTCACTGAAGTTGCCGCTCGGACCGGGGCCACGAGCAGCGTGTGAGCGGCTCTTCCTGCCAGCAGAGGATCGTCTGCCGTCTGACAGATAGCCAATCAAAGCGGGTGTTCCCGTCGGCGCTCTTATGTCAGTGACCTATATCTCATGCATGTGCGCCAAGAGCCCACAGTAACCTCAGCACCACAGCAGACAGCATGGGGATCAACGGGTTAGACAATCAGGCGCAGCCGTCCAGCGGCGAGTGCCGCACGGAGCAGCCGACGGCAGATCCCCAGATGGAGCAGGGGGATGCTCCCCGAGAAGCAGGCGGCGGCAAGAGCGACCAGGCGCCGGGCAGCGAGTGCAAAATCGTGCAGGAGGACAGCACCGTGCAGCTGATCGAGGCCGGGTGCAAGCCGCCCGTCTCCCCGGCTTCGGACTCGGAGGCGGGGATCCAGTCGGAGAGAACCGGGCACGAATTTGTCCCACCCGAGGGGGGTTTCGGCTGGCTGGTGGTGCTCGCAGCCACCTGGTGCAACGGGTCCATCTTCGGGATCCAAAACTCTTTCGGCATCCTGCACATGATGCTGGTGAAGGAGCACGCAGACCCAGACGACAAGACGTCTCAGTTCAAAGTGGGTGAGTAACAGTGGCATGTGTGCGGGAGGTGAAGCAGCGCATCGCGGGGACACACACAGGTACACTCTGTCCTGGATACACACGCTTGCTTGCGATCTCTGACATGACAAGTTAGGTGTGGAACTTGTGTGTTCACTGGGGGGGATCATTGTCGGAAAGTACATCTTCATGACACAAACACACTTATGTAAGTACCACCAACGGCACAGACTGGTATATTGTGTCACACACGAAAATCTGTCTGACAAAGATGTGGGGCAACACAAAAGTTAAAAAAGTGAGTTTACCCTCCACAGTGTTATATAACACATGTGCATCTCAGGTCTTGTTTAGTGTTCATTTATTCTTGCTGTTTTGGGGAGGACAGTCACCAATGTTACTTATTAACACACATTTAACTGACCATCCGTCTACCTATTTATTCATCAACACCACTATTTTTCGAATTATCTTACCCAGCTTCTGCAAATTGATTTCACTGACATACACATAATGGCTCTCCCCAAAAGGCTGAAATCTATAGATCCATACCACAGACGTTTAAACACCAAACCAGTGAGCATGCTTTTCTTGTGACCATAAGTGTGACTCAAGTCGCTGGAAATAGAAATTCCTTCTTTGCCCCAGAAGTTTTTTCCCCCGAATATTTCGATAGAATGTGATATATTTAACATTGCATCTTTTGTTTCCCTGCCTTTTTTTTCTTTCTCTTTCACTGTATTCATAGGACAATTAGAGCGAGGGACATGTGTAAAATGTCCCGATGCTATAGATTAAACCCTGTGAATTTCTTGCCACATGGAATATAATACAAGTTAAGGGACATTGCTTTAACTTCATTCCATCAACTGTCATCACTTTTGAAACAATAAAGATGCTTGTGAAGACTGTCTCTGAAATACAACAGCATAGGAAGCCCAGTGTTCAGCCGGCTTTGTCCCTGCATGCTGCACTTAAAATGATATTTTTGGGGATTTAAAAAATCACAAGCTTTCAGATGTGTATGTTGGAAGAGTCATGGCAGATGCAAGATGGAAAGAGGACAATGACATCTGTCTTTATATAGAAATCCCTGATGTAATTTCTAAGGAATGAGGCGGTTCTTTGTGGCCAAATAAGTCTCTTGATAAAGATTGAAAACTGTGGAGCAAAGATTGAATACACTGACCCATCAGCGGTTGAATAGGGAACACTTAAGATCTCTAGAGGTTTGTTCCCTTTATTCTATTACATATTAGAGCACTGGCCTCTCGTCTCGGGTCCCTAACTAAGTGAATTGTTATGGGAAAATGGGGCGAACCCTCACTTTGAGCCAACTGCTACTCCTGATCGAGTGAGAGCTGGTGTAAAGCAGTGTACCCATCAGTTCTGCTCTTACAGGAAAGAAATGTTTTTCTTTTAGGAGGGGAGTAGCAGAGGTGCGTATTTTTCTGCCCTTCCTGTCAAGTTCCACATTCACCAGCAAAGGTTAAGGTCAGGGTGTGGGAAGGGATTATGGTTCTTAAACAGTTCCCTGGAACAAATTCTACCCTTTGTTATTATCAGTATAAAGAGAGTTACAGGAGGAGAGGAAATAAGCCTCGGATACGCTCACTCTTATTTCAGTTGTTTTTGTAGGCCCACTTTAGCATCTTTAATGCCACCGTGCGCATTGTCATCTCTGATCTATGTCGAGGAAATTGTTGCATCTGTGGTCAGCTTAAGTCTGAGAGCGACAGACACGTCAGGCCTGAATTCAAATGGCAGGTGGTTGTCATGTGAAACCACAAACAACCCGTATATTTTCAAGCAACAGAGGGCAGTTGCTATGAAGGAATTTATATTGCTTTTCAACTCTGTTTTTGCTTTGTTTTGGATTTCATCTCCAGCCGTTCCTTGGTTTTAAATCTTGGTCGCTCCTATATGTGAAAGGATTAATCATGTAGGCTGAGTGCTGACCTCTTCCCTTCAGTAACAGAAGAAAACTGAGAAGAGCTGCTTATCTGCAAGGCACTTTTACAATTGAGATCCTTTCAGGTTATCCTGTCCAAAAGGGTGTAGTTGGTAAAAGTCCAATCCACATGTGCGGAACGTCTTTAAACAACATGTCCAAGCACTTCACAAGCAGAAAATCCAAAAGGCCATAAAGTGAGGATGTGACAAGGAAAGGCAGGGATGTGATTACCTCTTGATGACAGATTACCATCAGGTCTTTATGCTGAGCTCAATTATACAAGGTATTTATCAAACCTTGAGGGGTAAACAGGGGATTTTCAAAATATCCTTTAGGAGTAACAAGGTGGGGAGAGGGTTAATAACATTGTCTCTTGAAATAAAAACTTAAGGAAAGGGGGTAAGATTATGAGTTGTAGATGGTTTAACCTTTCCTGATCACACGTTTCATCCCTGTTGTGCTCACATAGACTTCTGGTATGTTATGTTATGTACAGAGTGAAGTAAAAAAAAAACTAATTGTAAGCAAGGAATGAGCCCCTTGTGCGATTCAGCGGGGTGCGGTGATGTTTCTGCCACAGCCGAGTTTGCAACTCGGGGAATGCGTGTGAAGGGCAGAAGAAAGGGACTGAGTGAGCAAGTGATACATTTTTCATTGATCCCTGAAAAGATTTCCATCTGCATGCCACTTGTGTGAGACAGTTTAGTAGGAAGATTCTTCTGAAACAAAGAAATTAAGGTTCATCCGAACGCATTGTGTCCAAAAAAATTTGCGCTGAAGAAGTCACTAAGCAATATCAACTTCATTCTCACTTTTTTAGTGAATTTTAGTGCCTTGTTCAAAAGCCTTAAGACGAGAGTGACGTAGCTTAGGCTCCATTAGTAACACTAATCCATCAGCTAAGGAGTGTTTTCCACTCAAGTTCAGTCTGAAGTGGACAGATAATAAAACTGACTGACAGCAGCATATTGGGCTCGAAGGATTACTCTTCTCGTCCATATTGAGCAGGAGAATTTCCCCTTTAATGTTGATAATGTATAAATGACACAATAAACTATACAGGCTCATGAGCAGATGTTTGCATCTAGGAAACCTGCAGGCTACACACACACTTACATATCGACACACAAACTACTTCAGAATAGCTCAAAGTGACTGAACAAATAAAACCAAGTAGATGTTGGCGTTTGTTCATATAAAGTTTCCAAAATTGCTCAAGTGTGTGTTTAAATGTTAAGTTGCGTGTTTGGCTAGCCAAAGAGGACGTGCCCCCCAGTGGTGTGCACTGTCCTTTTTGTGGGACCTTTTCACTGTGTCATTTGTCTTGGCAATCATTCATATCAGGCAAGACAATTTTATTTATAAAGCCTCTTTTGGTTTGAGTCCTCTTTACTTTGGGCACTTTAACTTTGTAGACCTTCACATATTCACTAAAAACCTATAACCCTAGATAGAAGGGAAAAATGCTTTAATGCATCAAGGGGATTAGTGGAGTGCCTGGAATTTGAAACAGCATTTTGAACATTATGGGAACCTACAACTTAACTGAAGCACAAGCTCATAAAATGTTTGCAACATTAGTAGTTCTTTAAAAGTGCCATTCTTTTCATTTAGTGGTCGGGGAAACACAGGCTTGATATAATCACAGCACTGTCTTTATCTCTACAATGAGATCTTTCATCATATCAGATGTGGTCAACATTCAGGGGCTGACTTTTCTTTAAAGACACATATCAACTCAGTAAAAATAACTTTCTAGCCGAGAAGCAAGTGTCTGTCAAAGTGAACTTCAGTAGTCATTAACATAATGCTGTGCTCTGCCGCTCTGAGGCTCCGCTGCCCCAGATTGCTTCAGCAACTTCAGGGGTTGGTGGAAATCCCAGGTTGGCAGATCAGGGAGTACTGTGGCATTTTTGGCATTCCAGTGGGCCGGGCAATGGGTTCAGGTCAGATCACAGTATCTGCAAGCTCCCCACACAAGCAGGTGCGCACAGAAAATCAAACACAGGGATTTTTGTTAAATGTGGGTTCATAAGTTCACACGTTTATCGATAGGCAGTATTCCAGCAGGTGTAAAAGGAATTAGTGAAGGGGGAAGAAAGTAAATGCTTCCTTTCTGACCCAAAGGACTGATGAGAGCTTCTCAGGAGTGAACCTAAAGAGCTGGTTGAGGCAGGAAAATCCAGTTGTTGTTACACACAGCGTTAACATCTTTGGATTGAATAGTAATACTTTCATCTTGATGATGTGACCAGTAAACATTAGCATCGATTTCTAATTGATAGTGATTGGTACCAAATTAACAACTCATACAGCACCTAGAGATTTCTGCCATCATTCATTTTTTTCCATGCACTCAGCCTTGCCATTGTTAAAGTCTTCAACTATTTTACATAGTTAAAGCATCACTGGGCAACTTTTTAAACCTTGAAACAGGAACTTGAAGAATTGTTCCACTTTCATTCCTATTCCTAACCCCAAACAGTTTGTTTTAATCATTGTTATTTTGGTAGTCGCAGCTTTAACTGCTAGAATCAGGCCCAGCAAGTTCAAGAGTAATGGCAAACTTTAAATAATAAGACAATACAGCAGCACATTGCCCACCCCTAGCATCTGCTAAGAGCATTTCATGTGGCCATGAGGGAATGGGCTTCCTTACCAACAAGTCCATGGTCTATGTTCGTGTCACTATTAATGTTGCAAACATTAACAGCTATTGTTACTTTAAATGTTGGTACCCAAGACAGTTTCGAAGAAAATGTGTTGCATTGTTTTGCAGATCGGATATTTCCTCCCTGTCTCTATGGGAAATCGTTTGAGGCACAAACACTGCGCTAGGAAATCATTTTAACAGTTTTTTTGTTTCTGACTGTTTGGGCACATTTGATTTTCCTTCAATTGAAAGGTTTGGGTTCATATGAAGGTCTGAAACTGCCAAAATTAATGTTAAATAAAGAAATAGATTAATTAATATACAATTAAATGCACGTTTACATTTTTGCAGTTTCTCTCCAAAGATTCACTTTGATTGTAAAACTAATAATTTTTTGCTACTAAATGCAGGGACTTCTTTCTATTCAATAGTTTGTGTTTTAGTTGCCAGAGGTTGGAGATGTGTGTCTCTCCTGATGGTCGATACTTTGGAGGTGAATTTGTTTGTACTGCTCAAAGAATTGAAAATGTTAGAATAAATCGGCATCAACCCGACTTTCCAGGAACAATGTCCTTGTTACTCAGGATAATCCGCAGAACAGACTGTGGACGTTTTTCTTTGAAAGCACTTTCATTCTGTCTGAGGGGCTGCAGTAAATCCCTTAGTGGTCAGCTGATGTGAACGTTAACAACCTCCAATTATAGACGAACGTTGCCACTCTGACCTCATAGTTTATTTTCAGAGCCAACGTCTTGGAGCACACGGCCAACACAACAGTCACTATTAGAGCTGATCAATTATGGAAAAAAATCATAATCACGATTATTTTGGACAATATCAAAATCACGATTATTCAAACGATTATGTGCCCTTATTCTGAAGTCTATGCTTTATTCTTTAAATGACTGGAGCGTGCGCAACAAAGTGAATCACTTCCGGTTCAGGTAAACACCAATGACGGCTGCGTGTCTTATTCCTCTGTGAAACCAGGATATCGGTGTCCGGTTATTCAAACCCTTAATGATGGCAACTCTAATACTCTCTGACCGACTGACCGGCGCGGATAAATGAGGGTCCGGTCTGAATAGCCAGGCGGGGGCGCACTTGAGAATAGCGGTGCACGGCGCGGCCACTACATGGTGTGCTGCTGCTCTTTTTCAACCTCCCAATCAAACGGGGCTGCCCTCCCTGCTTTTCCACTCGCACACAACTCGCTTCCTTCACTTTACGGCTGCTTGAGAGTGAGAGCCAGTCAGCGGGGCCACTGAATGCTTTGGGGGAAGGACTGAATTGCGCATCCGCGTCTCTTTCGAAAAAAATGCCAAATAATCGTTTCAACTCGATTATTAAGTAGTTTGGAGATCATTTGACCCAATAATCGATTAAATTTCAATTAATCGAGCAGCCCTAGTCACTATCCAAATTATATACTGTGCTGTAGCTTCTACTTAACAACTGTGACATCAGCATATTGTAAGAGGAGTGTTGAGGTAATTGCTCCGTCACAATCCTGTCAATGTCAGTCCGGAAGTGACTCACTGTCGGTGCTCTCACAGCAGCAGAAAAGCTGGTTCGTATGGCATGCAAAACATTTATTAAGATATTTAAGTTGACTGGGGCCAGTTAAAGCTATATGTACCCATGACCCAGACCAGCCAAAAAAGCCACATGTTCCAGCATGCATGTGTAGAAATACAGAATGCTAGGAATATTACTCCAACCCGGTGGATTTAGTTGGGTTTGCACATAAAAAACAGCATGCATGTACACTATACAGCTTGCACTGCCTAATACAAGCTAAACCTAGTGACCCCGGGTTAAGCTCATCATGCATTAAATGACGCTGCCCCTTTAAAAACCCACAGCGTCTCTCTGCTGCAAGAGGCTTGTCCCGCTAATGTAAAGATGGGTCCTATTGAATCTCTCTGTCTCTTCACTGCTGTCAGACTGGACACACCCACACACACACACACACACACACACACACATTACGTTACATGACACAATTAGTCTTTAAATAAGCCAAACTACAGTTGCTAAATGTAAGTGCAACTAAACTCACACACTCGTTCTTCTGTCTTAGTGAGGACATTCACTGGCAAAATGCATTTCCTAGTCCCTAACTTTAACATTAACCATCACAACTAAATCCCCGGCAAGGTCTATGCTCAACATGGTCCTCACAAAGATATAAATACAAGTACACACACATAAACAGTTTCTTTTCATTTTGCGTCAACCCTCCGCGCTGAGTTCATTTCCTTTTGTTCGAAACTGTCCTGAACTAATCTTCTCTAATGAATACACTGTCCTCCTCTGTCTATTCACAGACCTCGTTCTGTGCCAGCGCAGAGAAGAATGGGGCATTGCTGGGTGGGTTGAAAGAAAAGAGAAAGAGAAGGTGGAGGAAAACAGGATTGGGTCTGCGGTTTTGTTCGCCTCTGAGTGCACATCAGACCTTGTTATTTTGTAGACAACGTGCTTGTTTTTTTCCCCGCACAGTAGCATTGAACCCAGATGCTGTCATGGTCTTCTCCACATTGGTCCAGTCAAGAACCTGTGCATGCAGGCTTGAGGAAAAGTAGGACAAAGGAACAGATCAACCACATCTGTTTGTTTCCATTCACTACGTTGTTCTACATTACTCATACTGTATTTCTCTGGTCCCATCTTCCTGAAAACATTTATTCAGCTAGGGAAGGAAAAATAGACTGACATACATATATAAGATCCATCCATGCTAACCAACTGGCCATATGGTTGTGGACGAGGAGCGGTGAGTTTTGCTAGAGATAGAGGCGAAGAGTCTGAAGTGACAGCGCCATCAATAAGACGGAATATGAGAAGCTAGAGAAATTAGAAATACCAGTGAAGGCAAAAGTGATCCCAGTTGTAGAAGCGTGCAGGACTGTGGCCATTATTTCTTAGATTCCAGAGGCCTCTAACCCAAACTGAAATCGACCTGATTATGTCAGGAGGTCTGAGTGCAGCGCTTTTAGTTTTTTTAGAGATATATACATATGTCATTAAATTTGAATGTCTGCAGGCTTTTCTCTTGGCTCATGTAGAACCACCCCTTCACTGAATTGGGATGACTATAATCAAGATATATACAACATATGTTTTGCCACCTAGACATTTCCGTAACTACTATAACTGAAACGATTATTGGGCAGAGTTGGGACTCTTTTTAGTGTTTTGCATTGTGTTTTTTTTTTTTATAAGAAGAAATTGTTCTGTCTTGATTCTTGTTGGTCTTGGTTTGTACCCTCATGGTTGAATGCACTTATTGTAAGTCTCTTTGGATAAAAGCGTCAGCTATATGAAAATTCAATGTAATGTAATGGTGCTGTTCGTATTGGAACACAGAGTATGTTCTGCCTTCAGGGCAAATATAAGGAGTAAGAAGTCAACATGAATCATGTGAAGTGAAGCATAACATGATATGTTGAAGATCAGTTATGGAAGGGTTTTGGTTCAGAGTATTAAAGGTGCTATAATCCATGTTTTTATATGGATTAAAGGATTATATGTAATGTGAAAAGGATTGATTGAAGTGAAAAACAAACAGATTTTAACCCCACTCTGCAGTTACTCTACAGCACCATTGTTTCAGTTTATATCAATTAACCTATTTGGATTCACCGTTTCGTTTTCAGTCACAGGAAACAACAGTTTTAAGTTGAAACGGTCTAAAAGTGAATGTACTCTAACCACCCAGCACCAAATAAGAGATAATAAATGAGAAGCTACTGAACAAACAGGCTTTTACCAGATATTTCCCTGAGGATTTGGTGGGTACAGAATGTATCCTCAGAAAAGCATGGGCTAGACGGTTACAGACCATGTTAGACGATCCAATGTACACCAATTTTAAAGCAGCAGTCCCTGAAGAGAGTGCTATCGTGCCATGGGAGATTAAATCTACAGCCATACCAGGTTCAACAGAAGCCTCTGCCTCCTATTCCCAGGCTCATTTTGAAGGTTGATGTCAGACAGGACCTGTATTTGATCTAACAGGATTTGGTTGGCTAGTGCCTGTGCTTTTGTTGGTTTAAACACAATTTGATTGGCTGGTGCCTCCACTGTCGCATGAAAACTTTTACCATACGCAGCACGGCCAACAGAACCACAATGTAGTTGGGCAGCGTATGACGTCGGCCCACTCAAAGTGAATGAGCACTGTTCTCATTAAAGCCTCCAAAGAATGCGTGTGAGTCCTGCGTTAACGCTCTAGATCAGTGGTGCAAAATGGGGCAATTGTAATGCTAAGGTGCTTATAGGAAGCCAAACCCCAACTCTTTGGCTCATTAAGTAAAGTGGGTTAATCTGATCTCATGCAACGTTGCTACTGATTTCTCCCTCAGTGCTATATGTTTTCATGGCAAGGGTTAAGTATGAGACGCGTTGGGAGGCCAATGTAAAGAAGATTTTCAAGCATTTATCTATTTTACTGTACATTTTGGTGTCAACATGAATCTGAGTTCATAAAGTACATGAAAAACCATCCTCTCTTGTTTAATTTGATTAAATAAACCATAGGAGGGCTGAGGTGCAGTTCCACCCTTAAATTATACACAATCAGATGTACACAATAATGGTAGTAAAGAAAACCTCCACAACAATGGCTGTTTGTGTAACGATGCTGATCTCATGTTTCATTGTGTGGGTGTACGCACGTGTGTGTGTTTTAGTGGGTGTATCAGGGCATCCACCTGTTTGTCAGTCTGTCTGGTCTCATTCCCGTCTAGCTTTTAGATCAGTGTGACCCACAGCCCAGACATCATGGTAGACATTAAAGCTACCTTTGCCCCCGGGGGCCAGGACGCAGGCGCTTGTTTGTTTGCACTCCAGGGTACACAGTGTCTCTGTTGGATCACTGTGGCTCGTGATGTTTTAACTCTGGTTGGATATTACACCACCAGCCTGAACTGCCAACATTGTTCCACTTTATAATCTGCTTAACCACCATTAAAAAATATTATAGAGTGTGTCCGATGAACAGTACATGATGCATAGTTAGATGAATTTATATTAATAGCATACTAATCACATGGTGGCGTGTCATTCAGAGAGGTATTATTATTACTATTTATATTTATATTATCACGATAAATGTCACATTATTATTTCTCTCAAGTTTAACGCCAGATTTTTGGTACTGAGTGAAGGTACTGGTTTTAAACTCTTCTTTATAGGCAAACACGTAAAAATCTGAGGACATTTAAACCTATTTTATAATACACCTCCTCAATGTGCTTGCACAATGCATAAGCTATATATCTATATACAGTATATATATAACTTTCAAATCAAATCACAATTCAGTCATTATTGTTATTGTTGTGTCCTAATGTATATAATTCAAATCCTTGGAACCCCCTCTCTTCATCATGTAATAAGGGGGTTTTAGGAATTTGCCTTTCCTGTAGAAATTGTTGAACAATTACACACAACAAGGTTTTTCAGTGTATTGCCTCCATACAGGAAAGAGATTCAATTTTTCCTCATTGTCCTCCTGTCAGTTGTATTGAATAGAACTGCATCCTGTATTTCCTCCATTTGTTGATTTACAGCCACAACCTTCAGCGTTTCCACGTTACTCTATCAATCTCTTTATCTCCCTTCTCCTCTTCCTCTACAGCCTGGGTCGGGGCCCTGGCCATGGGCATGATCTTCTTCTGTTCCCCTGTGGTCAGCATGTTCACCGACCGCTTTGGCTGCAGGAAGACGGCTGTCTGCGGTGCACTGCTGGCTTTCATAGGCTTGATCAGTACATCCTTTGCAAAGTAAGCTAGTGAACATTTATAGTAGACATCACTTGTTCTAGCCCCAGTTTGTGCTTCTGGTATATTATCATTGCATTTTAGTTACAGAGCTACTGTTAGCATTCATTATTCAAAAATAAACAATATTCATTAGTTTCCCAGTTAAGATTTTAACCTGTTGCTCTAGCTTCAAGTGTATTTTCTAACCTAGTAGCTAGAAAAAACATGTCTCTGCTATTGTGGAAATACATGAATTCATTATTTTGTGCGTATATCTTTTTATTATGTATATATGTTTTAAAAATAGAAAGTGACATCAATACAGACAAAATGAATGTACATAAATGATCAGGAAACGGTGTAATGTAACTTCTGGGTTATTTTGGCTGTGATATGGGCAGCCTGACTTATGCTATTTTATATTTTTTTTACAGTGGCATGCATCGTGTCTAATCATCTTATTTATACCTCGTTTGCAAGATAATTAAATAATTTAAAGCAGAGGAACTAGAGTTAGTGTAATTGAAACATTATCTGCTCCTTGTCAACATCTTATCATCACTTTCGTCTTATCTTATCTTCCTTTATCTCTCTTTTTTATTGCTTTACTCTTTATTGCAGCTCCCTCGGCCTTCGTTATTTTACTTACGGAATACTGTTCGGCTGTGGCTCGTCCTTCGCGTTCCAGCCCTCGTTGGTCATCCTCGGCCACTACTTTCGTCGACGCCTGGGACTGGCCAATGGCATAGTGACAGCCGGTGCCAGCCTCTTCTCCATGGGCCTCCCAGTTTTCCTCAACAAGGTGGTGGAACCTCTGGGCCTAAGCAGGACCTTCCAGATCCTCAGCCTCTTCATGCTGGTCCAGGCGCTGCTGGCGCTGGCGTTCAGACCTTTAATGCCTGCTGGAGGATGCATGGGACCCCCGGGCATGGGACCTGGCTTGGCTGAGCCCCAAACCCAGTCGGGGGCTACTGCTCAGGGCGCGAGTTGTTGGAGCAGGGCTCTATCTGGGTTCAGGAAATACTTCAACCTGCGTGTGTTTCACATCGTGACATATCGGCTGTGGGCGTTTGGAGTGGCTACAGCTGTGCTTGGCTACTTTGTACCGTATATACATCTGGTAAGAACATCTCATTGGCATGTTTGTAGTCGAATTACATGTTGTGTGTTCCTGATTTAAATAACGGTAACTAAACTCAGGTGGTACAAACTATATCTTCTATCTATCGCAAGTACAAGATAAGTCATACAGCTGTGTTATATATACTTACAGTTGATGTTAAAGGAAGATTCAATGTCGAAACTAAGCTTTGTGCACTTAATCGCCCTCCACCTCAGACGTTCTAGAACATCATCTAATATAGAATACATTCCATAACGTGACTGTGAAGCATAGTTTTATAATCATGTATCTGATATAAAAGGATGTTCCTCAGCTGACTTCAGCTGGTGGGAGAGAGTCGTACATTTGTACCATTGGTGGTCTGATGCCATTCATTTTCTGTGACCTCAGGTCTAGGGCCGTGGAATGCATGTTTAATGAGCGATGAAACGGAAGATGTGACAGCTTTCTATCAGTGTGTTGTGATGAACACACATCTTTTCCGTTAACTGTATATAAAGATGGACGACACAATAGCCCCCCGCAAGTGAAGCCAAAGGCTCTCGATTATTACCATTAGTGGCTGGAGGCAGTATAGCTCATGTCTTCCTCTATTTTATTGGATGTGACATGGGCCATAATTAAACTGCTAAAGCAAAGTTTTCCCAATATGGCTTCTGTCAATTTAGGTAGTTCTTATCCCCCCAAAATGTTTTACAAAGTTTGGTTGTTACTTATTAATTGATGCTGTAAAAAGACACCTGAGACAACAATGACAAGCAGGTTCTCACTATTGTGGCGCCATCCACCATATGCTATTGCAGACTCTGGCTCCAAATGTGCAAAATGGCAGCGTTCGTACCCAGGATATTTTGGCTTCACTTCTGGATAGTGAGAGGAAGACGAGATGCTTTTGCCATCTTTATTTTCAGTCTATGGTCTTACTTAGCTTGTTAACTAACATCTGCTCACAGGCTAGATATCTACTTAGCTGCTCAGATTACAAACAGATCTTCATTACCACTCCTGACAATGCACATTCCATGACTTGTACACTACAGCGCAAGTTTGTTTGCTTTGTCTCTTATTCCCACTGCTGGGACTCAGCTGCTGTGATGGAAAGTGATATGTGTGATATTCTCCTTAAAGTTCTTGTTTTTATTTCACGTAATTATAAAAATAATTGACGATAACATTTAAATAACACTGATGTTGTTTTCGTCAGCAAACATTTATGACTAGATGATAATGGTATAGTAATTTTTTCGTACAAGAACAAAAGTCAGCTGCAATACTTTTGGAAATTCTCCACACGAACTATGACTTACTTCGGTGTGAGATAGTGCGATAGTGATGGATGAGGATGGAAGTGTAAAGCTGTAGCGTGGAGCTGTGAAGTTGATCTCCCTCCATCCAGATGTCGGACGTTCCAGCTCCGGCCTCCCTCTGTCAGGTCTGTTGTTTCAGGCCCGGGCCCAGATGTAAACACAGCCCCGGCCTTTGTATCGGCTCACCCACCTCAGGAAACCTCTCCTGTATGGCCTCTCTGTATCCCTAAACATGCCTATCCTATGGCCATTGATGAATGTAGAGCCCTTCAAAGGAGAACAAATATTTCACAGGGACCAGCTTGTTCAGGAAAGACTTCAGAGGGCGGTTTCATGTTTTGGATCTGAATTGGGGGTCAGGGCTGAGGGGAGCAGATATATGCGTCGGGTCTCGCTCTCCTGCTGTTCCAAAGGTCGGCGGATGAAGACCTTTTGTTATTGTTAGACTGTAGCTTTGGGGTTATGGATGGACAACTCCGCCGTTCCACAGAACACAAACCCATTTACCGACTTCACTGATTTCTTAGCAGCACAGAACAAAAACATGTGAAAAAAGCTCACCAGCAGGTTTTGTGGTGTCTTTGTTTGCTCATACATTATTGGCAGCTTGGGAGTGTTTTCTCCTGCAGCGCATTATCCACTGTTGCAAGCATCCAAATCTCACACAGCACTGTGTCTGTTTTTCTCTTTCATGTCTCAGATGAACTTTGTGAAGGAGCGCTTCGAGGGGACCGAGAAGGATTGGGTTCTCCTGGTGTGCATAGGAGCTTCGTCTGGGGTGGGACGACTTGCTTTCGGAAAGATCGGAGACCTCATTCCAGGCCTTCAAAAGATCTACATGCAGGTGCGGAAATTAAACATCTGCACATTAACTTTAACCTGAAACAGGAGACGTCTTTGAGCTAACTACTAACACGTGTGCTTTGTTTGTTATTCAGACCCTGTGTTCCCTGGCACCCACATTAAGTCAATAGTCTTTTTATAAAATACAATAAAAGGGTGATTGGGATTTACTGATTGAAACTTGTTTATATGTGCAGTTAGAGTGATTCAGTGGATGGTAATGGCTTATTAGGCAGAAGATAAACTGGACTCAGACACTTTTTGCACTTATAGAGTCTTTCTTAGAGGCTTTCTGAAAAGCAGTTCAGAGCAGTTTTAGAGGAGAAATCAACAATTGTGTAATACCTACTTCCTGTTAACATCCAGATAATCCTTCATTGTATGGTTCAGCAAAGGGATATTAAGTCTTAGGCTGATTAAAACCTAAATACCTCCGTATTGCCTGACGTTTATGGACTAAATGCAGATGTCTGTAAACATATTGATACACCAAAACAATATGTTTAGACTTCCCTTTGGCACTTTGGTCCATATAGATTGTGCAGAGATGATATTTTATGATTAAAATACATTAAAATTAGAATATGTTTGCAGTGTTCAGCTCAGTAGTTTCTCTCCTGCTGGCTATAGAATCAGAAAGTTTAAAGCACGCTCATTCAATTTTAATAAACAGTAGGTGCTGGACAGATGTGATGTAAACCAGAAGTCGAGAACTGTCCGCACACCAGTTCATGCTCCCACAAACCTTTTATATTTTACCAGGTAGGTAAAGTTGTGGGCAGACCAGGCCTTTGCAAAAAACGTTACCTACCACGTTGGTGGAATACAAAAGTTTGTGGGAGCATCAACTGACAAATAAAGAAACACACTGAGTTTTATGGTTAATTGGGGGAAGTTTTAATCACGAATTCTGAGCTCAGGATTTCATAAATGTGCCCGACTTTTTACCAGTTACTCCAACTTTAATATGTCGGTCTTCTTAAAGCTGGAGGTGGTTGTCTCTGTATTCTGCTCTCATTGACTTGCATCAGCACTGCGGAAATGAAAGAGTGGGCAAAAATGAATTAAATACCAGTGCAGCGTGATACTATAAATGCATAAATAGCATATCCTCTCACTGTATTTTTCAGGTGGTGTCCTTCATCGCTCTTGGCCTGATGTCCATTTTGATTCCTCAATGCCATGCGTTTGAGGCGCTGGCGGTAGTGTGCGTGTTCCTGGGCTTGTGTGACGGCTGCTTCCTCACAATGATGGCGCCCATAGCGTTCGAGTTGGTTGGGCCCATGAAGGCCTCACAGGCCATAGGATACCTGCTGGGCCTCATGGCTCTTCCCATGACGGCGGGTCCACCCATCGCTGGTGAGTAGCTGGCTCTTTTTCCTGTTTTGGGAAATTTAACACAGATTTATACAGAACATCCCATAAGGAACTCATATCCTGTGGTCCGACTTTGGCAGGAACAAGGCACAGTATGTTGAAATATATAACAGAGAAAAAAAGGAGAACAAAGATTGAAAAAATGTGTGTGAGCAAAATGTATGGCAGGATTATTTGTGCTGCACATTGTGTCTAGAGAGGTTTTGGCTTGTAGCCAACTCCAGGTAGTCTCCAGGGATTTGTCCTGAGAGAGAAAACCTTGGATGTCAGTGAACAACCTGTCCAATCTTGGAGCAGATCTGGATCCGAGGGCAGATACTTTGGTTACTTTTTCTAACATTGCAAGATAGAGCGTTGCTCAACAATCTCTTTGATGTCTAAGAGAATATTTCCCGGATCTTAATGAAAAAAAAAACAATGAACACCCCAGATCTGGATCCCTGCCCGAATGGACTGGGTTCTTCCCTGATCCATACTGCATCCTTTACACCAATGTTAATGATAATCCATCTAGTTGTTTCTGTTTAATCTTGCTTAAAAACTCATAAACTAACCAACCAACAAAGGGATAAGGGTAACCATAATATGATTTTTTCATTTAGCATAAGCTTTTTGTAGTTCTCTTCATCTTTTGCTGTAATTTGTAAAAAAAAACATGTAAAAAAAAAATATATATATTATTCACAATTTTGGAAACATGGAAAATATTTTGTTTTCACATGACTAATATTTAGTTTAGCAGAAAAACTGCATGTTCGGCTGTTGGCAGCAGAAACCTTTACGCTGTAAAAATGGTAGATTAGAGATAAATCTGCAATTACCTTGTACCTTTGCTTGCTGCTCCCTGTTCCTGCACATATGTCTGAAATGTGTCATTAACTGCAGTCAGATAATAGGCTTTACAGCATCCAGTGCATGTCGGATGCCACTGTAAGAGGCTAACCAGCAAATGATTGCACTATTTGTGTGCCCAGACAAAGCCCTGCAGGGGTAAAGCACAGTTTCGTGTTTACATTTGGTGTATGATTACAGCCTCTTTCTGACTGGCTTTACCTCCTGCAGTTAAACCAAACATGAAGCTGGCAGGATGCAGACTTTTATAATGTACAGTAAACATACTGGATAATGTGCTGCATCATATCATACTTAACTTTGACTAAATATTAAAATGCATACATTACCTCTACATTCGATAGAAAGGGCTGAATGATATTATCCCTGTATAAACATATGTGCTTCTGTACAGTACGTCCTATTCACCAGCAAGAATGTGTACACAACAAGCAACAATGTATGCACTCACCCCTCCCAGTGGTCTCATGTCACAAGCTCAGTGCGGTAAACTTGTTGACCTTGTTCTGTCAGTGCACTGTTGGAATAGTTTGTTTGTTTTTACCCACATGTGGATAAATACACATGTTCGTCAGCAGTAGAATCAGAACCAGGAGCAACACGTGTTTCACAGATGGTTTCTATTTTGCGGCTCATCAGTTTACTAGGTATAATACAGACAGAGTGAGGTTGAGTGCTGTATTGTGATAATTGTAACAATAGTACAATGTCCTTGTTGACTGCCAATGATGAGGGCAGGTGCCAAGTGCTGGTGGGAATGAGGTTGGAATTCCAGGATTTCAGATACTTAAAAAATTGAAATTCTGAAAGTCAATTAATATTTGGTATTTATATATTTGAGTAATGCAAGTGAGAATAATATTAAATAATGTATTGTTTTATACCAGTTTTGCTGAGGAGACGTTTTTGTACTTGAAATGTGACACACAAAAAAACATGAATGCAAAAATGTCAGTGTTGTTTCTTATCAGTGACATGCCAGGCTGTGTTAACCCGCCATATGAAATCTCCCAGAAAGAAGAAAACTGGCATTTAAAGGCTGACGAGGCTGATAATTAATGAATATTTCAGGACTGATATTGGTTATTAGAAGTGAAACATAACATGAATCTGTGTAGTGTTATAAAGAGTAGTTAGGGATGGCATTTTTATGCTTAAGGTTTATATGTTTAAATGTGAAACGACACAAAATAAGAACAAGATACATTTAAAATATTTAAATAATAATAATAGCAATTAAAACAATGCAAATGTTGTTAATTATCAGTGACATAACCAGGTTATGTTAACTCTCCAAAAGAGCTTCTTGCCGAATTTCTATGGAAATAGACATATATAGTGTTTTTATGGCAATTTTAGGGAGCAGACATTTTTGTCCCAAAGTTGCTGAGAGGGAGTATTTTAAAGGAGTCCTAAAGGTTAAAGATAAGTTGATAAATTTATTTATTTATAATTCAAATGTTTGACAGAATTATTGTGGCCAAATATTGTGTGGTACATAATGTTATAATGAAATGTAGCTTACTTTCTTGAATTGGACAGTGAACTTTCTGAATATAGCAAAAATGATTAGCCAAAACAAATAAATAAATGTGCCAGGGTGTGAATTCAATAGCAGGATGTGACTCACTTTTTCTACATCCATAACATTTATTGTCTCCTCCTGCCACCACTGCACAGGTCTCCTACATGATTACTTTGGGAACTACACAGTAGCATTCTCTCTGGCCGGGGTGCCTCCTATGGTGGGGGCCGTGGTGCTGTTCTTTGTGCCCCTGATGCACTCCAGGCTCCAGCGAGGCCAGGCCGGGGCGTCACCAGAGGAGACGTCCACGACCGCCCACATGTTGCCCACCACGCCGCTAGCAGAGGAGCCAAAGAGCTGCACCAATGGAGACATCCTCCCCGGCTACACTGATGTAGAGACCCACATCTGAGTCACACTGTACAAAGGTTACAAACATTTACATTTGATAACTGTCGTGCACATGCCTAGAATCTGCACCTGGAAATATGTAAATACGTTTCCCTTCACGTTTCCTTTCCTTTTGTTTTTTATCAGGGATTCAGCCCACCAGCACCTTTTCTCATCCTTCGATTGTGCTCCTCCCAACCAGAGCACTCAACCATGGACTTCTGTTTGCTGACCTTTGACCCCACTGAGCCCTCATTGGCTGTTTTGTTATTTTTACATGGAGAGAAGTGGGAAAAGGGCACTCTGTCTACAAACTGCAGAAAGGACAAAAAACAGGTGCATCAGGGTAGTATGATGGACACATTTAGGGAGGATAAGCACAACAAAGTCTCTACTCCGATTTTTTCATCATCGGGGACTCTGTAGTAATATAAACTTTACCTCCAAGAGGAAAGAAAGGAATAGATTTTACCTGACAGCGGTAGTTTCTGATTTCACAGCAAGTTTGACTAGAATTATATTATATTACATATATTTTCTTGTCATAAAAATGAAGAATAGTCATATTAACGACTAAAAATGACTATTCTTTGTTTTAGATTCCTTGTAAACCCATTGTGAGGCATATAAAAAATGAACTAGTGAAGGGATAAATTCTCAATTTCTTTACGTAGTACCTCATGCATCAAAGTTTTCTCAACACACTGCAGGTTTTACTTTGTTCTACTGTTTTCTGCTGAGCCAGCGACAAGAGAATCATATGTACAGTACATGTTGTAAATGTCAGTTGCAAGTTCCTCTGAGAGATCAACAACAAGACACAATCACCTCAATTCAACCGCACACTGTTCCAAACCGTGCTCAAAGTCTGGGTCTCAAACTCTACTACTCAACCATCCTGCCTGCACGGGAGACACATAAGTGACTTTGGTAGCTGCTGATTCCACTGATTTATTTGCCACGGACTTGTGTGTTAGATTCTTCTAGTGTTATATTATAGGTCAGTTCACTCAGAGGTGAGCAGTGAGATCAGTGCATCTCCTACACTGATCACTGAGAGGAAAAACCACAGTCGATACAAGGTCTTCTCGTGAGTCAGCCTTAACTTTCAGCTTTCGATTACGTTTGTTTGTCCAATAATTCAACACTTCATTTGTCTTATTGGCCTTTACAATTTTTAGTAGGGTGCTAGATAAATCTACATGAACTGTTTGCTATGAATAGTTTTTTAGTGTGCACACTGTCTACTCATATAAGTAGTTAAAGCTGGAATCACGCAGGCCTCATGGCAAATTGACGACTGTCCTTAACTTTAGATTTTCATCATAATAACAAAAGGCATTTTTTGACTTTTTATATCTTGAGTTTTCCTGTGTATGAATGAGTGTCTGTGTGAGTACTTGTTTTTGTTGCCACTTTAGGACCTTTTCCTGCTTAAAGACTGACCTCGTCAGGACAAGTAGACCTCATGGGGACCACAGCTTGGTCCTGATGGGGCAAAACTGAATTTCTGAGCCTCTGGTTAAGGTTAGAGTTAATATATGAATGGTGGTTAGATTAAGGTTAGGGTTGATTATGAATTGCTCAAGGTAAAGGTTAGGAATAAAGTCCACCACGATTTAAAGTCGTTGCAGAGTCCTAGTCAGGATAGCTGCACAAGAAAAACCTGTGTGCGTTTGTGTGTGTGCGTGTACATTGGCACGTGTGTGTCTGTGTGTGGCACCTGTCCATCTGAAATAGTAGTAGAGACAGTTCTGTAATATGAAACTACGATGTTACAGTCTGTTGATAAGAAGGGGACTTCTGAGATTAAAACTGCCAAACGGCCACTTCACAGAAACAATGAATTTGCTGCTGTAGTTTAGTCTAATCATGAGCACCTCCATCACTGTGTCAGCAGCTGTGAAACAGAACGTTACAGCCTGCTCTCTTAGATTACAATGGACTGTAATGAACAGATGTGAAGTAAAGCTGCAATAATGGACAGTTTTTAGTGTTTTGAGTTTGGGTTACACTCTTTATTATCTGCGTAGCTGAATACCAGTGGAGGAAGGGAAAAGGAAACGCCCTGGTGTTGAGGTGGTATTCCTTTCGTTCAACGCCCCTTGTTGCTTTCATTGCCATTATTCAGTCTGTGTTACAACACTTTAGGACCGTACAGCTACACAAACCTTACTGCTGAGTGTAGCTTTTTTTGGTGTGTGTTTGTATATTGGGGCGATGACGCCAGATTACAAACTGTTCTGAATAGGAAACACTTATACCTCAGTGATCAATCAATCAATCAATCCTCAGCTGTTTAGGTGTGAACGCGTGGACATTCTTCATTATCTTCGTGGTTTGTTGATGCAGTCTGAGTCTACAAAACCAGTAAGTTGCCAAATGCTAGTTTTTTTTTCACATCCTCTGAACAAAGCTCATAAGTGTCCGTTTAAGTTTTATGAAAATCGTACTTCCCTTCCTCATGATCAGTTGGTGCAAGATTCATCCTTCCCGTTGTGTTTCTGCCTTCCCATCCATTTGCCCTGATGTTTTTCATCATCTACTACGGAATTTCTAGTTGTCAGTTGCTGTAGCTTGTCTTAATCACGGCCTGATTTCCTTGTCTGTGATTAAAAAATGTAGTTAATTTAAAATGTCTAAAATTCTTAACTTAAGTGCGGTGCTGTTTAACCATGAGCAGTGGCGACTTTTAATTGTTAACTGGTTGTTTAAAAGTAAAATCACAGACCTCTAATTTGACTGAGGCAGTGTTAAAATGTCTTTGCAGCACAGATGTTAATTTGCAGCTGCACAGAAAAAGGTAGGGAGTCATTAAAACTACGGGCTGCGTGAGTGGTTCAACTACCAGCTATATAAGCTAACCAATATCATACATTGTGATCACAAGCTGGCTTTATTTCAATTTAGCCAATTTTGAGATTCTTCATCTTTCAGCTCCCATTAACCTGAACGCTCCTGCACATCAATATCATACAAACCAATTAAATCTTCAAAAATCACTTACAATTATGTATTGTTAACTTCCTGCCTATTAAACAATATGCAGAGGTAAACATGATAGTTTTATTTTTGTGATAAGAAGGTTGCAGGAGATGCTTTTTAAACTACACAACTGTTTGGAAAATCAGTAACCCATTAACCTAATAGCAGATTTTTTTGTCATTTCAACCCACAATTTAAAGATGATGATATTTTGTTTCATCAGAGGATAAATAGGTTACATTTTTTGCTATATCCTCACATTCTGCTGGTTTGCACAGCACTACCCCAGTGAACGCATAGCGTTGTATGTTACTGACATGTTGCACTAGTTTACTAGTTTGCTGAACTAGACGCACGTGTGACAGAATCTAGCAAATGAACTAGTGAATGAAAAGTCCGCAGGGGACTTTAAACCTCTGGCAGCCATATTGGACGACCTCAGCTGCTATAGGCTGAATGTGTTTCTATTCATGAAACAAATCCGTCTAAAACGAAAATTGAGTCATTTGATTTAAATGTGCTGTGAACTAATAATTTCTTTTTGTGTTGAATATGTCGCCTCGTTATCATCCGCTGTTGTTTTGTAAAACACATTTTGGAAGAGACAAGGAATAAAAACAAGACATTTGAGTTACTATTTTGCCTTATAGATAAACCAGAGCGTGTAGCTACAGATTGGAGTCAAAACAGCAAAGCCTATAAAACGTTTTTCAGATCTCAATGTGACTTTTTACTTATTTTTCTGTTTAGTTTATGGTTATTTTCTGTTCTGAATCTATCTGAAAAAGCTTAGCTACTTAGTTTCAGTAGAGTCGGCCCTGGATTCTGGTTCAGAACCAGCTGAGGCTCCCTTTTAACTCTACTGTAGATTCAAATAGAGTAAACTGATATATGTATACCCACATTTGTACTTTACACCTTTTTTTTTAATTAACCATAAACAGTTTTAATATGTTCGATGATTTTTTGGGGGTTGTGTTTTAATGATATAATTCAATGACTACTGGAAAAAAAGATGAACTGTTAGTGAGTTTAGCTTTAAACTTGTATCTAAAAGTGAAGGAGCTGGTTGCATGAAGAATGATTCAATACATGTGATTGGTGTATGCCAGAGTTTTTTCCTTGTGGTCCTGCAACTACTTCTCTTCCTGAAGTCTGAACACAAAACCATGGATGTTTTACTTTGAGTTTTTGTTTTTGAGTTTTTGTTTTCAGGAAACGCTAAATCTGTCGTAGAGCGCCTTCTATGTTAACCAACATGTATCATATTAACACTAATTTAGTACTTAGTTACTTAACACTTTTTTATCACAAGGAAGTTTTAGGGCTCTTCATTGTTTTGCCTGACAATCAAAGCTTCTCATTTCTCCTCTGGTGCCTGCTTATGACACACATTACACAGATCAGAGATAAACAGTGGCACATTAAACACAACAGGCTGCACATGAATAAAAACAGGCTTCTATTAAAGGTTCAGTGTGAAGGATTTAGTGACATCTACTGGTCAGGTTGCATGTTACAGCTGAATACCCCTCACTTTTACTCTCCCCTTGAAAGAGAACCTGTGGTAGCCTTCAGTTGTCATAAAAACTCAAAAGGTGTCTAGTTTGTCCAGTCTGGGCTACTGTAAAAAATATGGCGGCCTCCGTAGAGAGGACCCACTCCCGATTTAAATATAAAGTATTTAAATACAAAGGGCTCATTCGAGGGTAAAGAAAACCACAATTTGTACAGTTTGGATGAATCACACAGGTGAAATCATCACTAGGATTACTTTATATAACATTTCTGCTCTATTCACCTAAATCTTACACAATGGACCTTTAAGCCCTGTCTCTAAGCGTGATTTAGTTTCTCATTTGTTTCAAGCATTGACTTTAAAGTTTGTAATATCTTATTCCACTGCAGCGTCATTTCATTCAGCATTAACTTCAATTTATTGCTGATAATCTGTCTTTCAAAACCTGACTTCTCCGTTGTTATGCCATTAGGCTTTTCCACTGGCAGGAGAGGAAAAAAAGAAAAACACCATGATTATTCTGCTCTGCGATGTTCCATTTTAACCGCTCCTCTGACCTCAGTCTCCGCTCACACTCTAACTGCTTTGCTTTTCCTCCAAACCACACATGCAGCATGTGACTGCGGAGGGTCTGTACATTATGAGGCTGAGAAGTGATTTGCAAAAGAACAAGTCAACACCTCAGATTCGGCCATGGACCACTTCAGCCCTTGATATGTTTCTGGCTCTGCTCCCAGCACCATTCATCTCTGTTCATTTCACTTAAGTCACATTTTTATCGCTCCTGGTCGCACATAAATAATGTATAGACCTTTTAATATGCTGTTCTAGAAATCCTGTATTTTTCATGCATATCTGTCATCATCTAGACTGTATAGGCGTTGTGTTTTCTCAGCCGTAAATCCCCTGACTTTTGCAGGTGATGTATTCTCATTTACATTTGTGCTCGGTCTCGGTGCAAAGCTCGGCCCAGGCCTTCCTACAGCCTTATATGTTTAAGTCATATTTCAATGCAGGGCTCTGCTAAACTTTCCTCCTCTAACCTCCAGTAAGGCTACTCCAGTTAAACCTCTATTGCCTCCCCTTCCTTTCTTAAGCTACAAGCTTCTGTCCTCGCACCACAACTACTATACCTTTTTTGTAAGAATATATATTCCTGTTTCACGTCATTTTACAAAAATTGAAAAAACTTCTAACAAGGCCAGTGGCGTCACACCATCTGAAATCAAGTCATGCTGCTAGGAAATAATTTATGTAATCTGTGTTTTTGTCAAAGTAAATTTGGATCTGTATCATAAAATGGCACATTTTTTCTATTAAACCAACAATAAAGATGTAACATGAAAACAATCCATGTGGTCTTTTGTTGGTCATGTGTTTTCAGTCCTCGACTGCTCCACTTCCACATGCGCTGCTGCAGGCGCTCAGGTGTTTTTAGACATGCAGGCACTTTGAGATTAAATCCAGGCTGTACTTTAAATGCATGAAAGACTCGGCTCATTCAGAACAGAAATGTAATACTCCGCTGCAGCTGTGCTGGGACACACTGAATGTGTCCTTGAATGTGCGATCTCCTCATTATCACCACAGCAACATGGCTGAGTGTATTCAGGCATCAAGTCCTCGCTTGACTCCCTCTCGCCCTGTTTACCATCAGTAAATCACAGCCACTGACGCTCAGTCTTATATCACACCAGTCCCTGAATCTCTCCCAGGCAGCGGAGCTCTTTATGTACACACAGGGAACTATCGCATGTGACAAGGCAAAGAACAAAATCACTGGCGATAAATAAGCAGTAAAACAATGAGGAACGATCTTAACTGGAGATAATACATTAAAGACATAATGTCAAGCCTGAACTCCTTCATTCAACCATTAGACCTCTACTGACTCCTTCTTTTTTCATCAAATGCTCAGGATTCAGAAACTCTCAGGAAACAAATACCTGTGTATTAGATTAAGAGTATTTTTACTCCAACATAATTCAGTTCCATATCAGAAAGCAAAAAGCAGTGAAATTATTTCTACAGCACAGGAAGCATCACACAGCTTGCTGTATTTTAATAGTTAAAGAATGAATGCTCTCAGTTGTTTGGGTACAGATTGTACAAATACAGGCTTCAGTCATTTCACTGTATGTTTGTGAGTGTACATGACAGCCAATAGGTGTCACCATACCACTGTTCTGCGATAAGTAATGTAACACTGTGGGTTGACCAGTAGGGGTCCTCCCCTCCCATCTTCGAGTGAACCATTTTGACTGAACTCATCATAAAGAATCTGGACTTCACAGGATGCTGTTCTAGACCGTAAACATCTCATGGAGAGACGTTATCTTTTAGTTTATATTTAGTTGAGTGACTTTACTGTATGTCCTGTTTTATAGAACATCTTTATAGGAACCTTTCAGCAATGAAATAAAATATCATAAAAAATTCACTAGTTATTTTCAAAAGCATATTATTTATCAATAACTTCCCATAAAAAGCATTTATATGAATGAAAAATAAGGAATTAGGGTAGTGTTTTGCTATATGAGCCAATCAAAAGACAATAAAAAATATTATAAACATGAACTGCATATTCTCCCCAACTTGGTTCATATTTTGACAAGAAATACAGTTTTTAATTCATATTAAGTCTTTGATGTGGCTAGCGTTATTTTTTTCTGTGGTTGTGAAACTTGCTTTCAGTGTAACTTGTATCGTCACAATAGAAACTAAAATTAGGAATTAACCACAGACGTGTAAAACGCATTGTCCAAAAATAATTCTACAAGGTTTAAGTTTGAGAAAATGAAATGCATCTTCCGGGTTGGTCACAGAAAATATTACTGTGTTCATCTGTGACTCAGGATGGAGGTTAAACTAACCATGAATAATTCTTAATAAACAATAAAGAGTACATTGTATCGCAATACAGGAATCTTATTATGAATAAGTACCTGGCTTTTTTTCTTAATATCACAGTGAAAATGATTTTCCTGTGTACATACTGTAGTTCCATTGTGTAATATAAGTGATGAATGAGGAACAAAGCATGTGTAAGCACTGATGTTGTCACTTGAAATGATGTTGTCAATGGCACCGTGAAGAGAAAACAAGAAGAACAAAAGAGTAGATAAGGTCTTCATCGGTTTGTTCGGTTTATCTCACATCCAGGGGCCTGTGGGTCTTCAGGGGCCTACAGACCACAGCAGGAAGTGACGTGAAGACGGTGCTAAAACTGTGGTCATTTTATTTCTCTTGCATCACAAGCTTTCCTGTCTTCTCCTGCCTCCTCATGAGAACCGTCCCCAGAATAAAGTTCTGTACACTGTTATTGCATATCAGCAGGTTTTGACAAAGGAGGGAATTACTCACCATGTTCCACATTCACTGAAGAGTATGACAGGGTGGATTATAAATAAAAACAAATCAGTATATCGCAATAAACAAAAGGGATGTTTCTTTGAAAACTGATTCCAGAATAACATTTTTTTTAAGTGTG
The DNA here is from genome assembly GCF_947347685.1 of Pleuronectes platessa. Lineage (NCBI taxonomy): Eukaryota > Metazoa > Chordata > Actinopteri > Pleuronectiformes > Pleuronectidae > Pleuronectes > Pleuronectes platessa. Next base: position 15,814,305 of record NC_070633.1, read on the forward strand.
TACACTTTGAAGAAATTTGCACGGAAATGTTGTAATACTGTAACTTCAGCTTCACTCGCAACAACAAGCCTGCATTTCTGAACTGTTGCAAACTGAAAGAAGAAGAAGAAAATGGGGAAGAAGGAGAACCTGTTTCCCATCAAAGGCTGTTTCTATTCTCATAAACCATTCTTGGGCCATACCAAATGACTTTCAAAAGTATTTTTGATATAAATGATTTTTCATCTGTGAAAGGGGCTTTACAAATAAACTTGACTCATTGTGTCATATATGACGGCTAGAGCTGCCTCTCTCGAGCGTCTGATGTCAGATGATGATGATGACGATGATGATGCTACCCACACATGGTTTCACTTGAAATAACTTGATCAAGCAAACTGTCACCATGTAGTAAAGTGTTGCATTAGAGAATAGGTTACACTCAGAAAGTTCATTCTCTCCCAACATAATATAAGATATATGTAAAAGCAAGTACTTATATACCTTCAATTAAGCAGAAAGGTTAATGGTATGCTTTTACTTTTACTTGATTACTTTTTTTTATATTTATTAGTTGTTTTACTTATTTTTGCCACTTCAGGAATTGCATCCAAGGAAAAGTGCCCTAATGTGGGTAAATAATTGGTAAACAAATAAGACAAAAGACCAATTAAAACAGCCGGTCCTGAATAAGAGTTCTCATGAGGACAGGCCTATAAATAGAGGTCACATTATTGCATATCAACGTGTCTTTAAGTTCATCACATGCCAGAGTAAGGAGAGTGTGGATCTAAAGATTAAGTTGGGTTGTGTTTAACATTCAAAAAATCCTCAACATGAATATAAGTTAAACCAATAACAGAACGCTACATCACCTCAAAACCTGCAGTCCACTCAAGTGATCACAGTCGGTTCAAGTAGTGGGTCACAGTCATACAACAGCCAAACAGACTGTGTCAGGGCAGAAGCTCAACACAACTGTATGTTCAATTCTGCCACAATCTCTTTCAGCCAATCATGCGGTTGCTGTCAAACTTTAAATCCTTTCTCCTCTCTCCTCCTTCATCCGCTTCCTCCCACAGTCTTCATCCAAAGCCCTGGTCGACTCCAGCAGATCATTCATCATCATATCAGGATCCCGAACCACCACCAGCGTCTAGACCCTGGGGGGATTTCTGACGTAAGGGTCTTAATGCCAAAAGGCTTTCAATATATTGCATCGCTTTCTTTTTGTGCATGGCAATAACAAGGTTAAAATGTCTATCCTGATTCAAAAACATACATGTACATTTAACTAGGAACAAGTAGGTCTCAGCCGCCTAACCGCTATTTGCTCGCAGGGAGGAGTTACATGCCACACACAGTTAAGACAACAGAAATAGGAAGTACATCAACAATTCTGAATTGATGAGTAAATCCTGTGAAGCCTCAGTGTGACCCGCAGGGTTCAGTGTTCGCAGTCGATGCTCGGCCTGTAATTGTTCTCGTCGTCTCTTTCACACACTGCAAAGCCTCAATTCTTCAGTTGGAGCTGAACACAGGTGCTGTGTCATGTTGCTGAGATAACGGACCGTGTGTTATTGTTTTCAGAGAGATAAAGTGTGACAGCCAGGCATAACGTGCCACTGCTGTGACAATGTGCCAACACATGTCCTGTCCAGGATGACTGTGTCCTCCAAACGAAACACACCCCCAGCACCGGAAACTTCTCCAGCTGATAGTGAGGTGATAAAGGTCGGGCGGGCGGGCCTACAAAAACGCAGCTCGTGTTTTCAAGCCTCGCACAGCCGGGGCCCAAAATACACAGCTTAGACACACACGCCCGCCGGCGCCTTTAGATCTCAATGTTTCCCTTGCAGTCACCTCACAATTTCATCTTCTTCTCGGTTTTCCTCAGCAAATATTTGAACTTGTAGCAGAACAATGTTGGAGGCAAGCTGGTCATTGTTTCTAGCGGGAGAACCTGGTGGAGGAGGATAAGCCGAGATAACAGTTAAGGAAAAATTCAGACTAAAGACAGATGGAGCGAAGAAAGAACAGAGATAAAGTGGAAAGAAGGAAGAAAACAGAACACCCTTGATTTATCTGTGGACTATTGTTTGAAGCTGTGCATGTTCAAATACCTGTGGTTTTGAAAGCACATATAATAGTTATGGTTTTTGAATCTATATTGTTAGTTCAGTGCTCATTGTAAACCTGCCTGTTTGGAACAGGCTGTTTGCTCAGCCTGTGTTAAGGCTCCGGAGTTACTTTATAATTCCTTGTCATTTGTGAATCCTCCTCAAACAGTTCTACAATATACTTTATACTTTATAAACAGTCTATGGTGCAAAGTTAAGTTTGTGTTCATCCGAACTGGTTTATCTACAATGAAGATTTTAAAACCAAAGCTTTTCATATAATTAAACAGATTTTGGATAACTGTTCACGTGTGTCGCCTATATATAAGTTTGATAAGATTGACTAAACTGCTGTTATATTTTCATGTTCATATTTTCAGAGGTCTGTTAAGCAATTGACACAATCTACAGACCCAAGTCCACCACTTTACTAAATGAAAGCTCTGTAAATCAGTTCACTATAAACCATTGCTGCAACAAAATTCTATGAATGTCGTTGCCATGACGGAGTCTAGCATCAGTGGGAATGGTTGTGTCAGTCTGATATTGTGAAATGAAAATGATCAGATCATCTAAAATTTAGATGATGACCGGATCATTTAGATTCTAAGACCCCTGTGATTCTAAATGATCCGGCTAAGACAGATATTATTTGCCGTAGGCTGCAAGTTGCAGACCGCTGCTGTAGTTTATCCAGGGAACCAAGAGGAAGACAAGTTCCACTTGGTCCAGAGACTGAGACACAAAGGCCCGTCCCCGCTGAATGCTTCAGAGCACTGGTCACTTGAAATTCCTTTTTTATAGTATTGAACGTATCAAGTGTCCAAATCGCACCAATTTCCACACTATACTTCCCTGGACCACTAAAAGTACACATACCAAGTGTGAAGCTGATAAGATGAACAGTTCACCAGATATGAGTCCCACAGACAGACAGAGAGACAGAGAGACAGACAGTCGTTTGTGGAACTAGAAGTTAGATTCATTGTTTATACAAACTCTTATAAAGCATAAAAAATAAATGATATACAACCAGTCAAACTGTTTACATCCTTCTCTAATATTTACACAAGCTTACATTCAAAATGTTTGATCTGGACTTCGCACAGCCTAAAAGTGTTTATCTTAAAACAAATATCTAAACTATCAACATATACATTTAATCTCACCTACAATGAATGCCACACCGGCAATAAGGACAAAATGTAAACAGAGTTGTGGCTACGGGAGAAATAGCTTTTCCAATACAATATTTTATATATAATTTAAGAACTGCTCATAACAATAAAATGATCATTTGGCAAACACTGAAAAAACACAAAAATACAAAAAACACACTGCTGCTAAAATGCCGCTGCAAGCTGGTTGGTGAGATCCGTGGCTTCACAGCACCTTCTGCGCGTCACAGCCCATGACCTCCAGACGCAGGGCGATGGAGTTGATCCAGCCGCGCGGGTGGACACGGAGGAAGCGGCCGAACAAGGGGGCATCGAACACTGTGACAGCCTCCTCGTCCGGATCATTGTTTCCTGTGAAGATCTGAGGGGGGACAGAGGAGGAGAGAGAAACAAAACAACTAACACTGAAGTCCACGAGTTTCAGATAAGCCTCAAAAATATTATCTGTAGACCAGTGTATTCAACTTTGAGTTCAACAGAGGTGGATTTGCAAGGCGTGATACTAATAAGCAAATATTTGTTCTAAAGTTTTATTCGTTACATGTTTTTTCTGTCACCACAACATAAAACGTGGTTTTATAGTATCACGGACTCCCCGCTCCTGAATAGAGTGACTCATCCAGAGTAATGGAAACTGGGAGTCAGGCCTGTGTTAATGATACATTGAAGGAATAAGTGAAATGAGTAGAGAGAATGTTAGTCATTGCACTTTTATGGACTGTTTCTATGGCCGGCAGGAACCAGGATCATATCAGCTGGGTCTACCTGTTCTTGTTGGGAGCTGCCCTCTAACACGCTGCTCCAGGATTGCCCGTCCTGGCTGACGGTGACCGAGAACTCCGTCACCATCATTTGGGTCAACAGTGACCGTGCTCCTTGGGTTATGACCCCTGTGATGCGTCTGACTTTCCCCAAGTCGACCTGCAGCCACTCATGGGGGTTGTCGTGCTGAGATGAAGTGAGCAGAGGAAGCATCGTTAGATCTCAGTAGAGAAAATATTCATATAACAGAAGACAGATGAACCAGAGTCCAAGAAACCAAAACAGCTCAGGGGAAAACAGACTGTATTAAAGACATTGAGAACAATTCCATAATTGAATCCTGACTGTGGCTGCTGTAAAAGGATAATAAATGCTCCAAACCCTTTAGGACAAGTAACTAATAAAAACTCTGTGTTAGGGACACTATTCAGATAATAGCTGACCCACAGTGTTTGACGCCTGTCCAATAATCATAAGTGCTCCGTACTGTCTGACGTGTGACTTTTAATAACAGCTCAACAGTTTGACAGAGGGACAAATCACACCTCTAACGCTCAGTGCTGCAAAGTGTGAAATCGATAAGCTCCAGACGGGAGCGGAGGAGGGACTGCAACTCAAAATAACATGAGGGTAAAGACACGGAGAACGAAGGGAGCAGAAAAGGTCTCATGACGCACAATACCATTTTTTAACAAAGAGTGAAGACTAACAGAAACAGTTTGTCTTTTGATACTGAGGCAAAAAAAAGAAAAGAAGACAGAAAGCTATTTATTTATGAATTCATTGACTTTGATTTTGAAGTGCACACCTCCGACTGTGAGAGCTACACTTTTCAATGGCTTGTGGCTCAGGTTTAATGGCCAGATTACAAGTTCAGTTTTTTATCAAGCAGCCACTATCTGGAAAAATGATCAACCTGACAATGGCGACATCATGATCCTTGATTGATAGAATAACTTCTCTCACTGCTTTAACTGCAGGACAAGTCACGTTACGCTCATTCAGTCTGTTCAGAGCCAGTGTGAGATGAGTTGAAGTCATGGCACTTTGGGAATAATACACTACATGCATGTACAGTAGACATGTATTTGTGAATGTATGTGCGTCTGCTCACCATTGGCCTCCAGGCGTTGGCTCCTCCCTCCAGATGGAGCCGGGCAAGACTGGGGCTCCAGATACGCAGCAGATACTTGTGAAATGAGGAGGCAGTGAGGCTTCTGTCGGGAATCAGTTTCCTCTCGAGCCCGAGAGGCAGCGAGCAGCCTGAAGACAAAACACAGATTCACACTGATTGTTTTTCACTGTAAAATGATCACTTCTAAAAAGGTATGTTACTGTTTGGTGAAACTCACTGTTGAGATCGCAGCCCAGCAGCTCCAGGCGGAGAGCAGGCCTTTGCACAAAATTTAACGGCAGAATCCGGACGTAGCGAGCCACAAACGGTGGAGAGAAGGGATTGCTTTTCACCCTGTAGCTGTCCAGGTTGCCGAAAAACCTCTAAAACACAGCCACACAAACACTTTAACATTTAATACTGCTCAAGAAACCATAGTCAGTCATATATGTGACCAGCAACATCTTTCTAAACCAACTCATAACTGCTTAACCAGACCTCTGTCTTTGGTTTAAGTACAAAGGAGCTTAAATGTTAAATTTACCAGTTACCAGTAAGTTGCTAACTAGTGCTGATTTATACACAAACAAAGAAACAAACAGATGAAATCTACAGACTGGGGGGGTTATCTTCATGAAAATGGAAATAGATAATTAGAGTTGCTTCAAAAAACTGCATCATTGTATACAAAGTGAAATCACGTCAGAAGTCACATGGTCTGTTTGTCTGATGTTCTGGGAACTCCATGTTCTCTGACTGTTGTCTTCTAGACTCTGCAGTGCTGAGAAAATTTCCTGAAGCATCAACATTTTATTAGTGATAGAGATGAAGACTAATACTGCTGTGATACCACAGCAGAGGACATACGTTCTTCTGCATGGTGCTGTTTCCTTTGTAAGTGGTCCAAGTTTCCAGGTCCAGACTGTAGGAGACGGAAAAGATTGTGATGTAGTGGTCCCTCAGCCTTGACCTGACGCCCTGTGTCTGCACACCATGCAGCAGCATGGGCCTCTGGAGGTCCACCTGGCAGCACACACATCACATTACACATCACATTATTGAATTCAAGGCTAGCATTGGTCATGAAGGCACCAGAGACTGTGGCAGATAAACAAGGTTACACTGAGACAGACTGTGTGTCTAACCTGTATCCATGACATCTTGTTTCTGCCCATCCAGGCATTGATGTAACCTGACTGATCCAGCCTGGCCAGCCTGGGCTCCCAGTCATCTGGACAAATTTATGTAAACATGTTTATAATCACATTTAATGGGACCAATATCCAGGGTTTATTATTTCATAAAGCTGCTAGGGGTGTTTTCATTTTCAGTGCACTGGTAAGCATGACCTCACTCTGTAAGTATCTACAAGAATTGAAGGACTTCTTGATTTGTTTGTCTTTGTTAAATGAAAATTAGAAAGAAATTTATCTGAATATTAACAGACTTACCTATGTGATCTGATGCTGTAATCTGGGAATCTTCGATTCTTCCTGATTTCATACCCAGAGGTATAACACAGCCTGCAATCAGTAAAAGAAAACTCCAGTTGTCAAGTTTCCAAGTTTTCATCATTATTACTTACCCAAATTTCTCAGTTTCAGTGGACTTGCTAAATCTATACAGTGCAGAAAAACACATTGTCTGTTCTGGGGCTTTTCTGGAAATTATGAAACGAGCTTCAATGTTAGTTTACCCAAGATATTTTGCCTGAAATTGTGGAAAATCGTCATTAAAGAGCCCTCTACATTCAGTAGTAGTCTAGTTTGTATTGTAATTAGTTCCAAACATCTATAGCTCTGTCAGAAGATACATGAAGCTGTTGGACTAATACAATAGTAACAAGCATAACATTCATTTCTGGATCCACTAACACAGCTAGAAACAGTTCCAATCACACTAAATCCATCATAATAGACTAATCTAATACATTATAACTCCAATTACCTTATGAACAATATAAACATAAGTCACACGTGCACCTACGTGGATTATACACCAGTAGTTTTGCCCTCATGCCAGCCAGCTGATAGTCTCCTATGGTGCACTCCACCAGCCACGTGCCGACTGTAGGAGGCGTCATCTCCACTGTGCCAAACACTCCTGGACGGTGAGGAAGAAATGAATAAAATACATGAGACAGTGTATAATGAATTGATTATTTTTGTAAAACATACGAATAATATGTAACATTTTCAAACATACAATAGATTCTGTGCAATGAAACTACTTTATAATAACGACAATATAGATTGTAGTGGTCTTGATAATCTGATATGAAAAGAGATATTCTGCTGGGGTTGATACTGACAATGAAACTCAAAATGCAGACAGAGACAACACATTATATGACAGAGACATACAAAGTCTGACAGAATGTAGGATGGAGGGTTCACGTATAAATTGTATAACCTATACATATCAAAGTGTAAGTGCATTTACCAGGGAAGAGGTTGTAGACACCCATGCGATGTTCCTGTTCAGTGTGAAGGGTGAAAGGTAAACCATGGAAGTGCACGGCGTGGTACTCCCCGTCACTTCCCACATTCAGCAGGTGCCACCTCGCTCTCTGGTGCTGGGCGACCAAAAGACCAGGAAGTGTCTCAGCCACGTAACCATTTATAGCTACAGTGAAAAGAAATCATTGGCATTATGGCAAAACAAGCGGAAACAAGTTGGTGGGCCAGTTAAGACACGACACCAACAATCAACCTTACTGTCTCATTACCTGCAAACTTGTTGCTGATGTGGTACCAGGGGTCATCTGTGTTGACCCGACAGGGGGGGGCACAGTGCTGCTGCAGATTCTCCTCCAGGTACCAGCTTTTAGTTTCGTCAAAGGTGTGGAAGAGCAGGGAGAACTCTTGGATGTCTGGCTGTGTTTGCTGACCGTTGAGGAGGGTGCCAGGCTTACAGATCACCAGCGGACCGATCAGACCTGAGTGAAGGTCCTTCTCCTGGACATGGAAGGAAATATGTTCAATAAAACCATTTGAATACAGCAGGTACAAGTTTCCGTGCTGCATGGCCATGACAGATTTGAAGGCTGCGGGTGTAGACTCATGCAGACCTTGTCCACGGTGGAGTAGTAAGCTCCTGTCTTGCAGTCAAACTCAGTGTCGGTGGGTCCTTGTTTCTTGGTTACTCTCCAGTTGTAGGCCCGCATCTCATCAGGGGCCACAGGCTCTCCTGGGACCCCAGGTGGAGCAGAGGAGGCATGGGATTGTGCTATGCTGGCCCCCTGGCTAAGGTCATACACTCCCTGGAGGTGAAAGGAGTAAGGCCTGGATGCCTTGTTTTTAAAGATCACCTTGAATAAGATAAAGAGGGAAATTATTTCAAACACTCATCTAAAGAGAGGTTTTGTTTTCCAAAATGCAGAGGCACAAACTTTAACTTTAGCCCTAGCTAAATCATCAACACTAGCTTTGTTTCATAATTCAATTGTTTCATGAAACGTCAACATTGTTTAAGTATTTCTCACGTTTGATGACCGATTGTAAAAGTGGACGTAGCGACAGAAAACCTTTATCTATTTGTTGATCATTTCATTTTACTTGGGCTACAGCAACACTCACAGTGACAAGATCATTGATCTCAGCTCTGATGAAAGGTCCCATGATTCCCAGGTGTCGTTGAAGCTCTCCTCTGTTAATGGGACGGAGGAAGTCTTCATCCTTGTAGGCCCGAAACACCACCTTCTTATACTCGGGCAGGAACTTCCTCATCCCTCGACGCATCTCTCTGAAGGGAGAGTCAATACTGATGCTTTAACATTGATACATCACCTCTGAATCAATTCATGCTCTTTGATGGATTTTAGCTCAATATGCAGTTAATTAAAAAATTATTTAGTTGAAAATATTTCCACTTTTATACATCTACGCTACACTGCTTATGTGTACTATCATTTTAGCTAAAACAAAAGCTTTTTCCATGTGCTTCCAGTTAAGATAAGCTGATGTTATATTTAGCAGAACCATCATCACCTTATCTAGATCCTCAACCATCACCAGTGTCTAGAATTCCTGTACTACGTTCTACTTCACCCCCTCCTAATCCTGATGACATCACACAGGGGTCTAAAAAGACCTTAAAATGTTGAATCAAAGTCTCTCCTGCTTGACTTGATATTTACCTGTGTTTGATGAGCTGATGTGGTTTTCTGATGCCGTAGTCCCAACTGATCTCCTCTGCAGCGATGTAGTAAGTACGATATCTGGTCCCTCCAGAGCGCGGGTCCACATAATCTGAGGCAAAGACATCGGATGTGCTGTTCGCCTACAAAAAATATTGACATTGTTATGGGTGAGGTGGGAGACTTTGGACTTAATAAATGTACAAGAAACATGTAGAAAATAGTACCTGAAGGTCGTAGTCATCATATTCTAGAGACAGATCTATCTGTGTTTCGTTGTTGTCAGCAGTGTAGTTGTATACCTGGAGTGGCAGATCCACTCTTAATCGCTCAGGCTCAGACTGGATGTAGTTTTTCCAAACAAAGTTTTTATCCATTTCCTCTGAAGTGCTTGGCTCCAGAGCTACGACCTTCTTTGTGAGCAGTGTGGTGCTTTTCAGTGAGATCTCGTTACTCTCTTCAAGCTCCTCCTTTGGCCCAATCTCTTCACTTGGCATGTCACTCCTTCCCTGAGACGTTACCTCTGCAACAGTGTCTGTGATGTTTCCCACAATCCCTCCACCGATCTCCAGCTCAGCTCCTCCATCCTCTGAGGCTCCAGAGCTGATGTCTCCATCTGTCCAGTTTCCTTCGGCCTGTCTTCTCTGTCGGCCACCTCCTGTTTTTCCAGGTCCAGTCTGATTAGTAACGCTCCAATCCTCATCTCTTTCTAGTTCCTCCAAGATGTCCAGTGGGATTCCTCCCTCTGACACCTTGTCTGTTTTTTGTCCTTGTGCTGATGTTACTGTGACTCTCTTCAGCTGACATATCGCCTGTTCCTCAGTGTGGGTTACATTTTGTCCTGTAGAATTTCCTGACTGAGTGCTGTTATCATCGAGGGGTTTCTTGCACACCTTCACCAAAACGGTGTGATTTTCAGGTCTACTGCCTCTTGGCTGCAGACTGAACTGATCGATATACTCAGAGATATCTTCTGCATCTTCATCTCGGTCAACGTGGAGGCCTCCACTGTTGCAAGGGAGAACGCTGTAACTGATGCTCATCCCCCGGCTCTTCAGGCTGCCATCAAAAGCGCTGATCTCCCACTCACCTGAGAGAAGAGACAGGAAAAGGTTGATATGACTTGAGTACAGACCCACAGAGGTTAGGAAACCTCCCACTAGCCAGTAGTTTCTGAAGAAGGCTGTTCGATGATCGGTTAAACATCTTCAAGAAACACAAGCAAGTCTAGTTGCCTACGTAGTCCTGTACAACTCCTGAAGATCAAAACCTGTAGTTTTCATGTTTGCCAATCATGGCCATTTCTTAGTAGAAAGAACAGTAGCATATACACCTTGATATTTGTCAACCAATACAGTATATGTTGTCAAAGCTGGGAAGAGGCTTTCATTCTCAATGCTCGAAAAATATGAAGAAGCAAAGATGATTCACCACATTTGTCTTTGGCTCACAGAAGAGGAACTTTCTTGCAACTGTACCATATTTGTGGGTTGCTGAGGAATAGGATTCTTTCATCATACTACCACCGGGGAATTCAAAGAATGCAATATGTTATGTCATTTTGTGCATTACCACCAATCGTACAGATCAGCTGAATAGTGTCTATTTGCACGAATGTCTATAATCAGTTTGCACATGGACATCTACAAAATGCTGATCCACTCCAAAAAACATTGCTCAGTGTCATTACTAATTGGCAAAAATGGTAACTGTAATTTCTCAACAGCTGTTATTAGCTCAGATTTGGTCACTCAGACTGGTTGGATGTCTACATGTGCCAAACCTCACCTATTAGCTCAGTCTCCATGGGAACGGTCATGCCAGTCATGGGGAACAGGGTGAGGACAGACTGGTAGAGGCCTTGGTACTGAAACAGGTTTCCCGTGAAGTAAACGGACAGGAAGTCGCTCTGGGTGCCCACACTGACCACGTGCCAGAAGGTGACATCAGTCTGACACATCACAAACTGACGCCCACTGAACATGATGCCATTCACACCTGGAAGAGGAGGGACAACACAAGTAGTTCTGACTCTGTGAGCTGAAAACAGATATTTATTCCACTGACACTTCTTAAGAAGAAACAAACATACGACGTGAACTCACTGTAAATGACGTTGGAGTCGTAGACTTGAGGGTCGGTGATGTTCGAGTTCTGTTTGGACTTCTCCATGTTTTCATTAAAGTACCAACTTCTGTTCTCATCAAACACAGCAAATATCAAGCTCCACTCTTTATCTGGGCCCAACTGTGTGTAGCAACAGATCCAGTAAAGGAGACACAAGATATTAAGTCACATTGACAGGATGTTTTTCAAATAATTTTACATTATTTGCAGATTCTTCTCACCAGGCGTCCTCTGGCGTCGATAGCGTCATACTTGCAGATGAGCAGGGTGCCCACCAGCCCCGATACCAAGTCCCTCTCCGGTGAGACGGTGCTCTGATACAGTTGGGTCAGACACTGGGGGTCCCCCCCCAAAGGCCCGTCATCTGTTGTTAGCCTCCAAATGTAGCCAAACGTTCCGTTGGGGGGGACACCCATAGAGCGCAGGTCCTTTTCTGCATCTGTTCGATAGGATAATGAGTCCAACAGAGAACACTAAAGACAATGCCATAAACTTAATGTGATGATAAGATTATACAGGGCAAAAGTTTTAGTAGCAGGATTACAAGCTTTAATATCACTATCATCAGAGATCATATCATAATAGTAACGCAATATTTCTAAAGTTGTAACTTTTAAACATACGGTTAGGGGTTAGGGTTAGGTTATATCTAATCATTATAGATATTATATTAGCTTTTCTTTCATTGGATACTTAAATTCAGAAGTATTTGAAGGATATCATATGATTCTAAAGCCATGATGTGCACAGTTTTAATGTGATTATAGCTTTATAAAACTAACATTCAAATCATTCATAATATTTGGATGTTTTAAGTTTCTGCCATAAAAAATTAGATAATTCCAGAGGAAATGAATGATTTTGTGATGGCGACGTGTGGGGTCAGTAATCCCTACAGCTCAATATGGCTGTGGTTCTCCAGATAAGCCACACCCACTCCTTAAGCGGTCCAATCAAACCCTTGAACCATTTGAAAATCCCTCTTGAAATGATATCTCTCCATATATTCATTTTTAATTATGAAATACACAGAATTAACTGAGTTCGGGATGTGCAAGATATCTTTTAAACCAGTCAAATTAGAGATAGGTTAGGATTGCCTGTTGCTTTATGTCTGAGTTTAATCTCACCATTGGTGGTTCTCTGCAGTGGAAAGATCTCGGTGAGGCCATTGGGGTAGATGTTGTAGGAGCGACTGGCCAGGTTTCTGAAGATGATCTGGAGACACAATTGAAACCAAATATCAGATCAATCCAAAGTCATACAAAGAACTTCCATGTTTTCCTGAAAGGACTCACTCACATGGAACTGGTCGTTGACTTTTCCCTTCAGAAGTGGACCTAGTAGATTCTTGTCAGGGTTTTTCCTCTCAGTGAAAGATGAGTCTGTGTATTCGACATACACCACCTTCTTATACTTGTAACCCAGGTGATGAGGAGATGCAGGCAAATACCCAGACTGCAACTCACTGACGAGACCAAGAAAGGAGACAACAACTTCCCTCACAAACAATTCAGATCAGCTCAGCGACTCCCTCCCCGATCTTGCTCCTCCATTGTTCTGACCTGTCTGTGGGTTTGAGGTGAGGAGCGTAGTCCCAGGTGACCTCCTCAGCGGCGATGTAATGCCTCCAGGTAACAGGCACCTGTCCTGCGCTGGATCTCCCCACCGCTTGTGGCCTCCTGGGCTGAACGCTGATGGTGTTGAACATATTTCGGTAATCAAAGTCGTCTTCGCCGCTGTCCCCGTAATCCTTGTGGTTGACGTTACGCCGGTCGGGCCCCGGCAGAGTGGCGGGTTCGGGGCATTTCTCCACCGTGAACAAGGCGTTCATACCATCTGGGGGGGGGTCATGACAACTGCAGTTATGACTCAGATCGAGGAGATAAAACACATTTTTGTCAGAGTAACAGATGCTTGTTGTTACCGTGGCGATGAGCATGTATCTGGCAGCTGATAAGGAAGCTGCCTAATGTGGCGGGTTTCATTTGGGCGGTGATGAAGGTCATGGGAGTCACCTCCATCATCACCTTACGATGAGTCAGCACCTGGAGAACCGAAGCAGACGCTCTTAAATCAGAGGCACTGGTCAACACAATTAAAAAAAAAACTGAAAAACTGAAATTATGAATTGGTTTCTGAAAATAAAAATACATAAATGTCTATTTTTTTTTCAAACAAGAATTAAAGTGAGCATAGAGAAAAATTAACGTTTACACTGTCTGTTATACTGCTTACTTAAGACTATATTATATGAGAGACGCCTACTATTCCACTGCAACAACATTTCTGAAGTCAAGGTCACGTTCAACACAGTGCTTGATACTTTTGGTAAGTCTGTTTTTTAGCTATTTGAGCATCGCTTGCTTTACTCACTGCTTAGTTTTCTATTTGTACTTTAAAATAAACATAAAAGAATTAAAATTTAAAAGAGGGATAGAAGTTATTTATGCAGTGTTGCTTCTCACCTTGAAAAGTGAACATTAATTCGTCCACATTTGTTTTTCTGTTTGTTTATCTGTGGATTACATTTGAGTGCCGATCCAAATCAAGGGAAGTATCCAGGATTGTTTTTTCACTTTCTTTAACATTGTGAGGGGGTTTTACATCAGTTTCACAGATTTACGAGGAGAAAGATTATAGATCTTGATAGAATAAATCTGGCTCATTTAGGGAACTGATATGTATGAGTGTGTGAAATTTGATGAAGCTTGACAGAATTTAAGCAGACTGTTGGGCCTTGGCAGTGCTGTGTGCTCTACTAAGTGCAATTCTAGTTAAAACAATTTTTTTTAAAGACAGGATATTTTTTAAATCTGCTCCAATGACGTCTGAGCAGCTGTTATCTGTGACTGACTTTTATGTGACAACTTGAATTACCTGCAGCGAGTGATGCTGAAACTGAATGGAGTGGATTTCTGGTGCTGTGCCCACTCCAATCAAATGCCAAAACACATGACTACGGCCCTGACACATTGTCAGACCTACACGGACACACACACACACACACACACACACACAGAGGGAGAGAAAATGAGGCCAAGTTCCAGTGCAGACCACATTCAACACAGCCACTGATACAACCACCACGGTCCTAGCAACACTTAACATTACAACACGACTTCATGGAACAATCTCCAGTGTGGCGCATTACCAGGTAACGTGGAGTTGACATATCCATTGATGGTGTGGTATTCCTTCCTGCCATAGCTCCTCTTGAATTTCTCTCTGCTGATCCTCTCTCCAACCTGTCCGTACCAGCTCTTTGTCTCATCGAACACAGCAAACAGCAGGACGAACGCTGGATTTCTCCTCAGGCCTTTGTCTGTGAAGGCACCTGAGGAAAGATACACACACAATACAAGCATATAACATAATGGTGACTGTGTTTGCATATATTGTCCAATCATATCAACATCTTAAAACGCTTCACGATCCAAGTTGCATTCACCAATTCATGCACAACATTCAAACATGGTTCGGCTGTCAGAGGCAGTTTTAAGTTCTGGACAAAGGACTCTTCTGAATGCACACTGGAGGTGCTGGGGATCAGACCATCAACCCTTTTGTTAGTGGACAACCCTCTTTACCCCCTGAGCCATACATAATGGCAAAAGATCAAGATGCCAGAGACTCAGAATGAAAAAGAACACAAAGGTAAATTTAGCCAAATGGCACTTCAGTGGGAAATTGTGTCTGTAATGGTGTGAAGCTTCAACAGGTGAATTTCCCCGATATGTGGATAAATAAAGTTCTATCTAATCTATCTAATCTAATAAAGCTGAAGGTGATAGACAGGTTTAGAAAAGAAGACGAGGAGCAGAGGCCAGGATGAGGCCTGTAGTTCAACCTCCTAAAAAAACACTGGATCCTGCATTTCATCAACTCAATGACATCTGATGACAGACTAGTAAATATATGTGTTCTTCAAATTCCGCCACCTCCCCCAGTAATGCCGGCTTTAAAATGTGAAGTTATCAATCTGAAATCTTTATTTTCATCACAAGTTGTTGGAAAGCGCAACAAAAATACTGACTTGGTCTGCAGATGAGCAGGGCACCGATGAGTCCCGAGTTGACGTCTCGCATTGCGTCCACCTGGGATGAGTAGGAGTAAGTGAGGCATTCAGGGTCGCTGCCAGTGGGTCCGTCTTTGGGGCTGATGTCCCACACGTACTCATAGTATCCTCCTGGAGAGATGGCGTCATCCTCCTTCTCCTGACCCGCTGTGGAGTCATCATACCCGGCTCCTGGAGAGAGGAGACACAATGTGACTCATCTGTATTCATTCAGAGGTAGAAGAGAAAAATATTGTCCCTGTAGGATGACATTTTAGTGTAATCCTCTTTGAGGTAATGGAGCATGATCATATAATTCTAAAAAGACACTACAACAAAGGACATAAAGTATGCAATCTAGTAGAGCTATAAGTCCCAATTGTCTCCTTTAAAGCAATCAAGCTGCACCAAATTTCCCACATTCATTAGATACAGGTTTTTTTTCATTAAAGTCTATGAATCATTCTCTGAGAGACGTTAAATATTCCCCCTGATCCAGATCGGCAAAGAAATTGAATGAGTGGTCCCCTGACCCATATCACATCCTCACATTCATCAAGTTCGGTGATCCGAGGTGATCCATCAGGTTGTTTGGGTGTTATCATGCCCAGCAAACGCACAGGTGAAAACATAAAGTAAAAAGTATATAATAAATTCAATCAATCACTAAATCACGATCGTCTTCTCAAGCGTGTTAATTTAATTTGTTTAAAATTGCAATTCAAGGTAAGTTATTGTTTCAGGAATAAAGTGTATGCTGCTGTGGGAACAGATCCAGGGGAAATCTCCGACATAACGTGCAACAATGACTTAAATCAGACACCTGCACCTGCACACGCAAACACACACACACATACACACACAGACACACACACACACACACACACAACTAACTATCCTCTCTTCCCCTGTGATCCGATTGAGATTAGATTCATGAAGCTTTATTCCTGGATGTGATGAGAGAAGCTTTAAAGATTATGATAAACTCTGTTATAAGAATCTAACCGGTGACAGGAAGACATGAGCTGTTTTACAGGAACTGACTGACTCTTCATCTACAGCAGCATTAGGACAAACGCCAGCGCCTGCTGTGAGGGGGATTAACCATTAAAAGCTTCTCCCATCAGGGATATTCAATCATTACCTAGTTGGTGGTCAGGAAGCATGTAATGGAAGCGTGTCAAATTATGAATGATAACCTCATTGGATTACTGTGAGTGTGGGTTTTGTGCCGATTTTTTTTTCTGCTGTGAAAACAGTTTGGCTCTAACTTGCTGCACACACGAGATAATGATAACCGTTGACCGCTGCAGCTTCTCAAGAAATCAAAAGAAAAGAAACCATTTGACTTTCACCATAATGTTAGTTTCTTGCAGGAATTAGATTGAAGGTACATAAACAACCTTGACTTTTTCAATAAACGGATTCTTCATTCACTTTTCTCAATAAACAGATTCTTCATTCACTTTTGGTCTTTCTTTGGTTTTTCCATTGTCCAGTTGTAGGGAGTTGATATAAGAAAAAAACTAATACGAGTCAAAAGGTTGAGTCAGATTGTTGCTCACTATTTGACCAAGAAGAGCAGAATGCTTCTGACTAATGTACAGTGTGTGATCTCACACAGTTTAAATGATCATGACATGAGAGTGACCAGTTGCCCAAGTACCTTCACCCTGTTTCCAGTAGGTGATCCCCAGAGGGCTGACACTGTACGGCTGAGAGGCCAGGTTTTTGAAGTGAACCACCACCCTGTCTCCGGCCTGGGCCACGATCACAGGGCCTTGAATACCTGCAACCAACAGACACAACTTACTTTAAGAATTCACAATAAGAAGAACGAGGAGAATAAGAGCAAGAAGAAGAGGAAACATAATCTGAATCAGAATACAAACTATCAACGTTTGTTTATCTTGATATGGAAACTTATATCAAGATAAACATGTTTCTTATCAGTTGATAGCGATAATTATCACAATAAATGTCACCCTATTATTTATTTCAAGTTACAAGACTGATTTCAATCCAAGGTGGAGGTTGTGATAAATAACAGCAAAACAAATCTGAGGGATACAGTATATGTTGTAACTCCTCAGGCTGGGTGTGTTCAGAAATACTGGGTTAACTGTTTACTGGCCATTGACAGATAGATCTATATCATCTACATGTGATAATGACACAGAGCGAGGGCAGAAGTGGTGTGGCCCATGTGTGGAGGAGACCTACCTGTCCACGCTGCTCTGGGTTTGGGGACAGTGTATTTGCCGTTTGTGTACTCCCTGTAAACTGCCTTGATGTATTTCTGAGGAATGTCTCCAGATCTGCCTCTGAAAAATAAAAAACACATTGAAAACAACCTCAAAGTAATAACGATAATAATAACAAAGTCATTTTTATAATAAAAATATTGTTATTATTGTTTCTATTATTCTAAATAATTGTCATTAAGTTCAGATGATATCATTTAAATCGTTTTCCCCAAAAATGTTTGTATTTGAACTAAAGTACTGGATTTACTATATTTAGACTTAATTTAACTGTTTAGTCAACTTTTAACACTTAAGTTGTAGAATGACGCCATCAACGCAGACAGGACGGGTTAAGTTCAAGTCAGAAGTGCTCACCTCTGGTCGGAGTCTCCATCTTCCAGGTAGATATAATCCCATCCGATCTCCACAGCAGCGATGAAATACTCCCTCACTGCGGAGGGGCCCTGCGTCGGAGGCGGCGGCGGCGGCGGTGTAGGCTGCGGAGCTTGTCCGGCGGAGGCGCAGATGAGCGGCAGCAGCAGCAGCAGAAGAGTCGCAGTCATCGCGGGGTGATCGGCGGTCAGCTACACGAGCAGGAGCCCGGGTCTGGAGGTCCTGCTGCGGCGCGGCAGTCTTTAAAGGGCCGGTGGAGAGGGAGGGGAGCAGGGAAACTGGAGGCGTGTGTTTAGATTAGATGACCCGGGAGAGACAGGACATCTCCCCAGAGCTCCAGAATCATGAGCTAATAAAACACATCATCACATGAAGGATGATTTCATATGTAACTATTGGCTCCATAAATGTGACTTAATCCTGTTTGGGTAGTTGGAAGCCATTCATGACAATAACACGCGGGGCTGCTGGTTGTGAAAATAAACTCTGGTGTGATCCTGTTCCCATGAGTCACCGGGCATCTGAACAAAAATCTGTTATACAACGACTTGAGAAAAAATAAAACTGCGTACTTGATAGAATAAGTGGGACCGTTTCTTATCAGTTGATAGCGATAAATAATACCTGAATTTTCATCTTTGGGTGAACTATCCCTTTAATGGGTTGTAACAGATCTATAATTAATAAGTGGTCAACCCGATGGTTTATACTGAAAGGTTGCAGTGTGAATACATATTTGTTATTGATAATAACGATTCACGCATCTAAAGAACAGATAAAAGCTCCAATCCACTGTCCTTTACTGACTAAAGACTCAAATGTCTGATGTGAGGCCAGTTGCCGGAGAAATGGTGGTTCAAAACAAAAGCAACAAACAATAGATAAATAAATTGTAAGGATTTCAGAGGTCGACAAAATCACAACACAATTTCACTGTAGACGTGTGAGAGAACCATGTTTTATTACTCGCCTTGACTGCCACCCTATGGCAAATAATAGGTACTGCAAACCACGTTTGTTTACTGCAGTGACGGTTTGAAATAAACATCACACGGTTTTAGTACAAGAAGCATAACTCTGACTCTGACAGAATAATTTGACCACGTGTATAAAACGAATTACAATATAAAAGTTAAATAGTTAAAAAAGCAGAGAGAACACACAGCAGCAGAATATCACACTTTTTTAAAGAAAACAAATTAAAACAGAAGTTTAGATCAAAAAGTAGATGATAAAGTAGATAGGCAGCAGATATATTATGGGAAAAAGGTTGAATATAAGCATAACTCAGATTATGTTTCACAACTTTGACCATTAAAGTTTTATAGTAATTATGGATAATATCATATTTTTGAGTTGGGATATCCATTTTTTTGCAACAAGTTAAATTACAACTGCTCTTCTCTTTACCTTCATGTTTACCACAGATGTTTGTATTAGAAGAATTGTATACTTATATTTAATTGATGCGGTGCCCTTTCTCAGCTTAATGTAATTTGAGGCACAGTGAGTAAACATAATAAAATAACCTTCAAAAATTATATTGCAAAGTTCGTCCACAAGCACCAGTAATGGACATATTTATGTTAGAATGATGCAACTCTCCAAGTGAGACACTTAACTGTTATTAATTAGCAGATTGGACTTAATTTTATTTACCAGACTTTCATAGTTTCAGTGAGTTGATCATAGTTTCAGCGAGTTGATCATAGTTTCAGCGAGTTGACCTCAATGATCTGCTGCAGGATGTCGTCCACGTCTGTCGACTCCAGGCTGATGCCAGCGAGGTCCAGCTGAGGCAGCAGAGCGGTGAGGAGCACCACCATGTTGTGACGGATCCCACGCAGATTCTCCTGAGCCGATCTGTTGGAGATCAGCTTCGTTATTATAGCTGGAAAACCTAACAGGTTATCTCACTCAGATGTAACTCTGGTGGGAGGAGCTTTACTTTTTACTCAACAAAAACGAACAAGAACGCAAATAAACCTAAAGCATGGGGCCTCAGTGTTTTTGGAGAAGTGAGAGGTCAAAAACAGAGGAAGGCGTTAAAGGGAGAAGCTGGCATTCACACTATTTCTTAAAATAAAGCTAGTGGGGCGTGTGTAGTTAACTGTATGTGTTTGTTTGTGCAGAACATCCACACCTGCTCTCTTCACAGGGCTCGCAGTCACCGTCCCTCGTCCTGCTCTGAGCTTCAGTTTTCTCCTTCCTGAGTTTGCTCTGCTCGTGCTGCTCCTTCAGTCCAGAAACCGCTCCCTGACCCTGGACCTGCAGCGTGAGGCCCGGGCGGCTGGATGAGGCAGAGCTCTGGTGCAGAGGACGGAGAGAAGAGAGAAGTTTTCTGTTAGATGCTCCTGCAGGGTTTCTGAGTCTAAGCCTATTTAGACAAATAATTCTAATAAATTAAGAATAAAGCATTTTCTATCCTCGCATATGTGAATGTTTTGGTCGACGCTCAGTTCAGTTTGATATTCTTAAGGGTAAAATAAAATGAGCATGTCACCTGATCTGTTTATGGGGGGTAACCTGAGCAGTGTGAGTGAGGCTGCTTCAAGGATCAATTAAACTAAATCATGTTGTTGGGTATTTTACCATGAGCGAACCACAAACTACTCCAGACACAGTAAAAACACTTCAATATAACTTTCGATTCCTATTGAGTTTTGTAACTGATCATCATAATAATGAACCTAAGATGCTTGATATAAACTCTGCTGACCTCAGCCGTGTCCATCTGGCAGCCGACCTCTCTGCTCGCCGGGGCTGCCATTGTGCCTCGAGACTTTTTTGTGTCTCGACCGAGAAGCTTCCGCAGCTCCTCAACCTCTCTCTCTAAAGCAGACAGCTTTTGTTCTGTAGCCTCCTGCTCACTCGCTCCGAGATTCAGCGGGCCGGTCTGCGTGGAGGGAAGTGGGCGGGTCCAGGTGAGGTTAAGAGGGGTTTCCTGCCCTGTGTCACCTGGTTTCTCCACCCGGCAGCGACTGTCCTGATTGGTTTTCTCTGAGGAAAGTGTCTCGGACACACAAGCTGGCTTTTCAGGGTTCATCTCCTCCACCATGTTCTCTGAGTCCGGGGGTTGCTCCTCCCTAAGACCCGACTTCCTTTTAGGGCTACAAAGAACAAATACTCGTGAGTTTGTTGAATACCAGAGCTGTGTGAAAATCATCTTAAATATATGCATATATATTTTTTGTTTATACATTCTTGGGAATAGTTATCAATAACACTACACAGTTCCTGGGTTCTTTTTCATTTTCAAATATATGCTATTGCTGTGTGATAATGCAGCTGAAAAAGGACCATATATTTTTTACTGACCCAACATTTATTCATAATAGAAAAATCTGTTACTTATTTTGTTTCTAGGCAGTGGTAACGTATTTCTAAAATAAATCGGTCAAATATTTAAGGGTCTAATTGACTTAATAACATAAAAAACATTCTCATTACTTTTAAACAAGTAATTAACAGTATTTTCTGATCTAACATCTACATAAAGGTAAAAAGAAACGTCTAAAATCATAGTTAACTGCATTATCTTGACTGACAACACAACTATGTTATGAAGTATCTCAGTTTTTATTTGAAACTTAAATATATACTTACAATGGCTAAAAGTTTGGAAATCAAACTTAAAGGGTCCTTTTGAGAATCTTTCTCAAGAACATACCAGTAGATTATTCTATAGTCTGAATTATAGACAGTATATAAAGATGGATGACACTTCCTCCCACTATCAAGAAATGAAGCCAAAATATCCCAAATACATACTCTGCCATCTTGTGCATTTGAAGCCAGAGTCTACGTATGGTGTCAGTTCCCACTGATACACGCACCCGATCACTCGGGACACAGCTGTCAGTCACATCCCTTTTTAAAGCGACAAACAAAATTAACAAATTAAAACTTACTGGAAACATGAAAACTTGAACAAACATCACTGTGATTAGACAAATAATGACAGAAAAAGTCTTTGATCAAATTTGAGTTATGGTGCACTTTAACTTTTTCGTTCGGACATCCGCCAACACAGAGGAGACATTATTTACAGCCTGCACTGATGACAACCACCAGGTGGCGATCAAGACGCTTTGGCTTCACTTAAGGGAAAGCTGTCATGTGGTTCATCTTTATATAAGGTCTATGGTTCTGAAGATGCAACATATCTCACCTTAACGTGTCTGTGTTCTCGTCTTCTCTCTCCACATCTGCATCTTTCTTTCTGTCCGTCTCTTCAGGTCCTTGTGAGGTTTTCCCCTTGTCTTTCTTTCCCCTGACTCTGACAACAGACTTCTGTTTTGCGTGCGGGTGTTCGGCCGTCACCCTGTTTTGTGTCTCTGCCTCATCACTCGTGTGTGTGTCTGCGTGATGATCTGTGTTTGTCTGATCGTCCTCATGTGTGTTTTCCTCTTTTTGGTATCGATCATGTGTCTGTGTAGACTGGTACGTGAGCTGAATTGGTTCTGATGAACAACGTGAGAGGATCTGATGTTTAGCCACTTGGTCCCGGAAGTCACCCACCTGCAACACACACATGACAAAACACATTTCAAACACAAGTTCAGAAGTGGTAGACAAAACAGAGGACATGAGTTTCAGTATAAGAAAAACGTTTCACATACCTCCTCTGATCTTTCTCTTTTTCTGCTTTTGGGATGGTCTCTGTAGGAAAATCTGAACAAAATATAATCTAATAATCAGTAGACATTTTGAAATGCTGCTGACATGATATCTGCAGTTCGTTGTATGGTGCTACATACAGCACTGCATGTGCCTCAGTTATTATAAGGTAATGGTCAATTTTTTGTAACCATAAAAATCATATTTCTTTATATCTGAACAAACATGCTATACTATGAGAAAAACCCCCCGATTCTGTGCTCAGTAAATGTGTTAATAACTTCGCTATTATCAACATAAATGGACAATAATAACCTCTCTCTTTCTCTGTTTAACTTGTCTGCTCTTTCTGTGATTACTCTTTGTGCTCTTGAATCCATTGACTCTCATTTTGCTACAATCAGCAGCAGACCCCCCCCCCCCCCCCCACACACATACACACAAACCCACATCCCACCCACACACAGATACACACACACGAACGTCTGTATGTTTGAGAAGAGAAATAGAAATGTACTGTTTCTTGTGGTTTTTCTGGTAGCTGGGTGAGAGCATCTTCTCGCTCTCCTCTGCTTCCTCCGGTGATGAGCAGCTTCTGAAAGGCAACAACACCTGATTTAGTCACTACAGAATTTTAACACAAGCCCTCACCACAGCCAAACACACTCACACACACCAGATGTCTGTTAAAGCACATGAAGATGCCTCGAGTCTTCTGGTCATTTATTTTTGGTTGGAACTGCGTTGTGAGGTAGTGGCTCATGTTTGGCTTAAAATGTAGCGTCTAATTCTAAAGGGTCACTCGTGAATACAACTGACTGGTTCCTTCCGTTTGACACTGACCTGGTAAATGTCGCTGAATCGACTCCATGCACTCATAATGTAATATAAGCACAATGTAAGCTCTTCAACATAACACAAATGACATAAATTAGTGGCATGGCCCTTTAACTAGCCACTTTATATCAGTCAAATGTGAAATGACTTTTTCCAAACATTACTGCATCAAACAGTGTGGATGGTTTCCAGCTAGGAAGCAGCATATTAATGATCTTTACAGGATTTGTGTGTTGAGAAGAAAACACCCATGGATCCCGCAAAGCACGTGAAAATAAAAAAACTGTTTTCCACCAGTCCAACTGGAGCATCGAACAGGAAGGTGTTTCTAAATCAAACCAGCTTGACAACGATCTGATATGTGGGCGGAGGGTTGCATCGGAGGGTGTTTAGTGTGTGTTTGTGTGGTTTCATCTGAACACGACCAGTGTCCAACATGAACAGTTTGAAAATAATTTAGCTGTGGCCCAGTAAAATAATGCAGGAGATCAATTACGCACCTGTAACGTGGGTTTGGGTTCTGGCTGCAGTCCCACCTCTCAGGCGCGTCACTGTAGTAGCTCACAGGGACGCTGCGCCACTTCAGACACTCTTCACACTGCAGCAACTTGGGACCCCTGCCAACACAGACGTACACACAGAGGGGGCCTTTATTTGGGTGGTCCACTTTCAGAGAGTTTGACAGACTTTCAGATCCTGCTTTCGGAGAGCTGTCTGTTGAAGCAGTCAGCAGGTTGGATTAAAGGGAAAGTCCCCTCATGAGGAATAAATAGTATATTACTTAATCTCTGGCATTATTTCCTCAAAAGTCCCTTAGCCCCTATGTTACAGTATTACTACTTTAAGGGTTTATATACCATTAAGTGGTTTCATCTGTAATGTTTACAGATTAAAAAGCACATGAGGGACCAGATGATCCACATTCCAATACATGAACATACTTGAATTACAATAATTAGATCGACGCACCCTTCATGACACCCTACAACTTTGCACACATGGTAAACAAGGATAGATAAATGATAACTGTCAATCTAAAAACAAAATTGATAGGGAGAGAGTGCTCAGGTTATGAAGATAATTCTTTGACAACAATTAAAAAACAGTCAACACTGACTCATCCGCGTCTTGCTCATCGTCGTTCTCTTCTCTGGAGTCGACAGCGTGAAAGTCTTCCTCTCTCGACATCTTCTCTGTCACCTCCTTCCAGTAGTCGTTGAGTTTCAGGCCCAAAGCACCGAGTGTGAGTCTTGAGAGGAGACAAAAGGAAAAGACATTTCGTGACAAGGCTGTTTCACTGAACAAAAACAACATCGTGTGGCCAAGATACCTTGAAAAATACGCTGATAATATCAAGATTTCCGCTTCTCTACGGCAGAACACTAATATTTGATGTGGAAGCTAATCTAGTAAAACCACACAAACGAGTCATAACCCTGTAAGTACAGTTTGTGCCATCATTTTCTGCTTTTGTCTGCTTTTGCATCAACTTAAGCATCGAGCTCTTGCAGACGCCTGACAGTGTGTGTTGTACCTGTATTCTTTGGTGTATTCAAAGTCTTGCTTGTTGTGAGCAGGTTTGAGAAAGTTACACTCGATGATGCCGATGACGCCGACTCCTGCTCTTTGACCTGAACCCTGCAGAACATTGGGCAGTGAGATGTAAGACGTGGAAAATATCTGTTAATACTCGATATGGAGGGAAGCAGTTTCACGCGTGCATTGAGATAAACAGCCCTACCTTCAGCTGGCAGCCCACTTTCTCATAGGCTTTAATGAGTCGGTTCTTGTGATACATCAGGATTCCATAGTGGTCTTTGCTTTTGAGATTCATCCCAAACGTCACTTTCACCTTCTCTTTCTGACACACATCAGTAAAGGTTAACAGGGCTGTGGTATTGCTCTTTGATTCTTCTTGAGAAGAGATGAGAGCATGTGGATCGGATGACAAATATGAAAGTGATGTGACTAAATAGGATTTCTAAGACAAAAAACCCTTGGAGTTTGCATTTTCCCTTCTCTGACTCTCAAACACACACACACGCACACACACACACTCAGTAAGCAAAGGGATACACTGAAGTGGGGTTTGTACACGTCGTGCTCAGTGTGTATCAGCCTCTGCGACACCACCTTGGAAATAATCTTCGTCCCCCTCAGTATGATCTGTATCCTTGGCCTCAGATACAAAATACTGAGATAGGCCTGAGGTAAACACAAACACACAAGATGTAAAATAGATATATTTTACATTTAAAAAACAAATCGGTCACTAATGAGTTTGATTAGATATATTAACCAAACTTATACCAAAACCACACAGGGGATATGTTTACCCTCGACTCACCTGGAGACTGAAGTGCATGTCGGGGATGTTCTGTGTGGTTCTCATGGATCCACTGTTCCTCAGTCCCTTCCTCATCTCCTCGATCTGAATCTCAGGTAAACGGAAGTCACTCACATCCGTCTCAAAGTCGATCTCCGGCTTACCATCTTTGGTCCTTCAACATAATATCAAAGGAGGCAGGTAAACAATGAAAGGGTTTTGCCCAGTGACAGAATATAAAGATGGGTGACGTGACATTGAAGCTAAATCATCTTGATCACCCCCTGGTGGCCGGCTGGAGTACATGTTGTAAACCCCGCCCCCTCAGTGTTAACACTGAGGGGGCGGGGTAAAGGTACATTCTATCCATAGATTGTTTCGGTCACATTAAGAAGTTCTTATTACACAGTAATTCAAGTGTAATAAGCACAGGATGGCAGCCTCCACCTTGTGCTGATTAACCAATATATTTTGGCTTCACTTTTGTACAGTGGTAGGAAGAATAGACTTGGATCCATGATATAATTTTGCTTTTAAATATTTGTGGCTGGCTAATCTTGATAAATGCCGCACAAAGTATTTGGTGATTCTGATCATTATACAACAGAAAGAATGAAGCAGTAAAATAGAGTTTGACGAGATAATACCACGTCTTTAAAGGTTAAGTGTGTAGAATTTAGTGACATCTAGTGGTGAAGTTGTAATTTGTACAATTTAGTACCCACTAGCGAAAAATACTTCTAGGATTATTTTATATTCATCTTCTGCCAACAGATCCCTTTCACCTAATTCTTACACAATGAGCCTTTACATTGTCTCTGATCTTCATACGAGGCTATGTATTTAAATGTATGCTTCCTGGCATTCATTTGTCTAAAGGCAGGATAGAATAAAAATCAGCTGCACGTTGACAAGATAAGCAAACACTATATCTGGAAATCCGCCAAAGAAAATAGCGCCCGAACAGGGACTTGAACCCTGGACCCTCAGATTAAAAGTCTGATGCTCTACCGACTGAGCTATCCGGGCTCCGCATACACACACAAGGAAGTCTTTTATGAATCTGCTACTGTACAAAGGCAACACTACCTATTCATAATGTTTTCTAAACATCACATGTTTCATCTCAGTTGTTTAATCTGGAAGAAAACCAAAGTGTAAAGTGACAATTTGTGATATACAGCATGTTCATTTAAAAGCCTTTAAGGTGCGACTTGTGTTTGCTTTCTAGCTTTGGACAGAGCTGTTTCCTTCTGTTGTCAGAGGGGATTAAGAGACTAGATCAGATAAATGAAGCTAAGCTAACTCCCGTCTTTGCACAAACTGTTTAACACATTTTGAATAAAAGATTAAACTACTAACATGCATGATAAAAAAACGGTGTGACTCCTACCTGCGGATGTTCCAGATTAATATCTTGGTGCCTTTTTTGGAGAGAATGGAGGCAAAGTGTTCATGGATCTGCTCCTGGGAGCTGACGATGGAGTGCTGCAGAATGGCTGCCAGACTTGCCTCCGAGTCCTCCGTCAGCACCAACGACTGTGACTTCGGGTTTAAGGACCAATGTGTAAGATTTAGCGACATCCAGAGGTGAGGTTACACATTACATCCAACTGAGTCCCCCCTCGCCTCACTACTTCCTTTACATTACATTACATAACATGTCATTTGGCAGACACTTTTATCCAAAGCGACTTATAATTAGTGCATTCAACATCTATGAGGGGCCATATAGGGGTTCAGTATCATGCCCAAGGACACTTCGGCATGCAGATGGGGAATAGAGAGGATTGAACCGCCAAACTTATTGTTGGAGGACGACCACTCTACCCCCTAGGCCACACCGCCCCTTTACAGGAGTGTACGAGATTCTGGAGATTCAGGAGCAGTAGGCTACGGAGCCTTTTTTGTTTTGTTTTTTTACATTAAAAGAATCGGTCACCATTTACTATGATTGTATGGGATTTGTCTGCAACGCTTTTTACCCCTGAAACTCCAAAAGTGTTTTGTGGACCTAACCCCTTCACCCACCACCTCCATTAGCATAGAGGTGAGTAGATAATGAGTGAATTCATTTTTTTTATGAACTATCCCTCTAATGTTTTGTAACGGATCTATAATGAATAAGTGGTCAATTATTGACTATCACTTTAATTCAAATTGAATGGAGAAAATAAATGAACCAGTTCACTTTGTTAATTTTGTCACCACTGTAACGGTTTGTTATTACTACCAGCATAATGAAGGTCCTCGCCATTCAAACATGATCATCGAAGGGAAATATCACAGATCATCCTGCAATCCACCGCTTCTTTTTCTATTGTTTAATGTGGTCTCAACTTCCTGCAAAGGGTCTGCAAGTCCTTTCTATTAGTAATAAAAAAAAAAATCACACTAAGAAGGATCTGAAAAATGATTTAGTCTGATCCAGACTGAAAAACACCTTCGTCGGTCAGATTCATTTTGATCCCCGGTCTGAGGCACTTTACACATCTGATATATTGGTTCACACTAAACTGAAATGTCTGAAGGGCAAAAACAAAAAGAGGCAGATGAGAAAGTGGCAGGATTTCATTTGTTCAGCTCATTCCAGTCAATGAAATGCAGATTTCACACAAGTCACCAACTATTGATGGTTTACAGTAATGACCCCGGGGGGATATGCTGAGGAAACAAACACACACAGACTCACACTCTATCTAATGATTCCCTAGTTCTTAAAGGATATTGGTTTGTTGGTTGAAGGGGACGATGGGCACGATAATGGCCTGGGCCTTGACATTTTCCAGGTAGGTCTGAGACAGCATTCCAACCGACTGGCAGCCACCGTTCTTGGTGAAGATGAGTGCGTCGCGGCCCAGGCGCATGGAGCCAGACTTGAAGCCGTTTCCGTACAATCCGATGGCCTGCTGACTGGCTTTGCCTGATCCCTTCTCTGTGAAACCAAAACTGAACACAAAGGAGAAGGGGAAAGTGAGGAAAGTGTGTACTGGTCTGTAGTTGATTCTTTTTCATGGTAGAACATGTAAACCTTTTTCCTTTTTAATTATATATATATATGAAGGATTAATGCTATAATAATACAAATTCATGAGCCAGTAGTGATTTATTCATCAACCTAACCTGTCTGTGATAGTGTAGTGACCTGTTTATGTGTGTGGATTGTGGGGCCGTGGGAGAACGTGGATGTGTGGTGTCTTTATGAGTGTAGTGGGAAATACCTGACACGCTTTGTGGTTTATATGACGCTCCATTCAATTCAAGCTCAATTCTTGCTACGCTTGTTGATCAGCTGATTGTCGGCGTCTTAAATGAGCAATCAGATGCTGCCACAGTCTCCTCCAGTCAATCATGCGGCTAATGTCAAACTTGAAATCCCTTCTTCTCTCTTCCTTAGTCAGCCGTCATTCAGTGATGCCCATAACCCCCCCTACACCCCAATCTCCAGTCTTCAGCAGAATCATCTTCACCTTATCTAGACCCTACACCACCACCAGGGTTTAGACCCCGGGGCGGGGGATACCTGTCCAATGCTCTTCTCCACCCCCATCTAATCCTGATGACATCACATAGGGGTCTAAAACGCCAAAAGAGTTATAAAATCCACATCCCTTTCTCTGTGTACATGTCAACAAATGTTTGTTAAACCGTTTAATTGAAGTCTGTCCTGATTGAAATATAGAAAAATAAACAATATGACTGTGTGTGACAATGTACAAGAAAACATTTCTGATGCAGCATACTTGCCATTTGCATGTTAACGTGATGGGAGTGTGCATGTACCTGAGCATCTTGTGCAGTCTGTTGGGGGTCATCCCGCTGCCATTATCAGTGAACGTCAGACAGAGGTGACCGGCACTTTCAACTACATCTATCCAGATCTGCTTAGCAGTTACACCAGGATCTGATGCATTATCTGTAACATGTGAGAAACAAACATCAACAGTGGATGTTTGCGTTTCCATTCCCAGTATGCAGGGACCTATCTGCTAAATTTAGAAGTTGTTCAGGGTGGCGACACATTATAATGTCTCCACCTTCTGTCACTATGAAGGTCAAATAGTAAGAGGTGGTAAGACTGGCTTTCATTTTATAGTGCACAGGGTGTGAGAACTATGAGATAATTTATACTTTGATTATGGTTATTTTTATATTTTTATGAGAATTAAACAAAAAAAACACTGAGCTTACATTCACAAAACTGGGTGGAAAGACATAAATCATTTTTTTACATTTTCATTTATTTCCCAGAGATTTACTCATGGATTTTAATAAAAACATAAATCATGCAAACTTAGGGAATTATTAAATATGATATTGAGGGTAATGTTGGGTCTCGTAGGAGGTTTGAGATCTACTGAGTGCGAATTTGGTTCAAATTGCTTTGACTTCACACAGAATTGTTTAGAGTCCCTTGTCACATTAGGGCCTGTTGATGTAAAACTGATGTTAGTAGCCATCCGAGGTCCAATGTTTAGTAAACGTCAATCGTATATTGTGTTTTGCTTTGATTGAGAAAAGAAAGAGCCGTTATCGATTTCTTTTCAGGACAAATGAAAAGCATTTGATTTTCATCGTCTTAAACAAAACAAAACTAAACCAAAGCAGTGTTGAAATACGAGTCAGTGTCCAGTGAGTAGGCAACAAGGTGGCCTGCTCTCCATGCCATACATACACCAATGGCTCCATAGCGCTTTTCTTAAGATCACTAAAGATACTTTCCACAAGACAGCTTGGCTCTAAAATGAATAGTCCACCGATAGAATCCTGCCTCTAGATTGGCATTATTCCTTGACAACCATCTTGAATTTGGAAGACGAAGACCATGACCACTGCCAACCACCAGCTGGTCTTTGTGCAGATCCAGTTCAGTCAGAATATTTGATCTGTGCTCTTCTGGAATGGATCGCAACACCCAGCAGTGGTCGCTCATACATTTTATTAGGTGGAAGCTTTCCTTATTGCAAAGAGCTGTCGGACCCGAGTGTGAGGACTCTAAACACAGAACTGGTGAGGTGAGCTCCATGATCCAATAAAATGTGAAGAGTTGTTTTTTGGGAAGGTACAGTCCATGATGTTAAACGGATCATACGCTTCCATCAGAGCGTTCCATGTGATGTTCAGACGTGTGCTCAGCATTCCCCTGACTGCTGACGTCCTTGAGAAAGTGGATGTTTTCTCAGTGGAACTTCTCACTTCTCTCAAACTGCTCTTGGATCTCAATCTTAACATTTTAAGAATGCTCCACTGCTTAGCAACACATCAACTGTCACACGTGTAAGACATGCATGACAGTGAACTCACATGTACAACAGACAAACAGGAGCCGGAAACTGGAGCAGCTACATTCCATTTATTACTTATTGTGCTTTTATGAGTGAAACATGTCAAAACTGACCTCTGTGAAAAATACAGGAGGCCTGTTCCTGCAGGAATAGTACAAAAAATGAAGACAAATGTATATTAAAGTATGATAAAGATTCAGCTCTGAATCCTATACCATGTACACATGGGTACCTTGTGCACGTAAACCTGCTACAAAAGGTGATTGACTTCTTTCCTATTTCCAGTAGAGTTTGCCTTTCCCTTTCTTTTGCCTTGCAGCGTCATAACTCTGCACTCTGTGTTGTTCAACGGTGCATCTGCATATATGCACTCTTCTAGTCCTTCCTGTTAAAAGGCAGCAGCCAACAGGAGGTCAGCACGTCTGAACTAACGCGAGGGGGGGGGGGCAATCGAGACGAGGAATGACAACGCTGACAAATCAACCAGTGAATCTTATGCACTACTGAAACCAAAACTCCTCTCGTTGAAATACAGACATCTGAGAAAAGGAAAGGGTGAAGATAGAGTAAAACCTGACCACTCTTTTTGGAGTTAGTATGCTATTGTCGGCGCGTAAAAGCATACACACAATGCAGCTGACTTCTCTGAAACAAGCCTGTGAAGTGTTGGAGTCAGTTGTTGACAGACTGTGACCGTGATCAAATTACTGAGGGTGTGACAGAGGAAGTGCACACGTTTCACACGCGCGTCAACACAAAGACAATTTAACAGTGTGCGTCATAGCAGAAGAGGTCAGGAAATGAAACGATGAAAAGGTGAAAAGCTGCAGGTGCACAGGAAAAAACGCGCGCTGCGTCTCGTATTTACCGATTAACTCTGCCACCGCGCTGAAGGGCCATGTGTGACTGGTGGAGTTGCTGTTCAGGAAGGAAGGACTCATCTGAAAAACAAATGGAAACAAGTCGCTCAGTTTGCATCATCCGTCAACAGGCATCGAGTTATTTCATCCGAACTCCTGAAATACGCACAGAACTCAGACGAATCCCATGTTCGCTCAGCCTCGACATGATTGAGCTGCGCCCGGGCGCGGAGCTGGTGCGGAGAGTGTTAGTGGTTAGTGTGCAAAGGGAAACACGACTGTGGGCGTGACACAGACACAAACACACACACACACACACACACGCGCGCACACACACGCGCACACACACGCGCACACAGACAGACAGACAGACAAGTAATCCAAAAACATGTTCAACAAATACACCATGGCTTTGATCTTCGGGGCGTGTTATTCATACATTGGCTATTACTTACTCTTACTTACTTACTTTTACCAATCACATTGGAAAATATTGTATCGTAAATCATACAATCCATTACAAGCCACAGTTTATCCATGATACATGCACATGATACTGAAATGAACCATTCTGCATAATCAGTCTTTTTTTAGTTGGTCAGGACATCTTGAGGTTCCTACTTCTTCTTTATTGTAATCAGGCGGCATGTTCGAGTGCTTCAGTGTTGCTGATCTCACCTCTTCCACCACAAAACCCCTCCTTAGGCTTTTTGCTGAGAAAAAGAGCTGAGCTGTGAACTGCAAACCTGACCAGCTTCGTGAATAGAAGTGTAATAAAACAAGCTATTTCCCTTCTTGACTCAGGATTTGTCGGAGACATGATTACAAAGCTGAACAGTGACACGTGCTTCGAGTAGGTTCGTTACAAGGTCAATTGAATGACGTTTTCAATAATTGAGAGTGTTCCAAGGCAGTCTTTTGTCTTCACCTAGTGCCTCAGAGAAAACTGTGAATTCAGACGATACATGTCAGCAAGCAAGAGCTTGTCACAAGTACAAGTCTGACAAGTTTGGAAACTTTGGACTGTTTTTGCTAAATCTGTTTGAATAACTTACTGCTGAAATAAAAAGTATGTTAGCCCTGTAGGAATTTCTGCATTCAATTAAAAGTGAAAATAAACAACTGCAATCGAACAAGTCACACACAATTTTTAAGTGTCTAAATTGACAGTCAAGTGCTGGTTATAAAAGTAAGTGAAGCCTTGAATGAACTGGTTGAACCTCTTTTGCAAGCAAAACCTCAAACCAGCTCTTCCAGTAGCTCAGAACTGCACGATGTTCAGGAAGGACTTCAGACCAATTGCTCTTTACAGAACTGCTTCATCGGTTCGGTGTGAACAACTCTCTTGAGGTTATTAAAAAAAGAATGCATATTTAGGGAACATATGTTTGTGAAATTGGTGCAGAGGTTTATGATGTACTGAGGGCCATTCTAGATTCAAATCATTGCGTAGTAGATCTACTGTGATGCTTCCTGCCTCCTAAGACACCTCAATAAACTTCAACTTGTAATTTAAGAGGGACATTTTTAGTTTTAAACACTGGTTTACATGCACCAATCTCAAAGGTAGGTAAATATCAATCTTTGGGGTGATTTTATGTAATGGACTGAATGAAGAAATCAAACAAAGCACAAATCTCAGAGTTAAAAAGATTTAAAAGTATATTTTACGAGAGGTACAGAAAACAAAGAGGAATGGAAAGTACGGTGACTAGAGTAGAGTAAAGTTGTATTTTAAATTTGTTGATGATTTAGTATTAAATAAGGGTCAGACAAGAAAAGTGTGTTGCTTCTTTCTACTTTTTGGATGGAAAATTTAAATGTTGATCTACCTTTACTTATGTTACTGAATACTATTTTTAAGTTTTGAGGTTTTTTTGCCATTCATATTGATGATCTATCTATTCAGTGATTCTTTTTTTATTTTATCTTTAGGAAATGTTTGAAATGAACTAATCTAAACCTTAACTTATAGCAGCAAAACCAGAAACAAATCTTGATGCCCCCCTTTTCACATTGGTTTGCCGAGACCTTTTTACGTTATCTGTAGTTGTAGCTGTTCATCCCAACAATGCCACCTTGTCTTCATCATCAAAACCTTTTCTCATCATGTGGTGGAGTGTCAAGATGGTCTTTGTCAAACATCAGGTGCACAGGGATGCTTTTTGGGAGAACAGTGGTTTCCTCTGTGGCGTCCTGTCATTGCCACTGAACCCTTTTGACCTCGTGATTAAAGATGTTAATAAGCTCAAATGATTCCTTCAAGCCTTCAGCTTTATCACTGGGATGTAGGGAGGTAAGCCACTGAACTGAACTGTCTCCATTTATAGACACCTTATCTTTGGACTGATCGGTATCTAAACTAAATACTGTCCCCATTTCCATTTCTAAACGAGAAAAACTAAAGCAATACATTTCATCAAACTAAAACACAATTGAATAAATACTGCAGCACAGATACTATTAGATAAATGAAAATGGAAGGACCTGTTCCATTTTCTCAGTAACATGATTATATTAACAATCTCTATTAACAGATCCTGGGGGTAGGAAGCCCTCTGGTGCGCAGGTTTTGGTTGCCCACTGGTAAACAGTCCTTCAATAGAAGTGGAATAATGAAATGCATTGGCTATCAGCTTGTTAATAAATCTGCGTTTATATGCAGATACTATGCAGATAGAGAGAGAGGCTAAAGTGTACTCTGGACCTAAAATACACAAAACTATTCACCGTTTTGGGTTTTATATGGAGAAATGTTGGACTTGTGTGGACTCAATGGACTATAAACAATCCACGGTTAATGGATAACAAAGTCTTAGCCGTATAATGGCGATTGGCAAGATTCAAAATCGATCATTCAGCAAATTAACTGTTTACACAATAAGTAACAAGTGTTGTTTCATTCATTTTATTCCTCCATCTTTTTTAAGAAAACAAGGAGCTTCCCACAGAAAAGATTAATAGACAATAAGATTAGAAATGTTCATTTTAGTTTGTTTTATTATCTACTCCAGGTCATCACTCAATCTTTTTTTGCATAAAACAGTCCCCATCGTTGATCTCCAGTGTTGGAACGTTCCAGTTTTTCCCTCCACCCGTTCACTATTGCAATATAGTCCTCTTCAGAGAATTCCTGCAGGCAACACAGGCAGGTGTGATAAGCAGCCAGCCAAAGAATTCAGGAAGGAATTTAGGGTTTTCATTGAGATGATGAATAAACAAAAGTTACATAGTACAAGATACAAGTATAACTGTGTGACGTTGACAATATTTCTGTGTGTATGTGTGTGTAAGTGTGCAGTGCACATTTACCTCAATGAATTCATCCTTGATTGCCTCTGCTCTCTGCAGCTCGGTCTTGATCACACGGACGAACTGGTCTGTTCGGTCTTCTGCCCGAACGCTGCAGAAACCAGCTTCTTCAATGATCTACAGGAAGAGACAGTATAAGGTTGGCGGTGAGGAGGGAGAATCACCACCAGCTGATGGATGCAGTTACATAATAGCGAGTTCACATTCACAGTAGGAGCCTTCTGCACAGGAGAAGACATTTTATTGGATTACACAGCATATATGATGAAGAGCAAAACAAACACCCTTCAAAACCCAAAATGACATGGGAAGATTTACTCTTTTTACTTCCGATATATATTGACCAACTGTCAAGAGAAAAAGTCATCTCATTACATTTCGGCAAAGAGAAGTACTTTTCATCCTTCCACTATGTATAAGTATGCACTGTGTTTCTACCTTGCCATACTGTGAGGGTGTATGAAGGACGTAGCCTCTCTGTTGGACGTAGGCCTCGAACACTGGTGTCCAGGGCTTCTCCCCACAGCAGTAGTCACTAATGAGCAACTTACCCCCAGGTTTTAACCATGACTGGAAATAGAATAAAGTTAATTAAATAATGGATAATGTGACAAAAAGGGCTAAAAAATATTATTACAGGAAAACAAAATGTTGCTATACTTTAATTACAAATTAGCACCAATCAAACCGTATTGCTTTTTTATTCAATTGCTCACGTGAAAGCGTTTGAAAAGGGCCAGTTTGTCGTCTATGTGCAGGATTGTGTCTCTGCTGTAGATCACGTCGAAAGAACCTTCTGAGAACATCCTCTTCGTGGCATCGGCCACTTCAAACTGGACCTGATGTAGAGCACATGCCATTACTGATTTTTCAATCTTTAAAATGTGTGACGATTAAACCAATAAGGGAATATTTAGACGTACTGATGGCAGCTTCTCATTGGTCGCCCTCTCCATGGCAATTTCCACCATGTTGTCTGACAGGTCCAGTCCAAGCACTTCAACACCAAATGTCTAGAAAGTGCCATCATGATCGCCATCATTAAAGTGCTTACAGTTAATCTAAACATGACAGCATTCCTCTGTCATCATCACTAGTCTCGCCCCAACTATCCCTGAATAATTGGTTCTACCTTTGCCATGTAGAAGTCTCCTCCTCCGATGCCACAGCCAATATCCAGAACCTTCTGTCCAGGCTTTAGGGTCAGCAGGTCCACAAACTCCTGTCAGCACGAGTTGTACACACATTTACATTTAAACAAACCACACTGTGCATCTGTATAAGCCTCAGGTATCTCTATTTTGTTAACAATGTAATAACAAGAAATGTCAGAACTAAATAATGTACAGTAAAATGCAATAGTATTATCTGATATGCAGGAATTCTAAAAGAGTATTAATTTGTTATGTCATTAGTCATGAAAAAGTACCAGTAATAACGCTAAATGTAACATTTTAGCACAAAAATGTGGAGCTTCTCCAACACAAAAATAATCAACGACCCTGATGAAGCTGCTCTGACTTGGACCAATTCCCCTTCTTTGGATTACGTTTGACAAAAAGAATGCGATTGATTACTTCCAGACGGTTTCTATTGGTTTTGTCCAGACTTGTTTCCTACCTTGGTTGTGCCGTGGCCCCCTGTGCTCACGTAACCAGCTCCAAACATCTTCTCGTAGCGCAGGATACCGCGGCTGGTGTACTGCTGGTTGTCCAGGAACTGCTGGAAGGTGCAGAATCCGTCCTGGGTGATTGAGGAGCGAGAAACCCTCTCCAGAAGCCAGCAGATTTGATTGGGATTGTTCTTCATCTGGAATAGGAGGACATCAAACCTCAGCCACTGCTATGTCCTTCTATTTCATAGTTTCAAACTTATTAGACATTCAGTTAATTACTCTACCTCAACATAGGCTTCGACTTTCTTTTTCATAACAACGTCAAAACCAATCGTTTTGCCGCCCTCAGCCTCCTCTACTTGTACCGATGATACCAGGTGGCTGTACTGTGCCTCAGTGCGGTAGCAGGTGGGGTTGAAGTCCCTCTTGCTGTCACCTTGGTAGAAATGTATTGTTTAAAGCAAATCATTCCCATTATTGCATTTATTGAGAAAGGAGATAAATGGTTTGATTGATTATGTCGTGAAAAAATCTGAATCTGGACTGCTACACTAAATATACTATGAATGTTTGAATACTTATTATGATTAATATTAGTTTGGTACCTGATCGGTAGTTGCAGGACTCTCTGAAGAAAAGAAAGCCACCGGGCCGCAGCCAGCCCAGCATCTTCTTTACTAAGCACTTCAGCTCCTCGTCACTCAGGTACATCAGCAGCCAGTTGGAGAAGATGAAATCAATGCTGAAGAGGACATTGAACACATCAGGAATATTTAATTCTTATGGTTTGTTTTTATTTCGATACATGTATATGTACATTAACTGTTATTTTTGGTGTTTTATTGCATGTAGTGCATCAACAGTTGTGACAATGTTTTTCAAGACTGATCAATGGCCCTTGAACAACCTGGTCTGGTCAGTTCTGCCTAATAAACACAGAGGGAAACCTTTTTTTTTTCGTCAAGTGGAGCTACGCACCTCTCCCAATGATCATCAAGTGGTTTTTGACAATTATCATGAATAGTGAAAAGGTCCAACAGGAGAGAATGTCAAGTATTCAGGTGATTGAGAGCAGCAAATACCCAAATAATGATACTTGATTGGAAAGGATGGGAAAAACCGTTAAGTAGTCATTAAAATCACAAGTATGGACACAAGTAAACTAAAGTTCTTATAAATTTGTATTTTACCTGATTAGAGCAAATTAAGTGATTTCAATACTGAGTTTAGAAAAATCTTGCCATGTCCATTGTCAAATGACCAAACTGGGCTGCTAGTCAACTTATGTCCATTATTAACCCTCCACTTGCATCATAGGACTCTGGTCTCAGTTCATATAGTAAATTTGGCATGAACCAATCAAATATCCACAAGGGTCAGCCTCATGGTGGCGCTACAGGACAACTCAGGGACTCATCTAACCCACCTTTGTCCTCTGGGGGCCATGAATGTCTGCATGAAAAATGTCAATCCCTTAAATAGTAAGTATTTCAGGCAGAACCTAAGTGGTGGACTGATCCTGCAGCCAACAACATCACCATTCATACAGCCACAGTGCTATCATGGCTAAAATATGACATACAATATCAGGTATTCACACATATCTTAACACGCACCTGTTTTGGGGGATATCCAGCTTTGTGACGTCAGCTTGGATGAAGGTGCCGTTTTTATGGTGACCATTGTCCTGTCTGTTCCTCTCCACAAAGCTTTCCATGAAGTCCACAGCCGTCACATGGGCAGCCTTACTCAGCAGGTGGGTGGTGTAGCGGCTGGAAAGGCACTTCAGGATTAAATCTATGCAGCTACATTCATAAAGTACTCTTCAGAAATTAAGCTAATTTTCCCAAAGTCCCAAACCTTCTTACACTTTACACACTTTAATGTTATAGTAGAGCAGTGGTTCCCAAACTTTTTACAGTCTCGTACCCCTTCAGACATTCAATCTCCAGCTACGTACCCCCCCCCCCCCCCCCGACGCACGTATACAGCCTATAACACTTGAAACTTTGAAATTGTCAGGGATTTCAGGACTTATAATAATCGTAGATGACAAAATAATGTCATCTACAAAATTCTTAAGGATCAATTAATCGATTGTCGATTAATTATGCCCATCCCCAGTTTTGACTAACGGTCACTAACCTACCTGTAACTTTTTTTGGCAGTGTAATTATTTTGCTGAATATGGGTATTTTTGGCAATGCGAGTTGGCTATTCAGACTATTTAATATTGCACGATTATTTATAGCTCAGTTTGAAAATGTAATGGGCTTTTTCACTTTGAAAACGCAGATAAAATGTTCTCCCCACGTACCCCCTGAACCACTTCGCGTACCCCTTGGGGTACATGTACCCCAGTTTGGGAACCGAGGTAGTAGAGTGAGAGACATTTAGGCATTACAGATTGAGAAAGTGGCTTCATCTCTTTTTAAGAGGACAGCATCACTGGCTCTTGTTTAACAAGTTTTTTCAAAGAACATTGTCATGTCTTCTGTTGAAATCTAGAGACTCATTCTCTTTTCTTTTGCCAGAGGTGCCTACATTAAACAGATACCTGCTCACACACATCCACTGCACTACGAACGGCTGAATGCTCCCCTATGCTCACCCGATGCCAGCTCCCAGCTCCAGCACCCTGCGTCCGCTCAGGCAGGGCAGCATTGAGAGGATCTCAGGCAGCTCTTGCTCAGTCAGCTCCCGGGCACGAGAGTCTAGCATCATCTCCTCCATTGTGGCATCCTTGGAGTGTTCCTTCCAAAACTCTGTCATGTGGCCACGAACTGTGAAGCACAAAAGGGGTCGGTTCAGTGGTGGTTGACAAAACGTTATCTCATCAATTTGAATATATTTACAAGAACAAAAAGGTGACGACCAGGGGGAGGAAGTTTCTTACTGCCTGTCTGGTCAAACAGAAAATAAACAAGACTATGCTTCCAGACCAGGACGGTATTGAGATGGTAATGACATACAAATACATTTAGGAAAGACACCAGTAAGAGTGCTGTGACTGTGAGCTTCTAATTGTTTAGTAAAGAGCAGATAACCAACACTTCTGAAGTACAAATGTATGTGATACTAAAGTGTAAAATTGGACTATAACTAATCAAAGCTCCCTGTGCATTAAACCAGTTTTAATTCATTTCAGATAACAATGTTGTAAATGCAAACACATAAAGGGGAATAAAAGCAGTATATTCACAAAAGATAACTAGGCAGGCTGGTCTCATCACAATTTCGTAAGAAAAATTACTAAAAGTAATGCACTAGAATTCGTATGAATTCCACTAAATTGTGAGTCAGGAGGCTGGGGACACGTGACCTATGCGCTTCTCTCTCTTCGTGAAAACAAAAAACATGGCGGACATTCGTCTAGCCCTAATATGAAAAATAAATATGAAGTCTGCACCACGGTGATTCAGCAGAGTGACAGCCACAGGAATAAGCTGTTCCTGAACCTGCTGGTCCGGGACCGGAGGACCCTGTAGCGCCTCCCAGCGGGGAGGAGGGCAAACAGTCTGACACTGGGTTGTGAGAAATTGGGTTGTTAATGAACAAAGGTGTCTCTAACTTGGTCTAAAGTAAAACATATGATTGTGTATAAATCAAAAATACATATCTGGCCATTAAATACCAATTAAAACAGATTTGACAGATTTGATCCAGCTTGGACCTCAATGGGGTCTGAGAAAGAAATCCCCAGAGGGCCTTTGTTTGGAGCAAGATGAAATGTAAACTTTGTCTTACAACAAAAGCAAAGACAGCATCGAAAGGTCTCAACCTCGGGAGTAACATTATGTCAGTGGGAAAATTGTGGATGGCTCCTGCTCCTCAGGGATGACCTTTGAACCTTGCACCTGAGTCAGTTTTGATGGCTTACAGGATGTAAACTAAATATGCAACAGATAGAACTTATGTATGAATTGTTTTGGAAATATCTTGAACTCCACTACCATAGCCCAATGCAAAACTATGGGGGGCGCCACTGAGTAGGGCCAAAACCTTGAAAAAATTAGATTTGACCGGTATATTAGTAAGAAAAACTAAATCTGACTAAACAGGTGTTTTCTCACACCAAAAAACCATAAAGAAGCATGCAAGGTTCCCAGTCCCAATCTCACATAATAGTGAAAACATATTAGAACTACAAAAGATGGGAACAACACACGAACAATTACAGGAACGCCATTCAATTTGTAGTTCTTCCTGGTTGAGATTAGGGTTGTGACAATAGGGTTTAGAAAATATATTAGCGGTTTGTTTTTTTAACCATGAATGAAAATATTGAAACTGAAACACACATATAGATATCATCAAAACACATTTTTGTTAAAAAAACATTGGAAAAATATAACGTTTTCCACTAGGAATACAGCAATCTCCGCCATCTTGCCTTATCAGAGCGCTGCAGACTTCTGCACAGGCGCATTCCTTAGGATTCTGTACGAAAAATGTTCGCTAAAATTTCGTATGATTCTTTACGAAAATTTGGACATAACTTTTAATACGTTTCATGAGACCACGTAGGGCTGCTAGATTATGGAAAAAATCCTAAATCACGAATATTTTGGACAATATCGAAATCACGATTATTTAAACGATTATTAATATGTGCCCTTATTCTGAAGCCTATGCTTTATTTTTTTGATCACTTCCGGTTCCGGTAAACACCGATGATGGCTGCGTGTCTTTTTCCTCCGTGAAACCAGGATATCGGTGCCCGGTTATTCAAACCCTGCTTGAGAGTGAGAGGCGAGCCAGTCAGCTGGGCCGCTGAATGCTTTGGGGGAAGGACTGAATTGCGCATTCGCGTCTCTTTAAAAAAAAAAAGCCAAATAATCGTTTCAACTCGATTATAGTAGTTTGGAGATCGTTTGACCCCATAATCGTAATCACGATTAAATTTCGATTAATCGAGCAGCCCTAAGACCACGTTGAACTAGGGCTCAAGGTAACATTAACGGGCCGGAGCACAAACAACTCAGGACCTGTTGCGGTTGGTGGAGAGAGCGATCGGCGACTGGGCACACGGCAGAGAAGTCGATTCTTGTCTGCTAATTGCGCATAACGGTCCACGCTATCTATTGCAGATCACACGGTGAACGTTTTATGTAAAATAAATGATAATTGTAGAACAAAGCTTACTTCCTGTTGCCAGCAGGTGGCGCCATCACTATTATTACATACAGACTAATGGATCTGTTCAAGTAGTGGCTCTGATATGTTTGAATTGGACAATATTACAACAATAAAATGTTCACACTGATCAGTAGGTGGCGCTATGACCCTGAATTAATATTAATTTGACTTGACTGAGCTCTTTTGAGCTGTATATTGTAAAACAGCCAAGAGCAGTTCATCAAAGTATAAAACATATCACTTCCTGTAGCCAGCAGGTGGCGCTGTAATGATGAGTCAATATTGACATATGTATCTGATCAGGGCGGGACTGTGAATGTGTGAATGAGGTTTGAAGCTGATGGAACAATGCACAGAGGAGTTATAATAAATCCCTCTTGTTTGGCGTATCATCTAAATTCTACACCAAGCCACAGTCAAACCGTTTGATGAAATTGTGTATACCGAGGTACTTTCTATCTCCATCTTGTTTAGATGACACTCACCTCAATAGTGTGGACCGTAATGAGCAATGAGCAATGAGCAGGCAAGGATCGACATTGCGTGACGGATGCAGGAAGTGAAGCCTTGCCACAGTACACAAAACGCATGCAACGTGGAGATGTGCGCTTGCTCATTGATCGCTCTCTCCACCGACCGCAACAGGCTTCAAAATGCCTGTGCTCGGGACGGTAGTGCTACAACGTAGCTCTAGTTATGTTCATCTTCAATTCAATATATCCGACATAAAATGTGCATCCAAATAAGAAGCAACAGGTCATGTCATTTGACTTCAATTAAAAAGTGACATTTTACAGAGATACGTGTTAATTCATAACTTTTGAAAAAATTGTTTTTGAGATCATGTCTGGCTCGCAGGTTAACCATTAGTCAAACCCAGTGAAGCAATCTTAAACCAATACTCTGATGTGGCACATCTAAAGCTCCTATCCCAGAAATAATCTGTCGCACTTGCTGTCTATGACAGTGTGGGATGTTTAACATACTTTTGTAAATAGAGCATGTAAAATGAAACTATACTTGGATTGTCAAAAAGAAGATTAATGCATTAAATATGGAGTTAAATCCCTATAACTCTTAATGAAAATAACGTGTGCAGCAGCAGATC
This sequence comes from Pleuronectes platessa, assembly GCF_947347685.1. Lineage (NCBI taxonomy): Eukaryota > Metazoa > Chordata > Actinopteri > Pleuronectiformes > Pleuronectidae > Pleuronectes > Pleuronectes platessa. The sequence goes on from NC_070633.1 coordinate 15,857,521, forward strand.
AAACATTCAGCTTCAGGAAATGATGCAACCCTGATTAACATAAGTGTGACTTAAACTTCCCTGATGTTTCACCAACAGATAAACACGCCACACTGGGTTGACAGCAGCACAACAAACCTAAAACCCTCCAGTCAACAGATAACTGAAATGTTTTATGAGACCTGGATACACACCAGGCTTTTTTAAACAAGTGCAGGTCAACCAGCTGACACATTCCAGCTCGGACTGCACAGCAGGATTAACAACAGAACTGCACAAAACAACGTGGCAGCTCCAACTGAGTCACCCACACTTTGGCGTCATCAGTTGCATCAGCTGCTGTAAACTCACGTTTCAAGGAAATCAATCACAACCATGTTATTACCCTGATCATACCTTTCTCCACGGAGACCTCTGGTTGATCTGAACTCATGTTCGTTCAGTGAGTGTGGAGATGAAGTAGACTTGATGCCAGGCGGGTGACAGTGGGTGACCTGTGCGTGGCCGAGTGCGGGCTTCACGTGGTGCGGGAGCTCTTTAAATATGAGGACGGTGGCGCGTGAGGAGGTGGTCGCCAGGTATGAAACTGTCCACTGGGGAGCGTGCAGAGTGGGAGGGGAGGGGAGGGGGAGCACATGAATAATCATGCCGGGACAAAGGTCTGAACACTGTCGGGGGGACGTCTATGGATGGGTGGCATCCCCAGACAACGTGCGCGCACACACACACACGCGCGCAGGGGCTCAGAGGCGTGCCTAGAAAGCGTGTTAGAGTAAAGTGCTCTCAATTTGAAGGCTGGTGTTTATGCAGTAATGAGAAGTGATGCGTTTCCCATGCAGACAGCCTCTCCCTCCCCGGCTCCCTGTTGATCCCTCTCCCCCCCCCCCCCCCCCCCCCTCCCTCCCTCTCTCTCTCTCTCTCTCTGTCTCGCCTCGGTTGTGCTGACACGTTGGAAAACGCTGGTGCCATTCGCAGATTGCATCATTGCCTCGTAGTGCTGCTGCACATCCCATCTGTTAAGCTGGACCGCGGTGGCTGCTGTGGCCTGCGCGTGTTTTGACTGTTTTTAAATGTTTTAAACAAGACCACACGCACGCGGTGCACTTTTAAGGCACATGGACGCAAAGGACATATGACAGGGATGTTTTCATCAGACCTACAGTTAGACAGGCTAGTTGATACATGCACACGAGGCCACAGATGCAATTAGATCCTGGAATCGAACTGTCTTCCTGAGACAGGTTTTTCAGGGAGGTGCAGCAGTGTTCCATGAGCTCTTATATGATCTGGATGCAAGCGTAAGATGCCTGAGGGGGTTCTGACGCTTTCCGTTGCAGATAATGGTCCAGAAAGTCACTAAATATGGTCATGTAATATCAACATCAGTTCAAAGTACTCTTATAAGGTCCGTTAATGTGAACACAAATTAAACGGGAACATATTCAGGAGAGTGTCGCCAAGTTACTGATGTTAAACCAAAACCGCATCACTTAATGGTAACTCAATTGGTCACTGATTTGTTTACATATTGCAATGATTGAAATCTAGATCATGTTGATGTGAGTTAGTCTCTGAGGTGGTGACGTGTGTTTATACTCAGTCTATTTGACTCAGCTTCCGACAAGTCCGTACAGCAGGGAATCAGAGCCCCATGTCGAGGCGTGTGCTTCGAGCAAGCAAACATGAAGAATTAGGATCAAGTATTATATTATAAATGCGAAATAAATCCTGGAAACACCAGAACAATCTCACCACAAACTTAAAAAAACAACAACACACAAATGGAAACATAACCTCTCTGGCCAAGCTAATAAATACAAGATGTGGTGTTATCATTTTTAAAGTAAATTATATATTTAAAATCACAACCACAACACTTTCACAGAACCAAATCTGCAAACTGCAATAGCATTTAAATATCTGCAAATGAAGTATTTATTTTCAGCAACAACCACAGCAAAGGGACTGGAAACCATTAGATAGATGATACTGACCTGAGTGTTGTCAAATATTCATTTCCTTGCATGTTTATGGAGGAAAGCCACATGTTCTGAAAGTGAGGACAGCATTCGGGGGGAACGTTTGTGTGGGTGTGGATCTTCAGGCACGTCCTGGAACCAGTCATACCAACATTGTACCACACCCACCTTCAAACTCTGACTTCCCTTTCATCTCAGCTACTTACCTGTAAAGTCAAGTCAAGAACACTTCCACTCTTGTCCATGAGATGTCAGTAAAGACCCACAAACCTTCTGATTGAGTCGCAGCAGCTGCACACAGGCTGCGGTTGAGGGTTTCCAGGGTGTTTTGGAAGTTCTTGTACAAAGGAAAATTTGCTTTAAAGTGAATGGTTTAATTAACACACAGCTATTCATTTATTGTGCCATTTTTCTTTTGAGAAAACATATCAACTCTCATTAGAAACCAGGGCAGAACTGACAGCCAAGACAGTGTTTGTACATCTTTGCTAGCAACTCATTAAATCATAATGTTCAGCTTTGCTGGAAAAAATAAATAGATACAAGAATCAGGGCTTACATAATGGTCACAGGCAGCAGTCTCAGTGTCCTCCACCTGGTGATCACGTTGGGCCTGTATACTGGAAAACTGGGGTAAGGTTCACTGGTGACTGAATTTAAATGATTTAAACGGTATTCAAAATTTCATTTCACCATTAAACAGCGTCAGCATCCTGAACTGTGGATAAAAAGCAGGTTACGTGCATGAACTCATGTTGTTGATGCGATAATCTGAAACTAAAACCTGCAGACTCAGCAGAAATTATGATTCATCAGACAAGGCTGCGCTTTCTCAGTCTCCAGTCGTCCAATGTTGTTGAGTCTCCGCATGTGACCCAAACACCGGGAGGGGGACTCCACCGGATTCCAGGTTCATGTCCAGAACAGTAAAGGCCTATAGGACCAGCTGATAAACCGTGTTTAACCCTCAAACTCCCAGGCCTCTGGTTGAGGACCAGACCTTGTGGACGTCTTGCTCGCCCACATAGGGGTGGGAGAGTGACTCTGCAAACACATTTCTATCTATATGTGATACTCTTTGTTGCTATAGGCTTGGATTTCATAAAGATTAGAAATCAAGAGTTTAAATTGCACTCATCGGAATCGTGCAAGCAGGTGACAACAGGTTGTACCACACACACACACACACACACACACACACACACACACACACACACACACACACACACACACACACACACACACACACACACAACCTACCTAAACCGCTTCTGGGGTGTTATTAACCACTCATTGAACCGGAATACATCCTCTACAACTGCAACTACCACAAACACTATGCAAAGTAAACTGTAGAGAATATACCTTTGCCAAGTCAGACACAAAAACCTTGCCATGTTTAAGAAAGTAAAAATGTTCTGGACATTTATGCAGATCCTTTTATAATGGAATGGGTCATTCTTCCTTTGGTCATGTCACACAACTCCACAAAATGTAATAGAAATCAGTTGAACATGTCAAACGTACCAATGGAACCACAAGGTTGCTAGATTGATTCCTGTCTCCTCCAGTCTGCATTTTGAAGTGCCCTTGGGCAAGGTACTGAACAACCTATTGCCCTTGATGTCCTGGTCGATGGTGTGTGTGAATGTGTGCATGAACGCAGCTGTAAAGAGTGGTTGATAAGACAAGAAAAACACAACATATACACAGTTTTATTTTTTGAGTTATCCTGCAGACAGACAGATAAACAAATAGTAATGAAAAGAAACTCCTTGGCAATGATGTTACATGTCCAATATCCTCAAGCCAAAATACCCTTCATCTTAAGTTTGATGTTTTCTATCAAACATCACACTGCAGCTCTCTGCATTCACATCATATTTGAAACATCTTCTTCAGACTTGGCAAAAGCTCTGATGAAATATGCTGCAAAACGGCCGACAAATTAACATCTTATTACACATCCCGAAAGAAAAGAATGAATTTCACGCTTGTTTAAAGGATGAGGTTTAAGACATCTTTCCGTCGGAGCGCCACATGTGCGCTGGCTTTACGTTTCCTGCATGAAGAGAGGTGTAATGATAATAATAGTCCACTGTGATCAACACTTATGAATATTCATGAGGCCTTTCATGTGGAGACGGTCTGTTTTGTTTTTGTGCGCCCTGCTCCAAAATTAGCTACTTCCCCTGGGACAGAAGTGTATCTCTGTGCATTTTACAAACAGCTTTTCCCAACTGAAGGAGACAGGGAGAATCTTTCACTGCTTAAGTGCAGCTATAAGCTTATACACTTGCTGGAGAAAAAAAAATATGTTTGTGTAAATACGATATATGGGATATCTGAAAAAGTACTATTAGATGTGCCTGGTCCCAGAGAGAAAATAAAGTAATTGCACTTCACTTGAACTTAAGTGCAGATGAGTTGCCACTGGAGGGGAAAGAAATATCTCTGCACATGAAAGATTCATCAGAACCTTCTCAAACCACATCACGGTTCTTCCAGGTTTCCCCACGAGAGGAGGTGGAGTGAGACATCCGCACAGAGAGTGATCGTGTGGTATGTAAAATGTATTTACTTATTGATTTTACTGCCAGGGCTGCTTTTTCTGAATTATAGAATACCAGACACAGGAACGCTCCTACAGTAACATTTGGGATCATGTGTGCTGTTCTTTGTTCCTGTGTGCTGTACGTGCATGTGCATGCTGATCTGTCTTCATCCATCATCCCATCCACCTGTCTGTTCTCTCCACGGCTGTTTATATAAATCCCACTCAGGACTATAGGTTACCTGTGATATTGACTGATCTCAGTGTGACTGTTCGTGCCGTCATTCCGTCCTTACACCTGCTGGTCCTCTCACCTGTCAGACAGAGATCAGGACACAAAGAGGTTGTCAGTTTCGGGTTGTGCTTCCAGGAGAAGGCCCTCTCAGTAAAAATCAACAGCTCATGACAGCTCATACAGTTCACTTCAAAATGCTGTCCACGTTTTTCAAAGTAAAAGTGAAGGAATAGTTTTAGGTTCATTTTACTTTCGTCTTACTTTGGACCCATTCTTTATGAAGACTATTTACTTTATTCTGAGCATAGACAGGTGGTCCGGGGACAAGCACTGACAATGCCAAGCATCCATATGTGCCAGCACTAAATTTGCATGGATCTGATATCAAACTTTACCATTGGTGTCAATGCAAGTAATCCAATTTGAGAGAGAAAACAGCAGTCAGCAGTATTTCACACAGGAAAGTCTCACAAGTAAAACAGCGACAGTTTGCTAGACTTTAGTTTCAATGAGAGCAATCATCCTGTCCGTACAGGGTCATTAGGAGCTGTTAAAAATACAACATAATATACAATATAAACATATAACAATTACTTTTTTTTTTATAAATACACTGGTATCAAATCGATACTCTGTATCGGCAAATACCCAAAGTCAAGGTATTGGAATCGGGGTAAATGATATGGAAAGATCTCTTCCTCTGAGTATTTTAGAAAGATATATATGCTACTAATTAAAAAGGTTTTTTATCTTTCTGCACTGTTTGTCTGTGTATTTGTTTATATCTGGTGATGACTTTCTGGCGAGTGCACCTAAAAGGTAGATCTCGTCAGAGCATGATGTCCCGAAGGAGTAACAGTGTGAGTGTGTGTGTGTGTATGTGTGTGTGTGTGTGTGTGTGTGTGCGCGCCCCTGAAATCTCAGCTGAATAGTCTGGCAGGACTTTGTAACATCCCTTGGGAGGCTGCCATGTTTTGTGAGCCTGATTTGATGCACGTGTTGTGGCAAATCCTCACCTGACTAATCCCTCGCTGAGGGACAGTGTGGCACTGGAGCATTGTTGGGGGGAAATGAGCGAGAGTGGAGAGGAACAGTGCAGTCTGGGTATTCATCCTTCAATATCACTGCCAAGGACGCCTTGAAAAAGTAACCATAGAAAAGTCTTGTTAAGTTTGATGGTGAGTATCAGAATATTAAAATGCTATCTCGTAACTTTTAGCATTAATATGATGGAGTGAAAATAAATTATGTTCTGTAACTGAGCATAAAGCACCTGCTTCCTCCTGATGATTAAAGAGGTTGTTCATTATTAATGAAAACATAAAACTGATACTTCCTTCAAATACAAAGTTTCTTAAATTTAAGATTTTCACACACTGGTGAATGGAAACACTAATCTGTTGATATTTCTCTACAAGGCCCATAATGTATAAATCTTACTCCAGCAGGAAACTGCAGGCACGTCAACAATATATATTAAACTATCCATGTATGTAAAAGACTTACGACCGAACAGACCCAAGTCAACTATTCTAGTTTTCGCTTTCAGATGAATAGTATCATTCATTGTTCTGTTTGCAGACCTCACCACCGTCAACCAGATTAAAAAATCTACATAAATGTGCATAAGGCACAATTTTAATGAACGTTGATTGAACTTGAGTATTTCAAATTTATACTAAATGTTATTTATACATAAATTACTTGGATATTATTCTGTCGAATATGAACAATACAAGTTTTAGTCCATAATTTGTAATATATTGATGGTTTAACTTTTAAATGCTTCATTTTAAATACTTTTCATCCATATAATTTAACACCATCTTTACATATTATACACATTTCGGTACAGTGGGTGGCAGTGTGCTCCTTGGTGTTGCATGCAAACTGTCTAGAGAGCAGGGTAACTGCTGCTCCATTACATCTGTCGACTAATTTCAGAGGTAATTTACTGCTCCTGATAAATCAGTTCCCAGCCGTGTGTCCTATGTGACAGAAACCAGTTCCTCACTTCCCCTCCTCGAGTGCCATCGTGCTGCCAACACCACCTGCTCGGTGTCCTCAGAGACCACAAGACCTTCTTTTTTTTTTGTATTTACTCATCTGAGTCGGGGTTCATCTTTGTTCAGACAGGATTTTCACATTTAAATCAAATTCCTGTTATTGAAAACGTTCTTCAGATTATTGACTAGGAGCCAAATTCATTTTGTGCCAGCCAGTTATAATTATCACTGTTAGGGGCGGCGTGAGGTCTGTCACTGATCCCGTAACCCATCAGTGTCTGGGGGGGCTGTATTGACAAGCTGTGTGCCATTCAAATCCATCCCTTTCCATCTCGAGTATCGTTGACAATCTTTTGCCCAGTTGCGTCATGTCTACACCACCCCACTCACATCCATTAAGCCGCCAGCTGAGGAGCAGAACGAGGCTGTGACGGAGCCAGACATGAGGAGAACTATGGGAGAGCACAGCTGTCAGAGACCGAAGGTGCTACCTCAACCCACAGAACCCTACGCCCAATGTAGTCTAGATAGATAAAAGGTTTGAAATATGACACACAATACATATATAGTGAGATTAGTTTGTTGTTCAGCTCTTGTAGTCTTGTCAATGATGGAGAAAAGATTATATGTCATAGGAGTGACTGTTGATCTGTTCTGCAGTCATCCATCTTTACAATCTTTGATTTCTCATAACACACAATACAAGTTCTTATTATTTTCCACAGCTCTCAACCTTGTCCGTCCTTGAGTTCTTTCCTTTCTCTGTTTTTCTCTTTAACAGACGTGAACAAAATATGACATTTTTGTCCTGATGTGCCCAGAGGCAGCAAATGCCAGAAGGAACTATATTTAAGCAAATCTGAAATTTTGAAAAGAATGTGTTATTTAAAAATGTCAGGATGAATTTAGACCACCAGCCACCATACTGTCCAACACCTTCCCGATGGTCCATTTATAGGCTGAACTTACCACCTTTTCAGGGCTCTTCAGTTTATATTGGTAAACAAGGCAGGATGCTTAGCATGAACTCAAAGGTTTAGGGATCAAAAGTTCCCGGAGAAAATATAGGACAACCTTTACTGCCTGCTTTCAGTAAAACATATGAGATTGAGCCCGGAAGGGTTCACAGTGAACACACAGGCCCCACTCCGACAAACCAGAATCGTTCTTCACAGACCTTCATCACCCACCTCTCCAGCACCTCACCCCCCTCAGGCCCCCCCCTTTCTCCTGGACATGCTGTTTTTGTTGTCTGGGATGATGAATGAGAAATTGAAAAAAAAAAAGAAAAAAGAATTGCACCATGCACTTCATAAATGCCAGCTGCAGCCAAACGCTCCCGAACACTAAAATTCTGGATTGGTGTTACAGGCCAGTGCCACCAGGGCAAAAGTAATTACACAATCTGTTTAGGTGTCATCAGCACATCATTTCTGAGGTCGCTCAAACATGAAGGAGACCTTGAGGTGCTTATTTGTGCGTGTGTGTGTGTGTGTCGTGTGTGTGTGTGTGTGTGCGCTCCTCATCAGGAATGGTGAGCTGCTGTCAAGGTGTGGAAATGAAATAAGTAATAAGAGACACTGTCCGACCTGTTATGGATTTCAGATGATTGCAAACAATCAGAGTCAACGCGATCTTTATGAGAGAAAATGAGGGCGGAGAGGATGAGAGTTAACTAACGCTTTAAATGGATATAAAGGAAAATGTCAATCAGAAAACAACTCAGATCTATGAACTTAACTGAATTATGTATTTCGCTACCACTACTACAGTATTTCTGCTTTTTCACTTTGGCCCATCCGCAAAATACTATTTAGGAGTATTCTGTCTGTGTCTGAGTGAGTTTTCTCCAGGTACTGTGACGCTGGATTCAAATGTACGCAACGCTTGGCGCCAGCAGGATCATCAAAACGATAACAATCACAGTTTCACACTCGGGTCAGACAACCAAGCAAGCTAATGTACCATGCTAGCAATCGGCACACTGCTAAAGTTCACTGGACAGAAAATTCCCAACAAGATGAACACACACCAGCTGTTAGCCAGCTGCCTCCGCTTTCACCTCAAGCTTATTTGATGGTCTTGTGCTTCCGGTGCGGCATGAAATGTTGTTCTCTGTTTAACTTCTGTCAAACGGAGCATAACACAACAGAAGCAAAATGTAGTATGGCAGCCCGTGATGTCCCCCCCCCCGTTCAAACTGAGTAAGTGTTTCAGTTGACGTCTTTAACGCATACGCGAGTCCAGCGTCGATGGTTTGTCTCTATATGTTGTCACAGTGATTTGCTGGCGACCTGTCCGGGTGCACCCCCCCTCTTACCCAATGTCAGCAGGAAATGGCTCCAGCTCTCCTGTGACCCTCAAAGGATAAGAGATAAGATGTAGATAATGGATGGATGGATTGTATTTGCCTGACAAATCAAGGTGAATCTGTCTGCATGAGGATGATCAAACTAATCAAACTATTCATAATATGGCTGGTAGCTACCATTTTAGGACCCCTGAGGGTTGAACCTGCAGCACTATGACGTATCTGACATCATTCATGTTGGCAATGATGAATTTCACTCATGTCTGGAAATTGACCTGACCAATGTAGAATGTACAACATAAATTTGACCAAGCACAAGTGCAACTCAAAAAGTCGTCGCACTCGTAAAAAATGTGAAGGACATGATTGATTTCCCTCCTCTGGAGCAGCGGGGAACCACAGGCAATCTCTTATTTTATGTGAAAATCTATTTTTTCGAGTGAGTGCATGAAATCTTTGGTGATTTATTAGAATGCAATTTTTAATCACATTTTCTCCCATCAGGCTTAAGAAGTGCTGGAATTTATGACAATATATAACTGCCATAAAAATCTAAGCAACAAACTGCAGCAGCCGCGTATTCAAGAATAGAAAAGAAAAGAAAACATAAGAAGAAAGGAGAATTAAATAGTCGCCTCCTCACACACACACACAATTTTAATAGCTACGGTAATACTTCTAATAGATATGCAGCAGCAGTGTGGTAGGTATTTGTATTGTTACAGTGCATAAAGGATCATTGGACCAAAGTTTAACTTGGGACTGAGATCTCCCTTATTCTCAGCACAGTAAGCAAAGATAACACAGACCACAAACATCTTGATATCACCAACCACAGACTTCTCAGGGCCGAGCCACTGCTCTACAACGCCTGATTTAACTCGGTTTTGGGTCAACCTGAATATCCATGTAATTTACTATGGCAACAAAAAGAGGGATGCCAGTTATTAGTGCAATAGGAACAGAGATGTGGATAGCCAAAAAAATAATCTATGAGCTCCACTGCTCACTGCCAACCCAAAGTAATCTTGTAACGGCAAACACACTGGTTCAGCAGTTCTGTACTCAGTGATATTTCTTCTTAACCTTTTTATGATTCATTTTGGATTAAAAGGCAAACCCGGGGCATGGAGGTCTGACATTTAAAAGCTGTTGCTGATTTCCAACTGCCTCTCCCGTGCCTCTCCTCCCTAACAGGACAAGGCAGAGCTTTTCGTCATGTTTAAACTGACACCTGCAGACTCAGGCCGGGGATAACGGCTCCGTGAATCAGACAGCCGAGCAGAGTAAAGGCATGGCTCCGAGCATGCATTTCGGCATAAATCAGAAAACCCAGGTAATTATTTTTATTTCTCCATCAGCCCAGGGATCAGCACCCTTGAGGTGTTATTTCTGGCCACCACCCCTCCACCTTGAACATCGCCAACATCCAGCATCTCTCTATCGCTGACAGTTCAAGCATCTAATTCCAACGAAGGGCCCCCAAGGTTGGAGATGACCGTTAACTGTAAATCAGACAAAGGTTGTATGAAAGCAGAGAAAAAATAAGTCGAGAGACAGACAGACAGACATCAAAGATGTTTAATAGGGAAGAGAAAAAATGAGGAAAACAATATCATGTCAAATCAAATCAGAGTAAAAAACCTTCCACTAGGATCAAACTCCTGTTGGCACAGTAAGTCGGCTTAAGCAGGATTTGAGTTGAGTGCTGGGTGATCTGAGCACATCTTAGGAAGTTAGGAGAAGTTGCACAGAGCTCTTTATGTGCATGTGGCTGCTCCTCTAAGTGTCACTGTTTATCTTTGTGTTTGTGTACCTGAAGCATGCACCACAGTGTATGTTTGAGAATGCACAACCTAAATATTGCATTTACTCAAACAAATGTGACAATCTAGCCTAATCAATGCAAAAATAATAAAATTACTATACAAACTAGATTAACAAAAAAAAAATCTATCATAATTCTGGGGACTAAATTTAGACCACGTTCTTCTTCTTCTTCTTCTTCTTCTTCAAAAAAAAAATTATTAAATGTAGATTAAGTTTATTCAAATAAGTATGTTCAAAATGAGTCAACATGATTAAATTGAGTTTTTAAAAAGTACATAAACAACATTAACTGAATATAATAATAGTGTGTAGAGGTTGTTTCACAAGTCTTCATGGCTGCTGCCCAGGTGATGAATTCCCTCTCTGGCTCTAAAAATGTCCTTTTCTATCTAAAGCCCAGCTTGAGGCATATAAAAGCTCTGCGCACGGGGCAACATCGCTACAAGGTTTATCTGAATCAGTTTGGCCTCAGCTAAAATAAACCTTAATTGGACAGCGTCATAAAAAGCACTTATCTTTGCTTTTCCACAAATATCATGCAACATTGCTCTTCTAAGGTCTTTAATGGCAAAGCCATTTCCTCTCTAGTACAAATACATTAAATAAACCTCAATCTGTACCTCAGCAACAATGTATATGTGCACGAAAAAGTAAAACAGACAACCGTTTCTTGTAATTATAGTAACAGCTATGTGTGTTAACCCTAAAGTGAAAAGAGGCATATTTAACATGTACTTTATAAACTGGGTTTAAGGTAAAAAAGTTGTCTGGGCCTGACCTGCTGCTAGACATTGAAATAATGAAGGAAAAATGTAAGTGCTAAATCGGATTTCATGTTGGGAGGACTTCCACCAGTTAGGAGCAACTTAACAGCCTCTAAAAATCGTTACAACTTTTTGCAGACCTCCAGTGATTATACATTTTATCTCAGTGCAGTTATGTAGACTCCCAGCTGTGGGGGTGTGGTGGTGCATTAATCAGCTTCCCTGAAGAGATAAAACAGACTCAAAAGCCAGAGAGGGCAGCAGAACACTTCCACCTGGTGTGACTGTACTTTTCAGGGGGATTTAGTGTCTTTTATTCACCTGCAGAACAAAAATGAGCATGGGGGGTTAAATTTTGTGCACTTAACACTTGATAAACAGGAAGTTTTCACCCCTAAAATAATGTCAGGTGTTTTCTCCAGTGCATCATAGCCATAACATTGTCTGCTCAATTGAAATGAATGGTACAAATTTTGGAGCAACATTGTTCAAACATAATGTAAAAATGTAATTAAATTAAATTAAACCTAAACTAAATAACATTAAATTAAATACATCCTGCGCGGTCCGCTTCTGCGCAGGAATTAAAAACAAAACAAAACAAAATGTATAATAACAAAAAGCTAATTCATTTGCCTGAAAAAGTAAACAATAATAATAATCAGGAATGCTCAACCCTTGAAAGTACCAACTTTAAAATACAGTCTGTCAATGTATGTCAGTGCTCGGGCCCTAAATAGGAGGATGAATACAGAGAATACAAATGTATAAAGAGAAAAAATAGAACAAATTGCTAATTCAGTATGAGAACATGACCTGGGACCTTTTAAATCTCCTGTAAGGGCTGAAAGTGTGCTCTCTTTTCTCCGTAACAGTCGGTCTTCAGCTTGAGAATGACAGCAGTGAGAGGTGGACACAGAAAGAGGTCAGGCATGGGTCAATAGAGAAAAATGTGTTGTTGACTGTGAAATGGAAATTCGGGCTTCCACACAACTCCTTTGGAAACAATCAAATTGATTGTCTGAGCATTTGGTCACAAACACACATTCAGAGCAGGAATAATGGAACTGGACTAATTTAACGGGGGAGCTCGTGAGTCCTCACTGTCAAAACGTACTTTTACTGAATCCTTTTCTTTTGCTATTACTTTTAAATAATATGTTATAGTTGATTTTGTATTTTATAATTTGCTGTTTTTGATTAGTTGATGTTTTGTTGTTTATATGTTTCCTCTTTGTGAAGCACTTTATAATGGTTATTTTGAAAGCTGTGTTTTGTAGTTTGCATGGCTATGACCAGGATACAATCTATAAGATTCCTGTTTTACTGAAACCACATATTGCTATTTACCTCCTTCCCCAACCTTGTTTGTCAAACAGCACATGTATGCACTGCTGAATATTTTAGCCTTTTTTTATGTTTCAAGAACAACATAAGAAACATGTTTAATTTAAATGTTGAAATATGGAGCCAGATCTAAAATGTACATGATACAAGGAAAGGGATTCTTTTTTATTGATGTCTCTGACTCAGTTTTTCCTTGATCTTTGCTTATTCCAGACAGCCACTGACATTTCTAAGCATCGTCTTCTATGTAACCTCATTTTGTGACACACTTTTCTATACAACACTATAATATGTCCTGAGCTGCATTAATCATCAGCGTTGGCTCATCAGCGATGCTGCCTGCATCCCTCTGGCCTGTGGCAGATTCTACGGTCCAGCAGCTGTAGTTGAAAACAGGCTCTTTCCATCTGACTCGTGCTGGTCAGGAGGAAGAGCGAGTAAAGGCCTCAGGCATGGACGCACAACATATTACGTACACACATAAACACAAACTATTACTGGGTTTGTGGAGGGAATAATCTTAATATAACAACAATAATTATAACAAATGACATCAGTTCATACCCAATGTAAATACTAACGTAGCTTTTAATGAGACATGATATTTGCTTGACTGCACGACAAAGTCTAAAATTAAAGAAAATGATCTCTTCGGAATCAGATAAAAGAGACAACGTTTCTTCCACCATTCTTGCACATCCCCACAGATAATTTCAATAAATTATTATTTGAAGCTTTTGGAGCAAAGTGAACAGTAAAGCTCTGGGCTAATGTTGCATGGTGTCTGTTGGCCAGACTCATTTATCACACATATCATTCTTTATTTTGCCTCCAGATGGGTCAAAGCCAGAGTTGGGGGACAAAGTTTGTCCCATATTGGGGAAGTTGGTCACCATCTCTAACATGTGAATATTTTGTGACACACACTTGGAGCAGTGTGGCTTTTTCATTTCACTTCGTGACCAGCAGCCCATTATATGAAATCTACCTTTTCTTGAGGATGTTGCTCATCTTGAACTGCACAACATGTTTTGTGCAGATTGTGTTTGTGTGAGCAACTCACCAGATGAAAGTTATTACATAGTAGAGTTTCATTACAGATGGTGGCATTGTCAAGATATGGTGGTTTGATTTAATGTCATGGGAAGTCTGAAAGCAAAATTAATTTGAACTAAACTTAAAATCCTTTCTCTTAAAATCGAACAAGATGGTATTTATATTAGGTTAATGCCATCACTCACACATACAGTAAATGGCTGTGATCATTTTTCACACTTTTCCTGCAAAGCTGGTTTACTGTTCTCAACATTTTCCTCTGGCAGCAGAAAACAAACTATAGATTCACCAAGTGTGGGTAGTGTGGGGATATCTAGAACACCATTGACCTGAATGATCTGAAGATTTATTTTTACTTTTCATGAAAAGCATGGGGTTTCATATATATTACAAACAATGTAGCAGTCAGCTGAAGTTCTCGGCCGATATTGGCTAATCAGAGACAGTTCAGTATTGCCTGAGGCTATATACTTTGTGATATTATAATAATCTAAACCCTGTGTGCAGCATATATAGTATATACATCACAAATGGTGCTGAAGTCACATGTTTATATATGCCTTGAAAGATAATATACAAGGCGCCATTATTTTCAATGTAGCCTTACGCTGTGTATAAATATACAGTATGAAATATTATTTTGGATTTGTGGAGCCGACACAGCAAATCTCTGGTATTGAGCATCTCTAACACAGACACAGGGTTCAAGGAGACTTATTTATATTGTGAGCACATCCAATCAAGTCATCATGTCAACCTGAAACAGTCTGCAGCTAATCGGCTTCAATCAGCATGAAAGATGGCTTAAAAAAATGTCAAGGGTGCTGACAGAGAAGAGAACAGACATGTTGATATTAATGATGACACAGAAGATCATTTAGATGTTTGGGTGCGTGGATCAGAAATGCGTAGATCAAAGTGTCAACATGACACAAACATGATCAAGCTACGTTTAATTATGACCTCTCCCCGGAAAGTGTTACGTTCAGAGTCAATTACACTCACTATAGTCGTCACAGGTTAAAAAAAAGGAGGCCTTGTTTTTGTCATTCTTGATTACACTGCTTCAACAAACTTCACTTCTTGTCAACAACTTCGAATATTTTCATTTTAAGCTTTTGAACATGGGTTCTGTCACTGTCCATGTGGTAGCGATGCATGGGAAACTTTGTGTATTCACAAATAATGACTGCGCCAATGTTTATATCTCTAACCATCCAGTTTAAAACGCTGTAAATTGCAGTCTCCAACTCCTCAGTGAGAAAGTCCTGAGTGTATTTTTTAACCCATTAACCTGTGAAATTGGCTGTAGGGGATGATGAAGAGCTCCTCTGAGACACACTCCCCGATGGCTTAACCAAAACCTCTTCTCAATGGTCTCATCCAAATAGAAGCACTCAATCTTGAGGACAGCTTGGTTAAAAGTGATGCACTCTCACCGCAAGTGTGGGTCACTCATAAGTGTTATAAATACACTTTTATGGAAGAGAGCTGTCAAAATGACATGGAACTGATACCTGAAGCATTTTATTCTATCAATGCTTCTCATATAAACCAACATGACACACGAATACCAGTGAGCTGTGCAACTTCTCTAGATGAAGAGTAGTCTTTACATCTAGCCAGAGACCATTTGCGGAACTTTCACATCTTACTTGGTTTGGACCTTCTGACTTTAGTCCAAACAACAAGAACAGGTGTGAAAGGTGCCTTGGACCACAATCTGGAACAAGAGAAGAAGAGATGAAGTCAGAGCCTAAATGCCAAAAACTAACATGTGCTGCTGTTGCAATAAGTATGACTTGTCTGACATTGTCTGGTAATAAATTTAACTAAACTCTCTCAGACAGAGAAAAAACCTGTCTATGTATCATTCGATTTCTTGTTAAGGATAACTTGACACATCCCAAGTAAGTGATGACGACAGGATTCTCATACGTCGAACTAAAGTGTTAAGTTTGCTCCCTAAGTTTTGATCTGACACCGAAACATATGGGAATAAATGTGAACAATGTTAGAAAGACATGAACCTTGGTTTGGACCTTGCTGGACTTTCAGGTGTGAAATCGCCCTTCGTCCCTGATTGCTCATCAACTTGTCAGTGACTTTAACAGTATCTCCATGAAACTAACACACCGTCATCTCCATCTGGATGAGATCTCTCTAAAGCACCTGGACGTATCACTCTCTCTCAGCAGGACCATCAAGCCTCCAGGGCCGCTTGATGGATTCCTACCCCACAGATTAATCTAGATATCGACTGTGTGGTGTGAGTATTAGTGCGTGTCTGCAGGAGTGAGACGTTGTCTGATAGAGACAGAGCCAGTGGGCTTGGTGATCTACTGCCTGTTTAGATCCTCATTTCCCAGGGTTCATAGCTCTCTTCCATCAACCTGTAGGCAGGCAGCTAAGCCTTTGCTCTGTGTCTCTCTCTCTCTCCTCTGCCGTGGTCTAATTCATCCTCACTTAGGAAAGGTAAAGGCTGCCTGTCTGCCTCAACAGGTCCAAAGGCAAGTCATTTTTTATCACTTCACTTTGATCTGCGCTCTCTGTTTTTCATAACTTTGATTTACTGAGTGGATTATGTGATGCTGCATTTTTATCCATCACCAACTCTGCAGAAAGGATAAAGGGAGCCTTACTTTCCTCAAGCAAAGGTTAAATAGGCAAAAATGACTTTATGCCTAAGGCATAAATCACGTGCAACCACACACACACACACACACACACACACACACACACACACACACACACACACACACACACACACACACACACACACACACACACACACACACACACACACACACACACAGTCAGTTTGAAAGCAGATCAGCCTCCTATTCAGCCAGATTTAAAGTGTCTCTCCCGAAGCAGATGGCAATAAATGCAGCTTTTGTGGAAATCTCTGCACTCTGCTCAGGTGGGTGCAGCTGGAGCAGGTGTGTGAATGTGAAACGGGTCAGGGCCCTCATGCAAATTTGCAGTTCATTACATCCAGCTGTGCATTTTATAGCTCCGACAGACGTGAACTGCAATGACAACGCGCCGACAGGCCGCTGACAGCTGATGACAAATTTGGATGTAATAAGTGGAGGGGGTAGTATTTCTGTGAAGTGAATAGTAATGGTTCACTTAAATGTTGGTAAGAAAACCAGGACATACTACAATGACTTTCTTTCCACCATGAGGACTTTTGTGTTGAAAAAGCTGGGAGAGTAATAACATATGTGCCGTCGACAGTAGTTGTGTATTGCCGGGCCAATAATTGTTTGCACAATTTATTAGGTTACTGAGGAGTTCAGAGAAAATACTGTTAAGTTTAATGCCCTGGAAATGGGAAACTGGCTCCGTTGGGAGAGGGCAGCAATCTGCATGTGTTTACTGATTCAAGTATTTATAGAGCCATCAAATTCACTGCTTTGAACGAACCCTCGGAAAGTACTTCATTTTGTGCCACCTCTGCCCGACAACCTGCAGCAGCAGCGACAATTTGTTTGGCCCGACAGCCAGATTTTGAACAGTAATCATTAGGGAGTCGGATTGTGGTATTTCCACTGATACAACCGCACGAACAATAACAAGTCAATCTCCGCCTCTTTTCATCGCATCAAACAACTAATTAAAACTATACATCTGAAAAACTAACCCATGAATGAACATCAGCACATGAATAAGCTAAAATGAAAGGACATATTATTTGATGTGTTTATAATGCAGACAGTCACAGAGGGGGCAATTGAGACATTTTTTTTTTTTTAGATTCATGCGTTTCATCTTTATATAGAGTCATTGCTCCCATTCTCACAACTCAGACTCTGAGCCTTCTCTGAAAGAGGCTGGGCTACATGCTGGGCTGCTTGTAGAACAGTGTTTTGCATCAAACGTACTCAAATTTATTGCAAATCCTGCACAGACATGATCTATCAAAGTATAATTTGCTTGTTTCCATACCGCTGCGTCTTAATGCTTGGAAAGCAAAGAATATAGAAGTAAGTATCATTTTTTAAGGAAGGACAATTGTAAGCGCTGACAGATGCAAAATATAAAAAAAAAAATTGATCTGTTGTTTAAGGCTGCATTTTGGGGCTTTAGGGTTTTAGCCTGTTTGCCTACGAATTAACACAATCAATTCCAGGTATGCATCTGGATGGACTGTTCTTTTACTTGAGTCTGCATCTCTTGTCGGTCACTGAGGAGACACTTGTACTCAGACAGGACACCAGGTCTTAAAAAAGTGGATGGTGGGAGACAACTAATAACTTCCTGCCTTTTAGATTCTTGTCTGCATTGGCTCATTAATCATCACTGCTGAGACAGTTGGTGATTGGTCAGGACCCATCGTGTGGAGTCAAAGACCCCAGTGCTCTGTCTGGGATGTGCCAATGCACAATATTCTGAACATAGGACAATGAGGACGTTTCCCTTTTTAGTGTTCTGTAAAAAACTCACAACAGCATTTGTAGCTGAGTCTTTTTTTGAGAGACCAGAGGGGGGAACATTACAATAATCTATTGCCTGCTGGTGATAACAACGTGCATTAGTCTTTTACTGCTCTCTGGAGAGTGAAATTATGTGACCTTGCTGTATTTCAAAGGTGGAACGAGGCCGTTTTTGAGCTGAGATCACACCACGTTTACAAGGCTTATTATTCAAGTACGCTTCTGGCGTCCCGGGTGGACAATGTCATGACCCGTTCAGTTAGTAGCTAATAATAATAAAAACTTGAGTTGATGGAATAGGGTGCGTCAGGAAAGACTCAGTTGCGAAAGGCTCCCCACCATGTAGACTCTTCATTTGGTATAATTAGAAAGTTGTTGAATGCTACATTAGAGACTTTAGTGACAAATGACTTAACGTGCTATGCAGGGAGTCCTAATTATTCTGCAATTAGAAATGTAATTATAGGTTACGTCAATGGCTTTCTTGCTTTAGCTGGCTAACGGTGCGAAGGAGCAGAGCCGGAGAGAGAATCATATTTAAACACCAGCTTATCTGTCACACATGGAAAGGAGCCGACAAGCACAGACACCCAATTTTAAGTTGTGAACAGCGATAAGGCACTGAGGCCTCTACTCCATCGATACAACCCCCCAAAAAAGAATAGATACAAAATAACTTTGATAAAACAAGACCGGTCTACTCAGTAATCAAAGTACTGCAGCCCTAACCTGTCGAGCTGGAGTTAGAGAGGGATGATCTAGAGACCAGAGGCAGTGGTAATGGATGGTAATTGGATTCCCCTCAGCCTTTACAAATTTACAGTGGGCACTACGTGATCAGCATCAGTCTGTTAATCTTGTGTAGTTAAACTGTGTTAGTTGTGTAGTCGAAAGTCGAGACAACAGGTTTGGTGGGATGATGCAGATACTGATGGCTGTTATCAAAAGACTGAAAGGAATGCTCACCTTCATTTATTGGAATTAATGAACCAAAAGTAGATGAACTTTAACAAATATAACGGGTATTTATGGAGACTATTCTGAAATTATTGACTTAAAATAAAGTTTTCGTAACATCGATTTAGACTTTCGTGTACATGAAGTTTACACCTATAAGCGGAATCATCTCGCACCACGTTTACATTTAACTTCCGCAAAAATGACAAACCAGAGAGAATTTGCTTGTCACAGCAAAACTCACCTGTTCAAGGGAGAAGTCACTGCTGCAGGCGACACGTTTAAATTCTCTGTGGGGAGACAATGTGCATGTGATTATTAAGGCTACAATACTGTGAATATCCCAATTAGCAGACCAGGTCAAATCCCTTAAACAAGATGGCAACCTGGGATATTCAGACTTCTTTTCAGGATATTAGAA
Source organism: Pleuronectes platessa (assembly GCF_947347685.1). Classification (NCBI taxonomy): domain Eukaryota; kingdom Metazoa; phylum Chordata; class Actinopteri; order Pleuronectiformes; family Pleuronectidae; genus Pleuronectes; species Pleuronectes platessa. Next base: position 15,877,402 of record NC_070633.1, read on the forward strand.
GAAAATAGAGGTGTTGTCCAAGTCTCTGGGCCAAATAATATGGATTATACATAATGCTTCATATTTTGGTATTTCTGGTCAAAATCATATTTTTTTATATATTGTATCTTGGTCAATAGGAACGTTTAAAGGTTTTAGATTGAGATTGCTCCAATGACATTGAGAGACTCACCACTGCCTCACAGGAAAATGTGTTACAAAACAAGTCAGCACTTTGCTCATCATTTTGGGGTCACTCTGAGTGTGTGAGCCAAGCTCACAGGCACTGTTGGGACCCCTGCACTCGAGGACTCTGTTGTTGTAACGAGGCACTCATGCCAGTGATGACAGATGAGGGAGAAGAGGGTATAGTCCTACTTACCCCTTGAGCTTTGGACGACCTGCCAGCTTCATTCTGCCTTTAACCAATCCAAGGCTCCGCTCCCAGTGGAAGCTTTGAGATGAATTTTAAATTGGGGCCTGAACTACACAGCAGATCGAGTTCAGGCAGGTTGTGAGCGGTCCAAGGCCATATTTGTGTGTGATGCCTCCCAAAATAACATTTGTCTTTGGTCTTTATGCATTCATCAGGTTACGCGTTTAGAGGCTTTAAACATCTAGATTGATCTGAAAGAAACTTATTTGGTTGGTTGCTGTTAAGTTTGATATGAGGACAGATACCACTCACATGTCTGTACACTAACTGTAAAGAAACACATTGAACAAAGCAGTAAATATGCTCCATAAGTTTAGCTAGAATAGCTACATCCTGTTTCACATGTGTTGCCATGCTCATCTCAATCTAGGTGTGATGGCAACAGCCACATTCGGGAAAACAGCCATGCTTAATTAGGCTAACTGGCCTAATTTAGCAAGGCTGTTTTCCATGCTATGCTAAGCTGCCCTTAGAGTCGCTACATGCTATTTCACTTGAGTGTTGCTCCTCACATCTCCGAGTGTGATGGCCTCAAACCACACTCACTCACCTCATTAGCTGTGCGTTAGCCTTAATTCATTTTCTCATCTACTTTACGTCATGGGCTCATTTCATTTGCAGTCAACCACAGTCAAATATTTAACATCAACATTTACATCTGTTTACATCACACAAACCTTTTGTTTCTTTGTTACCTGTGATTTCTTCCTGGTTTCATAGTTTCTCTCTTTCTTCTTCATCTAGTTTCCATACAGTCCTGACTGAGGGCTTAGGAATGAGCTGATTGGACTAAACCATGTGCTGCCATGTTATGGTGGATTTAAGTCCCCCCTTTGTGTTATTTGGAAATTTGGTTTGGCCAAATTAGTTTGTTATTGTGTGAGGTCTATTTGTTCAATAACCACCTTATTTGCGGTTTATCAACAAGCAAAAATATTTAAAAAAAAAAAGAAATACAGGAAATGTGTGTATTTCCAAAAATATTGAACATAGAAATGGATCCCTCCGTCTTCAATCATTTTCAATTAAAAGCTCATTTGCATTTTAAGGAATCTTCTCCATCTTGTTCTATGTTCTAAAATGATGGCGTCTTCTTTAATCACAACTGTAAAAAAAAGAAGAATCTCCACTCAAACACATCTGGGAGCAGACTTTTAATTGGACTTAAATTCACATAAATAACATTGGTTCATATATATTTTGTATATTATACAACTTTATATAATATATATTTCCCCCTATGATTTACATTCCTCTCTGGCTGAAATTATATCTATGGAAACAGGAAGCCTTGCATGAAAGCAAAGCCAGCTCTTCTTGTGCTGTTTATCAAGGTCCAAATGCCAAAAGGAGAGGACTTCTTTTGAGTTGTAAAAATAATTTCCCAAGTTACACAAACAGAAAAGCAAACAGAAGAATCTATTGCATTGTTTCTAGAGTATTACACTTCACTACAAGGAGTGGGTAGCTATTGAAAATCATTCACTGTATATATTTTACTGTATTGAACTGTGACACAAAGAAAGAAAGAGCACTGCAAATGGTCTGATATGCATGGCAATCGACGCTTCATGTAATTTTTTTTCTTTTTGAGGGGTAAAAAGAGAGAACATGTTTGACTCGAGATAAGAAACCTCATCATGAAGGTAGAAGAGTTATGAACCTGCAGCAAGGTCACGTAATCATGCAGTGACCCAGCCAAGCACACTTGCACAGATGACTTGAGCTTGTCAGTCCGGATCACAAATCAACACTTTTTTCCCCACGATTTTTCATTTTTGAAGCTTGTGTCCGACATTATTCCGTTAGATGGGCGGATGTCTGGAAGTCAGGAAACATCCACAGATCTGCCTGAAGGAAAAATAGCCCTTCTGTGATACTGGAGCTGCCACCGCGTTACCTTCAACCAGTGGATTATCTCTGTGGCCAGAAGCACTGAGGCGATCAGAACCTAAACCGATCCCTCATGATGGATGCGTCACGCCGTGGCCCCAAACGAACGCTGGAGGTCGAAAGGTAAACTTGGAGGCCATGACGTATCCGATTTTCACTAGCTCTCCATTGCTCGTCAATAAGTCACCGCAGTCCGGAGCAAATGATCGTGAGTGTGTGTTTGCAGGGTGTGCCTGTTTTTTCCCAAGTCAAACTAACCGTAGCGCGTCTATAAACGTGACAGTCGACATCAAGGACAAACCTGGTGATGTGTACAAATGAGTAAGAATGGCCATGAAGTGTCAAACGAGACGGTGTGTAAATCTTCTTCCTTTTTTTAACCTCCACTGTCACTTTATCACAACGCCTCCCTACACAACTTCCTACATCTGCATCAACTGTGCCACTATGGAGTGTGGATGCGTGAGTTAAAGCTCAGATGGAGTGAATGACCTGTTGTGTTGTTGTATCAGATGAAGACAAGTTTTTTTGCTGAAATTGAAAAGAGCTTCTTGAATCACCTCGTCAAACAGTGCGGGATCCTAAAATGTATCATGCATTTATCACGACAAGGCCAACGTAAACAAAAACATGACGTGTGTTGGTGTTTGTGTGTGTGTGTGCATGTGTGTGTGTTAACAAATCACACAAAACACAATCATGCCATGACATAGTGACAGACAGCAAGTTAAAGTGTTAACCCCCTCCTTCCCTGAAAGAGTCGAAATCAGAGTGAACTTTTTTTTAAATAGAAAAAACAGCTATTATTTGATCTTCTTTTCGTCGTGATAAAAATGGCATGAGCAACATCATAATCATATCCCTGTTCTAAAGAAGATCAGTTTACTATTCGCTATTGAAGAGACGCATGGGGAGGGAAAGTCACTGCTTGTGTTCAAAGCACAGAAAGAACCTTTTCAACTTTACAGCAAAGTGCTGTGAGTGACCAGATTAGGTGTTTCCAGCAAACACAAAAAGTAGTTTAAGCATAGTTTTATTGCAATAACATTTGTATGGTTAATGTCTGGTAACCATCTTTAATTATAATCATAAATTATTTTGTAAATATGACTGAACACAATCAGCAGTAGTGCCTGTCGTCACTTTCTCCCCCCCATCACACCTCCGCTCCACCTATTCAAATACTCACAGAGGGGAGGTAGTGTTAATCAAAAAGTGCATGAATAAGTCGAGATTAATAATAAAAGTAAACCATCTTCATCTTTTTTTTCTCATAAATAACACTTTTTTTTTTACTCTAGTGTTCAATAAACCTCTTATTATACAAGTGGAGTAGTCACATGATGCAAATCTGAATCCCCAATGACCATGTTATTTAATATCTGGGAGCAACATGAACACTTCCTGAAACCTGGAAGCTGCTGGGGTTAAAAACCAGGAGGAAGACCAAGGAACAGAGTTGAGCAACGACCACGTTCAGGGACAGAGGGTGCAACACGTGAACAGTGACTGAGATATGTATTGAGTCCTGTTGACAGGGTGGTTGTGTTTGCGTTGGCCAGATGGAAGCATCTTGCACATTTAGCAGAAGAAATGTTTTGGGACATTTTTCTAACTGTTGCCAGGAAAACAAATAGGCGGCTGCTGCTGAGACATTCTGTGTTGCAGCGTCACGAGAGGAGTAAGGTCATCAGACTGCTGTTAGTTGAGTGAGCTCCTTCACGTTTGCATCTCAACTCAGGAGAAACATTTTGGCTGTAAGTAGTTTGTTCTTTGCATGTTAATGCATGATAAGACAGGGACGTTCAACTAGGGCATGGTAGGGTTAATGAGTGTTCAGGTTAAATAAACATCAAGTGTTGTGGAGGTCCCAGCAGCAGGGTGGACATTAGTTTTTTAACTTTTTTGAGATAACCTTGATATGACAGATATATGGACATTTAAAAAGTTTTTATTCAGGTTATGTTCTGGCTGCCTCCTCCTTCTTTTCAGTTTTAATGATGTATTAAGGTCACTGTTCACATGTTGCACTTCAAACATTCCCTCCTTGGTCTTCTGCCTCGGGTCAAATCAAGAAGACAATAAATCAAAAAGGAAGACCTTCAATGGTCAAGAAAACCAGGAGTCCTGCTCTGTCCACTCAGACCAAAGCTCACATCCTCAGCGACTCCAGCACTTTAGATGAGTTTCACGGCCCCTGACGTCTTCAGTCAAGAGACCTTGTTCCCATTCACTTATGGATTTGCGAAGCATTGGATGGCTACAAACTGACATTTCTCTGCGCATATTTCCATCTCTCTCTGAGTCCATAAAAACTGACCAGTCCACTCGTTATGAAGATCAGAGCAGAACGTAAGTCACCAGGCCCGAGTGGACTCCTTCTCAGTGGCAGGTCTTCATCCCGGTCAAGTACGGCGACTCTTGTCGGCACAGGCCCATCTGCTGCTGCTGCTGTTCTTGTAGATCTGAGGCCAAACCATCAACAAAGTCGGGGACGGGCAGCCCTGAGAGGATCATGACCGACTTGTTCCAGATCATGAAGGTGGGTACGACGGGCAGGAGGAAGGAGATTTCAAAGGTGTGAATGTGCTGGGAGTTCATCGCGTCGTGGAAGGACAGCGAGTTGTTGTCATAGTCTAGCAGGACGCCCAGCCGCCTCAGCTGCAGGCTCGCCTCCACCAGCATCTCCTTGCCATCGTGGCGCACCATAAAGTTGTTATTGCAGCGAGAGAACACCCACGTGGACGAGTTCTTGCCGCTCCACTCGTTCTTTGGGGCTGATTTGTAGGCCACGCCGATGGCATACCTGCGGGGAGGGAATAATTTGGAATGCATTAGTGATCTGAGACTGGTGTCCTCCTTAATAACTTCACTTGCACAGTCAAGCTACCTCATGCTGAGGACACAGGATAGACACGGGCCCTTTGGGTGTTTCCTGCATGAATGAGGTCTACTTCACAGCCAATTAGTGAAATTAATATAACGAGGATAAGAGTATACACTTCATGTGGGGAGTGTGTGTGTGTCTGCTGTGTGTGTCGGGGGGTTTACACAGCAGCCTAGATTTTTACCTCCTTGAAGAAGAAGAATTCAGTTTACAAAACCTCCTTGCAGGCTTATATAATGCAATAGAGTGTGTCTGTTTGTGTGTGTGTGTGTTTGTGTGTGTGTGTGTGTTTCATACCATGTGGAGGCTCCCAGCAGCACCTCCCAGTAGTGGCACCCACTGTCAATGAAGACATTACCCGCTGCTCCATATGAGCCTGTGCCACTGAAGCGCTCGGGGGTGTGACTCTTCTTTAGCGAGCTCTCGTCCTTCTCCATGGTCAGACAGTCGTTGGACAGGCGGAGCTTCTTGTGGGCCGTCTTTGGGTCCAGCTTGAAGGGTTGACCTGCAAAGAGGCAGAATTTTGTGTTTAGAGGAGCTGCTGCTGTGTTCTGGCATCGACTGCTGCAAATGATAATCACCTAATCATCATTATCCCTTACAGCAGTATCACCATCACGGTTTCTCAATATAATAGTTCCTCTTTATCTAAAATCACAGTTTACGAAGAGTGTCTGAAAACGATAAAGACAGTACGTTGAAAGAATATATCGATAATAGCTGTACTATAAATAAAATATCAAATTGAAGCCATTAAATAAAAGCAAAGATAATTTTTTCCCCACAAGAAACTCCTCACTGAACAACAAAAACAGTCCACAAAAAACTAACTTTAATTTTGTGCATTCTTTTGGCCATGGGACACAAAGGGGGGTTATGGGTAATGTAGTCTCAGTAATAACATTGTTTGCATTTGCCATTTGCCATTTGTGGATTACAGCTGGTTATTAATACTTCCAGGGACGTTTCTGGATGATATTGGTCTTTAATGCAGAGTTGTGTGAATATTCTCCTTTGGAAGCCACCCTATTAACAACAGTTTTCACATTACACACAGTCAATATGAATATACTGAGAGCATCTTTAAGAATTCTCCCGTCTGAGATCGTAATTACAAATGATCTCAACCACAGCCTCATTTTTTTAAATTTCGTTTTTTTTCCTTCCAATGAGAAGAAAATTCTTTCTATTTTGGATTCATGAACTCCTAATGCTGTCAGATCAGAGGGTGAACGAGCTGAGAGTGAGAATAAAAATTAGAGCATAATTTGAACTGGGAACAGCAGCAAAGTGTGAGTGGGATGAGGAGTGTGAGCAGAGAACACATACACAAGAGGAGAATGTTTTAAATACAAGGACGAGGGTGTAAACTTCAAAGCCGCTCACAGCCTTTGGTTAAAAAAACATTTCAGAACAGTGGAGGAAGCCACCCGGCATTCTCCTCCGCGCCTCCCATCACACAGAATCGCAAATTAGCTGAAGGAAATGGCCTTCGCCTCATCCCACTGAGTCGGTCTGTTCAGAGGAAATGCTGCTATCGAGTCGCAACAACTCAATTTGCAATGACACCAGTAATTTGGGTGTAATGGGTGGAAAATGGAGAGGGCAAAACTAGGTGAGTGGCAGAGAGAGAGGAGTTAAAAAGTGAGGAGGAGAGGAGAAGTTGAGGGGGATAATTCGAGGCTGAAGATTTGGCAGAAGATCCACCCTCTCTCTCTCTCTCTCTCTCTGTCTCTCTCTCTGTGAATGTGGGTGAATGTGTGTGTGTCCACGTCCCTTCCAGACCTGACATTTAACTCTGACACCTCTCATCTCATCTCTCAGCCTCCATGAGCCTCCCACGGCTTAATGAGCGACACAATGAGGACCGCGACTCCTCCTCCTCCCCTCTCTCTCTCTCTCTCTCTCTCTCCCTCCCTGTCCTTCACTTCATCTCTCTGCCTCTATTCTCTCATCCTCTCTCGCACACTCTCCTCCAGTAATCCGTGTGGTGAGTGTGTGTTACCGCATGTGGATATGAGACGACGAGGCCAATGTGCTGCTGGCAGCCAATTACATTAATGCGCTCTCTTCTTTGAACTGCTTATCGCTGCCAGCACAGCCATTTCCAAACACTGGGGCTCTGTCATGCCTTTCCAGGGGATGACTCCTTAGAGACCGGGGCTGGGCCCGAGGTTGGGGAAAGGGAGACACACGTGACAGTAGAGGACAAGCAGACACACACACACACGCACACACAACATCGACTCTGGCCTACACACCAGCTGACATACAGTAAGTGGCCAAGAGGAAATGTTTCGAATCATCATGAGCAGGATTCCTCTAAATGGAAAGTGTCATGCATAACAAGCTTGGGTTTAAATCATGAATTCTCGGTATGTGAGAATAAAAATGCGTCTACATAAGCGGTAGGATACTGAGATTATACCCAGGCGCTGAACGAGCTGTTGCGTCTGGCTCGGCCCTGTCTAGTTGGCGAACCACGTGTCACCATGCTCCAGATGACACAACCTCTGCCACCAGTCAACAGCTGGACTCCATTGGACAGTTCATATCCCAACTCACAACACATCTGTTTAAATAAGTCCACTAACATCACATCTTATCTAATATGCAATATCTTACACATACACATACAGTTACAGTTGTCACTACATTTGCATCATCGAATGTCAAACAGCACAGCTTGTTTTAGTATTGTGATGTATTTCACTTATTCTAGTAAGGGCTTACTACCTTGCTTTTATTTTAATTGAATTATTGCACTGCTGAGCTGACCTGTCTCTCATCGTCCAACACATTTCATTGCACTGTTGATCCCGTGTTAACGTGCACATGACAAATAAAACTTGAAGCTGATCTGAAACTGAAACATTTGATAAATAACATGGATATGGCAAACTCTTCTGAGCTTTGTATGTTCAAGTGCTTCACTTCAGTAACAGAAATCTAATATTCCGAGTACTTAAATACGTTCAACCTACTCACTAGTAATAAAGCAGCTTCTGCATTATAGAAATTCCATTTTTATTTAAGTAAAGCATCTGAGTGCCTGATCCACCACTGAGGCTCCTTCATGTTGCAGAATTGCCATGAAATGAACAGACCCAGAGTCACAGTGAGCACACTGGTATTTGTGAGCAGCGCTTGGAGAATGTGCCAAATTGGATTTCTTCTGCAGTGCTATGCTGCTGGCCTTAAGGTGTAGGGAACCAGTGTGGAGTAACAGATTAGGAGAACAGACCAGTTCAAAAATAAAAAGTGGATGTTTACAGCACAGAAAGTTCAGATCCTATTTTTTTTACATGCCTGTAGAACACAAGCGCGCACACACACACACACACACACACACACACACACACAGAGAGACACACACACACACACACACACACACACACACACACACACACACACACACACACACACACACACACACACACACACACACACACACACACACACACACACACACACACACACACACACACACACACACTGCTGACAGGTTCTTTATCATATATAATAGACACATCCCACAGACTGGATTCATTAGCAGTGTCTGTGATAAAGTCTGCCTCCACTCTACAGTAACAGAGTAGTAATTAAATATGTGTCCAACTGCTCTGACTGGGTTGAAGCTGCACATTGTTTTGTACTCAAGTGTTTAATGGAAAAGAATCAAACATCAAGGAAACTAGAATTACTGCTCTGAGTTAGTTTGCCTTCACCAACCACTGCACTTTCAGTCCACATACCTTGTTTTCCAGATTCATGTGAGTTCACTATGATCTTTGACGTCTAAAATCCTGTTCATGATGCCAAACACATATTTTCTTAGGCCACCATGCTTTTGACCTATAACCACTCGAATTCACTCCACATTACCTTCAGTGAATTTTAAAGAATTCCCTGTATCAAAAGAAGTGCTTCAAGAGGTCACCGTGACCTTGACCTTTGGCCAATAAATCGAATAAATAAATAAACTGGACGTTTTTAATGAATTTGAAGAAATTCACTCATGGCGTTCTAAAAATATTGTTTTTGCAATGGATGGACAGACAGAAGTCCAAAATACATAATGCCTTAGGCCACTGGTGGTCAGAGGAGAGAAATAAAAGGAGCAACTATTGATGGAACATTTATTAAAAGCTTTTTCATCGCACATCATTCCGTCAGATCCTTATTGAGACACCTGCAGTGGGACAGCAGCTTGGTAATAAACTTTATTTCCATTCAGTCAATTTGACTGGTGCTCCTCCTTTTCCCTGGCTCATGTTTTTGCTGAGAGATGGATGGAGGTGCCGCTGTGAGATTCATTACATAGTGTTCTCAGGGCACAACAGCACATTTCTACAGGCTCCCACATCTCATGTCGAAATTACAAATCATTCAGTGTCATTAACATGCATAGTTGCACTTGGCTTCTAATTGACTGATCCGTATGTAATGTGGTATGTAATCTGACGGGGCTGACTACTTTCATGTGCAGCTAAAACACAGATTTACAGTGTTGAGATTAAAAATGCATCCATCATGAAACCCAGATGGGGATAGCGTATATCACTGGGGAAGTAAGATGTGCAGAGCATGAACTTCTGGTACACAAGTTCACATTTATTGCCTCTTGACTTATTGTTGCCCAATGTTTTTGTCTCTCTTTCTACGAAACTTTTCCAAAAGCTGAAAATGTATTTTGTGTTACAGAAGAGCAAAGACTGCATTCCTGACCAGCGGTAATTGTAAGTTTTTATGGGTTAGCGTTGGAGCTTAGAATCTGTATTTTTCCTACCGTCATATCTGGACCACTGTAAATAGTTTCACATTCACACAGGCTAATTCTCTCTGACATATTCAGCATGAAGCTGCACAGCAGGTGTCCTGCAGAAGAGGAGCTGCAACCCTCGCTGGCTGAGGTGGTCAAAACACACAGCAGAGCACAGTGGGGGCGGGCTGTGGCTCAGGAGGACGAGGCTAAGTGAAAGGTCGGTGGTTTGATCCCTGGCTCGTGTCTTTGTGTAATACACTGATAACTCTATGAATAGTCTTTCGTAGAGGAAATGCTGTTTATAAACACTGTAAGTGTGTGATTGGGTGGATGTAACCTATGTGTAAACTGCTTTGAGTGGCCAATAAAACTGGAAATAATAAATACAGTCCATTAACAGTCCACTCAAGTAATGAAAGGATCCGATGCTGATCAGTTTTTTTAGTCGATACTGAGCCATTAAAATATTCCTGGATCAGGCCTCTCAAGCTTTACTGTTAAATTCCACATAAAATGTTGTGTGTTAATGTTGTGAAACTTTCTTTCTTATATCCCTGTAACACAGTAAGGCAAAACAATACAACTAATATAAAGCTGTCTGGGGTCTTAGATTGCTCATGTCTATGTTGACAGTCAGAATAAAGAAAATATATTTTTAGCCCACTCAGGTCACCTTGAAGATCAATGCCATTATCTGTATGACTGAGGTCACTGATATAGACGTCATCCTCTTCTACCAGGACTGACAACCAGTGAATCCCTGAGAAATATGAAATGTTGATTGGTCGTTTCTATTTTTAACCAGCACAGCTTTACTAGCCTGTATGTCACTGGTTTAACAGACCAGAAAACTCAGAGCGCGATCGCATGCATTGTAAATGGTCTAACTTAATTGGACTCGGGCCCCCTCCTGCGTTCCAAATCTCCACTAACTGGAGCTCTTTGAATTTTAATAGAGTACCCCTCCTCTATGAGATAGCAAGATATTCTGAAACAAAGCGCTTAGACCATGTCAGGAATGCAATACTGGATATGCAGTAAATCCTTTCTGCTTTAAAACTGCTGGTATACTATACTTTTCTTATTGCCATCGAATCCTGTGAAAAGGCCGAGACCAAAAATGGTCTCTAATCCGTCTCACAATACTTTCTTCCTTAAGTGTGTAGAAACAAAAAAGTTTGTTCCAAAAGAAAATACAAAGCTTTAAAAACTGTTGACACGTTGTTTAAAATAGAAAAAGAAGGGTTCTGTTGTTTTCACAGCACGGCACTGTGTCTGTCAGAAAACGAGCAATAAGCCAATGCATTTGTCGCGAACTACTTTCAGCTGCATATTAATACACATCTAGTGATTACTTACAGCACCAGGCCGGTGTAGTTGGTACCCTCTAAATAAAGTAATGGTCATTATAATGAAAGAATGTGTCATCTAATTCAACAGTTTAGCTCGTTTCGGTTTTGATTTGTAGATAATAAAATTAATCTAAATATCTTTCACCCGTCTAATCCTTTAAGCTGAGCTATGAAGATGTTGATATCCATTCACTGTTATTGCTACTGGTTGCTTGATATAGTTGGATAACGATTCCTAACTGATTAAGATTATATAATGTGCTTTTAGTCTACATATCAGATCCAGTTTCTCTTTGCTTTTTCTCTGTTTTGATTTATAACATTATTATCGTTATTACTGTATTATTATGATTATTATTTCATTTGAGAATCACACACTAGAGGAATGGAAGGGGAAATGTCAGAAAAGAGCAAGGGTGCAGACTTGGTAAAGATCCTCCACCAGAATGGAGTGGTTCAACCGCCACTCAATGCCTCCTCGTCTCTGCTTTTCTATCCTCCTTATCACCTCTCTCTTTCTCTACTCCCAGTACTCCTTTTCCTCTCTCATCTCCTCCTCCCTCGTGTCCTCCCCACCTCCCGCTGTTCACTTTAGGGGCTGCACGGTAGCTTGAGGCCTGTCATCAGAGATGTATGCTGAGCAAATATTGTTGCAGGTCCTTCAGCAGGAAGTAAAGAGGTGTGCATATCCCTGGGGCACCTTGACATGTGTTATTTTCACCCTGGATTTTAACTGCTTACTCGATGTAAGGACTGGGATCGGAGAAACACACACACACACACACACACACACACACACACACACACACTACACACAGACTACACACACTCTCTGGGGGCAGCTGCCGCCTCCCTGCTTTGTACAAGCAATATGGACACCCAGAGTAGTTTACCAACAGAATGACGAACATCACAAAGTCCACAGTCCAGTGTTTGACTGTCAGCTCGATAGCGGCTGAGAGGAAGGCCAGTGTGCATTCAGATTAGCTTTTGTTTTGACACAAACAATTTGCTCACTCAAAATAGAGTCTGTATTCACACTCACAAAATAGAGCCGCTGTGTGAGGACGTATCTGAGACTGGAGCTTTGTACTACAAGAACCACAAAAGTGGAGGTTGATGTTTGGAGGCTTTACAGTGTGGAAGAGGTGAAAATGTTAAAATAGGAGGCTTGAATCTGGAGCTTTTGGAAGTAAACTATCAATCCACAAAAGCTACATTTCACTTTTTCAGGGTGTGAGGAGAATGTGGGGAACTTTAAGGATTTAACCAGAGATGGATATTTTTGCAAATGTAAGGTTACATTTTTTGAAAATCATCACACTTCCACCCCATTTAAAATCTGGATCTCCATCAAGATTCATGATTTATTCTCTGATAAATCAAGAAAATGTTAAAAACCACAATGTTAAGGGATTTTTTTGTTTGTGGGAATCAGTTTTTTTCTGCACCTCAATCCAATCAGGAACTCTGAGCGGTCTGACCCGGCAGAATAACACTGTTAAACTTCTGCACTGATCTGTGAACATCAAGCTGCCGATACTTTTTCTAATTTGAGCCTTTTACTTTGTCCTGAATTCAGGAACTGCTTTCCTCTTCCACTGCTACTTGGTTTCTTGTTGGTATGAATTCACTACTGAGACAGCCAGCCAATTAAAATGCATAAACAGGCCACAGTCTAATAAAAGCTGTCGAGATTCATGTGCTTTCTTGTTCTGTCGGCCGCCACTCTTATAAGTTGTGACCAAACTCATGCAACCTTAATTCAATTTCACGCTTGTGAATGCATAAAAACATGGTAAAATATAATGATTACTATGTTGTCAGCCCGAAGAGGCGGCTCTATCTTTTAAATGTTCAAATGACTAGAGCCACGCTCAGGCTTTGAATAAATTAGATAAGCTTCATTATTTTTGTTTTCCCTTTAAATTTGCTTATAGGAATTTATCTATGATCATTTAAAAATAATAAAAAAGGGCTGGAAATGTGAGACAAATGTGTAAATCCTGCAAACTGTGGCCCTGAAGAATCTTACATTGAACAAATTAGAATTACTCCCCTGAGGTTGTCTGCTTCCATCAACCAGTGCAGTCTAAGCCCTACCAGGTATTCCTCACATGTTGCATTCACAGTAATATGAGGTCGACGTAACCTGTGACCTTTGGCCACTGATATCTTATCAGTTGATCTTTGAGTCCACACGACTAGATATCATGTTCAAAATGCCAAAATATGTTTTCTGAGGCCACAGTGAACTTTACATTTGACCCCCTTCCCATCTAATCAGTTCACCCGTTAGTCCAAATAGAAATGTGTGCCATATTAGGAAGGATCCTTTTGAGGCGTTCTTAAAGGGACAGTTTACAGAAACATTTTCTATCCACTCAACAAAGTTGCAGCCAAATCCAATACAATTGAAGTAACTGGTGACAGCTTCTTTGAACTAAAAAAACAACAGCCATGCTGCTCCTGTTGAGTCATCCAAGTGTCCGTAAGCCGCAACATTCAAATTTGTCTTCTGATATCTGATATCCTCCTCTGAAGCCACGTTCATTTTTGCAGTGCGTGGTAGCATAGCCAGTTCCGGCAGTTACTTCAATTGTATTGAATTTGTCTGCAACACTGTTTACCCCTGAAACTCGAGAAGAGTTTGCTGGACTCAAAGACTTCATCCACCCCTCCATCGGCATAGTGCTGAGTAGATGTTGAGTGCATTTTCATTTTTCGTTGAACCACCCCTTTACCAAAACACTTTCACAAGGCAACGAGGGTTTTGTGAGGCCACAGTGACAGTGACCTTTAACCTTTAACCACCAAATTCTAGTCAGTTCATCTCTGAGTCCAACTGAAAGTTGTTACAAAATTCAAAAAGCAATTCCCTGAAGGAGTTCTTAAGATATCGTGACAGATGGACGGACGTACTTGAACTTCATCGACTTTTTACTGTACTGACCTGAATGTTATTTGGGCCATCTGTGTACATCGCTAAGGCCTGGACCGGATTAATGTGTAAAATGCAATGGATTGAGGGCACTCGTGTCTGCAGACACTCCTACCTGCAAAGAGCTATTTGGTGTCTTTCATTCGCTCAACACTTTCCCCTCTCTCACGTTCAATCTGTCACTTTCCATCCACTTTCATTCCCTTGCTCTCCCCGTCTCCTTGTAGGTTTCCTCTTTCACTTTAGACCAAAGTCGTGTAGGAACCCGGCCACAGTTCATTCTAACGTAAATGCACAAGTGTGGTCATAGCAACAAAAGGTCAGAAAAACATACGCATGCACGCACACACACCCATCATCATACTTAATTCATACGCGTTTCAGGAAGCTGTGAGTTACTTTACATGTTAGCTGTGAGCATCTACCAGCACGGTGATACCTCCATATACTACAGCATTAACACCACTGTTCACTCTGAGCCACTCTGGGTTCAGTGAGTGACCTAAAAAGCCTGTGAAAGGTGGAAGACTTCACAACATGTTTTTAAATATTGGCTCAATCAAGCCAACGGAAAATGCACAAGATGGTGCTGTGGTGGATGTGTGAAGTGCTCCAGCAATTAAACATTACAGTCCTACGACCCTGTCAGGCCCAGGGTGCACTTTCTATACAGATATAAATACAGATGAAAAATACAATTAATACTGCAGAACCAAGAATATTGTCCTTTTTCTTCTTTATTGTCCAACTCTACGCTACCACTTGCATTACCTTCAATGCAACTCAACATCCGAGAGTGGAGTTGTTGATTCACGCGTGTTATGCTGAAAGTGGTGAATGTAACCTCGAGCTGTGATGAGGCGCAGGCTGCAGAGGTCTTGTAAGCCCACTTCTCTCTAACTCTGTATTTCATACTCAGCCCCAGCCAATGCTGACTCAAGTGGCACAGCCTTAGGCAATTGATCATATTTTGTGCATCCGCCCACTGAAGCCACAAAAGGCTTTTTAGTTGACCTGTAAAGAGGCTTCTATGTGGAAATTAGGGGAGGTCATGATAAAGCTTATTGTACAGTCATTACAAATCTTCATTTGTCATGATGACTGAAATAGACTGTATTTTGCTTGGATAGAGTTTCATACCAATGTTTTAGGTCTTTGGGGTGATTCACTTGGTTACTACCTTTAGGTCATGTTCATACCCAATAAAATAAGTCTTAACCCCTAACCCTAACCCTGCTATTAGAAAACATGTTAAAAGAGAAATATTATGCTCATATTCTGGTTCATAATGTTAATTTGGGTTACTTCCTGTAAATATGGACATTCTCGTATGTTCAGAAAACAGATCACTTTCCTAAAGATGTCCATTGCTGCAGCTCCTCTTTCAGCCTGTGTCTGAAACACATGGATTTAGCTCCTGTCTCTTTAAGGTGCGTGCAAGACTAGCCACAAAGCGAGTATTATGCAAATACGGGGCATCGTGATGTCAGATGACAGGAAGTAGTATTGGTCGGACTACTGACGTTTGAGTATCCCTAAGTGTTTTCTGAGGGGGACTTTGGGAACACATTAGAGAAATACATCTCCTTTAACGTATGAAGAATACAAATAGCTTCAGACACAAGCTATTTATAATGTCGTCATCACAAAGCCTTGTTCCTGCTTCCCCAAGCTCTTGCTCTCTGTAAGACAAGCACAAACGTGTACACAAAGTGTCATCTTGGGTAGATCTGTCTGGGATTACAATGAGCATGACCAGCCTGTCCCCACCATGAGGCCCAATGTTTGTGACATCTTGAGATGAAAAGCTTTACCTCCAGGATGAACTGACAGATGGCAGAAAAGAGTGAAGGGAGGGCATATGCCATAGCTGGGGGTAACAGAGGACAACGTGCCAAGAGAAGGGTTAAAGAGGGACAGAGAGGAGGAGTGTGGAGACTTTGAGGTCACAACATGATTCTGTGCAAGAGAACAGACTTTAACGATGCCTTCAGAAGTACAGGAGCAATTTACAGCAATTTACTAACCTGAGTTTGCTTCAGCGGAACCACACTTTCACGGTTTACCCCTGTCAAATGTGTTTTATATATACAGGGCTTTATTTTGGGAGTTTCTCTTTTGAACAGACACAGTTGTGATGTCTTGACTCTGTAGTATTTGTGTAAGTTGCCACTGTGTTCTTTGCTTTGCGAGCCTCTGCATGAAATATGATGAGCTTAGGCTAAAAGCCCCCAGAGCCTCTCATCTTAAAAGATGCGACAGCTAAACCCTCCAATCAAGCCACAGACAAAAAAAGAGAGACTTCAAGTGACTTCAAGAACTCGGGGTTCTCAGCTTGATGCTCGAGCTCGCCCGGCAGCAGCAGAATCTACGGAGAACCACAATAAGCCTGTCAAAGAGTGGTGTTTGTGATCATTTTTTGTTGTGACCCATTTTAATCCAAAAGAGTGGAGGAACTTGAATCTGAATACTAATTCCTCAGCGAGAAAGAGGGAGGAGAGAGTGGGAGAGTAGAGATGGGAAGAGGGACAAAGACGTGTGACAGAGTCGTGCATGAACTCACATGGTGCAGGTGCCATAATGAAAGCTAAAAAAACCTCAATCATGGGAGTGTTTTTGTTTTGTTGACGGCTTGTCTCAATCACCGCAGCAGCAGGGAAATGTTAGTTGCCAATCAGAGGCTGAAAATCTCAACCAAACTTGGCTGTGGGTGGACAAGCTTCTCCCCCTGACAACAGGGAGAAGAGTAGGAGGACTGACAGCGGGTCGGAGTGGGACGGTCCAAAGTAAACAACATTATACATCTTTATACAAGACTAAAATTCACTTCCAATCAGTAAAGAATTTATCTTTGTTAGTAAGTGCTGGCCATGCAACTTCAAAGTATGGATGGTAACAAATGAGGGACAGATATGTATTGATACTAAAGAGAGAACATTCATTCTAAGTTTTTAAAGGATTGGACCAAGTTTTCTTGTCTGGTATTTGTTGATGTAGACTTTATCGACCCCTACTGGCTCAGCACGCTGGTTTGAGCACTTGCAGTTGTTTGTGTGTTTTCGTCTGGAGTGAGATTATTTGTAAAACAAAGGTCATGTGGAAGGAGACTTTTGGAAAACTGAGTGGAAAATTTCATTAGCTTCATCTTTCAACTACATCTCACACTGTAAAACCTGGTAAAATTTAAGTTTTGGTCTGATTTGGTGAATTTTTTAATGTAAATTATAAATTTTAGATGCCTGGAGTTCCGTAGAGTTGACAATTGGGAAGACAACCTATTAAAATTTCCCCTAATTTTCTTGAATACATTTTCATCCTTTATCCACTCTTTTCTTTCTCTATTTGCTTTTGCACATAAATGTATTTATTTTATGTAAGTCTGATAAAGAAAACATGCTTTCCCTTCCAAGAAAATGCTTTATTTGAACTCCTTTTTAGGAAATGTGGCAAAACTGGCTGAATAATAATGTTTAACTGCTTTATATCAACACATGCCCCTACTACTTACTACTTGTAATGCCAAATTGTGAAAGAGTCAGAAAAAGCGAGAGCAACCTGACAGAAGTGAGACTGATGATGAAAACACCTACAATAACTCATCATTTGTCCGTATCAAGGGAGGATATAATAAATGGAACTGCTTCTGGCTGCCATTAAATTGAACCCAGTGGGACAGCAGAGAGTCCTGTGTGTCTGTGAACTGTTGGCTGCAGATGCCCTGCACTTCACCTCTAAATGCTCCTCGGCTACATGTCGTGCCCACATCACACTGAGCCACTAATCCACTCTGATGCCATAGAAAAGGAGTTAAAGAACTGACATGCTCCATGTCCCACAGGCTGTGTGTGTGTCAAAGATTTTGATTGTGGATGTGTGTGTGTGTGTGTGTTTGAAGCACCAGATGGCAGCTCCACATGCAGGACAGGTATACAGGTGAAGAAAGGGCAGAGCACTCATTACAGCCCCCCCCCCCATTCACTAACTAAATCTATCTTCTATATATGTATTTCTATGTAATAATTCCTGAAATCTCTGTGTGTCTCTTTGTTTGTGGCTCGCATAGCTCAAGAACCATTCATCTCATTAACAATTGGCATTTATTGTGCCCATGAAAGTGCATTGTCAAATTCAGGGTGATTTGTACATGCAGGCTTCTCTTTCACAGTATTAGAAAGAAAACCGCAACCAGCATCACCGCAGGCCAAACAAACAGCCTCTTCCAAACAGGCAGGTTTAGAACAGACACTGGACGAGTTCAGATAAATAGAAACATGATAATATGAGCAAAATGGGGACAAAATGCAAAGTACGCCTTTGTGTCGTCTCAGCGGGGAGACCAACTTTCTGCTTTTGAATGAGCTGAGAAGAGATCATTCTCACCACATCAACTCCCTTTCACCAGAAAGTTCCCAGACTCTAATCAAATGACTTCCCATAAAGTCTTGAGCACATCAGCAGCTATAACTATTGAATATAGCCGCTTTAAGCGACACAGATTAAAGATAATATAGTTTATAGGCAGCTGAGAAGTGGCAAAAGTTTCTCTCATACTTAAAAAGCCACAAAAACCCCAACTTAAATAGACTTATTTTCATTTTCATTTCTAATGAGTCCAGATTGTATTGTTAGATTAGTTGTATAGTACCGTCTCACTTTTTGTAAGCTTACAGTTGTGCTTCTTTTTTTCTATGCTTGGATTTTTAAGTCTTGAAGCTGCTGATTATTTTAGTTTGGATGAGGACACGTGTAATTCCACAGAGATACATTTAAGTATGTGATAAAGTGGCCTCATACTGGGACCCCCTGGTGTGTGTGGGCCTCAGTTCCCTTGTCTCACATCTGCTTAGAAGTGTATTTCTTTTCATTCAGTTCAGATTCACTGGAGCTCTCCCCCTCTCACAGTCCGTTTAGTATTTGTGCGCAGTGACTGAGAGGGAGAGCGATCATCCTTTTTACTTGTGCAGTTTTCCACAAACCTATTCGAGCCAGCAGAGTGTATCCAGATTACTGTTAATCCTAACTGCCACAGCCAGGCTCCTGACAGCCGCTACGAGGTGCTGACATATCAACTCCGCTTTAGCCTCGCTGCAGCAATTTAAGGCTGATTTAAAATTCTATTGAGCTTCCTTCAGGCACATCCTAAATTAGGCAGAGGAGGGTGATCCGACTTTATATATGTGACTTTCAACTCTTCTAAAAGGCACATTCAAAATCATTACTTGAACTAGGATCTCTTTGTAATGTTACACAACTGTTCCTTGGTGCAGTTCTTTTTTTTAACCAGTGCTGAGGAGGCTATGTTCTCAGGCCTGTCTGTTGCTGTATTCTGCTTTTGGTGTTGATCCACATTTGTTACCCCAAGATTTTACTTGAATTCTTCGAGAACATTCAATGGATCTTTGTGAAAAAAACTAAATCGGGGCGCATTTTGAGAAATTTTATCAATAAGTAGAATTTGGTGCAGCTTGATTGAATTCAATGTGCCTGTTGGGCCTTGGTGGTGTGTTTTCTTTGTTTGCATGTGTATTGGGTTTACTGTAACCCATAAATCCCGACCTGCATAAAGGCATTTACACAGTTTCTCAGTTTATCTGCTGACATTTTGCTCCCTGTCACTTTGTCGTGTGTCTTCGTTGAGACAGGGAGGCACAAAAAATATAAATAGAGTTCAAAGCCATGAGGAAAAGATTCTGCAGCAAAAAAAACAACTTTAGGGGGAAAAAAGGGAAGGAGAGAAGCAGAGACTGAGAAGGTAGCGGATGTGTCAATTAAACATAATCTCCTCCGAGTGCAGGAAAAAAACTGCGTTCACCTAGTTAGAGAGAAAAACTACAGCGTGTGCCATGAACGAGGAAAGTCAGAGTACTGAAGATGTCAAAGACACAGTTTCCTCTGTGTTTAGAAACTCACTGCCGAACAAGGAACACTGTAAGTGAGCTGAGTAACAGTCGAGGTGCACAGTCAAGCAAAACACATGCAGAGGAGAAGCAAAGGAGATGTCATGCAGCCTATTAACATTCTCCCCTTGCTGTTCTTGTGCTACATGGTGCTTTATGTGGTACCATTAAGTCTGAAAGGGAAGCTTTAGCCGAACTCAACACAAGCCGAAATGTGGAGAGGAAAATAAAGAAAAGAATAAGCTCTCTACTGTTTACTGAATACCTAACTTCACCCTCTGGGGTCCAAGGGCATTTTACCAGTTAAAACATTAGCATTAAAATGCATTTCACTGACAGGACAATCTAAGCCTTGTCAATGCAGAGGCTCAAATTTGATCCGGAGCATTTTATAAAGAGTAAATCTGGTGCTATAGCTGAAAGTCTTCAGGCCTCTTATGAAAATATAAATGTAGTCATGTCGATGAATTTTTATGAGTTTACCAAAGTCCTAGATTCACAACAGTATTCATATATGTATATATGTATATGAAGAATAGCAGAAAAATGTATACACTATATTTACAATTAAAATAGATGTTTCTACGTAGCATGAGCTGAACTAATCCCACGAAACGACATGCCTAGTTTGAAATTGAGAACTACTCTGACAAGCCTACAGGGTAAAACTGAATTATTGATAGGTGATATTTTTTAATACGCGTGCAGCATGATACCTTAAACAAACTGAGCTGAACAATATGCTTCCAGCAGTTGGGACCAGATTCAGCCTCAGTCCAAATTTAAATAAGGCAGAGGTGACACTCCCAGTTTTGTCTCCTGAGCTGTAGAAGAGCAAACTTTGAGCAATACAACTTTCCTCTGGGAGTAAATTAAACTATAGATGTAGCTCAACTGAAATCAGTCATTACAGTGTCTCATGCTGTGACCACAGTCGTGCACAACAATTGCCTGTGAACTCTGTCTTTGACAAGAAAGTTGATCCACATTCTTTATTCTAGATGATGCAATTGATTCAATGCATCAGTCACACGATGATGACATCCCTCCTTTAGGGAACATGATGAAATAAAAATGGGTCAGAGAGAGTTGCTCTTAAAGAAAAACATGGCCATAGATACATTTAGACTAAAATCATTCAGCGAAACTCTAATAGAAAATGTAATTCAATGTGTTCTTAAGGAGGTTATGGTATTTCACTGTTATTGACAGTACAGTTCAAGTGTGGAATGGGGAGGGAGAATTGGGAAGACACGCAGCAACCGGGTCGGAACAGAACTGCACCCGCTGCAGGAGAAACAGAGTTGAAAACAATCCCATTTAAGAAACTACATTAAATGTAATTGCACTACAGGTATAACTTAAGGTTCTTGCTTTCATATATTCTTGGCTGCAGTCCGTAGAGAAGACGTAACAATCTGACTCGGAACCAGTAGAAATGCATTTATGTTATTTTACTAATCAAAATGTAATTTAATCCCCCATAGAAAAGCACTGAACAGAGAAAGCCATCATGTTCACAGATTGTGACAGATTTTGAAATGTAGGAAATAAGAAAAAGACTTGTTATTAAGCAGAGAAGAGCAGGGAGAGGTGTCTTCACTTACTGTTGGTTTTGAGGCGTGCCGGCTCACTGTTGCGACTTCCTGCCTGGTTGATGGCCTTCACAAAGAAGATATACCGGGTGCCGCTCTGCAGGCCGTGCACCGTGTAGTGGTTCTGCTTGATGTTCGGTACAATCATCCAGCTGTCGGCCGAGTTGTACAAACCTGGCAGACACACACAAACACACACACACATGAATAACCACGTTCCGTTGATCCTCTCGAGATAAGCAGAGCTCCAGTGTTTCCTGAGGAGATTTCTTTCAGCTTTGTTTAACACAGTGAAAACAATTCTCACAAGCCCGAGCAGTGTCTTATTTCTATGTGTTCCTACCCACACGTCCCATTACCTCTTCATCAGGTTTATCATGGCATGCTCTCCCTATTGTGTGTTAACTAAGCTGAGCCCATTAACCATTAAGAACGAGGCACTTTTACTAAGTGCTTTTCTTTCTTGAGTGCCTGAGGGTGAAGAGTATGATAGCATTTAACATTCATGTGTATGGAAACTTGGGCAATACCTGACGTCCCCCAGCTAGTGAGCGCTTTGATTCAAAGCCCCTTGCGGTGGAGGGTTAGTGAGGGTTGGGTTGGCTCTGCAGTCACCTGCCTCTAAACACTGTCTTTTCAGTCTCTCAGCTGCAGCAGGTTGTGAAGGATGAGAAGGAAATCTCAGCTCAGGGCTGAAGAGAGGATTGTCAACAGTGAGGTGCTCCTTTAGCCTCAAGTCTTTATTGTTATTGTGAAATAACATGGAAACATTTATACGGTTTCACCTTAACTGACCCAAAACTACTATTCGATTTTCTTCTTTTTGTAATATGAAATGTAGTTCCCCTGATTTTAAAGCTGAAATAAACAACTTAAATAAAAGATGAGAAGTTTGTGTTAAGGTTGAGTTGTTTTGTGAAGAACTTATTTTAGATATAGCAATTGAAAATCAGTAAGCTATTCGGTTTGGTATCCTTTTGCTTGTTTTGGGATGGCTTTTATATTAATATGGCCAAACAGAAATGGATATTTAACCATCTAACAGTTGAAAATATACTTAACTTAAATATAGAAATATAAATAAGTGCGACAGTGTTCACAAATTTGCATATAAAAAAAAACGATATAAACCCTAATGACAGTTTCAGTGCTTAATACAAAATGCTTGAGTGTCAGGGCCATGGACACCCACATCCTTCTGCTTTCAAATATATCCATGTGTTGCCGGCTGCCTCATTTTTTTCAAGTTTGTTGTCTTCTTCACTTTATACTGAATCGTTTTCCCACATTATCTGTGCATCACAATGTCAGAATCCTTTCCTGTGAAGTACAGCCACACTAAATGACCATGTAGCTTCAGGTCGACTTGAGTTGGTGTTTTGCAGAGATCTATACAGGAGACTTGAACTGGTAAATATTTCTTAGCTTGTTATATCGTGACCTTTGGCAACAACAGGATGTGCCAGCAGGAAAAAATGTTTTATGTACAAACATTTGCGAGGCGGTGCTAAAAGGAGCCACTGTCCACCAGGCTTAAATACATTTTCTTTCACCCACCTGAACAAGTTCCCAGTGCAATCCAGTGAACCCTTGCCAAGGCATCTTGTTAAGCAGCGCTACAGCCGAGGATAATGTTCGTAGAGTTTAGAACAGAATAACAATTCCTTCTTATAGTCTCATCTCGCCCTCCCCAGTGCAGAACTGCAGGGAAATACAAATCTTGAAAGAGACAGAGCTCTCAGGGCC
This sequence comes from Pleuronectes platessa, assembly GCF_947347685.1. Classification (NCBI taxonomy): domain Eukaryota; kingdom Metazoa; phylum Chordata; class Actinopteri; order Pleuronectiformes; family Pleuronectidae; genus Pleuronectes; species Pleuronectes platessa. The sequence continues at coordinate 15,900,893 of NC_070633.1, forward strand.
ATGCCTGATGTCATGTCCCTTCTGGTGAGGATGCGCCGTGAATTATTGAGCAAGATGGTAACAGCATGCATAAGTAAAAGCCGAGAGTCTGCTTGTAAATATAAATACTTCACGGGACGCAAATAAGGCCTTTAAAAGTGAGGCGGCTTTAAGAATGAATGAGGGGAAGGGACTCTTATAGTGAGAGTGAAGGCTGCGTCTTCACATATCTGTCGAGCTTTCCACGAGCTCCACGCAGACAAAGAAAAGTGAGGAAGACTTATTTATTCCTTTAAGATGACAGAGAAAGAAAAAGGGAGGGAGTTTAAAAGGACTTTCTTTAAAACACATTTAAAAACGATGGCCAGCAGATTTACCTGAATGTTCAAGCTGTTATATGTGATAAAGTGATATGGTTGCTCTACTGGAACGGCTGTCCCACGTTGTTAAGGAATTTATGCCTCCCACCTGTCGTTTTAGGCGTATCCAGTTAAAATCAGGGAGGTTACGATGTTCTGTGGGCTTTAAAAAAAGACGATACAACAAAAGACGAGGCAGGAGGACTTTGCGCTGTTCCACTTTAAAGCCTTTTGATCTCCATAGCACCTCTGCGTTTCTGCTGAACTGAATTAGGTCAGCACACAGCAGCGCTCCATCACTACTTCTGCAACTGAGAAGGGGATTTCTGACGCCAGCAGTGCTGCTTTACAGACCGCTGTGACTTCAAAGTGTGCTGGAGGAGCGCCACTGGAAAAAATGTGCGAAACAAGAGGACATACGTCAGCTGATGTCTTGTATCCAGACATCAAGTGCGTGTTTGTGCGTTTACAGTGTGTGTGTGTGTGTTTGTGCATCAAATAAGAAGGGAGTAGAAAAAACACAATGTATCTTGTGATTGGATGAGGGTTTCTCTTTGATGATGCAATATGGAGTTAATGATGACAGTGTGCGTTTGTGTGCATGCGGGTCTAAATGAGTATGTTTTGCACGTGTGTGCATGTACTCCTCTTTTCATTTCTTAAGGAGGAACATTATGTTTCTGCAACGAGTTCAAACTTTCAGTACTCAGTACTCGATCAAACATCGCTTCAAAGTTTGATCCTGCTGATAATGTGACAGACGCCCTGTTGAGATACAGAGTGAATGAGGTTTAACCGAACACTGGGCCTTCCTCTTACCCACTGTGATACCTGTGATAATCATGTTATTACTACGCCAAATGCTACTTCTTATGAATACACATAACAGAGGGATAAGAGCTGCAGTCAGTAGGCACGTATTTCTAGTTACCTCCAAGAAAAAAGGACAAAAAGATTGATTTCATCCGTGATTCAGCCATTAGGTGTTGGACGAGATCAGAGCAGGTGCATGGAGTTCTTCATAGATACAATACAACTGGTTCAGCTGAGCAATGCAGACATATAGTATGATGGGAAGTGGTTTTCAACGACAAAGTGTCGAATCTGCTCTCAAACATGGAAGGACCTGCGGTGATCTAATGAAGATGTTTGGCTTCTCATCCTCACAGTTGGCTCTCTGTGGTTGGAGTTATCCATGTACAGGCTAAAGGCCACCAGGAGAGCCATGAAGGAACATGGCCTTAGAAGCATCACAAGTGCTCTCTAGTCCCTTTAGTCAGGTGGACCTGACAATTTTAAGCATTAATAATCATAATGGAGTTCAGCATTTTGGATAGAAGTTATTTTCATTTCTTACCATGGTTCAGATGAGAGGATGATACTATTCTCATGTATGTGTGCTGAATATAAAGCTATGTTGCCAAAGGACGGTTAGCTTAGCTTAGCTTAATGTCCGGAAACAGAGGCTGTCGTACATAAGAACAGAATACACACCTATCCGCCCTGGTAAAAAACTCCATATATAAAACATATATTATATCTTGTTTGGGCAAATAAGTGCATTTAAAAAATATCTAATTACTGATGCAATCATATGATGAACATCAAGTGGACAAGCATTGCTAAAAAGTCAAACTTGCTCTTGGTCAAATCTGAGTCAGCAAAAAGGTGGCACGTCATTTACGACCATCATTACCGCTTAGCTTTGCGTTATTGATGAACACATTAGGATGTAGCATTTAATTATCAGGTCTATTAACAAAGAGTGACTACATCAGCATTACCGCTGACATAAAGGCACAATTTTAAGAGCGTGTAAATCAAAACTGAAGGCCGAAGTATAAAACACCTACTGGTTCCTCTCTAAATGAATTAATCAACAATTACACTCAGGTACTCTGTTTTAATTTCCCTCTTGTTCTCTCTGTGGAGGGATCGAGATCTTCCAATACAAGACAACACTCTACAATGTGTGTGTGATGCAGAGGATAGAAGGTTGACGAGAAATAACATGTGACTACAAATTGTAAAATAAGTGGCAGACGGGTCACAACCAAAGACCCCTGCAGCTTGCAGAGGGCCACAGGTAACAGCTTCACAATAACAGTGCAGACATCTTTACTTTATGTTGTATTTGGCTTTTCTGACACTGCTCACATTTCTCTGTGGTAATCGGTTTACTTGCTGGCTCTATTTTCTGCCGCTGTGCTTGGATGCTCCTGCAGGGGTAGGGTTCACCAGACCCCGCAACCCCCCATTCCCCTCCTCATGGGAGGGCCGAGGCCGAGGACGAGAGAGGCAGACGGAGCCCGGGATTGCGCTCAAGTGGGAGCGTTTAGCCACTTGGAAAGTTTTTCGAGAAATGCAATGGTAAAAACTCAAGTGGTGCTGCATGCTAAATGGGTTCTCTCTTTGTCAGTTTCCCCTGTGAGTCTCCGAGGACTCTGTGGCAGCACGCGGCTGAATATCTGAGTCGCTCGGTCTCACAGCTGAAATGTATCCTGATGTTTCAAATGGCTGGGGCACTTGAGTTGCATGGTAAGATGGGGAAATGTCAGGCTATGCAGAGAGGAAGAGTGGAGATGAGGAAAAGGATCAAAGGGGGGGAGCGGAGGTGTGTGTGTGTGTGTGTGTGTGTGTGTGTGTCCGATTCTGTACATTAATCCTGTCCTCCTTTTGTCAGTTAGTGGTAATTTTCCCCTTCCCTGTGTAACTATTATCCACTCAGATTTTCACCTACCCTCCTCCAATGTGCATCCATTGACATCCAGCTCTAATCGGTAAATGTTAATGTGTAAATCCTGTTCAGGAATACTGCAACATTGAATAAGGATAAAATTAACAAGGTTTAAAGTGAGAAAGTCCATCGACCTGTTCTGATAAATGTTATCTGATCATTTATCAACCACAGTACAGATCTCCTTTTCTGTATTATCATATCTGTGTGTGTGTGTGTGTGTGTGTGTGTGTGTGTGTGACTCACTGATGAAATTAGTCTGTCCGGTGTAGATGGTGTACTGCAGCTCGTAGGAGGTGACACTGAACTCGTCCTCTGACGTCCAGTGAACAGTGATGGTGTCATGGGAGGCGGTGCACAGCTCGTCTCTTATGGACGGCGGGGTTGGAGCTGAACATGGAGGAAACAACACGGGTCATAGTGAGAACATAGGCTGTATATTGTCATAGTTAAAACGTTTGATTGAATATAGAAGCAATAAAAGTTATGTTCCAACTTTTCAAAGTTTTCTCAATGTTGCCAGCAGCGTCTTACAGACTGAACTCGTACCTGTCAGATAATCCAGTCCTTCTAAAATCTTCTTCTCTCTGGAAAAATCCAGGGCAAAGTTGTCAAAGGCCTCGTTCAGGTTGACGTCAGGGATGAGCACCTGGGAGGAAGCCGTCGCCATGGCAACCCTTTGGCAGCAGTGGGAAGGATAAGGGAGAAAAGAGTCACAAGAAGAGGTGAGGGAGAAAAGGAGAGGCAGGAGGTGGCATGAGGAGAGAAGGGGGAAATGGGGAGGAAAGAGGGGACAAGAGAGGAGAGAGAATTAAATCAGAATTAGTGACACTCAGAAAGACAACTGTAAAGATTATAAAGTAGTGTCACAGTATCAAACAGAAGTGTCTGCATCCTGTCCCATTTTCCCACCTGGTTGTGTGTCTGTACACACATTGACACACTGACACAGTCTTTTACAGCTTTGTGGAAACTTGTGCCGACTAGTGCTTTGAGCATCAGTGTGTGTGTGTGAAGCACAGTGGCTGCAGGGTTACTGAGCAGTGCCCATACACAGAGCGATGCTGGTCCTCAAGACTTTCAATCCTCATTAAGGAGAAACCTGCGAGGGAATGAACACGCCCAGGAAGGTGCTAGGCAAAAACAAAAGCTAACTCCTGGCCAAAGTGAAGCTGGTACACCAGATACGTATTCTGCAGACAGAAGTTGAAACCTGCAGGAGCTGAGGAAGGGATGAGGGAAACTGCAGTGCTGCAGAGCTGGCCTCTTAAATGATGGATGATTTTCAACAGAGGCCTGACACTGAGGATTAATACAATGTTGATTTCACTAGTCACCCTATTCTAAGATTGAATTTCCTAGAAAAAAAAAGGTTATTACAATAACCTCATTGTTGGCATTTGATTAAAAAAGCAACAACAAATCAGTGTAGTCAAATATATGAAAGAAAAGCTTTATTTTGTGTCAGGAAACGAGATTACACGACTGATTACAGAGGAGGAAAAGAGTGAAAAACTAGCTCTCCTTCTAACTGCACTTGAAATAAATGAAATCAGATTCATTCAATGGAATCAGGAGGTAGGCAGGCAGGTTCACAGTGCATAGCAGACTTTTAATAAAAAGACGGAGGAATGCAATAATGAAGAAAGCCCCAGAGCACAGGAAAGAGGAAGGAGCTCTTGTCTGTGAGAGCATTTGTTTATGTTTTGGTTCTTCTTTTGTGGGCAAAGATTTCATCTTATTTTTGTGAACAGATCAACAATCTGTGCAAATATGTAATTTATAAATATTAAAAAAGGCCTTCCTGAAAAACGACAAAATAGACTGAAACGACGTGTAAATATAAAAGGGCTCTGCAAATAAACATGCTACAAAAATATATCTGTGATTAAGTTGGCTGTTGGTGTTGATAGATTGTAATACAATATAATAAAAGATTGAAATTTTATTGTTAATAAGCTAAAACCAAACATTTGTTGCTGTAGTGACAATAAACACTCATGTTAATGCTGGGGTATCAGACGCAGTTCATTTCATAACCTCATTACTTATTCTATCTCAACTGTGTGTGTGTGTGTGTGTGTGCACAACATCACTCACCTTTCGGCTACATTTCTGGCGGTCTGGAGGAAGCGGGCGTGGTCGTTCTCCTTCAGGCTCTGCTCGGCTTGTGTGATGAGGGCACTGGAACGCTCCAGACACTGGCGACAGTTCGCGATCTGTTGGGCCAACTTACGCAGTTTCATCACCTGAGAGACAGACAAGTACAGTGCATGTTGAGACAATACTGATTTACGTCCAATCGCTCAATCTGAGGCCTTAGAAGGGAATGCGTTCACACGCCACCATGAATGAGAACTCAGACAAAAAGCAGCTCTTTGGTGCTATTGATCTTTTATGTTCATCTCCTGTGGCTGAAAATAACTTTCTATTGGCTCAGGGCGACTCCCATTCATTGCACTTCCCACAATGCAAGGGTGTGCCTCAGAGATTCTTAACCCCCAAACAGAAAATAGACTGCTTTCAGTTATTCATCATTTTGACAGTTTCTAATGCACAAATATGTGCAACACGTCCAGGAAATAAAGAGTTGCTGCCAAATCACTACGCAGAGTCAGCAACTTTCCCGCCCTTACACCAAGATGATTCCAAGGTGAAACCAACAAGTTGTGATGTTGCAAACTATCAATAGCTGCAGTTTAATCAGTGTCAGCGAACGACAGCATTAAAGCACCCTGTAGCACAACAGTAAGCAGATAACAATATTACCACCGATGGAGGGAAAATAGAATAATATGTTCTTTTATATTCCACTGAGCTAAAAATGTAACACGTCACGCCATGAAGGCTCATTCCTGCTCAACTTTAGGGAGATCCACGGAAATGGACGGGGCCTTTGGTTAGTATTTGTGCACGTCTTTAAACAAAACTAAAGAAATGGAGCCGTCTCACAGTCGCCATGTTTGCTGTCAGAAGCTCCCTCCTCTGCACCGCCCTCTAGTGGATGCATTGCATAACCGTTATGCTAACGTAATGGACGCATGGAAGTATGTGACGGTTAAATCGTCTGATTGTTTTCATACAAGCAGCATAAATTGGCCTTAATGTGTTTTCTCACAAATGCAAAAGCTATTTGTGTCTGATGGCTGTGAGACACTCATTAATAACCCTCTAGATTTCCTGTAGCAGCACACATACACCCCCCCAACACACACACAAAACACTGTGACATGCAGACACAGACAGGAAGAGACGTAGACAGGAAGAAACAAAGAATTCAGCAGAGAGGACAGAGTGCTGGTTATGGGGTCAGAGTTGAAGCAGCCACATTTGTTCACTGACCTCATGACCGTGTTGCACAATAGAGGAGAAGAGGTGAATTACATAATTGTTATCTGATACAACAGCAGCAGGAACGAGCTGTACGGAGAGTTATTCATGTTCTAAACTCGTATGCTTCTGTGACTCTCTACGTGGGTTAAAAATGCTGATATAAGGTTTGCATATAAACACTTGAACTCCATGAACCTGGTGTGCAGAGTTTCAAATGTATCAGCACAGATAACTGCAGGAATAAAATACCCTGAAGTCAAAGCAAGGAGAAGAGGATGTCCTTATTAACCTGATTCATCTTCATTGCAAACAAGCATGCTGTGCACATCAAGAGGCAGGTCAGTCAGCCAGGTCAGCGATCCGACTCTTTACACACAAACACACACAGGGTTTTGTAATTCACTCTATTTTGTCAACTGTAATATCATTTCCAACAGAGCAGAAGGAAGCCACGCTAGGCCAATTTGACATTGAAGTAATCCATTTATCTTCATTACCGCTCATATCCTGATCCCCAGATGAACTTTTGTGAAATGAAACTCTCCACAGGAAGTAAAGCAGGCTGTCTACGAGCCCCGACTCGCAACAAAAGGCATAATATCATAAATACCAGCTTGTTTTATTGAGTGCATCGCTTCAATGGTGATAAAATTAAACCTTATTGAACTTTTCAAACAGTAAAGTTGGTTCATCGTCTGAGAACAGCAAACTTCCCGAGCGCTCAGATCTCTAACCCCCAAATAAAACTTAAAAAGACCCAGAATGATGCCGACAATTACCAGTGCCCTTAAAGGATGAGTCATTTATGTTTTCAGCGATTGTACTTTTGCTTGCGGCGCTTGAATTATGCACAAAAAGAAGAAAAAAAATCCATCGCAAGAGGCTTGACATCAAAAAGCTCTAAAAGAATCATAACAGCATCTAATGTGCACTCTCTGCTGCTCCTGCTCAGAAGCCTCCAGTAGACACTGGCGACTTAATGGTGTTTTCAACTGATGTCTTAGCTGCTCTTAATCTGAGTCTTTTGTTGTCCCTTTGAATGATGAGCACCTTGCTGACCGCACAGAGGAGAAGCCAGACAGGTTTAATGGATGGGTCATTATTTGGCAACGTATCCAGCAAACAACAATTTGATAGATTATTACACCCCCCCCCCCTCTCAGAATAATGAACAAGGTCTGTGTGTGTCTCGGGTTGTTGTCTCTGCATCTTTTAAAGCTTAAAGATTTAATCCAACTTTAATATCGAAGTGCCGGACCATCAGTATTACGGTCTGTTTTTCTGTTTTCTATCAGGTAATGAAATTTGGCTGAAGCCTGTTTTCTTATACGCTGCATTACTTTTAACTTTGTCAAGTAAAACTGCAAACTTAACCCCAAGAGTTACTAAATGATAACATAAAGGAATTATAATATATTACTTGTAGGCTTGCAGTACACTTTGAGAACAAAGAGTTTCTGCAAGCATGTCAGTTTTTTGCAAATTACAGATGGAAACCTGAAAATAAATGATAGTTCACAGAGTCCCTCGATGTCTTTAGTGCAGAAATGAACCCTGGGAGAGAATCTATCAGCGATGCAAAAGTTACAGCCGTCACAGATGAGAGCGAGCGAGGAATCAACTTGATACATCAGTCTGCTGCTAATGGCTACGCTCAGTGAGAAAGTGACCTGCCTGCAGACATCTGGCTGGAGAGGAAGTCGCCAAGTTAAGTTGCTTCGTCAAATGGCTCACGGAGGATGAGAAGATTGCAGTTCAATTCCATCCACTGTTATAGAAATGATAGTTCCTATGGCACAAAGTGCAACCATTCACAAAAATGTGAAGGATTACTTTAAGATGTAGCTCATAGCCTACTTAATCCTGGGGCACATTTGTTTCTATTTTACACTTCTGTGTCACTGCATAAAATGTGAAGAAAGAAAATGACAGTTGGTGAAATTATATTCAAATACAAGGATTTGGCTGCTACCAGTCCCACTAGAAAGAAAGTGAAACAGGCCAATTTTTCTAAATTATTTTTCCTGATCTTAAATAACTCATCATTGTCATAGTTAGCTAAATGTACAATAGAAATCACCCGCTCATTCACTCCTCCCTACTCACTAGACAGGGACCTCTATATAGAGGACTATATAGTGAGCGCATCAGCAAAAAGAAAAAAACTGCTTTAAAAAACGAATAGACATTTTCTCTGTGCCGGTAATTACGTCATTGTTGCAGGATTATCAAATACAACAGAAATGTCCGCTAGTGGAAAAATGTCATAATTGCAGTTTGCTGCCGTTTGTGCTGTGATGTGTTGCTACGCCATCGTCGTACAGTAAAACAGACTATTTTGAAATCAGTCTGTGAAATAGTCGACAAATTTTAAACCTGCCGTGCGTCTTTATCCTCAACACAATTTAGACATTTTTGATAAGAATAAGGAGGAGTAGGGTCACCAGACAGAGAAGGCTGAGGTGCTCTGTCTCCTCTCGTCTCCCAACCATTTTTCTTACTGTCAACACCCGGGTGCACGCAATGCATGATGGTACATATTGCCTGGTTAGTGACAATCGGTTGTGCACTTCCTTTCACGATGCACTGTGAGATGTAATGAATCCACTGTATAGTGTATACAAAATGTCACTTAACATTCGGGCAGCCCTACAAATTAGCTTATTCCCTAAATTGTGGACTATATAGTGATAAGTGGGTGATTTCGGACACAGTTTAAGTCTGATTTATTTGCTTACACACAGTCTAATGATTTGTATCTCCAGCCGTTTGCCCTGGCCTCCACCTCTAAACGATTTTCCTACGTAGTTTCAAACTAATTTTGGCTACAGGATTTGGAAACAGCTGTCATTAAGCACACAGCCACAAGGGGTCCTTCCTCATCAGGTAAATGTAATTAAAGGTTGTTTGCCAAATGCCTAATTTGCATTTTTCACCTCTACCAGCAAAATGAAAGTAAGAAAAAAAAAAAAGATTGTCAGAGACAGCTCGGTTTGAAAACATCTTAAAACCTGAAAAGGGGGATTTTAGTTGTTAATCCTCAAGGTTCTGAAGGAGCAGTTGAAATAATTTTGAAGATGAGAATGAGAGAACAGAGAGAGGGAAAGAGGACAAGCAGTCAGATGATTTAAAAAAAATACAAAAATGAACACCTGCACACAGCAGGCCTTGGGAATACTGTGTGTTTTGTTTGGGCAGGGAGAGATTAGGCATGACTGCTGGGTCTCCTTAGGGAGAGACTAAGCTTGTTAAGAGGAGGTGAGACAGAGAACAGGAGCCACTTGCACTGGTCTGCTCTCCATGATCACGTCGGCATAATCCTGTTTTTCTGTTGCAGAGTCACTTCTGAATGCTCTCCATGCCGACACTGTCCCCGGCAGCAAAAACAACATCATTAGTAGTTTGCTTAAATAATCAAAATGACCTGTCCTGTCCTCTTGTCTCCTCTCTCCTCTCCTCTCATTTAATCTCCTTCTCCTCTACCTCTCCTCTCCCGTCCTCTCCTCGCCTTCACATTCAGCAGGGAGATTACTTGAATAACTCAAAGTGCATTTGATTCATCTTCCTTGACCCTTAAACAGCCTTCATCCTGCTCTTAAATATGAACACATCATCTGCACACTGACATCAATCAAACCCTCCTCTGGTGTTTTATGTGTTTTTGCAAACTCTCACCTCTATCTCCTGCATTCTCACTCTCCTCGACAGCCTTTTACAACCCCAGACTCTCAGGAGAACAAGCCTTGCTCTTTTTCTGCAGTCACAGCGGACACACAGTGACACACTTCCTCCCTCCGTCTCTCACACTCACACACACATCAACACACACATACTCAAGCCCTTGCGCTCCGTGTTTTGAAATGTTTCATCTCTCCACAAAGCTCTTCTGCTGCCTCAGAGCATCTTCCACAATTGCTTAAAACCTCACCTCTGGGACGGTGAGATTCGGAGTTTGCCAGTCCTGAAACCACGGGCACTCAAGGGGGAATAAACCAGCCATTTTCGCATCGGAGGAAACGTGCACATGCACACACACACACACACACACACACACACACACACACACACACACACACACACACACACACACACACACACACACACACACACACACACACACACACACACACACACACACACACACACAAAGACACACATATAACAGTGAGTAGTTGAAACTCTTTGAAACAGCAGCACAATGTTCAGAGCAGTTGCTGCTGCTGCCTCACATTCTTTCCCCACACTTTTAGGTTGGTTGGCTGCATGTGGCAGACGCTGCTCTCTCTCTCTCTCTCTCTCACTTGTCCCAGGGCGTCCATGTTGGGTGCGTCTGGGTAAACAACCCAAAAAACACTGAGTCGCCTGAACAAATATGTTCTTTCCACAGCTATGAAAACCCTCTGCCTCTGTAGCAGTGGACAGCGACCCAAAGCTTCCTGAAGATGTATTTGGCAGTTTTGGCTGCTTTAAATGGCAGCAAGACATAACTGCTCGATCTCATGAATTATTAATGAACCACTGGGGTGTGAATGCAATAAAGTCCACATCTCTGTTATAAACCTAAAACTGCATTAATCAGTGCGGTTTATAGGGACAATAAATCAAATGGTTATGTGTGCTGTCAAATTGGCCTGTAAAACCACCAGACAGTTATCCTTCAACTCTGTGTCTTTATGGAGCCATTTAGCCACTCAGCTCATTGTTTTGGGAACACAAGGAAACCGTGATTCTCTCTGAACGCTCCCGTCAACACCGTTTCCTGCAACAGGCCGGATTGTTTCCTGCAAACTAACTGTACTGGTGGGTGGTTGTTTGCCTCCACCAACCAGTCAAGTTGCAGTTTACTTCCATGTCTCTCCAGACTCATATAAAATAATGCATGTAGTCAACACTTTGAAGGAATTTTTAAAATTGTATTAAGTGTATGTTGTAAAAATTTGACTAGGATTCTTGAGTAAATAGGTTTTGTGACATCACAGAGACCTACGACCACCAGATTCTAATCAGGTCATCCATGAGTCAAAGTTGATTTTGGTGCCACATGTATTGAAGTTCCCTCCAGGCATTGGTGTTCCTAATATATTGTGTTCACAAGAATTGGACAGACATGAGGTGTCCAAATGTTTGTTCCAAATCGGAAGAAATTCCCTCGAGGAATTTCTGAGATACAGGGACGGAGGGACGGGCAACCCGAGAACACCGAGCCTCTGGCCACAGCGGTGCTGAGGCATAAAATCTCTGAAGAACAAACTGTGTGATAATTGCTCAGCACCAAACAGCCGACATGGAAAGCTAACTATAGATGTTTTTCCCCATTTCAAACCAATTTAAATATTGTTGTAGTCAACTCTCTCTCTCTCTTGCTGGACCTGAGACTGATGGAGCAGAAAGGCGACAGGGGGAAACCTTTACCTTTGACTCTTTGATCTTCACAGCGATGACCTGTTTTCTCTGGCGAATGATCTCCACCAGCTCGTCACACTCCTCCACCAGTTTAGATTCATGCATGGCTGTGTTCACCTGAAGAGAGAAGCAGACACACAAGGGTGAATTCAAAAACCCTCAGAGACTCACTTGCCAAAAACAGGCTGCTGCGCATCGGAGGAAAAGTGTCTCACAGCTCATAAAAAATGGGTTCATTGCTGCAGGATTTAAAACCCCTGCCTGTGCTTATACAGGAGAGACCATAATACACTGAGATCATGCTGACATTATGAAATCACAAACACAAATATTTCACTCAAATAGAGGGAGGATTGCTGGAGTGTCCACTATGTAAAAACTTGCGTGCGTCGAGATTCAATAATTCACAGGATTTGCTTCCAATTGAAAGATTCTGTGGTTATTTCTGAGGCCAACACTAAATGAACAGCCAACTCCAAAGTTGTGTGGGTGGCTGGATGTTACTGAAATATTAACCCTGTTTGTTAATCTGCGCTGCTGAACGGTTAGTAACCGGTCTGCCAACTGGAACATATCAGAACAATTACCCCAGAGGCCACCACAGCACCTCGGGCAGTGCTTCAACATTAAGAAGATCACAAGCACTGCTGCCAAATCTCTGCTGAGTTTATGAAGAGAACAGAAAAATAGCTTTTTTTTTAATGAAGAGACATTTGAAATATCAGACTGGTGGTTTAAAGCTGAGTGAGCTGTGTGAACTGATTCACTATCTCATTCAATGTAAAGGTGTTAACATGCAAACCTGGATTAAAAACTGCATCATGCTCTGTGTGAAGCAAAAACGTTACTAGTATGTTAAACAGAAAGAAACTGAATCAAAACTTCTGTCTGTGGTTTTATTTCAATATTTACAGTACTGCAGATATTTTTACTAAAAAAAGACTGCGCTCAAACAAGCATGCTGGGCCAGTAGGTGGCGATAAAGACATAAATGATCTGTCAACCCAAAGTGCTGAAGCATGAAAGTTAACTGTGGTGTCAATGTTTCAAAAATTCCCTTTACACACGTATACCCATTTGTAAAACTTTGGATGTAACATTTTGTTTGTGTGTGGTTGAGACCAAACTCAGAGGACAAAGTTCACTTAGCAAAATATCAGCATGAATGTTAGAATTTAAGCGACTGTGGTGATTTTAATGTTTTACCAGCTATTGATTTTCTCTCCTTTAATAGATACTAAAATTAGGTCATCTAATATCTTTCAAATATTCCAGTATAATTATGTCAATGTCTCCATATGTATTCTAATAAAAGAAAAAGATTGAGAATATACATCTACAGGGTGACTCATCTCATTTGAATTAGTTCCTCACACATACATTTTACAGAGTTGTGCTGCAGTCTATTCAAGCACTCACCCCAAGTTCCACTCATCACTCTACAAAGCTCATTACAACACGGCCATCCACTTAAGACTCATTATTCACACACACGCGCACGCACGCACACACACACACACACACACACACACACACACACACACACACACACACACACACACACACACACACACACACACACACACACACACACACACACACACACACACACACACACACACACACACACAATGAATTCTGCAAAGAGCCATCTTATGACTGCAAGTTAGTAATTAAGCAGGATAAATGCAGACGTCCAGGATCACTGTGACTTACAGCTGAGCTCTCCTCCTCTCTCACCTCACACTAAACATCATCCACCTCCTTATCTGCCAGCTCCTGATGGTATCATCTCCTCCCTGCCACACAACAACCGTCACCTACTGCGCTGCGCGTCCCTCTGTTCATCAGACACCTCTGCGGGCGCACTGGAATCACAGTGCAGACCCCACGTTAAAATGTTGGTCTATTACTGGTAAAGAACAACTGCAGCAAGATTGAAAACGTTCAATGTTCAGGACTGTGCAGTGGTCATGTGCATGGGTGTGAAATCAGTGCAAGCCCAATCTGAGTAGGAATGGAGGATAACATTTTTGAATTTAAGATGACAAATAGTCAAAGAACAAAGGTATCTTATTTTTCTGAATGTCAAAATAAATACTAATCGGGTTATTTAAAAACCATGGATTAGGGTTATATATACATTTTGGGATTACTGCAAACAAATATGCATTAAGATCCATCACATCTCATTCATTTCTCTTGATCAATATCTAGTCTAACTGCAAAATACTCATTTTAACTTGGCAAAACAAACAGAAAATAAACAATGCCTCCACATGTTATGATTATGCTCGATTGATCAAGACCATTATGATCAAAACGCTGAGGACTGAGCAGAACTGGACAGCAGCATCATTAGTAGGAGATATCTTCATTTCAGAAGGACTTTCACCATAACTTGGTTCTAATGCTGCTTTGGGAACATGCCTCCAGATAATTCACATTTGGAGCTGATTGGTCAGGGTGGGGGTGTGTAGGATGACACCCCTGCAGCAGGGAACTGTGTGCTTATGGGTAAGTCTCTCTATCGCTTTAACGGCCAGTGACGCAGGTGAGATTTCTACCGGTGCTGTTGATGGTCAATGTGACTGTGACTGATGGTCCGTGTGTTTGTGTGAGAGAGAGAGAGAGAGGGCGAGGCAAAAAGTGGTCCTACCACCTTGTTCCTCTTTATAAATCGCCTACTGGGCACCAGTATATCCAAAGAAATGTGCATTTCTGTATATTCTGTACTGAGCATGTGCAGCATTTTCCCAGCAAAGGATGAGTTCAGAGTTGGTGTTATCTTGGTGATGGTGTCACAATTAAATTTGTTCACCCATGTATATATACAATGGAAATGAGTTAAAATGAAATATATTGTTGTATTTTCTTTTGGCTTCAGGTGTCACCACACACTCTGTGCTGCATCCAGAGATACTGTGTGAAATCCCTCTCTACTTTGGGAACGTTAACGATCTCTGTTGATGAACTGAAAGCTGAGTTTGAGTTTTAATGAAGCTACAAAACTCATTCAGTCTGGATTCTGCCATGTGCATTTGTCATAGAAACACTCTCACAGCTGAAACTTCATAATAACAAATGGATGCTGACAAATTGCTGCTACATTACCGGGTCTCACCGTCAGAGAAAATCTTAAATTATTTCTCTGACTTATTTTAAACTCGAGTACTGCTCAAAATAGTTTTACTACAAACCCATACAGTTGTTTCTCCTATTACTACTGCACATGTTTAAAATGATTTACACGCTGTCCACAAGTCATCCTATAGAGTTACATTTGATGTAATGCTGAGAGCACTCAGGGGGGTGAAGTTCTTCAATATTTCATTCATAGTGTGCAATACATCAAGACACTGCTAGAATGAGTAGATGAAGAGTGTATACATGAACACTATGTAATGATTTCTTAAGGTTTGTAAATTACAAAATGTAAGAATTGAGTGGAAAAGAACGAGTTTCAGAGATTATTAATAGTTTGTAGTAGTTTATATGATCTATAGTCACACCAGGGCCGGGAGATGATTCATAGTTAGCGTCTCGTGACTTTTCAACCGTGTCATGATGATTTGATCATACAGTTCACACCCCGAGGCGAGCTGCCGGGCAAACAAGTCACGCAGTGCTTGACCTTTGAAGCTAAAAATATCAATTAGAGGATATGAAGTCGAGGCGATACATCTCCTCACATCTGATCTATTTTCAGCCTTATGCTCTATAAAGGATCTGATGTCAGCTGTTAAAACTTCATTTTGTAATTTAGCGCCCACTTGTGGCAGCTAACTAGACTATCAGCAGGTGCGACTCATCATTACTGTCAGTTTGCTGTGTGGGACCTTGTCCTATTGTCACTGCTGTCAGATGGTGTCTCTCTCACATATCCAAGTTGATAAGTTACAGTGTAAATCCTTCATTTACGCACTTTCAACACATTGGATAATGGGAATATTTTTATAATAGGAGTAAAAACAGAATCGTAGCTGCACTGAAGTTCAACTGGAAGATTTTATGAATCATCATGCAGCCATTTTGCAGTACACACTCATATTAGAGATATCCTGACTGTGATATGGAGCTCAGCCATATTGCCTCGGCCTCAGTCCCCCCCCCCCCGATTTTAAATTGGGGACATCTGGAGTAACAACTGCAGACAACAAGAACAGACAATTGGACGATTTAAAACTGAACAATGTGGCTCTCAAATCGAAGAACTCTCTGCAATGTGGCTCCCATTCCAAACTTTGCGAGGAACGGTCCAGGTTCAGAATGGCTGTTAACCTCTCGATCACATCTAAATTTCAATTCGGTGTTCATTCTGCTCCCGTCAGCCTTGCATGCCTCCTTCTACTCTTTATTTTACCCCTATTCTTTCCATTCTGTCTGGCTGACCACTTACATATCCCCCCACACCCCACACTGGTGTCTCAGACATGATGTCCTAAAAAAGACGCGAGGACCCAGTGTGACAGCTTTATCTGTGATGTTGTCCACGGATCCGGGGACATGTCCTGAAGATTTATGGCATCCGAGCGGCACCTAGCTCTAAAACAGGGGCCGAAGGCTTTATGGATTCAGCCGAGAACAGGGAAGATGCAAATGCGAGACATATATCATGGTTGTTATGTGAAAAAGAGGTGATAATTGGAAACGCTTCAATGGTCATAAAATCCAAGACTGGCCTTAAAAACTGAAATTGTGTCCGTTGAGCTTTTATATGCACATAAGCACATTTACTGCTTTATTTCTTTGTTCACTTAACTTTCAACCTTGTGTCATCTTTTTCTTTTCGACGGAGCAACTTGACATGCGAAACTGATTCATCATCCTAAATATTATTATAGATGATAAAATGATTCAACCAGGGGAATGAGAGTGAGTCTTAAGAAGATATTTAAAAGAAGGTACTGATGTTGCCCACCCGAGATCTCCAGGCAGGGAGTTCCAGAGTGACCAGTCCAGATTTATGAAATGTTAATAGGGCCCTGTTGGAGGATCCCAGGCAGCGTTCAGATAGGTGGTATGCAAAGGTCATGTAACATGATAAATGTGGGTGTGTAAATGAATCTTACTCACAAAACCTTTGGAGTCGGACAAGCAGATTGCCTACGCCATCAGCCATGACCATGCAGTGGCTACAATGTAATCTTATGGGGCAACTGTGACGGTATACAAAATGTCAGGCAGCCAGCGGAGATGATATATTTGGCTGATTGCAAATGTATTATTCGTTTACACACCCACATTTAAATAAATAGGGCCCAGGTTAAAAAACACTGGAATTCCCCTTTAAGTGTGCACATGATGTGTTTGTAGATAAACTAGGATATCCCTTAAAGACCGGTTGAGTCCACTTTCATGTCATTTTAGTTGCAGCCTCGCCGAACCGCAGCTTGAATGCAGTCTCCTAGTCTGGTCAATGATGTTATTTCCTCATTAAGTTGTCCTCATCAAGGGATAAGAGATTCCTGGATAAACCCCCAATCTGCAATAAAATGTAATGGTTTATGTCCTGACCCATCCTTCCAACAAGTTTTGGGAAAATACTTTTAGAGCCGACAGCGTGACTGCAAATGGCTGCAGAAATAGAGCAAAGACAAACACTATGATGAGACTCTTCACTCTCACTGATGCTCTGGCAGAAAGGTAAAGACAGGAGAGATGAGAGCTGATAGGATAAGGCGACATTAAGCCATCTTCACACAGCTGATTTCTATTCTGCACACAGCAGCAGTGTACATAAACCCAGACAGGCACTGGCTTAATGACTCACAGTTCATTATTTAATTAGTATACATACATGTCTGAGCATTCAAACCCACTGTGGCCTCTGTCCGGTGTGATTGATTTTTTTAAATCGGTCTTCACTCACACACATGGGTTTGGAAAAATGGCTGCTGTGTCTGGAGGATGTGTTCTCTTGTGTTCCCCTCACCATGAGATACAGTAGCTACGCCTGATTAGAGGACGCCCTCAGTAAGATGCCCCGAGCAAACAGCTTCATCAGAAAACACGTTCTCTGTTTTTAAGACGGTTACCTGAACTACCTACAGAAACAGGGAGCAGGAAGGAGATATACTGAGATCAAAAGATGTGATCGTCTGTCAAGATTCAGGATAAATTCGGAGGAGAAAGATGGTAAACACAAAATCGAGAGCTTCAGTTCACTCACAATGCTTTGAATCTCAAATGTGCATGTCTTCAAGGAGGTATTATGTAAGAAAGACAGAAAGAAGAGGCTCCATAGGGATAAAATGGAAATTTGCTCAAAAACTTTTACAATGGTGTGTGTGCTTCCTTCGAGATGTTCATGTGAAGAAGAGGGAAAAACTTCCACTGCTACTATCTGGTGGCTGAAATGAAAATGAGGTTTCAAACTACTTGGCTGTTATAAACCTGCCAGTTTGGAATGGGCTGTTTACTTTTGTTTCTGAAACTGTTAAAGTGACCTGCAGTATCTGAGCCACAGCAAGTAAAGCACTCAGTCTGCAGAGGCATGAAGCCGCACCACCGCTGCTTCACAAAGAGCTGTTCACCTGTTTATTCAGCGGTCAGTGAAGCTCAACTGGCAGAACAACGAATGGGACACAGTGGTTTGCACTGTTGTCTGGATCAGAGCCTCAGTTGTCCTTACTTGAATATATACGTTTCTTACATCATTGATCTGTTAACAGAGAAGACTCTTGGTCTAACGTAGTCAAACCAAAAAGCTTGAAGTTCAAAGAAGCACATTAGTACCCAAATGGATGAGGATAGACGTCTGTCTGCGTCATGACACAGACTCTAAGGGTCCACCTTATCCACACCAGACAAGATGGCCACCAGCTGAAGGACATAATTCAATTCTGGCATAGTATAGGTCACAAACAACTTTAGAGGCATGTGAATGTCCAGAAGCAACAAAATTCCCTAACAATGTCTCTTCTGTTGATGAGTCCCAGCCACTGCTACTGGTGGACTGTTTATTCAAACTTTATTAATACTGTTCGTATCACGCGTCCAAATCGCAAACAATTCGGCATGTAGACAGACTGGAATTTCTGGAATTATTAGATAGAATAAATAATAAAACTTTACATTAACAATGAATCATCTGGCACAACTGAGGGACACTAAAGCTTCAACACAGTGGGACGGCTTCAAGCAAGTGCTGAATCCATCCAATAAGACCAAAAGATTGCGGTAGGAGAAAGCGGTGCACTCAAAGTCCACAGTAAGTGCCAGTTAGTCATGTCAGGGTGTCGGAGTGTTAGGAGGGGAGCTGCTCATGGAGGAGATGGGTTTTCAAGAGGCACCTGAGGACAGAGAGGGATGCCCCTGCTCTGATGGCATCGAGTGGCGCGTTCCACCATCGAGGGAATGTGATTGCCATGTGTGCAGGGATGACAAGGCCAGATGATGTTCCTTTGGGGAAACGCAGTGGCTGAGAAAGAGCATAAGCACGTGTCATCAAGTTCAAGTTAAAGGGCGCAGACCCAGAAGTCGCCCTGTGGGCAAGCGTTAGTCAGCTGAATCTGATTCGGGTCGCCGGGAGTAGCCAGTGGAGGTCGATTGGGCAGCAAATGACATGTGCCCTTTTAGGCTGATTGAAGACCCGAGCCCACAGCCACGTTATGTTCCATCTGTGAAGGTTTCACTATAAGCTCAAAGGGAGGCCCGCTAGAAGAAACAGCAAATTCAGCACGAATGATTTTGAAATAGACACAAATCATGTGAAAGTTAACAGCAAATGTATCTAAATAAATAAATGGCTCTGATAGTAGTTTCAGTTTCTTCTGTATCATTATCCTTTTTTTGGGTGAAAAGGTCTTTACAGAACAGCGTCTATGGACCCGTTCAGACCTGCTTTTACCATCTGTCCTGATCCCTTCACAAGTCGACAGCTCGAACCTCATCTGTTCACTCCTGGTATTAAAATGGGTCCTGAATGTTTCTCTTGTGTCCAGTTGTGCTTGAATTTCACTTCCCTACTAACATCATATACAAATTAACACGTACTTCACTTGTATTCACAGAGATCAAATGATGCTTCTTTAGCAAAACAGAGTTTTCCACAGAGAAGTGTTAAAATTTGTTGTTAGATGACTGTAGCTGGTCAATGATGTCAGCTGAGTACGCAGTCCTTCATATGTGGTCTAGGATGCGGGACGTGGTTTAAGTGATTTGATCTATAGACGCACTGAGGATGCATTTGACCTCGATACTTAACGCTGACTGCTTGTGAACAGACCACTCAAGATGGATATTAATATCTGGTCTGAACGGCGACTATGAGTTTCTTTTTTCTTCTTCCTCTTAACATACATCCATCTGTGTGGCTTTCAATGGAAGCATTAACATTTGAGCTCAACAACAATCACTGTCATCGCTCAAGAAAGCTGCCCCTTTCCTCAACGCTTTCAAGAGCGATGACTATTATTCTGAACGTTATTAAGCATAGCAACAGATTTATCAGCCCTACATCAAATATTGCGATAAAAAGAGAGAGAGAGACCTCACAAGAAAGACACATCCTACACACATCAAGTCAATACATCTTTTCTAAAACTGAAGAAAAGATAACCCGTGGAACAGAACCCCAGGAGAGCAGGGCTCCATCGCTGTGTGTGCTGACACACTGGAAGCTGATTCACACAGTGTTTGATCACATCTCTGGCGCCGATACAGTTTGATGCAAACAAGACGGATAGGAATCCAGGTCACGTTCAAAGCTCTTCAGAGATTTCCTACTTTGCACACACACTGCCTGCTTCTTTTCGAAAAAAAAAAAATCCCTTTCTGTGTTGTAGTGCATTATTGCTGAGCGTTTTCTTCCGCACCGTGCCTTCATCTGTTCGGGTCAAAAAGATTGTCGGTAGTGACGCTAACAATCACGTCCTCCTTTTTCACTTCCTCGGCTTGCCCTCTCAACCCTGCTCTTTCCCTCTCCTTCATCTTGCCTTTTTCCTCTCTCCTTTGAGAGCTCGCCCACTCCTCTACGTTCCTCACATTTCCATCACTCTCCATCCTCCCTCTCCTCGTTTGTCCTTCTCTCTCGTCCGCTTTCCTGCGGCCATCCATAAAGAGCCACGGCACATTAATGTGAACCCACCTTAAATCAGTGCACTCCTGTCAATAATTAAAGTGGACTTTTGACATTTACAACACACTGGAGAACAGTTATGAATGGGTAAAAACAGAGTGATAAAACATATAGTTTCTTTTAATAGTTAGCTTAAGAGTCGGTGGAGCATGTCGCCCCATGCTATCGCTCCTTTTGATGAATAAGTGATGAGATCTGCTGTTGTTGTTGATGGTGGTGCAGCGTTGATATGCAGATGGAGACAAAAATATCAGATATTTTTATCTTCTTTCTTTTTAGCACTGTTTGTCTGTACTTAATGAATCACACTGCGATCATTTGATTTCGATTGGCGTGCCCAGCTGCATGAGTTGTGTCTGGCCGACCTCAGAGTGGAGTCAGCTCCGGCTAATAAGAAAGGACCTGCACACAGAATGATGGCAGCACCACGGTGCATTTGTCCTCAGCAGCCATTAATGTCAAATCTCGCAGAGAAATTATGGCGTTTATTAAGAGCAGGCGCGCTAAAACAGAAAGTGTGTGCTTGTGTGCGTATGTGTGTTTGGGTTTGAGGGATACTGCGCAGACAGCACTCTGTGGCTAAGTATTAGAACTCTCAGGCTGGCTCCATGCAGCACCTCCATTAAATCACAGCAGGAGCCCAAGAGGTCGACGGTGACAAGACTGGCTGGGTTGTAATTTTCGTCCGACAGGTAGGGGTTCACGCTGGGAAACCGGAGAGCAAACATTTCTCCAAGGTTGTCACCAAATTGAAGCTGTGAAAAATTATGAGCTTGTGACGAGTCAAATAAAGATCCACTTGGAAGATATACGTCGTTTGACAGATAATCTTATCGGTTCGGACTAGGGTGCATAAATTTCCTGTATGGGTGACGCCAGCGAGAATTAAACTGATGAGTGTTGTAACAGCAATTCACGCTATAATACTATTCAACACAGTGAGATGCATGAAGACCAAACCACAGTGTATTAAAACAGGCACAGTTTGGTCGATGACCTTGAAGAGGCACACAATCTGAATTTATGACACAGTAAAAGAACTGCATTAAGCTTAGCAGCTTGAAAATAGGAAATACTGTACCAGAGCGTTTGGTTGAAGCTGTGCCCACAGTAGAGTGGTTTCCATTGTCTGAAGTTGTCTGAATTACATAACCACCCTTTTAAACAGATTGAGAGTGGATGGTAACTGAGAGCGACTGTGTAATGGTTTGAGACAGATTATCTGGAGAGCTGCAGTCTGTAAAGTACAGGAGGTCACAGACACCTTGTGTTTCGATTTTAATGAATAAATCTGCAAGTGAAGATGACATGATGTGAACAATTTTATATTATGATAATTGTGTCCTCAGCATTATCCTTCCAGTAAAAGTTAAAAAAATAGTGATGAACAATGTGAAGTACTCTCAAGTTTTATTTTTGTATATTACTATTATTATTATTATTAAAAACAATATTATAGCCAACACCATCAACATTAGAGGAAGAAGGCAGCTTTAGTCTGTTCTAAAGCTTTTTTTTCTCCAATAAAATCTCTTACCATTTCCCTTCCTTTGGCTTCTATGTGGCGTTTGTTCAAAATAAATTGGGGCGAACATTGCGACGCTCACCCTCCGTTAACCCGGGAAGGAACTGAAAATGAACTTTGAATGTTGAGACGACTCAATTTTTGATCAGTAGCTGGTGAAGAAACAATGGTGCATTGATGATATTGTGAGCACAAACATGATCCAAGAAGAGAGACAGAGAGAGAGAGAGAGAGAGAGGGGAACGGAAAAGCTTTTCCCTCGTTCAGATGAAGTGGAAAGAGCAGGGAGTCGGAGCGGTGACCCCGATTTTAAAAAGCAGTGGAATGACTTGGGTGTTAATGGTTAATCTGCAAGAGTTTTGAATATATATGTATATTCTTTTATTATCATTAATGCATTGGCAATATTGTTCACCTGACATTCATCGGAATAAATCAGAGAAAGAGAGAATCCATCCAGGCTAAGGCCTTAAACCTCGTGTCCTGGTGAGTTATTCATGAGCCAAAAAGCAAGAAGCTTTGTGTTTGAAGCCTGATGCATCAATAGTGAGGGATGGGGGACTGCAGCAGCTTTCACTCAAATCCAGGGGGGCTTTAGTGGCGTGACAGCAGAGCTAAGTTATGGCCACTGACCATCTTTCAACCAACCAACTGGGGAACTAGTCACACGCAGCTGATTTCCCTTATCATCAAACAAGATGGCTCCAACATCTCCAACTTGAAGCGTGAATCCATTAAACAGCTAAAGATACAAATACAAAGTCGTGTTGCATACCTCAACCTGCTGGCAGATCTGGATGAGCTTTGCCATTTGGTTTTCCAGTTCACTGTTCCTCTTCACCAGGTTGGTCAGGTTGTTCTCCAGGGTTTGCTGTGTGGGGGGAATGGAGGGAGGAGCAGTGAGGAGGAAGAGGAGGAGGAGGTAGAAAGGACAGAGAAGGAAAACGAGGAGACAAGACATAACATTAACAACATTAGCATTCGTTATGAGTTATAGTTAAATTGTGGCTGATTCAGCACCAAACCTGTCATGTATGTTTAGGGGACTGATATTTATGAGTGAAATTTGGAGTGACTTGTTTGAACTTAAAGGGACTGTTGTGGTATGCACACTACTGAGAGCCATTCCAGTATCATTATGGGAACCTGAGTCTGCTAACCTTGTCACGGGAAGACAAAAGAATGTCTACTTTCATTTCCGACGAACATCATGCTACATGATGTCGTCAGTGTGGTATTAAGTAAATCCCACTGACAGGCATATCCCTCTCTAAGTATTTAAAATGTTTCCGTTAAAACTGCAATAGAGTAACGTACTGAAAATAGCATGACAGTATAAATCATGAATATCCCTCCTGATATTTGACCTCAAGCAAAATGATGTTGATTTTACTAATGAAGGCACTTTCATCACACTGCATACATATTTTTTTTAAAGTTGGTCAAAAAAAGAAATGATGAGCTGTTTGTGTGATAATAGGAAAATGGTATTGACGCTTTATGGGACAGCAAAAGGAAATGTTGCTGCACTTATCTCTGCTTTACCCTCTGTTTTTCCAATTTTACGCTCTACTCTTTTCATTCTTCTTGTTATAATTGCTCCACTGTCTCTTTGCCAGAAATGAAATCCATGAAAAGTTTCTGTTTACAAATGTAAACACAAAATAACAGTAATAGTAAATGGATCCAAATGCTAATAAGGTCTGTAAACCTGCATGTTGCAATATTCCTTATAATAACAATGCAGGGTGGGTGGAGGAAGGAGAGTTTTTATCAAAGTGGTGATAAATCAGTGAAATAAAAACTGGCCCATACTATTGTGCTGGCATGATAAATGTGAGAATACAAAAAGGACTTTTATCTGTGAGTTTTCTATATGAAAAAACAAGATATTGATTTTGCAATAACGTCTGGTTGTATTAAAGCGAATTAGTTTTGCAGTTATTCGTCAATACCTGGAAATGAGCTTTTGAAACATTTGTAGAAAGAAAAGTTATTGAGGAGAAACTCCCATAATGCAACTGGTTGCTTTTCAATGGCTTCAAATGCTTGTATAGCACATTTATTTAACATATTGTCTGTGATATAATAATTTACTGTCTACCTGACCTCTACATGCTTTATAAAATCCCTGCAACTGTAAAGATCAACTCAATTACTGCTCCTCGGTTGTGACTGGTTGTCAAATGCAAAACAAAAGACGCACACACGCAGGTAAATAAACTCACTCAAGCATATACACACACTACAGGAGATGAGAATGGAAACAAGCAAAGAGAGAGACAGAAATAGAACTGCCGTTCAAAGGAAGCAAATCAACAATGGCGGTGACGATGATGGGCATCAAAACAACAACAACAATAACCACAGCTGCAAAGAGAACGTCAGAACAAAGCAGCAGACGGGCGGTGGGTGTTTGAAGTGGCTCTATTCATGCAGGTGAAAGGGAGGTGGGCTGGTCGAGCACCTGGCCGCGACCCTGACTCTCTGACTGCGTGTCTGTGTGTGTGTCTGTCCTGCGGCTGCAGCTCCTCCTCTGCCTGTCCCTCAATCTGATTTACTCTGTCTGTTGTCTGTTTGTCTTTGCCTCCGCTTAATTATTTATCTCGCCGCTGACGTCCCTCCCTGCATCACTTCCTTATCCTTCCAGGTGTCTACCTGCGTGTGTGTCTGTGTGCGACCCATGAGCAAGAATATGGGTGGAGGGCGGGGAGGTGTCGGGTGGGTTGGTGGTGGTGAGAGGGGGGGGCGTTGGTAAAAGGCAGCCAGGGAACTCACCGCAGCGCTTGTCTTTGAAGCCTCCATTACCGCATCTGACACTCTGCCCGGGCTCACCTGATAAGCCTACGAACACACACATACACCCAGATTTAGGTTGCACACACAATCCTGATCGCACAACGTCTGCCTCCTGAACTCACAGCAGCTGAGGAGGAGAAGTCCTCCCTGATAAAGTTGACACAAACTCTCCTCTCATGGTCTCATGCACATGGTCTTGAATGCAGATGAGACAGTGTGGCTCCCCCTGCCTGTTAATATTTGTTTCCCTGCGAACTGGCGTTTGACTGAAGTTACAGTTTTGAAACGAGCACCGTGTTTGTTGCTGTTGTGTTGCAGCGATTTGTGTTTTTTGTGTGGCAGAGTTTGAAGCGGAGTATCAGTGAGCGGGGACAGATGGGTCATTAATTAGCAATCTGGAGACGAAGAGGATGAATACATCAGACCACAGCTGTCTCCCATGAGACGGCGGAGAAACAAACTCCTCTGTCCTCTTACATACATGCATGTGTGTGTGCACACACAGTCTGCTGCATGTAGACTGGGTGGACAAGGACAAGCGGCAGAGAAAGGGGAGGGGGCCCATCAAAAGTCAACAACAAACTCATTGCAACACACAACGGACATCGAGAATGGTTGGAACCACTGATAGATAGAGAGGGGGGAGGCAGAGGAGGGAGGGAAGAGTGCGAGAGGGAGCAAGTGTCGGCTGGATGGTGACACGAATGAAGTGGTAAAAAGACAGAAATACTGGGCTGATGCAGCTATTTGTAAAACATCCCTACATTTTGAATGGAACCAAGCAATGCATTACATTTTATTCCAGTACCTGGAATGCATCATGACTTTGTTTTATGTTTATTATGAAACTATATGAAATTATATATAAATAGTTGTTTTCTAATGTTTCAGGCCCTTTCAGATAGAAAACGATGTGTGAGATATATGTAGGGTTATTTTCATGTCAGGTCACATATGTCAATAATATTGAATTAAAACCCAAATACACATTATTTGGATTAATATCATTTTTTTGTCTAAGTCAGATGTAATCAAGCTAATGTTACCCTTGTCACAGCTTAGCCAGCTACACAGTTACACCTGACAGCTCTGTGTGTAAATATGTAGTAAAAACTAAACTCTAGGTAGGAAATAGCTTGTGTGTGCAGCTTGTTTTATCAAGTCATATCTGAATGTCCATTTATAAAACTTTCTCTAAACCTAAGCTAAGTTAAAAAAAAAAAAAACTACCCCCAACCGGGGTCATTTTAACATATTCATTTATTTTGGGAATTTATCGACACGTGCACCTATGTGTTTACTGGCGTGGAAATGTAGAATTTCCAAGAAGTGAATCCGAAAAGCACAACCACAGAGACAGACAACATATGCAGGGAGATGGAGCTAAATGAAGGTAGAAAATGGGAAAGCCAAAGAAGACATGTCACAATGTAGGGAGGAGGAAATAAAAGCCGAGGAGGAAATGATTGACAAATTACATTTCAGTTGCTTTAGGCCCGTGATAGGACTCTCTCGGGCAGCCTGCAGATTATTAGCATAAGGTAATATCACTCATTCACAGATTCAGCTGTGGATGTGGCATGAGAGAGTGGGGCAGAGATGGAGGGGGTTGATGGGATGGAAATAGGCACCAGTCCCATGCTGAGAGGGGCAGTTTGGCCGAGTAAGTCCAATCTGGCCAGGCCTCCGATTCAGTCCTCTGTCTCTGCTGTGGCTTCGTTTCTCCTTATTATCCGTCTTTCTGTCATGCTCTACCTTTTTCCCATTTCCACAATATGTCTCCTCTCCCCATAACCTGACTCTCTGCCTCCTTACTCGCTCTGTCTCGCTTCTTGAGTCCTTATTCTGTCCATCTTGGCACAGTTACCACTGCAGTTGCTGACAGCCCATCATCTTGGGTTAGATCACCACCCCCTCATATGACTTCATCGTGTTGAGGGGGTCCTGGTCTCATTTCTTTACAGATGATCCATATTCCTCTTTCATATTTCAGATCTGTCGGGACTGGAGAGAGGGGTAAAAAGATCCGTCTTTCATGGCAGGAGACTTGGGTGTGATGTAAGGTTTATCAGCCGCACATCCATCTCTGGTTTGAGACTGCTGTCACAGTTTCATCTCTCGTCATCACTGTTCACAGACTGCAGACAGATGTCTCCACTTCCTCCATCCAGAAATAAAGCCAGTTACGAATGCCGGCATCTTGCTAACAGGGGATGGCGCCATGGAATCGAGTTCCGGCTGATACATGTGAGCTACTAAACCGTGAGTCAGTCTCAGCTGTCAATCATGAGGTTTCACCCATGGGGTGCACTTTGTTATCAGTGTAATAACAAGTAGTTAAATGAAAGAAACCAAGCCCAAAAAATTATTTGACCTATATTTGAGCCCATGTTACATCCACTACCATGGACCCATGGGAATTATGACCTGCATTGTAACAATCAAGATGCTTTGTCTCCGTTTTTGAGGAGCTGTATATAATACACTTAAATTGTGCCGTTTCACTGATAGATCTGAGGAATGGTCTTGATCTTGATCTCTACTTTGTTAAAGGATCATTAAAGGACTTTTTGCTTGAGGTCAAATATCAGGAGGGAGCTAAATCATAAATACATCAAAGTGATTTGATTCGGGATGAAAAACTAACAAAGGTTTCGTGCTGCACTGCATCACTTGTCTAATAAAATGAGTGTCCAGCACCTGAATGTCTGGGATGTTACAACAACACAACAACAATAAATGCAACAGCTGCCTCAACTAAACATGAAGCAAAACCTCCCGAGGCCGAGCATCCGACTTCAAAAGTATTTTTCTTTTAATTAATGCAGGATCCTCCCCCATGCACAAGAGAAACAATGAGGCAGAAATGAGAGCGAGAAAAAGAGGGAGAGATTAAACTGGAGAGAAGAGCAATAGAATAGAACACGCTCACTTTACAGCTGTTGTGAATACAGGGCTTTTCAGAGTGCGGACGTGTCTGTAACACAAGCCTGCTGGGAAACTGGGGTTTTGTCTGAGGATAATAGTCCATAGGGCAGAACTCCTGAGACCAACAAACTGCCACGGAGTGTAACAAACGGTCACGCTTGTCTCATAATCCTCGGGCTGGTGCCCAATTAAGGGATGCTAAGAAATTAAAAGGTTGGCACTTTTGGTTTCTATCTGACTATTAAGTAAGGTTTCATTTACACCTTTTGTCTTTGCTCGTCCTTTAGGGAAAGTATCGAGTCAATATAAAGCAACAAATGTACAACAAACAAAATGTAATCTAATTTAACAGTGAATTTTGAGCTTTGATTACTGGTGTTTGCTCTTAATGCGATGCTACAGATGAGTTACCTCCTGTGACCTTCAAGCTACGAGCGACTGCGTGAACACTCAGGGGATCCCTGAACAGCGGGAGCGCAGCAATAAATGGGAGCAGCCGGTAAGAAGATCCTTACTTTAGTTTCATTTGAAGTTTTCTGGGAAAATTTTAATAAAGTTTCTCAAAAGAAAAAGAAAGAAAAAGGAAGCAGGAAACCAGGGGAAGAGGCACAGAGGGGCAAATGGTACATGCTGTCCCAGTCAACCGCTCTTTGGAGTCTGCTTCACAAATCCCTATTGCTTTTTCCTCTCAAGACTAATTATAAGAGAGAAAAAAGCCATCCCAAATGGACACAAATCCAATAGTAATTCAAGTTTTTAGCCACATGAGGGGATCAGGATCAATACGTTTCTCTGTAGGTTAGAAGGGGGATAAAAGATCGTCAGTGCTACTGAGCAGCAGCCGAGAGTAGACACAAGCTGGCATTGTATTTGACTCAGACATATCCCATGTGTCTGTGTTGAATTTCATCTTCCCAATTACATTTCGGGGTTTGGGACAGAATGACTCAGAACTATTAGAAATAAGTAAAAAAGGACAAAGAATAAGAAAATAAAGAAATAAATGCATGAACCAAAGTCATATCCCAGACTGTCTCGAAAAACTTCTGTGGTTCTTCAGTAGATAATTTAATATCAGATCAGAGGCAGAGAATGGTGTGATATCTAAATGTAAAGATACAGTGGATTTACAGGGTGCCAGAGAGAGATGAAGTGGGGTTAGTAGAAAACAGTGAATATGGCTGAATGGATTTAAAGGATCTTTCTGTTTCATTTCACTCGGCTTACGCTGGGTTTTTGTTGGAGCAGTGCAAATCCAGTTTGGTGAGGAAGGAAAATAACACATATACTAGTTGCTTGGCAGTGCGATCGATATCTCTGCTTAAAAGAGGACAATGGAGAAGAATTGACCAGATCCTTCAGACAGTCTTTGGACTGGGTACCTGGAGAAAGTTTCTGTAGACAAGGGAAGACATTCAAACTCCATTCAGAAAGGCCCTGGCCATGTCGGGAATCGAACCTTCTTGCAGAGAGGCGCTGTGGGACGGTGTGAGGTAATTACTGAATCTATATCTAATGCCTTTGATAGAAAACTGAATTGACAACATATATTACTGGTCAAAGTCTGGAGTAGAAGTTGAACTCGGACTGATGCAACAGATGCAGAATCTTTCTTATCTGTCTGACACTGTTCCAACTCTTCTTTCAGCTCAGTGTGTGCATGTGAAGCCCTCGTCTCCTCATTGATTTATGGACTACTTTCCCCCCTGCACACACCAGAACCTACAGTATATTATAGATCAGCAGGTACGACTGGATCAAAATAGTTTCATCATCTCAGGATTGTGCTTTGCTCAGCTCATAACAGATCCTTGTTATCCACGTCCAGCCGTATCCACAGTAGATGATATCATTAGGCTGATGCCGCTGGCTGTGGGCTAGATAAGGATTATTCCTGTCCTCAAGACTCAAGCTGCAGCCGACCACTGTGACTCCTGACTGAAGACATTATCATCAGTTCGGCTCAGCCTGGGTGCTTTGTGCAGATGGAGGCTGTAGCACAGCTCTCATTGGTCGGCACTAGAAGCCAGAATAAAACATCAATACTCAGGTAGAAGTCTTATGTGCAATATTGACAGTAACAAAGCACCGAGGTCTGTAGTGATTACGATAGGTATAACTGAATCCGCTATTGTCTAATAAGTGGGAATAATGTGATGGACTCAGCAGCACTGAAAGAGGCAAAGATTGTAAGATAGAAGAAAAATGAATATGATCACAAACAGCAGCTCAGGATGCACACTGCATGTCCGCGATGGTGTCTTGCTTGATACGTTTCACCCACAGTTCAAACAATGCTGATTTGAAATCAAGATGCTTCCAGGAGATATACTAACTGCTGGAAACTGTAGCAGTACGATGGGACAGATGGAAACAAAGCACTTTTAAAAGAAGGGAAATTTGTATAGGCAGTAGATGTCTCCAGCCATACATGGATATAAAAGAAGTAAAGGGTTACTCTGTTAAATGTATAATAATAAACTTCAGCCGGCGTCTCTCAATCAAAAACAATAACAAAAGACCTGGTTTAATGATGTTGTGAAGCAGCTTGACAATCTAACTAAGGCAAAAATCATGTTCACAGATGAGGTAATGTATTCAAGTTTCATTCAAGAGTGTGGTCTTTCAGTTTGAGAGCAGGAATTGATTTAAGGTTTAGATATTGTAATACCTTCACAGCCCCTGCGTGTGTCTGATAATTCCTCCGCTTTCCGGCTCTTAACTTTTTTAGGGGGCCTACTATATCTTCCAGAATCTATGAAAAATGACCTGCCTTTTCTCAAACTTTGGTACATTAATACACCAATAAAGCAAAAATAAATAAAGAGATGCACTGTAAATATGACAGACAGTGTTTGGGAAATACGCCATGTGTGACAGCGAGGGCACAGCCCGGCTCATTAGGTAGTGTTTCTGTGGCTTATAACTAATCACCTGTCCTTGGTATTAACCTCCAACTACACCAGCTCCAAGCAGCAGCTCGCAGCACGATGAGCTCACCTGTCCCTCTGTCCTCCTCCTGATTGGTTTCCATAGCTAATGGATCTTACTCAGAAATTAATTTAGCCAAAATTCCTGCTTAGCTGCTGCATGGAAAACCAGGCAGGAGGCACACACAGCGACAGAGAATGAAAAAGAGCTCCTAACAGCAAGAGACACAGACAGACGGGGACCGAGCCGCCACGTATCATTGGCTGTAATACAATTTTCTAGCTGCCGGCTCAATGGTACATTCATATGACACGGTTATTCATGTCGTTGTATTTTCTAAAATGCAATAACAGAGAGAGCAGTGTGTTGGGTCTGAGTCAATCTGACTGATGGGAACGCGGAGTCCTCTGCTTGGCTCCATATTTCTAAAACCATTATGACACAGAAACAAGTGGCTGCCCCAGAAGATGTCTGTCAGGAGGAAAAACAAGCGACCTGATTGGTTATTTGGGTGCTGGAATAATATCCCACTATGAGGAATAAAACTTTAACTTTTTTATCTAAATAATGCGGATGTGTTCACAAGCATAGGGCGACCTCGTGTTTCTTCTTTCACTGCAGAAAATTCCACATCAGTTTCCAATTTCATATTTTGCAGCATGAATCTCATCACACCAACATCTTTAACTTCAATAACTACAATCAGGATTTGTTTTCTAATTAGGTGCCAAAATCCTGCTTGAATTTAGCTGCACCAAGTGCTGTGCAAAAAAACCAACAGCCGTGAGATAAGCTCGGCCGTCAATGGAGCCTTGTTAGCTAATCTGAACAGAACGCTGTTGTTCTCACTAACACTACTTTAAGCCTGTGAGCAGAAAGTGTCAACCTGAGGTGAGAAAGTGATCAAGTCAAAGAAGTCACATTTCTTTGAAGGTTACAAATGTGGGTTGGGGACTTACCATGATTTTCCTTTTGAGTGACTTCAAGCCTCGCCGAATCATTTCTCATTGGACAGATGTTGACATGTTGCAACGATCAATTGTTTAAAACTGTAAATATACGAAGCCGCCACACAACACATCCACACACTGGGAATACTTCATGTCATAGGATCCAGCCCCAGCCCTCATTGGTTGGTCAAGTCATGCCAAGTGTCTCCTATTAGATCTTATCAAAGGGAAACATGAAGTTGCTGAAAGTCATTGAGAGAGACTGATATATTTAGTGCCGGCAGTTGGTGTTTTTGTTCCCTGAAGACACAGGGATTCAATGCCTGTGAGAACGCATTGAATAACTGATTTGACAGTTGTAAAGTTTTCATTGTGGCCCCACAGCTTTCAGAGTCCTTGACGGTGTTTTACCATATCACTCGTGGCAAAGTGACAGACCAGATAATCTGACTTCCGACACATGGAGCGCGGCACATTTGTGCTTGTGGAAAATTCATGTGCACTTCACAAACCCTGGATATGTGAGGATTTCTGGTTGAGCTGGTACATTCACCTCAAAGCCATTTTTCTCCTCTGAGACACGGCTGCCGGGAAGGAGCAACTGAATCAGGCTGGACACAGACAATATTTGTGAGGGATCTGAGCACTCATCATCATGATTGTGTTGTTCATCATCATAATAATCTCTTTCTATGCATCAAAATAAATACGTATTTATATATATATATATATTTTCCTTTATTTAAATAAGTACGGTGAGATGGTAAGGGATAGACAATCAGTATGGTCTAGCCTAAATCAAGTATCTGGCCCAAGGACACTTTGGACTGGGTGAGCCGGGATCAAACCACCAACCTCCTGGTTAAATACCACAATGGCCTGAAGCAGCAGCTTCGCCTCTACTCCCTGACCTCATTTCCTATCTCCTCCACTGTATTTATCTAAATAAAGACAAAAATGCCATAAAGAATACAAAAAAACATAAAAATTAACTAATTCAATACTCTACAGACCTACTTTTTTAATTATTGAGCAATAGTTTGACATTCAAAATATAGATTCAGGTGGATTTTATTGTACAGATACAAATAGCTGTAAGCAGTTAGCTTAGCTTAGCATATGGCCTGGAAAGAAGGGGGAATAGCTCACCTTGTTCCGTCCTAATGAAACATAATTTGCCAAACAGCATCTCTTCAGCTCAGTAATTAACACATTACATTTAATTAATTTCATTTGTACAAAAAGTGTAAAAGCAACATTTCCCTGAATCATACAGGGGTTATGTGCCAAACTGTTGCTTGGCCAGGACTAATTTGCCAGATAACTGGAGGAGGTTATACTGGTTTTGTCCAAGAAACTGTTTGGCACATAACCTGCTGTAAATAGGCAGCATGTTTTTGTTGTCAGACTTTGTTGTTTGTAGAGTAAAAAAAACAAAACACAACATATTAATTAAGAAGGTTGGAGACGCTGCATGGGCGAAGGATTGTTGTTACTTTGAGACAGAGCCAGGTGAGCCGTTTTCCCTGTTTCCAGGCAATATGCTAAGCCACGCTAACTGGCTCCAGATACAAAAGAGTCTTCCTGTGGAACCCTCGCTGGAGAAAGTAAATAATGTATTTCACTAAATGTTGAAAATCTTCGCTTCAGAAGAAGGACGGCTCGGTGAAATGGTGTTGAAGCTTTAAACTCCAGTCAGACCTTTTTCTATCTAAAGCAGATATTTAGTCTTCAAGATTTACCTTGCATCACCTTCCTCTTAGTGAATCATGCAGAACCAAGTGACTGCTGAAATGTTTTTCCTTAAAATGCAAATGGAGGAAACATAAACTAAATGAACTTCATCTTTTCACTATTTCATATTCAATTGACTGTGTTGAGAAACCTCACCTGTGGCGGTGCTGGAGGCAGGCTAGGTAGGAGCAAGGGTTTGTCTCAATCTTGAGCGATGATGACGAATGAATCACCCTGAAGGCCGACATCATGGAATCTGTGAAGCTTCTCTCCACCCCCACTATTTGCTTTTTTTCTTCCCTGCCACATCTGATCGCTCATCCTCGCTCTTCTTCGATGTCGGCCGTGCCCCCTCCTCATGTATTCCTCAACCCTGACCTTCATCTTCTCTTCCTCTATTTTTTCATTCTGCCTTTATCCTCGATTAATTAAATAACTGTGACAAACAGAATCCTGTCTCTGAGAATTTCTACTATCTCTGCGTGTCACTTTAAGATTCATGCTATAGGACCAGTTGCCCTTAAAGCAGAGCAGAAGAGCTTCACTGCAAACAGCCATCCGACTGGAAATGACATGTTTTATCTTGAATAATTGAGCTCCTACAAATTAATCTACTCTCTGGTTGGAGTCTGTTTGTCATCTGAGCGTTAGACGGTGCTGTGGGAGTCATCTCTTTAAACCTTCAGCTGCATAACAGGAACAATAATCTGGTGTGACTGACACTTTCCCGAGCTAAAAGCTTTACACTTGTCAGGTTCCTGCAAAATCTCCAGAGAAGTTCATCTGAGCTCATGGACTTGCAAACGAGGTATTGGGTTCTGTGCGAGTGTGATAAGGTTTTCTTGGGTGAGAGGGTTGAGAGGCGGCAAACGCCTCGTTTCTGAAAGCACACGACGACTGGCGTTTCCAGCAGGGGGGCGAATGCTCTCATATATGCAACATTTATATAAAAGCACATGCCATGGTGTGTGGGTTAAAATCTAGGTTGAGAATATGCTGCCTGCTGAAGGGGTTCATATTGCAAAATAAAGCATTATTATAGACAGTAGGAAGGAGGAGGCACGGACGGCTCTGACGTAAAGCATCTGATTCCAAGGCAACTTTTACTGCAGCCTCAACTTTAGCCTCCACAAAACCTTTCTTCTTTAAGACTTTTGCTTATCTTGACAGATCACAGCGTGGTTTTAACTCAGTTGGCCAGCAAATATATACTCCCCCCATTTCCCTGCCTTTCCGATTAAAACTCTTGCTTTTGCACAAATCCAGTTTATTGTGTGATTTGATTGCCTCGTAACCCGCTGAAAAGTTCCCTGAGCTATATGCACTTTGCAGAGAAACAGTGAGATTTCCACTCTGAGGCATTTTATCTCACCCACCACAGTGTAACCCCCTGTCGGGCCCGGCGGGCGTTCAATTGTAGAACAAAACAAAACCTGGCTCTCATCTGCCCGGGCGTCAGTCAGCAAATAACACGTATATACATACACACACACACACACACACACACAGACACACACAGATGGAGGCAGTGGTCAGTGACAAGACAAAGTGTCTCCATTAGTATCAAAGCAGCTCTGTCCACCTTAACAGATGGGTTCGCTTCCTTCAAGGTGGGCGGAGTGATTTATTCTGTCTCTACTGTACTTTGCCTTATCTAATTGGACCGACTGTGCCCAGGAAGCAGCACAGTAAATCATGTCACTATTATTTATTTATAACTGAGGTCATGTAACAGTAGCACTGATGGCAGCTACATAACGTCTATATAAATGACACCTGTTACCATACCAGCTGCTGGTAGGGGACCTGAAACCTGAGATGGACACTTCAGCAAGACGAGGAGGAAGTGAAAAAAAAAGAGAGAGAGAGGCGATGTGAGAAAAACGAGATTGATTGAACGCGTAAATGTTCATGGCGTCCCGCAGATGTTCTGGTGTTAGTCGGCCTGTCACATGTTACACTACAGGTTCATGTGGTGGGAATCCCATCGCCAGCAGACTTAAGGAAATGAAAAATTCCTAAGGCATGACAGCCAGAGAGCAACATGCCATAGCTGAGGCTCAACTCCACTGCCCCTGCATTCCTGATTTGTCCAGGCACCAGAGTCACAGAACGAGAAGACCCTTTTGTACAGTTTCTGAACACAGGGGAGACGCATTCCCTGCGTTCCTGCAATCCTGCACGCTTGTTTTTTCTGGCGTCAATATCTGGACCAAACATTCCTGTCTCTACGACTCCCCGGGGAGCTGAACTTCCTCTGCATGACCCCAGCACACAAGAAACTGCCAGGGACGTGTTCGCAGATGAGTGACGTCAGGATCGGGAGGATGGAATTAGCTTCTGCATTTTAGTGAACACAATCTTTGTTGCACTGTTAGTTCAGCAGGTTTTACACAACAAATCTGGTCTGAAGAAGTTTTGGCTCAATAAATACTGAACAAATCAATGCAATAAAACATTTAAAAGAAATAATGATTTTTGTCGGAATAGTAAAATCTAATTAAAATGAAACAACCACATGCAGAATGGAAGAAATAAAACGGCACAACAGATATAGTCTCTATAATAACTTCTCTCGGAGGTGGTTGAGGTTTTAGGACAATTAAGGTCTCAGTAATAAAGAGAAGTAATGGTATTGGCTGGGTGGCTTTTACGAGTACAGGCAGCTGCAGCACATTCCAAAGGGAAATCTCGAAAGAAGTTATACAGAGCTAAAACAGCCAGTGCTATCAAATGCAGAGACGACCGGTGTCTTTGTTTTTATACTGCATGTGGATCGACTTTTAAAACTTTGGCCATCTTCTTAAATCTCATTTACGCAGACAGATCAATTAAGAAAATAGACGTAATTGAAACTAAAAGGAAAAGTCTACATTGCTGGTGCGTGTTTGTCAAATCAGAATCGTGACCCACATGGTGACTCCCATAGGACGACAGGATTTCCCCCTGGTGGCTGGCTGCGGTAGAGATCATAAACCCTGCCTCCTCCATGTTAGCACAAGAGACATCGACCAAACTAAAGAGTCAAAATACATGTCAAAAGGTTTGATGCTGTATAAGTGAGGCTCACTCATGATTCGTCGAGCTTGTGTATTGACAGGACTTTGACACGGCAGCTCAATCCATCCTACCGTGATTAACCCCCGAATCCCTCTGCATATTAAAGCTCCATCTATATACAGTCAGTGATAACTACATGTTAGTGCTGCATGCACGACCTTAGATGCACACGTTGTTCTGACGCGTCTTCTCTGTGGAGCTGTAGTGGAGCGGATGGCGGCTGCAGCTGTCACCACTACACTGTCCAGAGAGGATAGGTGATGTGTCCCTTTTTAGAAGCCATAAAAGGGGCCCTGCGTGCTATTAAGCATGCATCAGCACCCCACATCGGCTTTAAGAGCGGGACACTGGAGCACAGCGCTGTTAACCTGTGTTCTCAGTCTCCCTTCCACATGAAATGTACAAGCTCCCAGATAACGACACATCACAAAGTCAGTTCACAGACTTATTGTCCTGCTGCCCGCTTCTCCCAGCTCCCGCGGCAGAACTCTGTCCAAAATCCTGTAAATCTATAAATCTTGTACATCATGAACTGAAGTTATAATCTCTGGTGCCCCTCACACAACACAGGTTCATTTGAGGTGTACAAGTCCCAAAGCAGTTTAGAACCCAAGCCCCAAACTGCTAAATACAGGAAACACAACTTTTTAAATGTACAATCTAAACACATGCAGACATTTTCTATTTTCTACCAGAAACAATGGTTGTATTTTCTACATTGATTGACTTTTGCCTGCATGTTCAGATCCAGATTATAGTAAATGTGTGTTTGGAATTGGTAAAACTCTTCCCAACTTGTTCTGTTGTTTCCTAAATGAAAAAACTTAATGACAATCAATGCAAACGTAACTGCAAAAAACACACAATCTTCTTTCCTACTCAAACCTGTATATTTGTCAGCGTGACTGTGTTAGATAATGATGCTAATTATTATATTGTGTGCAAGTATTCCGAGTGCGCGTGTTTCAGGAAGCGGTGGATTCATGAGATTGGAACGCGGTGGAGAACATTTCTGTCTAAGGCAGCTGTGTCAGAGACTGAGCCTCAAGATGGAGAAAAGTGTGGGAGATTAAAATTCTGCTCAGCTTTGCCAAAGCAACCAACACATTCTTAGAAATCCCTGACTAGGCCTTTTCTTTCTCCTCAAGATAATGTCAAAATAAAACATTATAAACGCAATCAGTCGTGGGTCACTTTGGATAAATTAGTAAATCTAAATATAATCCCTGTCCATAATCCAGAGATGTGTTATAGTTAATTACTTTCTCAGATGGGACAAGGTGCAAGGTCTTTAAAAAAAACAAAAACATTACAGGATGATACTTAACCTCAATAATGAATTTGAGTGTTGTATCTTCCATTCTGCAACTAAACAGCCTCTGCTATAAAACAATAATGATTCAGATATCAAATATCTTAGGCTGAATATTTTTAACTATCGGAAAAACTCTATCTCATGTCTCTCTTGCAGTTTCTTACCGAGCTGTCTGCTGCTGACGTATGGAGGAAAATCACATTCCTAAGTAATGACAGAGATCAGACAGAAAATCTGGAAAGAAATTCATCAACTGCAAATATCCTTCTGGATTAAATCTTCTCCTTTATTTCACAGTTTTTTTTTCTCTCTCATCCAACCGATTCCTGACTGACCTTCAGACCAAAGTCATTCTGCTCTGACACTTTAATGGTCTTGCTTAAGGTGAAAAATGGTGGCCTTGTGAGAGGATAAGAAATGCTGCCTGAGTGACATCAGAGCAAGAACTGAACACAGCTCAGATTTCAGATGATGGTAAAGAGGCAGGAGTGGTGTCGCACTAACTTAAGGCGTCATGGCCCACATCCACTTCTGGTCTTTTGCTGCCTTAAACGGCCTGTGTCACTGAGCTCTTCTCCTCTCTGCTCTGAAAGGGAAATGATGCGTTTTACATTTCAAGCAGCTGCAATACTGAAGCTGCGAGAAAAAGAGAGCAGCTGTCTTCGAGCCAAAGCTGAAGTGGACAGAGCCTCTGCTTCCAAAAATGACGAGCACTAAACAGGGATAATGTACGATGAGAACTATCGCCAAGTCAAACAATGGATTGGGAAATGAGAACCAGTTCCAAAAAACAAGAGACACTTCTAGTTGCAATCTCTGTTAAAAGCTGATGTTTCAACTTAAAGAGCAAAGTTGCCATTTTACGTAACCAACAGACATGGAGAAACATTAGCATTCATTTGAATCATATATTTGTCAACCTGATGTAACTTGGTTGTTATTTTGGTTACCCTGAAAACAGCGGCTGCAATCGTCACTGATCAGAGAAGCGACAGTGAAGTGAATCGTGAAGTTGTGTCGGCCACAAAACTGAAACAATGACCTGAAAAATGCAGCAAAGTTCCACAGAGCGAAGGAGAACTCGAAGGGTCGGGGGATAATTAAATCTGTTTTTCATAATTTGAACACCCCTCACATTATACTGGTTTCATCCATTATTAATACACAAATATCGACTAAAGTAGCAATAGACATACATTTTAAAGTAAAGGAGTTTCAAGTTAATTGTAGAACTTTGGCAAACAAGCAAACCAAAAAGTTACTTAAAAGAATAATAGAAATAGTTAAATGGGTGACTATTCAATGAGCCTTTTTAAAATTCCCTTTTCAGCCTTCTGATACTTCAAATGATTTATGGCTGTTATAAACCATGATTACTGCTCTGCTGGTGAAGCTCAGAGAACAGTGACCACAGAGCTATTTTAAGTTTTGGGGATGAATCAGAGGTCCCTGTCGTTCCTCAGGCCAGTGACAACGTGCTATTCGTCTCACACTGGTGTCAATAGTCCAAACTGAACAATCTTTCCACTGGTGACACACTATTCCTGCCTGGCAGCCTCACAACAGGATGTGGAGTTGATCACGCTCGCAGCCCAGGCAGAAAGGAAGCACATGCACAGACACCAAAACATACGCTGGAGGAGAGAATAGAGAGTTTCATGCTGACATTCCACTCTCAGTGTAAATACTCCTTTAATTCTTTGCTGCCTTTGTCCCAAAGGCACAAGACATAATTAGACAACTGTTATATACCCGTCGACTTTATCAAACTTTCACGATCTGACAAATTCCCCAGAAACACGGAAATGTAATTTCTAAATCAGGCCTGGTGGTGATGTTGTTAGACTGCATGTGTCATCAGTTTCCTCATAGCCCCTCCCTTCTCCTCGTATAAATGTGATCTGTGCCACAGATTGCTGCAGATTAATACCAGGAAGTGCTTACTCAGATATCGCAGTGAAAATAACGTGGCACTGTCTGAAAGAGACGGAGTCAAAATGCTCAGAAGTCAAAACGAAAAATTACATCAGCAAGAGGCAAGAAGAGTTTTCCACTGTTGATTAATGTGTAAATCCTCTTATGTTGTGCTGAGCTGCTGCCAGCCATTTGACTCAAATACATAAATAGTAATGAGTTTATGATCAGCCATGCATTATGATGCACCGTGTTGTACACAAACATTCAGCTTCTGCAACAAAATAAGACACAACATATACAAATCTCAATCTGGCATGCATGGATGCATATGTTTCCGTGGTAGAAGGGACAGGGGCGCACATCTTGCATTTATCAGCTCCTTAGTTAAACAGATTTTCTTTGAGTGCCAAAAGTGTCAGAGGCTCAGCTGAGCTTTGCTAAGTTGTCAGCTTCTTACAGCTTCACACTAAAATACACACAAGGCTGAAAGTTTAGGTTTTAAGCTGAAAAAGGCAAGAGAGGTGGCAAAAGGAAGAAAATTGTGCAGGGGTCAACCTGCATGGATTTAAAAAACAGATATTGGGACCCAGGCTGAGGTTGATCCTCCTTAATATTTGTGCTGATATACAGTGTTTTTTAAGTGTTCTATTTGCATTCTAACAAAAAAATCCGAGCAGAGTGTACCAAGGAATTATATCCCTGGGAGCGTGATAAA
Source organism: Pleuronectes platessa (assembly GCF_947347685.1). Classification (NCBI taxonomy): domain Eukaryota; kingdom Metazoa; phylum Chordata; class Actinopteri; order Pleuronectiformes; family Pleuronectidae; genus Pleuronectes; species Pleuronectes platessa. The sequence goes on from NC_070633.1 coordinate 15,941,660, forward strand.
TCCTCTAAAACAGTGTTTACACCACGTGACAATAAAACTCTATAAAGATTTAATAAATATTTGAGGCTCCTCCAGACGAGGAACACACATTTGATATTATAAGATTTACTTGAAAAATCATTTATATTCAGAATAAGTGAATCATATATATAATCACACCAAATTATAATACACCTAAATGATACCCATAATTGCAGTGGCTATATGCAGTTTTTTTGACGCGGGTACACCTCCTCCTCTCCCAGTGCCAGCAGAAGAGTTGTCTTTGTATTAGTGAGTCATGCTCGGGGTCATGAATGTGTCTGTAATCAATGCTTTGGAAGCAGGAAACACAGCAGGAGGAAGCACAGTGGAGACCAGTGACAACGTTAAGATGGTTGGAATTTTTATATTATTTACTTCCGTCCCCCTTTCAAATTCAGCTGCCAATCGCCAGAGGATGCTGAGCCAGCGTCCACGCTACCAAATAACGAAAAATAATACGAAATTGGCACGTTCACCCGTGTGTCATACTTTAATTAATGCCAATCGGAGCTAGAGCCCAGAAGACACGTCTCCTGCAGAGTCATTTGACCGGGGAGTGAATGATGACTCTATCCATTCCTGTTGCAGACAAAAGCCAAATGTTAGTGGGTGTTTTTGAAGAAAGTTAAAACAAGTAGAAATTACTGTAAACTTATTGCAGACTTTACTGGCACCTAGGTAGGTGTCAGTTCACTGAACTGACAACACTGACAGCACTGCTGATAAGCACCTTAGGAGAAGCTGCATTATCTACTCCAGATGACTCGTTTCAGGGGAGCCTCCGACAGCAGTGATTATCAGCATCATGATGCCTGAAGTGAGAAAACCAGGTGAACCCTGCTCTGGTTTTATGGAGGTGAGCAGAGGCATCAGATAATGGATTAATGGATACATTTATACATCGTTCTCAAACGTACACACAGCCGTCAGAGAGGAGCAATGTGAGTTATTTCCCTCCTCCCGTGATGCGTTGTATCACTGCTGACACCAAAGCCCTTAAAAGCTTTCCACTTGCATTCTGCATAAATTGTGCATATGCATGATGCAATGGCCGGGAGTGACTTGATAAGCTTTCTTTTATCATGACCCACTAAATTTGATGATATGCTGGTTTGATTAAAGCAGCTTTTCACAGCACATGCATGATGCATCGACAGGACGCCAGTGAAGTGAAGTATAGGCTCTGGCACATCCACAAACACGTGCACACGTCCTGATGCCCATTAACGCATGCAGGCAGAGAAGCAGCATGCACACACACTAAAAGCTTTCAACTGGAGTCTTGGCGGCTGCGTTAGCATGACTCATTATGCACCATCTTCCACTGTTCTCCAGATAGAGCCATGATTTCCCTTGGCATCACACACTCAGCTCCCAATCACTCCACACATGTCAGACCTGCTTCGAGACACACACACACACACACACACACACACACAATTGTATACCCTCCTACACACGAAACACACTGGAGGGCTGTGAGTCTCCCTCTCACCAGCAACATAAGCGGCTGCAGTGGGTGTGTGGGCGCCTGAGGGCGGAGAGGAGTGGGGGTCACCTAAAACAAGACGGACCGACTAGAGGCCAGATGAGGGAGGGGGAGAAAAGGAGTGAGAGAGAGCAGGTGGAAAGGATGTTATTTGTGTACCTGCATTCGCAAAACTAGCGCATAACAAGGCTGCCTTGTATTGCTGTGCAGCGCTGTTTGCAGTGTGCTACCAATATCATCCATAAAGTTGTTAGTGTCCATGCAGAGAGTCAGATTCCATAGTTTGAGAACTAGTCTTTCATTTTTCAATCTATGTACCAGTCACTTGCAATCTATTGCATCTGAGAGCGAAGTTGGTGCATGTGCAGCCCTGCTGCTGCCAGGGTTTAAGAAATGCTGCAGAGAAAGAGTAACAAACTTCATGGATCTCGCCATTTATTTGGATCTGCGTCAAAATGTATTATTCTTACTTGGTGACAGTGTTAGAGGTCGAGGACAAAGAGGGGGGGGGTCAAAATAATTTGAAGGTTGTCCGTGTTTGCAAAAAGAAACAGATAGGGGGAGAAGAAAAATCCAGTTTGGCTGAGCACTTCACATGGCAGCCTTTGTAATTTCCTCGTAGAGACATTACTGCCAGTGGCATATAATCAGGTTAGGTGAGCCGAACCCGTATTTTGTGTTTTGGCCTGTATCTGTGGAAATAGAGGTGGGACACGAGGGTGGGTGTGATTAAATGCTTGTGATCATGCACACGTGTGATAACTCCCTGCTGGAATTAGCAAAGTAAAAACTGTATATATGGTGGCGCAGTCAGCAGCAGGAGCAGACGGGCTGCACAGTAAAAGTTTGCAGACAGTGGCTTAAAGAGCTTAGACGGAAAGGAAGTAGAAGATGGGGAGGGGGGGGGGGGGAGCGTTAAGCAAGCAAAGAAAGCAAAAGGGTAGAGAGGGGGGGGGGGCTTCAGTGTGCTATGACTCGCTTCTTCCAAATTGGGAATTAATCCAATAATCGCCTGGAAATATGTAACATAGCTCATCATCCTTCTCATGTGCAAAGCAGAATATCATCTAGTGCAAGTAAGTGGGAGACCTGTCAAGACACTGGAGACACACACAGACACACACACTCACACACAGACAAACACGTACACACACAATGACAAGTGACAAATCCCACTGCTGTAGCGTTAGCATACATGTGATGCCGCAGGAAAGTCAAACATCACAAGTCTTTAAGTTTATCTGCCGCTTATGTCGACTGTCGGTCTGAGTGTCACGACTGTCAGCGGTAAGCTTTGCCGACATGTCAGCTCATTAGCACTTGCTGCTGTAGCACACACACACACACACACACACTTCAAGGAGCCAGAGAGTCAGTAAATGAACTGCTAGTAATACCGAGAAGAAGAGAAGGACGATTTCTTATTCATATGATGTGTTGAAACTATATCTGCCTTAGTCTTGTGTCTTTATCAGCTGATCTTTTCTGTGTCTTTATTCTCCGTTCAGCTTCCTCTGCACCTCTAGCTGTAATTTGTGTACCTGTATATCATCAAACAAGGACTTGGGCTCTTCAGATACTGTTGAGTCCCATCACTGTCACAATGATGTGGGCGACTGAGGTGCAGGTCACTACGTTGAAAATTTCTCTGATGGAGCAGAGTAAAAAAGAAAACACTGACAAACAAACAAAACAATTTTGTAAGATTGTAAAGGTGACATGTAAATGATCTGGACGTACAAAATAATGCATTTTTGAACAAGTCGCCTGGGACTGTACTGTGTCTATGAAGCCAGAGCCAGCGGACTGTTAGCTTGGCATATCATGATGACTGGAGACAGCGAGTGTGCTGTGGTCCAAACCCCCAAAACTCCACTTAACAGCGATCCTGACATTCACTGTTAACACTTATCTGCTTCATCACTGGCTTTGCAAATATGCTAAGCTAACCAGCTGCTGGCTCCAGCTACGTAGTTTACTGTACACATTTGAACACTATTCACACCGAACCCTATTCTCATGAACACAGCAGCTACTTATTTCTTGTAGATTTCGCAGATCAGTGTGCTGCATCAAAGCCACTCAAGTATGTCACCTCTTATACTGCATGTTTAGTGGTTGCAACATCAACTTCATGAATGCAGATTAAAGTGAAGTAAATTTTGACCAATCATTAATCCAGAGTGATGCAATCTCACATTTCGAGTTAGATTTTCTTTTCACCTTGCAGTGCTCCTTCAGATGTATGACTTAAGTCCTGTGCAGCACACACTTTTTTAATTTGCTCTACCCAGCCTCTGGAACGCGATGATGCACTGCCACAGCATTTGCCTAATTTAAATCCTAATGAGGCTGCAGTACAGACACTTCCAGAGCAGCAGGTGATGAGCTATTCTCTGCTACGACTGGATGTATCTTAGCTGGAAGTGGTTTCTTTGAATCTGATTGTGTGAAAACAAATTAAAATCTAAAGTGCAGTACCTTTATGCCGCGGGTCTTTTAAGCGAATCAAAGTAAAACACTATTAACAAAGTCTGCCAGATATAAGACACAAAATGTCTTTGCTTCAAAGAGCTCTGCTTAACGGCTGCTGAGGGAATTAAGTCACTTCCCTGCAGTTTCATCTGTGCCACATTCTGTCTCTTACAGCGCCGGCACTTGTCGGCATTTTCTCTCCTGAAATATCCACCCGCCGCCTTGCCCGGGGGAAGCTTACCTTTCCCATTATGTGTGAGAAATCATTTTGTGACAGTGCAGCACCCGGCGTACACAGCACACAGAGGAAGTGGAGGCAAGCGAAGGGTAATCCAGAGGTCAGAGATCAAACCGAGGGAGGAGGAGGTCAAACGGAGGCTACAGAGTGACATTTTCTGTTAGTGTTATTGACGAATGGGCCATTAGAGAGGCTGATTAGGGAACTACAGAGGTCCAGTATACAGCAATATTAGTTACATATGACTTGAAGCTCAATCAAGAGTGTTTTAATGGATAAAGGACAAAAAAGAAAAAGAGGATGCAGCGCAAGACATATATTACTCACATCTTCCATGATTAGCTTTGCACAAACCGGACTCCCTCTCCTCCGCTCTGCCACGAGCGAGAAGAGGATTAGAAGTGAGCTGCCACTGGTGAGCTGAGCCTCAGCTCGGACTGGGCCCCGTCTCCTCCCAGATTTTGGGCCGACTGGGGATTTCAAAGTCCAGAATGTTCAAAGCCTTGGACGGGGAACGTTCAAAAGAACCACAGTCGGGCACGACGTGGAGAGGAGGAGTAGAGGGGGGGGGAAGAGCTAGCTACTTACAGCAGCGCTCTCCCACAGTATGTAGAGGATGAGGAGACCGAAGGTGGAGCGAGGAGGGTACACCCAAGGGCAAATGCTCGTGAAAATAAACTGCGAGGCAGGTCGACGAGAGGTGTTGAGCAGGTGGAATTCTGCTGACATGTTGAAGTAAAACTGAAAGTGAGAGGCAAAGTTTTGGGTGGAGCAAATCATCAATAATACAGGACCAGGAATAGCATTGGGACTAAAATAAAACTGATGTTTTATGCCGCGGAGCACATCGCCGCTGTTGTTGTGTTCACCTCAGGGACCCAATGAGATGGGTTTTTGTCGCATGTGGAATGTTAACAGTGCCACTGGAAACGGTGCTCACATATTCTTACACCCACACTTTTGTACTGTAGAGCGACAAAAAAGCCCAAATGCTCCGTGCCAAATGGAGCATTTCAACAAAACCACACACACTGTAGAGAACACGCCTCTCTACACAGATACGGCCCCCCCCCCAAAACTGCCAGTGAAGCACTTTCTCAGGTGTCCACTTCTACACAATGACATTCATTTCACACAATGAAACAGTGGAAACGCCCTCACTCCCTCGGCACTGAAAACATCACAGGAATTTCTATAATCTACAATGATCTACAGTAGGTAAGTAAAGCAGCACGTCAACACATAGGAGATTAACGTTCTGACGACTGAGATAATCTGCACAACATTCAGTATAAACTATTTGTTACACTTTGCTTTGCATCTGCTACTTCCACCCTTTACCCTTTCAGAGCACCATTAATCATGTCAATGTTTATTTTAAAAGCACTTTAAAAACAACCACAGCCGACCTTAATGTTGGACAGGCTTTAAATAACAAACCTAAAATAATTAAAAAGAAATATATAAACAGAGCCTACATAGAGAATACAAAAGCAATAAAACATTTAAGATCATTTATTTGAGAATGAAATCGAGGTCTCAAACTCAACACAGATTGAAAGCAACTGAGAAGTAATGGGCCTTAACCAGTGATGTGAACTGGTTCCGATGTGGACTGGCAAACTGTTCCAGAGATGAGGGGCAGCCACTGCAAAAGCCTCCATCTCAGCATCAGGTTGGTCGACCTCAGTGATCGTGATGGAGTGTGAAGGTGCATCAGGTCAAAATCTTAGAATCAATCTTGAATTTGACAGCAAGCCAGTGTAATGTGATCACGCTCCCCTTTTCCAATTAGAAGGCAAGCAGCTGCGTTTTTTTAATTTATTACCGGAGACGACAAGGAGGCGACTGTTCTACGTGAGCAAACAGGGAATTACACCAATCAAACTGAGGGGTGATAAAAGCAAGACTAACTCTCTTCCATCCATCCATAATGCAGTTCCTTTAAGGGTCATTGGGGAAGCTGGAGCCATTCCCAGACCAGAGGTGGGTAACAAGCTGGGTGGGACGCCATCGAAAACAAACAAAAACATTCACACTTATGGTCAATTTAAAGTCTCCAATTAACCTAATCCCAATCTGCATTTGGTTGGACTGTGGGAGTAACCAGAGAAAATCCAATCTTGAAAGACCCTGGCCCAACCAGGATTGAAACTGGGAACCCTCTTGTGAGGCGACAAAGCTAATCACTGCACCAATGTCCATTCATTATCTATATCCAAAAATGATGAAAAGCTATTTTGCCAATCTAATTTAAAATCAGCTGCAGGCCGCCAACGGGTTCAAAGTGATGTCATACTCCTCCAGCAGGTCGGATCGTATAAAAACATATGACCTCAGTCGTCCTTTCATAACTGGAATTAGAGTTATCTCTATTAGACAACGGGGCATATACTTACACCTGGATCTCTACATTAAATTTCATGTCTGGTGAGTATGTAAATTTCTGTTCCTAAATTAATATGGACACAGAGTGAGGTTTTACCGCTGTAATTTTTGGTTTGGTGATCTGTGCAGATGCATTATAGAAAAATAAAAAACACCACGGAGCCTGTTATATTATTCCCCCGTATGCTAATTTAGCTCAAGTGTTGTGTTGGAGGAAGGAACTCCTCAGAATGATTCTGTCAGTTGGTTTATTATACCAATAACGATGCTTATTAGCAGAGTATCAGGGGTGCATGAAAACAGTTTAACTGTCATAAAGCCTTAACCAGAGTGTTAACTAGTAATGAGGGGCTTCCTTTATGCCAGTAAACAATAAAAAGCCCTTCCTGATGGCTATTAGAGTTTGAGAGAAGCTATCCAAAAATAACCATCCACTTTAAATATCTAATAGTTTATCGTCCAGTTTGTTAGACTGCAAACTTCTGACTTTTTCGCCCATTTTGGAAAGACTGAAGCATGTTGTGTATAACAACATTGTGTATACTGACTGATTAGTCCAAAAATTATATTAAGATAAAAAATGTTCATATCACTTGATACCAATAATTATGATTAATAGTCATTGTTGTTCCTTTGAGACAGATTTTGTGTCTCTGTGAAAGAGTGAAAGTTGTGGGTTTAAAAATTCCTAATTAGCAGAAAATGTAGAATAATTCATAGGTTCTACCTCCTCACTGTGCACAACATTATATGAATATGAATATGTATTCAACCTTTGTTATTTGATAAAATTATAATGATGATGACATCTATATGTGAATCAAAGTTGATATGTTGTTTTCTTACCCAGCCCTAATGTATATGCACTTTCACTTGACCAGTAAAAGTTTGAGAGCAGCTGCTGTGTCTGGCCGCTTTAGGTCTTTAGTGATGGAATTAGCAGCAGCTAGTGCCTCTCTCTGTTCAGTTCCACCCTGATTCAGCAGTCCTGCTCTTTTCGCAGAGCCTCTGAAAGCGAGGCAGCCACAGGGAATGCCAGCTCATCGACTATTGTCGCACGGCCTCCCTACTGCTCTCCCTCTCTCTCTGCCCTTCTAGTCAGTACATCCTCCCAATTGTCCCTTTCTCTCTCTCTCTGTTTGGGATCTGTCTTTCTGTTCTACTTGCTGAACAAAAGCCGCTGCGAGTGTGTATGATGCAATTGTAGCTGTACCAAAAGTTCACAGTCAACAGAAATGCACAGAGTGAACATCCCCAAGGTAGGGATGGATGGATTAAAGATTTTTTGCTGTTTGGCAAACTGCAAACAAAGATATCACAGCTGAAAGTTGCAGGCTGTGTATGAGACCCTCAGTGTCCGGGTGGGAATGGGCTCAATGCTCAGGAGTAAATCATAATTTCTCTTTCAATCAAATCGTTTTACCAGTTGTGACTTACCTTCACTATCACACAAGTCAAACATGAAAAAAATGAGGCCAGGACATAGAAATTGTTGCTGATCTGACTTCATGCTTTGTAAAGTGGAAAGGACACGAGGAACTAACCTTGAGCTTGTCAAAGCGCTCGGTGAGCGAGGACACCTGGTGCTCTCGGTGGCGCCCCACCAGCTTGCAGAGTGCACAGATGAGCTGGTCGTCCACCAGGCAGTACATGTTGACCTTCTCATTCTCATGCTCCAGACAAGTCAGGCCACGGATGTGCGTGTCTGGCACCGGCTCCACCAGGCGGTGGCTGGTGAACGGCTTCTTGTTGGGGTGTGTCGCACGCAGGCAGCGGTCACAGTACGACACCTCGCACGTGACACACGTCTTGACGGCTTCCCGCGGCGGATCCTGCTCGCAGAACTGGCAGCTGATGCGTGGATCCATTTTGGCAACGACAACCGGGCTGTGGTTGGCGTTGGTGTGGTTCACGTGATTGGTGTGGTTGGTGTGGTTGGCGTGCGGGTGGGAGTGGCTGGAAGTGGCCGGGCTGCCGCGGGCGCTGCTTCCACTCGTGCCACCACCACCGCCGCCAACCGTCCCAGCTACTGTACCGCTAATGGTGGCGGTGTAGGGCCGCTGCGGCTGCAGGCGCCGGCTCTCAGTAGGGGAGTTGGGGCCACTAAGGGAGGCCTTTTGAAAGCGGTCAATGATGTTCTGCAGCGTCACATTGCGCTTAAGGCCCTCCAGCCCGCGGTGATTCAGCGTGATGACGTAACGGCACGTTGGGCACTGAAAGGCCGAGATCGACTCGAGGGGCTTGCTGGTGGAGCAGTGGGACACCAGGATGCGGTGGGCACAGTTGAAGCAAAGACTGTGAGCACAGGGCAAGAGCAGGGGATCTTCAAATAACTCCAGGCAGATCGGGCAGGTCAGCTCAGACTCCAGTGTTTCCATCTTCAGTTAAACCAATCTGAAGGTGACATCAATTCCCACAGAAGCTGGCCAGTTACCTGCATGAAGAGAAAAGATATGCATCAATATTTCGGTCGCTATTTACATATAACTACCAGTATCTAGTATCCACACTGAGCTGTGCAGGTTCAGCAGAAATCATTCCGAACAAACGTATTTGAACTACTTCTCAGCTGCTCGGCTTACAACTGGAGACTCGCAGCAGCCTTCAGCACATGACTCTTCCTGCGGAGGCATGTGGGAAGAGGAATGACTGAACGTACAAGGAGGAAATAGAAGTTGGCTGAATGGTCGGGAGGAAGCAAAAATCAATGGAGTGAATAGAAAAGCAGAGAAGAGGAGAGGAGAGACTGATGCACAGCAGCACAAGAAGAAAGAGGAAGTTGTAGAGAACAGAGAGCCTCTGCATTCCTCAACACCCTGACAAACTCTTTACCTTCATTTGTTTTCACTTCCATCTTTCTCCACTCTCCACTGACATTTTGTCTACCTTCTATGGTATATCGAGCAATAAAACCTTAACCCTAAAAACATTTTTACCTTTCAAAGCATATTCCAGACAACACTTCCGAGCCGGACAGTGTAAACATGGCCTGAGTAAAACAGGAGAATTGATTTTCAGATCCTCCCCCTCCTTCTCCAAGACCTCCAAATCTCCGCGCCTTACAGGCTGCATATCAAACTGTCTCCTCTGGGTGGCCTTAAAACCACTGACATGAGAAATCACCAATAACTCCACCACCACACCCCATTCACCCCCTGGTCGCTGATTCACGGGCACAGGAGCGCAGGTTGCCATCTTTTAAAAGAAACAAAGCAGGGGCCGTGAAAATACAGCATTAAACCAGACAACCTCAGATAGCTGATGGTGACAATTTCATTAGGCCAGGTCGAGTTTGAAAGACGGCGCCCGTCATGCAGGGTTAACTGGTGGCGGGCTGGATTCTACTTTTTATAACTCATCAGTAAAAAAACGACCTTTCACTTTTGGTACTCCGGTGAATGACCTCTTTGAAGATAAGGTCATAACACACATAAAAATGACTTAGTTTAGAGATTACAATAAAATACAGGTGAAATAAAGAGGCAGGGACCACAGGACATCGGCAGGTTATTCCTCCAAGTCATATTTCAAAGTGAGGAGATGCTGAGCATGAAATGATTGAGCACAATGGGTGCTTGTCTATAACATTATCCAGTAGCTGATCAAAGGTTTTTTTATTTTGTTTATTTTCCCACTAAGGTTGATTTTTCCATGGTTTCACTTCCGACAGGTAACTGACACAGTACATTTTTTATGAATTTGTTGACAATGTCACATTTTTAAGGGGTAGTAGAAGAAGAGGAACCATTAATTCCTCTGTCCAGTCTGATATAACGTTTATTTGTCAATTTATTTAAAATATTTGTCAGTGGCCATTGCTCAGTTATTCTTATATTAAGAAGCTAACTTGAAATTCAGATTAAACAATGGGTGACCCATTGTTTAAGTCGAAGAAAATGAAGGAACGAAATGCTAGAACTGTTTACTTGTACACCACAGGATGTGGATTCCATCTTTCTTTCCCCCAGGTGCTAAATCTGTCCAAACCTCCATCTCATTTCCTAGTGAACTTTGTCAGTGCAGGCATTGCCATGTTTAAAGCTAGGCACTGTGTTAAGTGTATCATCACCAAAATAAAAATGCAACTACATGAAACTTAAAACATATTGTGTTGTGTTGTGGCCTTAATCAGATAAACCTGAATCCAGATGGTAAACAGTATTCACAAGAATTCTGCTGTGACAAGACGTCGTCCTCATCTGTTACATCATCATGTGAAGGAATATTTAATAAACTGTGTCATCCACAACCTATTTGTATTTAACTCTGTCAAGCTGTGTTTCCATCCTAACATGGTCGTTCAGCAGCATTCACAGGCACCAAGATCTCAGGAACCAGCACAGAGCATCTGAACACAGGCCTGTGTAAAGTCAGAAACGAAGCTGGAAGCCTCAGACTCATTCCCAGCGTCTCCTCTCCTCTGCTGCTCCAGAAACTGTGGCTCGACTCTGAGCAGTGTTCAAAGCAAACATGATTTGAGCAGCGACTAAGTGCTTGAGAAAGGCACTCAACTGAAGAAACTAGTTATGTGCATACAGAGGCTTTGTTACAAAATGCATTATCCATAAATGAAGTGAGTAACTCCTTGCGGGCAATCATGCAGATGTTACACTGATAGAAGCAAATGGGCATTGTGCTTGTCTGCAAATAAGTGTGGGGTGTGTAGGAGTGTGTGTGGGTGGCTGTATACCAGTGTGCGTTTTAGTTACGAGAGAGTCACGCAGATGTGTGCACAAGCACATTATGCCCTCCTCCAATATTCACCTAGGCTGCTTTTTATCAGATGCTTTATGTGGTTGTTATCACACAGTCTGGCCGTGTTAGAGAAACAGAGAGTTCAGTGGTGAGCTAACACACATGAACTTCTACTTCATCTCACCAGCGATAGGTTGGATTTATATCCACTGCAGAGGACAAGATAATCAGAAAAACAGGATGAGGGAGGAGGAGAGGTGACGGCAACTTTCAAGAACTGTTGATGACAAGTAAGGCCGCTGGCCCCTCGGTCTGAGTGCTCAAGGTACAAATATGATATAATGATATGACAATAACCTTTAGCCTTTACACTGCACACAATCAATAGACTGTCCTTTTCATTCGATCCAATGTGAGAAAAATACATAATTTCATTCAGAGCGATAAAAACTCGAAACGTCTTTAGTATAGAATAATTGAAACTACAGCTACGACTTGATAAGATATTACAAATGACAAATTTACACACAAAAAAAATGACGTTAAAATATTCAGTGAGAAGGCTTGGAATGATTGATAGCAGCTTGAGGCTGAACAACAATTTCATTCTACTGCTATCGGGCATAAAATATGTCAACAACAGGAAACACGGCTCATATCTATGAGGCTGAGTCACTCACTACACACAGTCAAGGACATCAGGTCATTACAGGAACAGCTGATCTTTAATCTGGGAGCAGCTAAAGCTAATGCAACAAAGATCAACAGTGTATATTGTCAAACCATTCATGATCACCAGTGAGGCTTGGGCTGCATTTTTCTATCTGAACCCGTCTGCGCCTAAGAGAAAACTAACCGAGCCCTTTTTTGGTGTTTGAACAGAACCCGATTCTGATATAGTTCATGTAAGCTGGCGTGACACTGTCCCTGACACACATGGGTATTGCCTGTGTCCCTGACTACAGACATGTGCAGTGTAAAAAATCATCCAACCCAGCGTGACTGACCTGAAACTGAATATTATTTAGAATTTTTTTGTCCGAGCCCGACACGGCCCATCTGGTCTCAGTGGGTCCCGACCATAGAGTGTAAGGACAAATGGTTTCCATTTCCTCCCACAACCCAAAAATGAAACTAAATTATCTCTGATGAGAACAGCGCAATCTTGCTGAGTAGCAATCAGGTGTTGGAGCTGCAGGAGCGAGATTCCATCGATACACGTACTCGGTCAATCAGGACTGAGTGTCAGCTTTCAATACAGTATTTCAACTCATATTCAAAAAAAGTAATAAAACCAATTTCATCAGAAGAATGAACCTTGAACAAACATCATTGTGATAATAACTAACACAAATTACAGAAACCATCTTTGAGCAAAATGCATTTGAGATGTACTTTGACTTTTCAGTTTGGTCCAGCTCCCTTTTACTAACACGGAGGAGGTAGAATTTACAACCTATACTGCAGCCAGCCACCAGAGGGCGATCCAGATGCTTTGGCTTCACTTTATGAGGAGCTGTCATGTCGTCCATCTTTACTTACAGTCTATTATCCCAACAGGCTCTGGTCAAGTATCTACTCTACTATTTCATTTGAGAAAATGATTTTCTACAAATCCTGTCTCTCTCTATAATCTGTATCTGACATATAAAACTGAGGGTAAAAAAGAAATCACACAACTCCCACAGCTCCGTTTTTTCCCTCATAGAAACAAACCATATGTTACCAGAACAAGTATGCTGATGAATCGTATCTGTCAAGAAAGCTATATCACAACAAGGAAGCAGAATCTGAACCTTCAATTACTGAGCCGATCAAGCTGGTAGAGTGCAGGGCTATTATATGCTGGATCTTTTTCTTTTTTACAATTCTATTATCATATTCAAACACTGAGTGAATCAGCGGCCTCGGTTTATTCCCCAGGCCAGAGCTGCCTCTGCTGATGTTAATGTGACTGTATTTAACGGAGCATGGTGTTATAATTAACACCGAGCTTTAACTCACCATCAACAGGCCCATTAAGCTTTAGCTATGTCACTCAGGGGAAACAGTGTCGGCTGTGAGGGGAGACACTAATCACCAGCTTTGTGTTAAGATGTCTGGGTGACACTCTCCTGGACACTCGTGTTTATAACCACATTGATAAGACATTCTAATACATTTATAAAGCTTTATAAAAATACTTTTGATTGTTTATATTCATGCAAGACATATTATCTGTCTTGAACCATTGGTCACTGTGTTTTGTGTTACTGTCAGTTTGACATTATCATTAATGGTCTTTTTATATATTTTTTGTCTTGCTCTTTAAGCTACTTATACTAATAAGTCCTCTTGACTGTGTTATCATAGAACTGCTAATAACTGATACTGATATGATTCCTAAGATGTTGTTCTCAAACCCTTATGACCGACAAATGTAATTGAGGCTTAATTATTTGACAGTTTTACCATATACGTAGATGCTGATACAGATATGTCTGCCTGTGTCAGCCTATTTGAGTGTTCTACCAAAACATCGGTAAGGCTTATTGACGTTCATTAGATATTCCATTTAAAAAACTTAAAACAATTTCTAATCTTTTTTTTTTTGTCATCTGTTTTAAATGTTAGAGCAGCCCTGGACATATACAGCATTATGAATGCTAAACTTAAGTAACATCCATCACCACACTTTACAACCCCCTTGGTATAAGGTGCCAAGCTTGACTACAAACATTTGTAGAGTTTTATAAAGCCGATGTAAGACTTTATGATTGTGTTTAAAATGCATTATAGAAATCACGCACACACACACAGCCAAAGCTGCACATTTACAAGCCACACACTCTGTCTCTCTCGCCATTCTTGTTTAGGTGAAGTGTCCCATCTGGAAGGAGAACAGCTTGAGCTGGTGCTTGAGGGCAGAGACACACACAAACACACTGGTTTTTCTGTGTCACTCAGAGCTTTAATGAAACATAGGTAAAAACAAGACAGTTGACATGGCTGATGTCTCAGGAGTCTGTCTGAGAAGGAGGGTTACATAAAAAATCTTCATCAGAGCGCACACACACACACACACACACACACACACACACACACACACACACACACACACACACACACACACACACACACACACACACACACACACACACACACACACACACACACACACACACACACACACACACACACACACACACACACACACACACAGTCAATTCTCATTAACTACTGCTTTGTCTGTTTGCCTCCGACGTTTATAGGCACCTTCAAAATGTGAAACTTCACCTTGATAAAGAGAAAGCATGTTTCACTGTGGGGATGTGGAAGCTGATCTGCTGTCAGATACAGGACATGGAGTGATACTAATACATCCGACTCTGAGAATGAGCTGCACCTGTATGAGCTTTATAGTAGCACAGCAGTCAATCATACGTGCGCTGCCTGCTCAGGTTTGATAAGAGACTGTTTAATAGCATTCAAGCTGTTCCTTTGCTACTGAAGGTTTGTCCAAAAACCTTTTATAATCCTTAAAAATATGTATAGCTAAAGCTGCCTGTAAATAAAAAAAAAAATGCTATTTATAATCTCTATTTATATAATTTCCATTTTGTCAAATTTTATGAGCCCAATTCAATTCCACTTGAAGCACTTACAGAGCAGATCTGTGTAGAGAGGTTCCGTTAGAGCAGATAAATATGGCAGCAGTAATAAATTCCCGACAGTTTAAGAGACTCCTGTCATTTCATAATCTTGCAAAATGTTGAAACAATAAAAGCAGCAGTTTGCTTTTAAAAGCGCAGTCCCCTGGGTACATGGTTACATGTGTGTGAATTCACTTTGTTGACGCATGCACTAGAAGACATTTGTGGAACAGAGATGATTATCCCTGTGCAAACAATCCTCTTGTAAAAACCAGATTGCTCCCTGCTGAATTTGCACTCTAAAAATTGCCGAGCCAGAGAATAGGATCACTGTTCTAATGGGACACTTGATGATGCTTTTGTCTGTGTTGCGAAGGGGCAACACAGACAAAACAAATCGCCACACCCCGACCCCCGGACCACAGTGTATTGTTCAGCAGTTATATTTACATTTAATGGGACCATTGTCGAGAGCGCCCAGGCTCTAATCCAGGCTGTCTGGTTCGTGATAGAAATCCTTATGTTTATTTACAATTTCATATCTACAAGTGTTTAAAATACTGGATAACATTTTTTTTTTTTTTCTACATCTATAGAGAAAGTTATGTTTGTATTAATTCATTTATATTAATGCTCACTGCATCAGGGTAGTTACAGACAAGTTCAACCCTCGAACATAATCTTATCTAATTATTCTAATCTAACAATCCCCAGACAAAACAAATACACAAAAACATATTCTCATTTTTAAATCAGGATACAAAAATACTGGACTTATAATATAATTTGCTGAAACTGACTGGACATAAGAAATAAATTCCTCTCAAAAGTGTTCCCACTTCAAACATAAGAAGGACGAGCTGAGGTGCGTCCAGAGCCACATGCTTAACATCTATCAGCGAGATTGGTTCCCTGTAATGCAGCATAAGTGATAACTTCCAGGAAATGCTATAGACCTGCTTCCGTGCAAGGTTTATACCGAGCATCCATTCATCCAATTACAAATGTGTATCTTTAACTCTTACACACATATCAGGTTACCCCCACGCTTCTCTGCTTTAGTTTTAAAACACTACTGCAGAGATTCTGAGCGTCTCATTCTGATAAGTTTAGAAAGACTGCTTGCTCCATTGTATTTTGTCTGCCTTTTAGTTTGGACAGACTTTTGAAAACAACAATGCAGTCCCCCGCATTCACATCCTGCTTGTTTTTAAATCCTGTTCCTAGCTAAACTTCTTGGTGTCTCCACTTATATGAGGCGGACAACACAAAATGTTTTGGTTAAACCATGTTGGTTTGAAACCCAGTGTGCTCTGGTACAGCAGTTGTTTGCTAGAGGTGTGTGAGAGGCCAGCTGCATTCATGGTATCCATCAGGTTGATTCTCTACAGTTGTATGGGACTAAACAAAGACAGATGCTATTCACCGGACCAGCCCAGCCGCCAGTCTGTGACCTCCATCTGTTGTTATGCAGCGAGCATTCCTCGCATGACTCCGAGCGGGGCAAAAGGTTAAAGATGGAAGTAACAAATGAACGGATTTGTGAAACGGTAAAACATTACTGATTGAAATTTGCTGGCCTGGAAGAAATCTCAAAAATGAAGCTTGACATTTTTATGGAGCAGTGAGGATGTAGACACATGGCTCCACAAGACAGTAGGGATTGATTTCTCTCTCTCCGACTTGCACTCGAACAAAAGAGAGAGCTTTCATTCATGACTTTATGGGGAAACTAAATACCACGTCTGCAGCCGACGCGTGTCCCTCCACAGAGAGAGGCTGTCCTGTTTGAGCAATGATGGTAAAGCTGACACAGTTTGCCGTGAGCCACATACTAATCACGGGTGCACACATTAAAAGACCTAATGAAAACAGCCTCGTGTAGCACGGCTCTATGGACACTTTCATTAGTGACCCGCATACAAACATGGCCATTCACCCTAATCACCTTAGCAGAGCCTTTCAACCTAAATGAACTGGGACATTGTTCGAGTGGATTCAGTGGAACTCAGCTGCTAAGTGGATTGGAAAATGGACATTTTTGGAGCTCAATTCATTTTAGCAGTTGGGGGTTAAAAATACTCACAAGCATAGAAGACGCATGTCAAGACCAGGGACCACTGAGTTTGTCCAGACCAAACTATACTGGTATTCACATGTATGGTTTTGGAAAAAAAAGAAATTGGGCTGATCCAACGTTCCAGTTGACCAGAACACACACACACATAGACACAGACACCCACATACACACACACACAGATACACTTACAGTGTGTGATTATATAAGTGGGATCTAGCAACGCTTTACACTTGTTGTGTTATATTTCCATGCAGATGTCGACAGGAGCAGTGTGTCTCGCTGCAGCTACTTCACAGGATAAAAAGGAATATGTTATCACACAGGAAGCTGGTTTCATTCGGTCCACCCTCATCATTCTTCCTGTCCTTCACCTTTTTCCTATCTCCTTCCCCTTGTCTCTTCTCTTCCTGCCTCCCTCTTCCCCAGTCTTCCCTCTCTCTTTCCTGTTTCCCCCCCCCCCCCTTTCTCTCTCTCTTTCCCTGCAGAGAGACCTCAGGGCGGGCTGGTTTCATCAAACATGTGAATCCTATTCATAGAATGTAAACAGTAATGCAGCCAAGCTGGTGTTTCCATTTCACATTCAGTGCAGTCGGAGCAGGCTGGCTTAAGTTTAACCCCCCCACCGCCACACTGAGGACGAGTCCTATTACTAACCCAATTTCAAAATAAATCTAGAGTGCGTTAGTTGCACTCGGACACATCTGAAGGTATTATGTGGCTTCCATCTTATATCATGTTTGTCTCATCCATTTAGACTAACCCTAACCCTGTTTTCAGAGGAACATTTTTTCATTAAAGTGGGTACGTCTGCTAACACTGCCCTCCATTGATTTACAATTTATACATATCACTCAACTCTGAAACACAGGGGAGCACCGGGGGTGTTCATCCCATCTGTATGTTGACCAGCATGTTTCTCTTCTTACAGATATTTAAATGTGACTGAGTGCTGCTACTATGCCCCACTTCTATATTAAATTAGCTTTACTGGTGAATTTGTGTTTGCTTGGGTTGTTTCTCTGTGTCACTTAAATATATAGTGCATTTCTTATGGCGATAGGCAATAGTTTGTGCAGTGCTGTACTCCTTCACATGACCACTGTTTGCTTTTTATCTATCCTTTATTATCTAATAATTCAAAAAATCTGTCTGGCTCAGCTACTGCAGGTCACTTCCAAAGTTGCAGAAAGATAGCTGCATCCTGCATTACCACAGTCGAAGCTAACAGCCCACACCAAACAGACATGTTTACAACAGGCCCTGCACTACTATGTTTAAATGCTGAATTGTCAGCGCTACACGTCTGCCCCTGTCTTGTTCCTGTGGCTGCAGCTGTGTGCATGATTACAAACACCCACACTCGTTTTCAAAGGCTGTGTTTGTCTCGTGTGGGTTTATTTTACCGTCTGTCAACTGTGCTGATGAGGGCTCTGATGCAAGAAACGGAAAATAAAATAAACAGTCAATTCATGTCAAGCGCGAGGCCAGAGCCAGATTTGCTAATTGGTTTAATGCATTTATACATGAAAGCAAAATGAAATGAGATTTTTCACAGGGTTGTGACAGGGAGCAGAGCTCACTTCCCCTCCTCTGCCCTCCACCTAATACTCGCTCCTGTGACGGCTTGGCAGCCAGTGGGTAATAATGTTAATAACGTCAGACGTCGTCTCATCAGCTCTGCGAGGCTCTTCGGCTGCGGT
The DNA here is from genome assembly GCF_947347685.1 of Pleuronectes platessa. NCBI lineage: Eukaryota > Metazoa > Chordata > Actinopteri > Pleuronectiformes > Pleuronectidae > Pleuronectes > Pleuronectes platessa. Next base: position 15,960,381 of record NC_070633.1, read on the forward strand.
GCAGAGCCTTATCAGGCCTCAACACAATGCTGTGTGGTGATGATGCCCCTGCCTCACTTCACGCCGCCTCCATTATTCATGTGCATTTGCCCAGGTGAGAGCAAATCCAGGATCAGAAGTTGGCAGAACAGCTTATTAGATATTTAGTCGTGGCTGAGCGTGCTGGAGCAACAAAAGTATAAAAAGACAAGGAGAACAGAGGCACCAGCTTGAAGCACAGTGGCTCGAGTTTAGGTTGTTAACTGCTGCTCTCTCAGGCTGGTCACAGACGCTGGGCAAAGTACAGTGTATTTCATCTATTCAGATTCAGGTGATTTTCTGAGACAAGCTAATCTGACTTGGATAAAATGCTAGTTCAAAACAGAAAGGAACAAGTGGAGATGGATCCACAATCAGCCAAAAACATGTCCCAGGAAATTGAGATATATACCCCCCCCCCCCCCCTCGACTTGGCTACTGAATTGTATGACTAAGTTTACTGTCATAGACATTGACATTTTCAAAGCCAGCTCATTTTGTCCAAGAGCTACAGCACGGACTGTGACAAATCTGCACTGACTATTAGTTTTTGGAGGAAAACGTTTCCCCAACAAGACTGGGATGAAACTAAAACAATGAAAAATAAGATGCACGCGCTGCTGAATGACATAGTCTCGCCTGGCAGGAAAACGAGCTCGGTTTGGTTGACAGTTGACTCCAATTCAGCCGCAATTTTTCTACATTTTCATCTGAATGTTTGTGTGTATATGCGCACAGGAAGACAGTGCCAAGTTAATGGCTTACTTTATATTGACATTTTCTATAAATATGCTAATTTACTCTACATCCACGTGAAAAAGCAATCCATGCACCATATAAGCAGCACTTTCAGCTCCCGAAAAGAGGATCTTTTCAGCAGGAAATTGCCTTCCCGGCCCCCAACAACCCTACACCTATATCTCACTGGACTGTCAAGAAAACAATAGATTGACAATATTTTCCTGAAAAGTTTTCCAATTGCAAAATAAAAGCTGTTGAAGCCTTTAAAGACAAAGAGTCAACGAGAGAACGCCTTGGTGGCGAATGTGTGTGGGTCCTTGGGTATTAGTGTGCGTGCTACACCCTGTACGAATGCCGTTTCCTAAATCCACCTTCGCTGGCAGCTGGGGTTCAATCTTCCAAAGTGTCAGCGCAGAGTGCCAGCCGAGGGAAATACCTTTATACAGCTGATGAAAAAGATATTACAGATGAAAGGCTTGTTGGAATTGTCCCGTCTGAATCGTCGGCAAAACCCCGTCACACAGTCAGAGCAGCTAACTTTGTTTTGGGGATTACTCCTTCTTCCCAAATGAACTGTGTGAACTTAAAAAAATGAAATCAATTATTTAATATTTCAGACCCTAGATGGACTTTCTGCCCCGGCGCTGTGCAACCTCCCTGCTACACCTCCAGCTGCTTGTTGTGCTGCCATGTGAATCCAGACGAACCCAGGCTGCATTTATCCGGAAGCAAAGGGAAAGTTCTCATTACCGTTAAATTACACTGAACTGCTCGGAGCCGTCAGCAGCGAGAGGAGGTTACTTGACCAAAAGCTATTAAATACCAGCTTTCTTGCTCTTTAAGAAAAGCATTCACCTTGGGTCAGAGTCTGCAATACAGTACGTCCAGGAGGGCCATTCGCTACTTCAACTGTAGTAGATGGTGGCATTAATAAAGCAGGAGGTGTTACTAGGCTGTTCAGTTATTCATGGTGACCCTCCATCGAGAAGACAGAAGAGAGAGGAAGAGAGGGGCATATAAAAAATACAAAGGTAAACTAAAGGAGATGGAGAAACACGGTGAGGTCAAGAGAGATCGGCTCAAAAATAGCTCACACCCCCCGAGAATAACAAAAAAAGGCATTAAAGACGGGGGGGAGAGAGTGAGGAGGAGAGGGGAGGTGGCAGAGGGGGTTCCTGTCCTCTATCTCGCTCTCTTGCTCTACAAAGTCAGAGGCTTCTATTTATACAGCAATGTAATGTTTGGCATTTCCTTTGAGGGGGGACGTGTATGAGCCATTGTTTTTCTTGGCTGCCGTTCGATTGGCTCAGCAGGCTCCGCGTGCTGAAAGGTCGGCGGCTTTACAGATCTATCTGTTTCGATCAGCTTCATGCGACCGCTGATGAACAAATCATTAGTGCCTCCATCGAAATGGGAAATCTTATTATAGTACAACAGCTATTTCCTCCCTTGTGAGATGTTGGAAGCTGCTGTTGTGTACTTTCTGGGGGGAAAGGCGACCGCAGCGCAACACAGAGGCAGACATGAGGTGGCTCATTACAGCCGCGGTAACAATGACGTCGCTATGACACGCAGCACAAAGAAAAACCATCATTTGTGGTGAAGAGCTGTCACAGCTAAAACTTCACTGACAAAGAGGGAAACACAGGGGATTTTTTCCAAAGTCACAGAAAAGGAAAAGCACTTTATGAATTATGTGAAGTTAGAGAAGGTTAAGAAATGTGTCTTTCTGCTTTTATAGACCATAATGAATTCAACCTCAGACCTTTGTCAAGTACCACACACATGTGAAGCCCCACAACTGAAGATGAGGTTCCAGTAGAGAACTCGGGAACGGCCACAATTTCTCTCGAACTACAGGCAGATTTATTTTGTCATTACAAATGACAAAAAAATTAAAATTCCATCAAAACAAATAATAATTTTAAGACGTGACAGAAGTACCATAAAATCAATGTCAAATAATTAAAACCAACCTAATATTGGTTAATGTAGAAGAAAAGTACTCAGACATTTTGAGAATAATGTTGTACTATCAGAACAATAAAGTCATAATTTAATGAGATAAGTGATAACATTACAAAAAAAGATCATTAATAAAAGAGATATGTTCCTCCAGTCTATGTGGCTCTTTCTTAACAGAAGTAAAAATGCACTTTAATAATTATATTGTCCTTTTACAGGCAAATTAATGCTGGAAATACAATTGTGACTCTGGATCTTTTCTACCCTCAGCCACACATCGGTTACATTTCTTCAGAACGAAGTTTCTTATCATCAAACTTAGGATGAAGTTTTGCTGATGAGCCTAAAGAGTAAGTACTTTGTTAGTTGTGAAACTCAAATATAACTTTAATTCCTCATTTTAACACTCTTTTCATATTCCCCCTATGACGTGTACGTATAAAATTATGACTTTATTCTCTTCACAGTTTGATATTATTGACATAAACTTGAAATTATTTTGTCATAACATTATAACTTTAAAGACTAATACGCTTATAATAGTAAGCTACTAGATGTTATTTAAGGCCTTAAAAATTCAGATTGGTTAAATTTTCGATTTTTTAAAGACCTTGCATCAACACACAAAATACCACATTATATAACAGAATATGAGAGATAAGGAAACCTGCAAAAATGTGAAAGAATGAAAGCATGCATTTGACGGCAGGGTCCAAATGGCGTTAGCTCTCACACACTCTCCAAATCACCCCTCGCCCCTCCCCTCCCCCTCGCTGCAGCTCAACTGAAACCGACACAAATCAATAGCTTGTTTGTTAAACAATAGCTGCCCAACATTGCCGGCCTTTTAAAAATAGCCGGTCTCTGGGGGAGGTGCAAAACCAGAGAGAATAATTGTGAAGGTTAACAATGCCTGCTGTTATATCAATATTGGACTGAACCAATGGCCTGGAGACAGAAAAAAAAGAAGCTCAGGTCAAGAGCTTTTCACCCGAGAACTCCCACTCCTATTAATGACTGGACTGAAAAAAATAGTCAACTTCAGAAGAACAATTTAACATTTTAAGGAATTGATACTCTTACAATATGAAGGTACTGACACATGATCCATGTTTAGCAGAGGGGAAGAAATCTGATATTACTGTACATTTAACTCACCATCCACTAACAAGCGAAGAAAAGAGCAGCTTTCAGAGACGTGCGCCTTAAAATACCTGCTGAGCGAATGAGTGTGTTTGTGATAAAGTGTGCATGTGAGCGCATGAGTCAGTCGAGGAACGAGCTTCTTTTTGCCTCCTCTCTCCTCATGACTTTGTCTTTGCTCTCTGCTCCGTTCATCTTTTTCTTCATACACCTCCTGCTGCCGACTCCTACCTGCTCGATCCATCTCTTTAAACTTATTCCTCCACTTTCCAATGACCCATCCCTCTATTTTTATCCCCACTGCCTCCTGGCCTGTGCTGGCAACAGAAATATATTAAATGGACCAGAAATAAAGAGAGTGATAGTTAATAACGGGTTTATATGTTTGTTGGTTGGTTGGTTGGTTTGACTTTAAGCAAGATTACGCGGATGCTAGTGCAATACTACAGATGACCACAAAACTTGGTGGAAGGATGCGATATGGGTCAAGAAAGATCCCATTAAATGTTTGGCAGATCTGAATGCGAGTTTTTCATCATTCCCCTTGACACTTCAGTATAATAATGGATCTTGATACAACAAATCTAGAGGACTGATAAATCCAAATAAAAGTCAGGATCTAGTTATCGCTGGCTGTTGTCAGAGGCAAGTCCTCATATGTCACGTCCTCAGACAATCCATGATATGTGAAAAATCCATAAACCTGAAAACACAGCTACACAACCCTCCGCTCACACGCCCTGCTGTTTGACTCCACATGTGCAGTGTTTGCCCGTGGGTCACACTCCCTGGCAGAGCTCCACACCTTCACAACCTCTAAGGCTCCTGCATCCCCCCCGAGAGAGGAGGTGTGGTGCGCTCTATCCAATAGAGAGCTTTCTGGCCCGGGCGGCGTGACTCCAGACCTGGGCTCTGATCCCAGGCTCCTGGTGCCATCAGCTGAGATCATGGGAAACACGTGTGTTGCTGCAGGAGCAGGAGCAGACACAGGCAGCTGGCTGTTAACTAGCATGGTGGGAGGTTGGCTGCCTCCTCGGCTCAGCTGCTGCCGTTGGGCTGGAGTGGAAAAAAAGCGGCTCTCGCTTCCTGGATTCTCAGGATTAAGACCCAAGTGGTCGGAGTTTTTGGAGATTTGCACGCTTCAGATGTCGAGGTCAAGCTAAGGTCACAATCACTCCTACAGCTGACAGTCTACTGTTCAGTCCAAACTATAATATGCATGTTTTCTGAGAAAGTAAGCACTGTTTTCAAAATAAGAGGACCCAAAGATGCCTGATCATAGCTTTACAATCCTTACATGCAGATGAAGCTTTTTCAAAGTTTGTACGGCAGGATTTTTCCCCACAAGTATTTATTTTTTATATTTTTGTGACACATTTCATTGAGAGTGCGTCTGGGCCTCTGTCCAAACCCTACCTGAACCCAAGAGAGGATAAGCCAAGACAGACCCAAACCCAATGGTCGTTCCTTTTTTGGGGTGCGAACATGAATAAACTTTTAAGGTTAAGTTTTTTTTTTTTAACGTTTGAAAACGTGGTGAGCCAGTTACTTCAATTCTATTGGATTTGGCTGCAACGCTGCTTACCCCTGAAACTCCAAAAGTGTTTTGTGGACTCAGACACTTCATCCACCCCTCCATAGGCATAGTGGTGAGTAGAAAACGAGAATTATAATTTTTGGGTGAACTATCCTTTTAACGCCTCAGAATATGAATCAAGTTCTTCAAAATCTCCTTGTGAAAACGGTTTTAAAAAACGACAATATTCTTGTGGCCAATGAGACAGTCAAATGGGGTTCAAGGTGGAGAGCTCTGTGGCTAATTTAGTTTTAAATGGCACCACTCTCAGGGCAATAGACTCCAGCTACAGCAGGGGCAGTGGCCGACTATTGGATTTGAACCTCATGAGGCTTCCAGTGCAAACTGATGCTGTGTAAGGTTATTGAAACTCTCCGGACATTCACCCTCTGGCCCTCTGGAGTTCAGCTAGCGAACCTTTAATGTAGTAAAGAGGTGTAAACAAGTACCTGTAGCTTGTGACAGATCTTTCTCTGTTTGTAATCTGCAGCGCACATGTTGCACCAGATCATTTATTTGCTGAACTGGAACAGAGTGTGTAATTTGTCATCCACGTAGACAACACTTGTCTACATCACACCGTCGTTAATGTCAGCGGAAAAGGTTGTCACATCTGTTCGATGACGCTGGAGATGAGACGGTGAAATAAAGACAGGGACTGGCAGCAGATGGAGGGATGCACAGGCAGGAGTGCGATAGCCATACTTGTCCTCATTTCTTTTCTTTTTTTTTTTCTAGTCATCTTGTGTTTCCTAATTCCATTTCTCTTCGTTATGGTCAGTGAGTCGATGAATCTAGAATATGTGGGATATGGAGCCTTAAGCTCCAGCTCCTGAGATCTGCTTGCAGTTCACTTGTTTTCCCTGGTTTACTTTTGAGGACTGGTCCAAAACATGTTCTCTGCCTCTTTGTCGTGTGATCCGCCCACACATGTAAACATATAACCTAATAAGCAGCGGCTTAAATCACACGACCCAACCCTGGCACTCCACATTACAGTAGACAGCACAAAGAATCTGGCCTGGAATATGTTTTGGATTAGTAAGCAACCTGAGGTCCTCATCCTCTTAGTGGTCCAACGTGGTACCGTGCTGGGGAGAGTGTGTTCATTTCTTTCCTTTGCAAAATGGGAATTTTCTTTGCCAGTATACGTGAGGCTTAGTTTCCTTCCAGGAGACGGCCACCGTCGTGCCAGCTCAGTCTTTGCTCGAAGATTTCAGACTAGAAAACATCCACAGAGGATCAATTGAGAGAAGCAGCTGGAAGCTGGACCAATCAGCAAACTATGGGAAGTGGATTAGATGATGATGGGAATGAGCACAGTGCTTGGTTTGCAGCTCTGACTGGTTTTACACTGATCAACTCAAATGCATAGTAATGGAGGAGTCTGATGCATTTAGCTAAACCAAATGATAACTGCTCTGTGCCAGGCCACGTTAAGGAATGTGAATCTCAGGCATCTTAGGTTTATGAGAGTTTCTTCAGCAGCCTCCTGAATGGACTTACCCCTCATCCCAGTGATTTCTATTCTGCTGTGTTAGCGCTGCGTGTCTGTTGACCAGCAGTGTACAACTGCTCAGTCTGGTTCTAAAACCAAGTTCTAACAGCAGTAACCTCGTCTCTATATCTAACCCATTTACTGAGACTTTATAAAAAAGGTGGTCGACCGGACAGCTCCCTAAAAGAGTCTGGAACCATGTTAGTGGAGGGGACAGTGATTTAGCTTGTTCTTATCACACTGATGTATGTCCAATATGGCTGTCACTTTCTTTCAAAATTAAAACCTTAAATCGAACTTGACCGATCAGTACAGTTAAGGCAGTAATGTTACGTTGTTTTGATAAAAACACTTAATTTCAATATTTGAATGAATTGCATGCCATGTCAAATTTGATGGAACTTGTATTTAATACTTAAGTTTTATTTACTTATTTGACGATATACAACTACAACATCCCCCGACCGCTACTAAAAAGATGGCAGTGTCCGTATCCAGTGTTCTGGATAATGGGAGGGAGTGGAGACGCATCATCTATCTTCAAATAAAGTTTCACCACGGCACAGATTGATGTTTTACACCAAATGAGCACAGGCAAAGTAATTATAACAATAATACTAATAATAATATTATAGTTTTTGGCCAGAGGGAGACGTCCACATGGGTAATTTTGACTGATCTACATGCAGTGTGAATCTGGGAGAGGGGCGAGTGTCTCTTGGCAGGGACCTTCCCTGAACCCAGTGCAGCGAGGAGATCAAAGACGTGTGGAGACAATAACAGGAGGCAGTCTGTCACACCATACATTCGTCCATGCTATGTCTGCCTCCGCTCCCACACTCCAACCCTTGATCAAGTCCATATCACACAGGAAACCACTTCCTAATGACTTCACCCCAGCACGACTCTGCAGTCTGCTGCTCTCATTCAATTTCTGTAAACTGCACAACTAATGATTACTGCTTTCATTTATGCATAATTTCACACATATTATAGCCATAACTGCAGCTACTAAAGCGTGCAGATAAATTGCATCTCATCTTTGTATGACCAATATAAATAGTTGGTCATACAAAGATGCGATGCAATTTATCAGTTCTTGCAAATTGCTTGTGATGCCCGTCAATCTGTTGCAGGAGGTTTAATCTAAGGGAATCAAAAGATGGTGGGAATATTTCATTCTTTATAAATGACTCTAAACAGGATTTGTCTGGATTTCAAACTGTGCCTGTGGCTTGTGGCTGAGGAATGTAACCACTGTTCCACCTGTTTCTACACCTCCCGTTTAACATAGCTACGCGCCATATTGTCTTTACACTTGTCATTAATAAGGTCAACAGATTCCAGTGGTTTCGCTGCACTTTCAATACTTTGATATGTAGATATATTTAGTCAGTGTCAGTGCCTGTGTCTTGGCAGCTGCTCTTCACAACTCACGAGACCCTGAAGAGCATTTGAAATCCATACCTTGATTATGCGTTAACACGTCAGTTATGTGCCCCCCATAAAAGCCTGTCCTCTTGGATATCATTGCTACTATAAAAAAATCAAACTAAAAGTAAATGCCTTTCGTTCTACCACCATAACACAAACACTAAAACCTAACAGCGTATTCAAATTGTCTCCTTCTTCCGCTGATTTAGGCTCAACATTCCACCGATACAGATTTTTTTTTTCGCAGCTCATTTACGAACCATATGTGCACAAACACTACGGCAGAGGGGAAATAACTCAGGAGAGCATGTGGTTTTAAACGGACAGTTTCTGTTGCTGTTGAACTGTCGAGTAGAATTAGTGGAATTGCTGCGGTGTGGATTTGTTGCAGAAAGCTGAAACACTGTGACGAATGGTGAGGCTTGAAGCAGAGTGCAGGGGATTTTAAAACATCGGGGGTGCAGCCTCATGGCTTCTCTTGGTATGTGCCGCGGCTGCATTAAACTGACCACCTCAGCGCACACACACACATTATGGTCTTTAGCTGTTTCCGCCTTTCATCAGGTTCAGATGCTGTTCTGGGATAAAAAGGTATATCACTGGCAGCAGCATCAACTTCACATGTTCCGTTTTTCTGTTTCAAAGCTTCACCTCAGTCAATGGAAGAGTTTCAAAGAAATTTCATTATCACTATTGGACTTACACATATATGACTTATTTCACCTCTCGAAAGAAAATGAAAGAAATTCCACTAAGATTACAGGTCTGACTTGGCTTATGTCTAAGCTGTTGAACTTTCTACTTTATTTCTTAAGTCTTCAAGGACTCTTAAGGACTTGAATATAGGTGTGAAAAACAATATATTTTATGATCTCCTAAGTACTTCCAGACACCTTTATAAATCAGGTTAATGTTACATCTCCCTTCATGAAAAAATGTGCAGAGGGCAATCTGAGATATGGTTTTGGACCCAAGGTTACTAATGGATGGTCTGCGGTCCAAATCAGGACACTGTCCTTTCGGGATCAAGACCGACAAATACTCCGGCTTTATTGAAATCAGACAAAGCGTTTCTATTTAACCAGGCTAAGCTTTTCTAGCCTCTACAACACAGGTTTATAACCTGGGAAACTCATAGACCAATTGTATGCATTGTAAATCATCTCACATGATGCTACTCAGACAATCGTTGTGGCGTGAGTCAGGAGCAACAAGCCAAAGGACAATTCAGAGAAACTCGTGGTGGATAGGAAAGACAAATGGAGGACTTAAAGCTGGTCAGTTGTTTAAATGTGTTGAGATTGTTCATTAAGTAATTAAAGTATTACATGCACCATGTTTCGAAACAATGTCCCAGACATCTGAGGACATTTTCTGTTGCTTGATCTCTTTGAAATCGAAATCTAATCCCCTGGTTTTAAACTATCAGCACTGTGGGAATGAAAAGGACACAATGACACCAGTGACCTTCTGTGCTGTGTTCCTCTAATGGTCAGATTAATGCACAAACTGCACAAAAAGTCAAAAGACTCAATTAACAAGATAATTATTTTCTATTTGCAAATAAAAATGTTGCATTAAGGGGAATGATTTGGGCCCGTGCATTCAAAACCTTATTTAGCTGAACATGATAATTGATCTCCCTTAATCCATCGACCAATAAACCAGTGTTATACTTTTCACATCAAGTATGTGAGTGTCCTCTAAGGTCAGCGTGACGTGTATTTCCTGTAAAGGGGGGTGTACGCAGGGCATCCACCAAATGTGCATGAGCTAAAAAACAAAAGGATTCTGAACCCACCACTAACCTCTCCTGTAACATTCATTATAAAAATACAAAGACAACACCAAACAAAGCAGCTTCTCCTTCTTGCATGGATGTCACCAATTAATTTGTATTGCTCATGCTTGGAATATATAGTAGCAGAACTACTGTGCATGTACAGAATGCATCCTTCAACCGGAGCATAATTAAATCCACTATGCATACATGGTGTCTGCAGCTGTCTACGTCAACAATGGAATTGAACCGAGGTCGTAGAACCTTAATCATTAGACTACTAATGTTTCTTTAAATCCAGCCCTTCTCTTTATCCCTTGTCCTCGGTGAATAGAATAACTTTAAGAAACAAGAGGTCAAACTAAATCGGTTTACAGCAGGTGAAGCAGACACAGAGGAGGGAGCTTTGTAATGCACAGGGCTCTGCACCCATTCTTCAGTAGGTAACAGGGGAGAGAGAGAGAGACTGAGAGTCGGATGGAGGAGGAGAGAGGGGGAAATGGGCCACTAGGAATAAGTGGGAAAGAACGAGGATGAGCAAGAGAAATCGAGGGAGATAAAGAGAGGGAAGCCACATGATAACAACCCTACAGATAGACGGAGACAGTCAGGGGAGAGAACATATGGCCTTTGAAGGTATAAGTGGCAGCCTGGAGCGCCGACGCTGCTCTTGCCTCCAGCATACATGAGAGTGCTGATGTGTAACTAGTCTGATGGGCCATGATGTGTAATGGTATGGGACGGGGCAGCTCTGGGTAAACTGCTGCTACAGTGCACTCATAGGACGTGCACACAGGAGCTGAACTGGTTTGTGCTCTTAGTCCATCTTGTCATGGCTTTGATTCGCTCAAGCAGCTGGATCCGGGAAGAGACAGACACGGAGGGAAAGGGGATTCAGCACAGAACAAGCGATTTAAGTAAAAGATTAGAGCCGGATAAACACGCAGCGAGCTTCTCCACCTGTTAAACCTGACACATTGATCTCTCACACAAGTGTTGATCTCCTAAAGCGACCTGGCCCTGCAGCGTACGCAGCTCTTCATCCAACACGCTCCCTCACACCGGCAGCTGAGCTCAGCAACATCATCAGAACTCAATTGAGTTCCCTGTCTGGTAACTCAGCGCCACAAGAGATGAATTATGTGTGGAGACACGTCAACACTCCCCTGACAACTCTGTGCATTTCATCACAATGTGACAAGTTATTAATTCTGGGGCACTGGAGCTTTTACTTCAACGCGACTCGCTGGCCGTTGTTTTGGATTTTAAAGTTGCAGACGTTGCTTCGGGCGACCCGGAATCAGAGAGCACAGGGTTCGGATTCATCCATATGAAAAATGAAATATGGCCTTATGCTGGTGTAGTTGTTTAAAGATGGTGTTGACGATTGTTAAATCCTAAAATGTTAATATCAAAAAGAAATTAACATGGGGATGTTGAAATGAGGCTTTAGAAGGAAATAAAGATCCAGACACCAGATCCCTACGAAGACAAACCTGCTATGTTCTGCTGTTTTTTGGAAATATCGCAAACCAAGCAGGACAGAGTGAAAATACCACATCAGTACTCATGAATATATTGGACGATTCCTGACAAGATCAAATACAATGTTTCATAAATATGTAAAATGTGTTCCATGCCACATAAAGCCAGCATCTCCACATCCAAGCCTGTAAAGACTCTGGAATAAGCAGAGGGATGCACGTGCATGTTCAAACTGTTCCACATGCTTTGTGTGGCAGCAACACATGCTTCTCTCTGCCGAATCCTTCTAATAACAATAATGTGCGTCCTCTGCGCAGCACGGAAACACAAACTGTAGAGTTTGTCACCATCCCAGGACGCAAAGGACACTTCAGGGGCAAAATATAGAATCATCACAGGAAGAAAAACACGCAGTTCGGGCGGAATCTGTCACACCGAGACGGCGGCTATCACAACAACACACATCTGCCAATATGTGGCCCGACATCAGCTGGAGAGCGCGCGTGTCCACACAGAAACACACGAGGAAGCCTGTCCTGTCCGCGAGGCGCAAAGTGTGTAAGTTTGAGCAGCAGCCTACCTCACACATGTTCACGCGCGTCTGACTCTCATCCATTCAAGCAAAAGCTAAAGCGCGTCAAGGAAATCCCCAAATGGTTAATGGAAGAAAAACAAAAAAACATGTAATCAGCGGCTCCCTCTTCTATTCGCGGGTGCTCCTCTGTCCCAGCCCCGGCGTGTCTGCTGTGAGCCCCGCGCAGCCGGAGCGAGCCAGACACCTCGGTGCGCACAGGGGAGGGGTTTCAGACACCTACCAGCTTTACGCGCCGAGCGCCCTTTGCTTCTGTCATCTTGGAAGTGGCCCGGAATGAAAGTTGGAAGAAACAAAAAGAGGTGTGGACAGAAGAGGAGGGATACTGTGACTTCTTCTTCTGCTTCTCCTCCTCCTCCTTCTTCTTCTGCTTCTTCCCCAAAGTGTTGTTCCAAACGGCGCAGCGCAGGAAAAAAGAACCAGACACCAACCCGGTGCGTTCAGGCAGTGGGGCTGCGCTCCGCTGGCAGACTGCTCCCAGGCAGGCGGAATATTCAACTTTGGAAAATGAGAGAGGGAAGAGAGGGAGGAGAGGAACCGAGAGCAAGAGAGGGAGGGAGGGGGGAGGGAGGGAGAGAGAGAGAGAGAGAGCGCGCAGCCAGACAATCACAGGAAAGCGGCTCCTCCTCCCATACAATAGAAAAAGCAAAAAGCAGCAGATAGAGGCTTCAGTGCGTTCAGCGGAGCAGAGCTGGACACGCCGCTCCAAAGCATTACGCATGTCACAATATCCAAATAACTGTTATTGTGGAGCCTATTGGATAATCCAGTTTGAATCTGAGGGCAAACTGTTGAAATAAACTCATAGTCAAAATCTGTTTAATCCTTGTGGCAGGTGACAGCAGGTTTCAGTCTGTCTGAATTTAAAGACCAGACTAGCTTTTCATTTCATTATTCTGAAAAGTGATGCAACCCTGGGTAATAAAACAGGCTGTAGTTATTAAAAGTTCGTTTGTATCAATAAGTAAAATAGGAGCTCGCGCGCGCGCGTGTGTGTGTGTGTGTGTGTGTGTGTGTGTGTGTGTGTGTGTTTGTGTGTGTGAGAGATACCGTGTTCATCTGCGAAAAAAGGCCCAGAGGCAGCAATTAGAATATTCATAGATTTAAACTTGTGCAGGTGGTTTATAATAATGGTGATATCACATTTTATTGTCATGGATTAATTAAAGTAGTGTGTGTGTGTGTGTGTGTGTGTGTGTGTGTGTGTGTGTGTGTGTGTGTGTGTGTGTGTGTGTGTGTGTGTGTGTGTGCATTTATATAGGTTATGGGGACAACAATTAAGACCGTATAATAAAAGTCATTAAGGCGAAGACTTGTTTTAAGGGTTAGGTAAGTTAAGGTAAGGTTAAGCTTAAGGTTAAGGTTACACTTAATGTTAAAGTTAAGTTAAAGTTAAAGTTAAAGTTAAGTTAGGTTAGGTTAGGGTTAAGCAAGTTGTAACTTCGGTGAAGGTTAGAGTAAGCCTCAAGAGTAAGTCTCTGCTTTATGAGCAATGATATTCTCCATCTGTCCCTTAGTTATACTTCATATGTCCTGTATTTGTATCATCATATTCTTTCATATAGCTACAGGAAATCACACATGCTGGACACATAAGGTGGAAAATAAAGCAGAGATCACCTCTACGTGTATGTGTCTGGGCGTGTGTGTGTATGTGTGTGTAAAATTGTGTGGAGATTTGTAGCAGAGATCTTTCCAGTACACTGCTGCAGTGTGTTGTTGCTGCTCTGTTCCAGCCTGTCCTTCACTAATCTGATCTAACACCGTTTGTAATACAATTCTTTCCCACTGGTTCGTTATCTGTGTGCTGTGTGTGCGTCACATAGACTTAACATAAAGATGAACAACGTGTTCTCTGGTTTCTCCCAACTATCCAGAGAGTTGAAGTCAAAATATTACTGCTATCTTGAGCTGATGATGTCATTTGGAGACAGAGTCTGCACAGTAGGCTTCACAGGATATATTCGCATCACCCGTCGCTGTCAATCATGCAGTTTCACCATTTATTTAGCATCAAATACCCTCACACATTCAAATTAAAGATGGTCACTCTAACAAACCCCTGTGTGATATGCACTACTTTATATTAAAGAAACTATCATTGAGAATTATTTAACGTTTGTTTGGTCCATTTCCCATTAACTAACAAGGAAGAAGTGAGATTTATGACCTATACCACAGCCAGCCACTAGGGGGTGATAATGATGGTTTGGCTTTACTTTAAGTGAGCAGTCTTGTCATCCATTTTTGTACATATGGTATAAACAATTAGTGGCATAAAGGTACGACACAGTAGGAGGTGGCTGGTCCCTACGGGGTGTGGCCTGACAAGCAGGTGTTCTGTACGACTGACACCAAGATCCACCACAAATCCGCTGAGAGCTATTGATTCAAACTCATACTGTTTACTGTTGTGTGTTTGTATTGAATATATCTACTGACAAACGCGTCATGCCCCATCTTGTCTTAATAACTGTTTGTGGACCTAATCTTTGCCAAACCCTGTCTTCCTGTCTGCAGCAGAGTTGGCGTCCAAGTGGGTTAATTGCCTCCCTGATCTGTAAGATGCTGTTTGTCATCTCTCTGTTTGCTATAATACCTTTTTATGTTTTGTTAATTTGTTACTGGTTTACTAGCAATTACTCTTGTAAACATTTGCCTCAATGGTTTAGATTTTTTTTTTTACACTTTATGTCATGATGACATAGATGACAGTATAAGCATTCTATAACTTACATATTAGACTCCCACAGGTAAAGTCAACTCATCTCAATCTCTCCCTGGTGGTTGGCTGCAATAGCTATTATAAAGAAAACTGCCTCTTCCATGTAAGTGGATGTCCCATCCACTTACATGGAACTAAAAAGTCCAAGGGCAGGTCAAATTAATATTTCTCAATGATGATTTCTGTCATTATAGGAATGCAATGTGAGGTTCCTGGTATGATCACTGCATTTCCTTGAATAAAAGTACAGCTATATACAGATTGACACACCATGAATCCTCATATATATTCTAAAAGTGATGACAGTTGATTAGAAATCGTTTGGCTAGCTGATTGACTGAGCATACCTAAACCACATGGACCTCTGCACTTTGCGTCTTTCGTTCCTCTCCTCTAAAGTCAGCTCCAGCGTCCAGCACTCCGAATGAACTCAGCAATTTGTGGGCAGGATGGGACTAATGCCTGTTTGCTCAGAGTGTGTGCAAAGCAGCTCCTTGCTGCTGTGCTCGGATTGGTCTGAGGATTGCTATTTCCAAACATATTGCACTTGCTGTTGCAGCACTAGCTGGCTATCAGACTGCCATGTGATTACAGCAACTACAAGAGCAAACTGCAGGCTGATAAAAAACGTAATAAAGTCTTTGAATTTCACTGATAAAGCAAAGTCTGTGAGCTACTTCAGTCGTTCAACTTGAGTCTGCTGTTGGTTATGTATGGGTACTAAAGCCACCACAGCTTTCCAGACTCTTTTGCGGCCAGGCCTTCTGCCACAATACTCACCTGAGAGCTTCACTGCTCGGGCTGCCTCTCCTTGTTCATGTTGCATTTTAAACAGGCCCAGTAGGTTTTAAAGCCATGTTCCACTTGAAAGGAAGATGTAATCGTTACTCCTCACTCCCCTTGCTGAGGTTGTCATTTCTTTGTTCGGAGTTATGAGGTCAGGGCCTGGATACCAAATATCCATCCTCTATGTAGTCTACTTTTACATAACTGTCCATTAGAATAAAACAGACATTTTCTGACTTATATATTATGTCACTGTTCAGTGCTCCGAGTTGGACCGAAGATGAGAATATGAATTTTGTATGAAGAAGCTTCAACTGAAACGATTCTTAAATCAAAACCTTATTGGAAAAAAAAAATTTAATCATGGGTCACACAGTGTCACTTTAACCTTATATAATAACCTCACATCTGTGATGTAACTGTATCTGTACCGCAAGCAACATTGTACTGAACCAGGGGCAAATTGTGACACAAACAATAATGAGAACAAAAAAGTTGACATCTGTTGGGTGCATAAGTATTCACCCCCCTGTGTCAATACTTGGTAGAACCCCCTTTTGCTGCAATTACAGCTGCAAGTCTTTTGGGGTATGTCTCTACCAGCTTTGCACATCTAGAGATGGAAAGGTTTGTCCATTCTTCTTGGCAAAAAAGATGAAGCTCAGTCAGATTGGATGGAGACCGTCTGTGAACCGCAATCTTCAAGTCTTGCCATAGATTTTCTATTGGATTGAGGTCTGGGCTTTGACTGGGCCATTTTAAGACATTAACATTCTTTAATCCAAACCATTCCTTTGTAGCTCTGGCTGTATGTTTAGGGTCATTGTCCTGCTGGAAGATGAACCTCCGCCCCAGTCTCAAGTCTTTTGCAGACTGCATCAGATTTTCTTCAAGGATTTCCCTGTATTTGGCTCCATCCATCTTTCCCTCTATTCTGACCAGTTTCCCTGTACCTGCTGAAGAGAAGCATCCCCACAGCATGATGCTACCGCCACCATGTTTCACTGTTGGGATGGTGTGCTCAGGGTGATGGGCAGTGTTGGGTTTTCGCCACACATAGCGTTTTGCATTGAGGCCAAAACGTTCAATTTTGGTCTCATCTGACCAGAGCACCTTCTTCCACATGTTTGCTGTGTCTCCCACATGGCTTCTGGCAAACTCCAAACGGGATTTGTTATGGATCCCTTTCAACAATGGCTTTCTTCTTGCCACTCTTCCATAAAGGCCAGATTTGTGGAGTAGACGACTAATAGTTGTCCTGTGGACAGATTCTCCCACCTCAGCTGTGGATCTCTGCAACTCCTCCAGAGTAACCATGGGCCTCCTGGTGGCTTCTCTGATTAATTTTCTCCTTGTCCGACTCTTCAGTTTGGGTGGACGGCCTCCTCTTGGTAGGTTTGCGGTTGTGCCATATTCTTTCCATTTTCTTATGATGGATTTTATGGTGCTCAGAGAGATGTTCAAAGCTCTGGATATTTTTTTATAACCTAACCCTGCTTCATATTTCTCCACAACTTTATCCCTGACCTGTTTGGTGAGCTCCTTGGTCTTCATGATGCTGTTTGTTCAGTAATGATCTCCAACAAACTCTGAGTCCGTCACAGAACAGGTGTATTTATACTGAGATTAAATTGCAGACAGGTGGACCCTATTTACTAATTATGTGACTTGCAAATGTGACTTGTGAATGCAATTGGTCGCACCAGATCTTTGTTAGGGGTTTCACAGTAAAGGGGGTGAATACATATGCACTCAACACTTTTCAGATTTTTATTTGTAAATAATTGTGAAATCCATGTAATATTTCCCCCCACTTCCAAATGATGCACTATTTTGTGTTGGTCCATTACATAAACTCACGATGAAATACATTTTAATCTGTGGTTATACCATGACAAAATGTAGAAAAGTCCAAAGGGGGTGAATACTTATGCAAGGCACTGTATGTAGGAAATATCGGCTTAATTTTTGTGTTTTGTAAGGGGAGTGTCCCAGACTACCTTTCAGGCGTACATCATGCAAATACCTATTTTAAAAACATTTGCATAATGTGACATCACAAAGCTCCCCGATGATGCACAAGTATTGATCGAACGACTTTTGCCATTAACTAACTTTGCAGACCTTTTACGCACACAACAAAAAACTTTATAGAGGAAAGAGAACAAACTGAAAAAGCTTATGTCTCTTTTCAAATGGTTTGGAAAGTGTGATGAATACTTATGAAAGACAAAGGGCCAGTGACAGAATGAGGGCAGGCTGCAGGACTGAGGCTGCTGTGGACAGTAAACACACTGTCCCCTGGAGACTTGGCCTTTCAGTTGTTCTACTATGGTCCAGGCACAGAACATATTACATATCAAATTACAATGAGCAGCCATATTTACCAATGATTGTGTGTGTCTGTATGTGTCTCTCTAACACACAAGCACATGTAAAAGTGCACACTTGCTTGACACTTAATATTCTTCTTAATATTAATATTTAATATACTGAAGATACCAGAACAATGTAAAAGTGTACTGTGAACATTTGAACAATCCTCTGACTGTCGCTTGGCATAATATCTTCTGGAGCAGTAATCTAACTGTGCTCCACAGAGCAAACCAATGGTAGCTGTGTAACTGAAGCAACTTACTAAATCTCGTTATTATTTCAGTGTGATAAAATGCCACAGGTCTGTAGAAATATAGATATTTAAAGTAGTTAAAGGTATTTTCTGGCTATCCCTTTTTCCTTATTTAAGAATGATCATCATGAACAAATCAATATTACACTCAGAGGGCATGACCAAACAAGTTGGCGGGTGTGGCAACAGTACACTCCATAATTTTTCCATTAGTCTCGCCACCTCACATCTGATCATTTTTTCCAATGAAGTCTGGCTGCATGTGTTCTTTCATCATGAGCAACAGTAAATCTGTCTATGCTGCAAATGGGTTTAGATACTCAACAGTTATTTGAGTGGAGAGTTGTGGCCACTGTGCATTTTAATGAGAGGGTGTGATTAATCCTATGAAGGCCATAAACACCACGCAATTATAACTGCTCACTTATCTAGATGGTAGTGTGTAACACTATCTACTGTAAACGTACATAAACAGACGCAAGCCTAAAAGGGCTGAATTCATATATTTTAGCTTAGCCCTTAGTTTGACGTAGACATATGGAGGACGCTGAACTGTGCCGTGGTGAATATATTTACACAGAGAACAGGTCACACGGTGGCAGGTTCAGGTCTATAACTGGACTGGAGCTGATAGCATAAACCAAACAGAAGACATGGTGACCCCTGCCTGATTAAAGACGTACCTTTAAGTGTGTGTGTGCGTGTGTGTGTGTGTGTGTGTGTGTGTTCAGCAGAGGGAATGCCCAGGGTTTCTTATCTTAGCCACATTTGCCTTCTTCACCCTCTGGCTCGGCACCAAGACAGGATGGAGCCGAGGACAGGCTGTCCCTGGACACGGAGCCAAGGCCGAGTGGTGAATACTACTGTGCTTTTTCATACATGAGAGAGAAAAACAAATCATAAAGAAGATGAACAGAATTTCCAGTTTGCTCAAACTATATTTGACCTTTGCAGCATCACAGCGAGCCTGGACTTTATCGGACACTTTGACAGGTGTAAACAGAGATTTTAATGTCTCTGTATGAGTTAAGAACCAGAGTAGCTCTTCATTTCATTATTCTACACAATTACACACCAAATTGTGTAGTGTGAACTAGGCACTGTTTGTGATAGTTCCAGTGCTCATCAAGGCAGAAATGTGTAACTTATACCACATATAGAATTCAGATAAATTTAGAGGCTCAGGTTTAGCAGACAGGCCAACTATCTGGCAAAGCGAGTTACCGTCTGGTCTGAGACTAGACCTTCAAATATTTTCAATTGTGGGACGATGTCACTTACAGTACATGCATCTCAAGTTAAATACTTGAAATGTGCTGTAATGTGTCACTGACAAGACCTACAATTTGTTCTAGAATCCAGCACAGAGACATAAAAAAAGAAGTAAAGAAAATCTATATGGACAAAAGCCAATGAGCGATGAGTCATGCCAGGACACGACAGCAACACCTCCCAACAACAAGCGCTCTGTTTGTCAGCCAAATTAATGTTTCATGACAACACTTTAACACTTATCTGACTCCGTCTGACAAGCATTCCCATCAGCAGGGCCATCTGAAAACTTTAAAAATAATCTGGAGTCAATTTAGATTTAAAATAATGTGACGTTCATGTTTTCCGCTCGATTGGTAGCCTGGCATGGGAACACTCGGTTGACATTGTTTGTAAGATCATGAGACACCTTTTTCTTCCAATGTTGTCGAGTGTTGGTGTCCCATAATCCTGTTGGCCTGGTAGCAGCAGACTGTAGTAGCCTTGTTCGTCTCCACAGGAGTTAGGGTGACTTGTGTGTTTTTGAGTGTAGAGTTTTTAATAATTAGTCGGTCCCTTACTGCTCGCAAATAACGTGGGTCCTGACGTCTATCACAAAGTCACTCGTTTGTGTATTAGAGTGAGAGTTAGAAAGAAATACAGAGAAAACAAGTTGTATGTTTGTCCAGACTAGTTTCCACAGACGAGGGAGAGGTCGAGATGTGGGAGTCAATTAGTACAGAGCTACGTTACCTGATGGCAGCACACAAATAACTGACATCTATTCTTACCAAGATCAAAACAGATCTGAGAAAGACAACATTCGGTTGGAACACACTGACAGTGAGGATGGCACAATGTCACCTAACCTATGAAATCTTATTATAGGACTTTTCAATATGAGAGTGATATCAGGTTTCAGTGTTTTTGTAGCTTTTTCACTTTGCTTGTGATTACATTTGGATCACGGATGAGACATTACGAATTACAAAGGTGATTAGTATTGGTTAATTACACAGATACGGACAATTATGTAAAATGAGCATCTCTCATCCTCTGGGTACCACGGGTGTCGTTTAGGATTACAGAGAGTTAGAAATGCCTCACTCACCTTATCTCTGTCAGAGTGGATCAATAGGCCCTTCCTGCTCAGTGCAGAGACTTTTAATTCACCCTATGGCAAATACTTTATGTTTCCTCTCTAAAGCCTGGCATCCTTCACACCTTGTAGTAGCCGTAGCCTCAGTAACACATTGTTCTGCTGTGGTAAAGCTGAGTGGTTCTCTGGTTCTCAGAGTGTCAGGTGACATGAAGGGGACGCCGCGCTCTGGCCAGTTTCGACGACAGATGACTAAAGGAGAACTGGTCTGTAGAATGATCAGTCAGTGTACATAGTGCACATGCATCACACACAGAGTCACACATGCACTAAAAGGGCTCTGGTTTCATCATGAAGTCCCGAGGTGAGTGTTCGTTACATAACCCTCAACACAACTGCAGCCCCATGCTAAACAATGCAAATTTACGAGTTTGATCAGACATTGGTTGAAGTGAAATAATCAGATTGGACACAGCAGTGTTGAAATTAAAGCTTCATATGTACGGTGCATAACATGACTGATTAGTGGTTGACAATGCGTGTGTACTGGCACCATAACTGCAGCAAGTGGAAGCCAAAAGAAGCGGGAGCAGAAGAGCCCCTGAGAGGCAGACTGGAGACATAAAAAGCACAAACATGGAGGAGGGATACAGAGAAATATGGGTCAGACAGAGAAAGACAGGGAAAGCTCAGTGTGAATCAGAATGTGTAAACATGTACAGGCTTAATCTCATTATCCCTCGTCCTCCCGGGCCTGTGATCACATGCTTGATTAAAGCAGGAGATGAAAGAAGTGAGGTAGAGGACAGAGATGGAGCAGGAGAGGAAGATGGGAGATACAGGATGTGCCAGAGAATGGAGTGAGAATCCTATAGAGGAGAAATAAATAGAGATTGAGAGATAGTTGCAGGCGATAGTTGCATATGTAAAGACCTTACGATGTATTGTATACTGGGTGAACAGAAATACATTACATATACAGGGAGGTGGCAAAACTTGCAAGTACCAGCATAATAGAGCAAATAGTGCCTGTTCAAATGTGATATCATAGATTGTATATAAAAGATGGATGATATGACAGCTCCTCAAAAGTGGAGCCAAATTATCTTGATCGCCCCCCGGTGGCTAACTGCAGTATAGGCCATAAACCCCACCTCCTCCATGTTAGCAGATGCAACATGGACTAAACCGAAAAAAGTCAAAGTAAACTGCAAATGATTTTCGAGTACTCCTGTATTGGTTGTGGGTTTGGTTGTGGGTTTGGTTCCGACCCGGCCCTTTGCTTTGTGTCTTTCTTTATTCCCTCTTCCCATTTCTCCTATCGATAAAGGAAAATGCCCCAAAGTATCTTAAAACAAATTGACAATGTTGACGTTGTACCTGTGTGTAAAAGTGATGTTTATGTGACCCTATGATAGCTTGTGGGTATTGTGAGCATAATATATTTTTCCACAAATGGACAATAAACATCAAAACTGCTTTCTGTGAAACAGCAACTTTTCTTTTTCAATATAATGATCAGCAGTTGTGTTCAGATCAGAGATGGAATCTATATTTCATCAATCCTCTCTCACTTCCACTGTTACTGTCCATCCAAGGAACCTCCAGTAAATCTGATCCAGTGATGCTCATCATCACATATCAAGGGAATTCTTACATGCAATTTTTTATGTAAGAACATAAGAGTAAAGATGCATCTACAGTAATATATAGTAGTAGTACAAGTGTGATTTATGCATACTTGAGACCAGAGGGATGAGCAACTGAAAACCACCACAATCTTTCCCTCAATTTATAATTCATACTCAGCACTGATTTCATGTCCTACTCGCTTTTTTTAAATTGCATAATTCTTGATTCGGCAGCAAATGTCCCCATGACTATTTAAAGAGATTTCAGGCTACACTGGGTTTGATATATTTTTTCTGTATGTGTGAAGCCAAAAATAATTTAGCTTTACCTGAATGCAGCTACCAGGACGGGGTCTGGACCTACATAGTCGTCACTTGAGTATAAGGGGGTCTGATAAGTGGGTGTGCTGGAGGGACAGGAAGCTCCTTGGAAGATGCAGTATGTGAGTGGACATGTCATTTAGGAAGCTGCCAGAATCAATAATTCTGCAAATTCACTACTAATCAGAGCTGCCTGACCTCAGAGGAAGAAGCTGTTTGGTACGATGTCGGGACACAGGCACTGTGACTTTGCTTGCTATCATTCCTCTCAATTCCAGTCTTTGAGTGCAATCTAATTCCACGAGGCAAGGGAAGAAAGAGGCTATAAGCTATAAACAATGCAATATTACAAGTAGCAACCGAGGAGTAACTAGAATGGCACACAGTAGAGTGTATACCTCCGACTAGGGCCCAACAGTCCCTTATATTCAATGAAGCTGCAGCAAACTGGATCCGACCCCTAATCTGGATCTGCAGTGAAACAAAGGATATTAGCGTCATAAGTAAACATGTTTGATATTGTGCTACAGAGACTCCAGGTATAGTTAAAATGACAAAGGGACTACAAACACAGGTGCATGTTACCAAGTGCCGACACTTCATTTCACACATACACCGAGGCAGACAAAGCTGTGATAAAATAAATAAGATCACTCTATATTTCTCAATAAATTCAATTGAAACTGTTAGAGAAGCACAGCCGGGTGGAAATGAATCTCGTTGGACTTTGGTCGACCTTTAAGACTGAATTTACAACGCAGATGTTGAGAGTAAAAACTCTCCCCTGATATATACTTTTTTCTTTTAAATGAGTCCAGAAAAAAAAACTGAAAAAGTGCCTCCAGTCACTGAGTGTGGGCCAATAATGCAGTGGCATTTCACCCTTCAAATACCTTCTCATACCGTCAGAGCAGGCAGCATGAAATAGCCTATTAGGTAAAAGTGTTGTCAAAACACAGACTCTGGCCTGCTCTACAACCGGCGCACAGTGCTGTTCAGTGCTTTTACTGTAACTGTAGCCACATGAAATGACTTTAGGTGTTTGAAATGTCTGGGGCCTGTTCCCCTGCGCTGAGCTCCCTTATCTTTCCTTCAACTATTTTGGGGATCTCTTTTCATCCTTTATTTTCCACGATGCTGATCTCCTCTGACGTTTCTCCAATATATATTCACCAGCAATTTCCCCTTTCTTCTTTCCTGCTGATTCTTTAATTCTGTTCATTATAACCTTCCTACCTCTTCAGGTCTTCCTCAATGCCTTAATCTCCCATCACTCCTTTTTTATCCTGTCACACACCTCTACTTCTTATCTTCCTCCTCCTCCTCCTCCTCACTCAGAAGAACAGCAGAGCACTTCATCAAGCAGACGTCAGGCATCTGTCAGAGTGCAGACTGGTCTCGGCCTGATTGATTTTCGGCCCACCTGCGTCTTTTGTAATGACCAACTGTCAGTTGTTTTACTGCCCGCGCTGCCTCCCTCTCTGTCACCTGAGCATCCAGAGGCTAAATCTCTGAGCTTGGACCGACAGTGTATTATCTTGCTTGTCTTCAGATGCGATTTATGTGGGTAAACCATACAGCCATGTCTGTCTCGCCTGCAATCACACAGGAGAACGTTTTCAAGGATTGTTATTTTAAAGAAACAAACTCTTAGCATTCTGCTGACAAACGCCATTTCTCTTTTACGCTTAAAGGTTTTAATTACTCCGAGGCAATGAGTTTCCCGACAAAAGCTAATAAAAGTCGGTTTGGAATTTGCAAGCACGGTGCCACGTTTTGATTTAGTCTGGTAATGGCTTGTAAAACTGTTCGGAAGCTGAGGCCATGCGACTAGTGGAATAACACGCTAACTCATTCTGCATGTCAAACTGGAGACTCAGCAGATCTGAGTGATTATTTAAGAAGAGATTTAGGATTCATGCAGATCAAGGAATTCTCTACATCAGGGGCCACAATTTAAGCCGAGGGGCCAATAATATGTCCAACATGCATGCACAACTCCTTATTCAGTAAGGTGCACATGAGTCATTTCTTGTTTACTGTTAGCTTTTCTTGAGCAAATACACACATCATTGAATATGATTGGAAGATTCTTCAATGTTCAAACACCTGAACAAAGCTTAGAAGATCAGGGGGGCCAATGAGATTTCAGCTAGTGCCTGGACCCGCCCCTCGATTGTCCCCTGGATTCATGCGAAAGTGCAAGTCATCTCCAGGTAGTATTCTGTTGAAATAACATGTTTCCTCCAGATCGGACATGTTACTGTTATTTTGCTCTTTGGTCCACATGTTTCAGTTTGGGAGAGAGAGAAAATATATTCAATCTTGACCTAATTGGCTGAAGCTGAACAAAATATTTAAATTTCACCATTTCAAATGAGGTTCTGACGATTTGGTTGAGGGTTGAAGATGGTTTCTCTTCATCTGAACTCAGACCTGAGGGTGATGATGAAAACACATCTAGCCTTCCAAAAAAACGTCATATCCCACGGCCTCCAGACGGAGTGAGGTTGTACAAGAGTGAAAGAAGCAGCCCCCCCCCCCCCCCCGCTCTCACATGGATGCCAGGCTTCTTTGATCAGCTACAGAGGCCAGGTGCAACTTCCACATCTGGGGTAGGAGCAAGCCCGAAGATCTCACTCTGCCTCTACTTTCTGTTGCTGTTTGTCTCTGGTCATCTCTCCTTAACTCTCCCCCAATTTTCCAACATTCCTCTCCTTCCCTCTTTCTCTCCATCTGCCAGGCAGGGACGGCTGGGTTCCCATGGAGAGCAGAGATGCAGCAGAAGGCATCTTTGAAAGAGAGCTCTGGCTGCAAACCTTTCATCTAGTGCTGTACCTGGCCAAGGCGGGCTGCAGGGTACCGCTGTCAGAAGCCATAAAACACGTGTGGGAAAGACAAAAGGCCAGGAAAAAAATGCCCATTGTGTTTAACTCATCTATTTATCCTTTTGCCAGTCCCCCCCCCCCGAAAAAGAGGGAGGAAATGTGGTTGACTGCGAAACAGACATCAGAGAGAAAAGAGTGAGAGCATGGAAGGGGGAAGCAAAAATTAGAGCAGAATGATGAGAGACAGAGAGAGACCCTTGTGGCTCATAGAGGACCGCCAATTTATACAGCTCCAGTTGATGCAGCTACTTGGGTCTCTGGCTTTCGCCTAAAATATCACTGTCCAAGACAATTCCAGCCAAACCATTGAAAATACCTAAGCATAGCCTTTCTGCTCAAGTGAGAAACAACTTAGGAAAAAGGAGAGAGGGGAGGATGACATGCCTCGAACATCCTGTTCTGGATTATCAAGTAAGGATGTGGTGATGCTCCTTACAACCGAGCATTTCCTCTTTTCCTTGAAAGGACTGCAGACAATGAGCCAAAGAACATGGCAGTGCACCTAAATAAAGTCTGTTCGACTCAGTGCTGCATGGAACATCAGGACTTTGGAGTTGTGTGTGTGTGTGTGTGTGTGTGCGTGCGTGCGTGCGTGCGTGCGTGCGTGCGTGCGTGCGTGCGTGCGTGCGTGCGTGCGTGCGTGCGTGTGTGCATGTGTTTTGCAATGCCTATGTGTGCCAAATCCTTGTGAAAACCTACCGCTAAAAACAGGCTGCACGCTTCTTTCGGTACATGCCGATAATAACTCAAAAGACCCCCATTGACAGCGGCTGTCCATGGCCATGAAGGACTGTGAGTTTGATAAATGGATTCTCTCGCAGCTGTCTACCTGTGTAAGTTCTGCATGGGAGAACTCACGCAGGAGTGCCGCGAGGCAGGTCTGTCCTTAGCCCTAAATACCACGTCTGGGAACACAAGGATCATTATCGCGTCACACGGTGTGGTTAAGGCTGACAAACGGTTGTTTACCTCAGACACCGCCAGCCCTCTCAGTTGTCTGCTGGGAATTTGTCTTTAAAGTGGGCAGGTATTTAAAATGTAATCTGTGCTTGAGAGGATATCATTAAAAGCAAACAGTGCTTGTCAACATGCAACTATTTATTAAATTATCTTCATCTTTGTTCGGTTCAATGGCGGCTGGCAACTAACAGCAAGGTGCATTACCGCCATCTACTGTGTCTTCTTCTTCTCCTCTGCTCGGGCCAACAGCAGGTGCCTCCTTCCATTAACGTCAAGGTGCATTATCGCTTTATTAAATGAGATTCTTCTTCTTCTTCTTTGTTTGGTTTATTGGCGGCTGGCAACCAACATCAAGGTGCATTACTGTCATCTACATTGTGGAAGTATACTCACTCCTCCCCTCTGCATCAAAGAGAACTTTGATCAAGTACACACTGAACGCAAAAGCTTCAACAAGGACAAACAATGCAACCATGGGGACTATCCACTCGTTCATGAACACAATGTATTGTCTGTAGTTCTCTTCATGTATATCATAGGATCCTCGCAGATAACAGATCACAGATAACCTCTTATTACAGAGAAGCAGCGACTGTGAGCTGCATCATTCACATAAGATATTTTGTTAGCAGTGAGAATAAAGAGATCCTCTCGTAAAGATATTCTGATATGTGTACAGTATATGTAACTCGGGGTCTGTCAATCAAAAAGGCAAAAGAAGACCTAGATTGATGCCGGTGTGAAGCAGCGTGGAATAACTACAGTTGATGTTTACCTCAAGCGACTCAGGTTCAAATCGTGTTCATGGATGAGGTAAGTTTAATCACATTACGCATTAAGCAGCAAAGAACAATCATGATCCATTATAACTGGGTAGCAGTGAGTTTTTCCTCCGTCGTATATGTCATTGGCGACGGGTAAAGCGGATATGAAACAATTAAAGGGCGACAGAAGTGAAACATCCCGTTATCTGAATAAAATGGGGCAAATCCCTCAGGGTGTTGGAAAGATTTGGATCACGTCAGTTCACAGTCAACACAACATATAACATAGGTCTAGTTGGTTTTAGACATATTAAAGAATTGTTTCGATTAGATCTTTAGATGAATTACGTAAAATGGTCAAGACACTACGCATAAGCCTACATATCAGGGCTATACTTACAGTTCAAATCATTTAAAGCTGTTCTTTACAACTACAGGAGCGAAAAGGCCTCAAGCAACAGTTTACATGAGAGAAATGCACGCCCCCTCAACCTGTTAGTAAACACGCTTCTTCCAGCCGCATGCAGAGAGCTTCTAGTGCGTGGTCCTCATCTGCTGAGGGAGGTTATGTGCTTTAAGCTCTTGTCAGGAGGATGTGCCACAGGAAAGGACAGTAGAGCAGTCTCATGAGGACCTGGACTTTATCTTTACAGGCCAACAAGTGGTTTGTGTTTTCAAAGTAGCAGCTTAAAGAAGCAATTCATTTTGGGCATAAAAGAACGTGTCACTTGTAACACGAATCTGTGTCAACCAGTAATTTAAATAAATGGTAAATGGGCTGCATTTATATAATGCTTCTTTATAGCCACAGTGCTTTTGTATCACATATCACACTCTGCCAGAACGGCTGTCCCAGGCAAGTGTTTAGTGTCTTGCCTAATGACACCATGAACAACCAACCCTCTTGTCAGTGGGCAAGCCACTCTTGCTCCTGAACCACAGCCATGCCACCAGTACAAGCCAACGTGGCTCTATGCAGGTTTTATATTTATTGTGCTTGCAACATTCTGGGATTGAGTCCCGGTTAGGACTTGAGCCTCTGTCCTGTTTTATCCCTTTTCTTCTGCACCACCTCTCACCACACTAATTCCTCCTATCATTTTACACATGCTTCCTATCCATCACACTTATTAGCTCTGCCAAGGGGGTTATGTTTCACCCCAGTCCATTTTTGTTTTAGCAAGATTACACAAAAACTACTCAAAGGATGAATGAAACTTGGTGGAAGGAAGCCCGTAAGAAATAGAACAAATTTAAGGACTGCTTCTATGAATCCTGTCTGTCCCAGCCAGGCTCTATACCTTCATATATTCAGTATGTTTTGGTAAAAGGAAATTTTATATGCAGACACTTGACCAACTTGGGGACCAACCTATAGGCTAGACTCTCAGCACCACTCACTTCTCATAGATGTTCAAAATGAAGTTGAGGCAGCGTTTCTCCAATAAAAAAGTAGAGGACAGAGCATTGCCATACATTAATAAACGTGTATTGGTCCAAAGTCTCTTTCCACTTGGCTGGAATGGCAGAGAGGTGCTGACAGAGATGTGAGTCGGGGCTGGAGAGGGAGAATCATGGGGAAGAATCCTGCAGAGTCGAGTTAAAAATAGAGCACCAAGAAGAGGAGGGGGAGGGGACGTACCTGTGTGCTCGGAGAGGCAGCCTAGTTAGCAATGAACAGCACCACGGTGGAAGTTGATGGGCTGGAGAGAGAGAGAGAGAGAGAGAGAGAGAGAGAGAGAGAGAGAGAGAGAGAGAGAGAGAGAGAGAGAGAGAGAGATATGTAAAAGCAAATTAGAGGGAAGATATGTGGATGAAGTAAGGCGAAAAAGCAGAGGACAGATAATGAGGAGAAAAGAGGAGAGAAGGGGATGGGTTGGAGAAGAGGTAATGAGAGAAAACAAGTCAGATTAGCATGATATTTTGAGGTTAAATCAAAAAAAGATCATAATTTCACAGTAGGCTGCGGATGGCTGCAGTGATTAACAACTGTCTGCGCGGATGCACACGCTGAACATACAAATGATGACACAGGCAGCACATGTACACACAACATTCACACACAGTTATACTTTAGTAATAATCCCTCTAACTGTTTAACAGATACAGAGACAATACAGCCATATGAAGTAATGTAGGATGTCATGTTATGTTACACACGACCACAGCAACTAATAATTCACGAATAAAAAAGTAGCTTGTTCACTTTATATTGTTTCGCAAAGTCAGTTTGGAACTAGAATAGTAGAAAGTAAATATTTTAATTTGCCTGAACTTTTGAAAATGAAGTGAGTTGTTTCTTGGGTCTTGCTCCACCCCCCCAAAACGTTTCATGGATATCAGTTTTTGTGCCAATAAAAACATGACCTCCTTTTCTCCAGAGGTAAATATGGGAATGATCTTTAAAAATGCAACGTCCCAGCCAGTCACTTCTCCGACTCCATCAGTATATGTACACAGTCTACTCTAACTGTTGACTCAGTGGTTAACCTTGCTTACAGCCTCTTCTTCAAACATGGTAATCTTAGTTTTTATCTCTGGATCCAGTGACACTGACCCGTTAAAAAGAAACAGAGATAGAGAACTTGTCGTCAGTTGATTCATAAATAAAACACATGTTGAGCTAAGTGACAAGAGGCTCATCCATCTATCCATTGTTTGACCTTCACAAGGAGGCTGGAACTATCCCATGCCGACATTAGATGAGAACACTTACGAATGCATTCCAAACCTCAATAAACTGAGCGATATGAAAAATGTATTAATATCCATGAACTTATTTGAACACCCCTCCTGAGACTCCACACATAGAACATCTCCGTTTTAATATGAAGGAATTACCCAAACAGAACAGATTAGACTTTCAATACCTGCCCGCTAAAAAAGACGATTTCCCACCCGACGACTGAGAGAGCTGTCCGTGTCGGAGGTAAACAACCTTTTGTCAGCCATAACCACACGGTCAGACACGATCGACAGCCCCAGCTAGACCTTTCCCCAGAGAGGTTACACTTTAATAGTGACAGCAGAAGGTGGCCAAACAGAGGTATAAGGAGGCCGTCAATAGGAGAAGCGCCACTTTGGACAATCACAGTGTTTACTAAAGAGCCAGCAGGCAGCTCCAGTGTTTTAAAAAAACTAACATTTTACCATCATTAAGCTCCTAATGAGATATCGTCCCCAGTCGGTTCCATAGGGATTCCAGTGAGTCATCGTCGTCCGAAGGTAAAGAAAAGTTTGCAGTTAAGGAGGTTGAAAATACTTGCAGACTTCAAAGCTTAATATCTGGATGTTTGGTAATTCTATGAGATTCTATGAAAACCCTGAATGGACTGCATGCAGTGAAAACATGAAGGAAACATCATTAATTGTTGGGTTTATTAAAATAAGCCTGATTGGGTAAATTAAATGATTGACTGTTATGTATGACTCATTATGATTTTGATGTAATGCAGTATTTTGAATCTGTTTCATCGTCATTGTGTCTCCAACACAAAGGCGATTAATAGTTGCAGGTTTTTCTGACAATAAACAGGGCACATTTGCGTGCTCACTTAATTCATGTTTTTCAATGAGGTTTATTTGCTGCGCACTGAATAATGAACTACGGTTACAAATCAATGACTCTGAACACATTCATTTATTTTCAATACAGCTCATTATTTAGCATATGAACTAATTAGCATGCGGTGCACTAACAAAGCCATGGTTAATTATGAACAAAGTGGCTGCTTGTTGCCAGTCACCATCTCCGTCTCTTACTCATATTGTGCCACGACTCACCATAATTATTGCCTGATAATAGGAGGACAACAGGTCTGTCAATGGACCCCAACACGTGTTCATCTCCTCTGAAGGCCAAGAACTTAAGCAGTACCCTTATCAAATACAAAAGAGGTGGAAGCTCCTCATTTGGTGAAAAAAGAAGATTCCAAAACAAATATATTCAAATACACAGTATACTGTGAAGTACTGTACACATTTACTGGCTTTTACTCTTAATGGTTTTTCATTTATGTTGTATTTTAGGTTCAAGATAAATATATTTCCTAATGAAAGTAATCACTGGCACTGCACTAATCTTTAGTCACTTTGAATAAATGTATCAGTCAACGTCTGATTCCAAATGCAAATATGAGATCAGTGTCTGTATCAGCAGATATTAACTCTCCGCTACTGCTACATAATGAAGACCGACATTGTACAATCTATATGGTAATTTATATGGTCAAGAAGTAACTCCTGGGATCAATTACTGATTGATGAAATCCATCCATCCATCCCTTTTCCGCTGCTTATCCAGGATTGTGGGTTATCGAAGCCGCAGCCGATGCAGCCAATCCCTCTCCCCTGCAACATCCTCCAGATCTTCTAGGGATTCTGAGGAGCACCCATGCCAGATTACTTAAATAATCCCTCCAGGATTTTACTGGTTTATCCGACCAGTCTACCACAAGTTTGACATGCCAGGAGGCTTTCTTTATCAGACCAAATCAGCGGACTCCATGTCAATGCAAACTAATTCGGTCTAGTTTTTTCCCACTTTACTTTAGTTGCTACAAAATGTTTCAGGCCATTAATGAGGACTGTTTTGTAGACGTCTCACAAGATCTAGAGTTCCACCTTCTTCTTTACCAGAATGGTTTGGTCTAACACTGGCTACTGACACCTCACCAACCAAACCAACACAAAAAAAAACAACTACTTGAAGTTCTTTAGGCAGTGACTCACATCCAAACAGGATGGAGCTTTCCCCTGTTTTCCAGTAGGGAACCAGTTCCTCACATTTGAAGGTGCTGACTCTCATCCCCACTGCTCCACACTGGGTTGCAAAACCAACCCAGTTTGGGCTTGAGGTCACATTTGAGCTGTAAGTAAAGAGAACCCATTATCTGCGATGAGCGAAGGATTGAGACCGAACACTGTTCTCCAACCCTGAGATCTAATTAACATCTTAATAAAAATGTTAAAAGTTGGTGTACTATCATCTTCATATTGGCTTTTCAACAGGAAGCTCTTTACACTGAGTGGAACTTTTAGCTTCTCTGAATAGAAACAGGTGTGGCGGTGAAAAGCAGAGGTCAGCACATTCATAGGGCAGCTGATGAGAGAGGTCCCTCTCACTTAATCGGAAAATAATGTGTCTAACTTGGAACCGTCCGAGCATTTGTCATCCACTTGTGAACAGCATGACAAACGGCCTTCCTCACTCGCTCACCTCTTTCCTTTCCCTCGTTCCTCTCTCTTCCTCTTTCGCTTCAGTTCTCAACTGCTGCCGACAAAAGCGGTGGTATCAGCTCAGCATTTTCTTCCTGTGGGACCCACAAGAGGAAGATAATCAGGAGGACTGCCACAGACAAATATCCAACCTGTGAATAAAAATAACTCAGGAATTCTGTCCCTCCCATGCAGGTCGTGAAAACGCTCCGGTAAGAGACAGACAGAGATTTTGCTTTGATGAGAGCACCCAGTTCGAATCCAGGCATCCAAGCCCGATTTGTTCATTTATTTATTCCTGTCACGATTTCCTGCTGAGAAAAAATCTAAACCGAAAAAAGAATGGATGATTCGGATAACTGGGGACATGGTATGATTTAAAAAATGAAGGGATTTATGTGGTTTGAAGCTCAGATATGATTAAAAACAAATGGTGCAGAAATTCAATACACAAGCCGATGTTTATAATCGATGATGTTGTGTTTTCTGTCAATTGTCGGGTTATAGCTGAGATTCTCTGGCTTCACTTGCAGTCTGGCAGAGGACTCCCTTCAAATGTAAAATGCCTCTTAAAGAAGGATGTTTTTTCCACATTAAGCAGGTGATTATTGCGAGGATGTAAAGCCGAGCTTGTGTGAGCAGCATGTGTTGAGCAGCAGCCGGTCTTTGATGTGGATGAAAGGCCTTTCTGGCCACAAATTGGTTTGGCAAACAGATAAGACGTTACCATAACATTTCAAGACTGCGTTAGTGGATTAGGTCTCTGCGGTCCTGACAGGAGAGAGTCTCAACACCTTTTATAAAGTTTATACAGAAAGATCGT
The DNA here is from genome assembly GCF_947347685.1 of Pleuronectes platessa. Taxonomy (NCBI): domain Eukaryota; kingdom Metazoa; phylum Chordata; class Actinopteri; order Pleuronectiformes; family Pleuronectidae; genus Pleuronectes; species Pleuronectes platessa. Next base: position 15,993,707 of record NC_070633.1, read on the forward strand.
CATTCAAATCCTTTTTCAAAGGACTCAACACACGTTTAAATATGAAGGAACTAGTCAATACCTAATTTTATTGCCATATAACTGGAGATGTTCAAATGTTTACCTCCCCAATACAAATTCCAAATACCTGGACTTGCGTATCAAGGATCGAGAATCAATCCGATACCAGTGTCGCGGAGCTAGCTCTGTTTAACGCTGCACTATCAGAAATCACTTCTTCTTCGCAGTTCCAAAAACTATATTTGCCACTGGCGCAAAATTGCTTTTTTGGAGCTGTGAAGAAGAAGACAGATTTCCAGGAAAACACAACTGCAGTTTCATCAGGGTGAAGGTAATATACTTTAAAGACGTGATATCGGATCGGTACTTAGATTTGTGTACTCGCTGATGCTCGACTCCGATTAAAACCCCATGTTCGATACAAATTAATTAAAAACTTAACTTATTCAAGAAAGGACAGCTAAGCACAAGACTCTGAACCAGTTTCCTGCTGGTGGCAACATGGATCCACTCAGAACAACCACAGTTGTACAAATGCACCTTGACATTTGCTGTCCTTCACTTTGCCCTGCCACATTACTGTCAGTACACTTCCAGAAGCTGGAGGTGACCACTTTCTGTTCACAAACCCACTTCAAACTTGACAAATTCCATAAAATCTCCCAGCAACACCTTGTCTGTCCTGATCAAATTAAAAAGGCTCCCTTCTCTTGGCCATCATGAATCAACTATTAATATGACAAAAAGCAGTATCACGCACAGACAAGTGTCAGCGGTGCAATGTACACAGGCTAATGAGTTTTGAACACCACTGACACTGTTTGGCTCAAATAAAACACTAAGGACAAGAGCGATGACTCGTTCTCTACATTCAATTATCCTGCCTGAGCCGAGGCTGTCGCTGTGCTCGCTCAGCTCAGCCTCCACCCGAGTGTCGTGCATTTTTCAAATGAAGAGTAAATTAACTGTCGAGGGCTTGATGGAACAGAGCAGACCTAGAGCCCCAAACACCAACATCCCTCAAAATAAACACTTCCACCTTAAATTTCCTAAAAGAATATGGTTGATATCAGATAGGTTTTTGTTTCCATCATTGTTTTTGGGGGACACAATTTTAAAACAGCTCAACTTAAGAACCTCTTGGGAGCAACAAAAACTTGAAAGTCTTTTGGAGCGACCACTTTATGGGAAAGGGTGTTGCCCTCTTCCACAATTAGCACAGCACGGAGACACACACACACACACACACACACACACACACACACACACACACACACACACACACACACACACACACACACACACACACACACACACACACACACACACACACACACACACACACACACACACACACACACACACACACACACACATCTGTGCTCACTATCAGCTACACCACAACACTCAGGAGCCGCGTTGTATTTTCAGGCAAACTCTCACACATCCTCAGCCTTGTTTCCTGGAGTGACCTCACTGGGAACGGAATACAAACATAGTACGTCAACCATCAGCGTGTTTCCCAGCACTAGGCAGCTTTAACTTTTTCTACAATTTATTTTTAAACGCTTCTCTATTTTGTGCTTAAGCACGGCGGTAACACAAGGTGCATTGTTTATGAAATAAAGGAATGAAAGAAATGACCAGTTTTTTGTGCTTTACTAGGTTTCCATTCTTTCAAACAGGACGCTTTAATCTCAATTGGGCATTGTATTAGTTTGATAGGTGAGTAATCTTCTTTTATATCTTTTTGTTGATGTTGTTTTGTACAACAGAGTATTATAAACATGAGATTTCAAACTTAAGAATGTGAGAACTCTTAATGTTAGGCCAAGTGTCAATCCCAGTTATTCTTTAGTACTGCTTTAACAAATATTGAAAGTATTTTGACACAGTAGCACCACATCATCATAAGTATCTGTCTATTCTGAAGAAAGAACCAATGGACTTAGAGGACGTAACACGAGCCGGACATAGAGAGAGACCACTATTAGATCTCAATGTTTTCAGGGGAGACGCATTTTAATACTATGTATGAATGTAATTAGGTTAACGCCACATCAAAATATAATCTGAATAGGAAACAAATTTTATTTCAGTTGTATATTTTGATTCAATGTCAGTTGGTTATGCAAATTGGACAAAATTAAGTTAGATATAGAACAACCTTATTTGGTCGGTGTCATCAACATGTGAACACACCAGACAGCAGAACTGTGTAGCCTTGCTTTGGTTGAATTATTAACATTTGTATCACTCTTCTCCTTGATGCATTCAACTTTAATAAATTATTTTGCTGAAGACGTCTGAAGAGCTACCTCACGCCCCTGTCTCCAGATCTCCGTCACATTGCATTGCCTTTGTCTTTTATAACTATTTTTTTCTGTGCTTTAATATGACTCCCGAGTTGGAGAATGTAAGAGACTTCATTTACCAGGTGGAATCCTTGTGCACTGCTCAGTTTGCCTGACAGGATTAAGACTGACACAAGGTGGGTCCGGATTTCATCATCAGAGAACCTTTTGTTCGAGGTTTTATTTGGAGAGACAATGCTGAAATCCAAGAGGGATAAAGAGGACATACACTTCTTTCTCTCCAGTCTCGGAAATAGCTCTCAGATACACGAGCTGTATGGCGGTTGTTTTACTCTGCTACGAGTTCTGAGAGGTCACTTCCAGTTGTTTTGACTCATGTTCCACTGGATATAATTCAACCTTATTGTGAAAACCAAATGTACTGAAACCTCCAACAGGAACTCTTGAACAAGGATTTGTTTGAATATTAAATCCAGCATCACAGCAGGTGGTCCAAACTTACATCTCAGCCTGATCCAGTTGTGGCTCTCGATCTGTTACATAATGTAACGTCAAAAACCTGTAATAGACTAAACCTGCACTGACATTGCATGATCTTATTGTGGTGTCTAATAAACATTATACTGCATTATGACATCGCAAATGACATCATTACAACATATTTCACCAAACAAGGATCTGCCCTTGAGCAGCTCTTGCATGAGCGATGGTGACTGAATTTATGGGCCTATATGATGCAACATTGTGGCATCGAATTATTGGGCCCTCCTTCACATTAATGCTCTTTACTGGCTAAATTACAAGCCTCCACAGTTTAACTGTCTTCCAAACTAAAGAGGGGTTTATGGGAGATTTTAATAAAGATATTTACAAGCGTCTGTGCATGAATATAAAAATAGTCACAACATTACACCAATTAATGTAAAAATTAATAAAGATGACTTCAGAAAAACACCGACCTGCTGACATCGCCGTCTCCTCCTCTACACTGGCACTTCAGTTTGACATTTGCTCTGAATTATTTTTCACGAGTTCAGCATTGTGAATGCGATGAGAGCAACTCAGTGATTAAATGAACCTGGACCATGGTGTGCACTAGTGGCTCATAACCGAGCGTCTCTGTAATGGGGCTCCAGCCTCGGCCCCCGTGTCGACTGCTAAATAAGGCCAAACCTCTCACCTTAACGACTGTCGACTTTCTGTCCTCAGTCGGATGCACTTTTAATTATCAGCTCCGAGGCCCTCTCCAGCGTCTGCGCTCAGAGGACAGTGCGCAGCTTTTAACTCAGAACCTCCAACTTCACAGAGTTGGCTCAGAGTCAGGCTCAGAAATCTGTGAGCTTTGCTGAATTCAGCCAGACAGCAGCAGAACTGCATCAACTCTTGTGTGGTCATCGTTAGCCTGGCTGTTACACTAATAACCTGTGTTGCTGCTGAGCCGGTCTGGACAAACAAACTAACACAAGTCACAGCCTTGATTTAAATATGTGGACTCTAACAGTTAAGCTGGTGGTTTAACCATGTTTAATACTGATGAGAGAATCCCCTGCCATATTTGTTATGCAGTCGCAGAGCAGTACGACCTTGAGCAGTCTGGTGGGAGAGCAGCTTCAGTGCTAGAGTGGCTCCAAAATCATGAATCATTTCAGCATCAGCCTGTAAAACTCTGTGTACCCACTAGACCCGTTTCAATTCAGCATGTTACTGCATGGGCTCATGTGATAACACATCCTCTGTCCTGCGACATTCCTTTGGACAATCTGATGCGTCAGTCAGTGTGTCAGTGGACTTCCCTGAAACAAACAGGAGCCCAACCAATCAGAACAAACCCAGTGTTGTGTTTATCCCACAGCACAATGTGCATATTTCACCTCTTTACTGTGGTTCACCCAAACAGTCACAGGCAGCGACAAAGGCTTTCCACTGAGCAGCTGTTTCTCTTTCCCAGCTGAAAGTCTCACTGGGACGTCACTACTGAGGAGCACGTTTTCATTCATCAATCATGCATTCTGAATCATGCATCGGTTTATATTATACAGGGTGCTTATAAATGTGCATCTTGTTTAAATACATTTGTAAACAATTTCACATCTTCAGGGGTGTCGTAAAATCCATAATTTGATGTTTCCTCTGCTAGCAATAAATTCAGTGTGTTCATGTTCTGTGAATGCTGCTGCTGTGTGTGTGTGTGTCGCTTACACTCGAGTTGACACTCACAGCAACGCACTGCACACTAGCTGCTAACAGTTACTCACAACTGTACCCACAGACTGTAAATAAAGATAAATCACAGCTCCCCTGAAGTGGAGACAAATCATCCTTGCCCCCTGGTGGCAGGCTGCAGGTTACTTCATAAACCTCACCTTTTCTATGTTAGCAGATGGGACATGGGCCAAACTAAAAAAATGCAGTACAGATAAAAAGTATTTTGTTTCTGTCTTTTAAGGGTAGTTTCACACCGATGTCTGTTCACACCAACTCGTGATTGGTTAAGGGCACCTATAACAGAAATACTTTAGCTTAATTTCTGTACAATTGGAGGAATTTGGAGGCTACTTTTTTGTCAGTAGCAGGTAATTAAGTTATATTATCTTTTCAATTTAACTAAAACAAGAAGATATTAATGTTTCACTCTGAACAACCACATTTTATTATACCATACAATACTCATGACGTCAGACCATCATTTCTCTCGGCCCATTTCAAAGTCGACAGTCGTCACTTTAAGGAAAAAAATGGCATTTCATGTCTCAAATGCATATTGTAAAAAATAAACCTAAAAAAAAACTTGTCACGCTCTGTTACCAATCTAACTTTAATAACTGGGTCAGTGCAAATCTGGAAACACAGCAGAGGTTCTGAGGCAGACAGAATTAGTAAAGTTAAAATGGCAGCGCAACAAGTGCTGAGCAGATTATCTTGCTGGGTCAGCTGATGATTTATTTAGCAGGTAACTCAGCTGGATCGGCATCTTCCAGTCACAGGCTCCTCTTCCTTTACCGCTGAGTCTGGGCTGAGTCACAGCCTCGATACCCACTGGGCTGCAGCACAAGTTTTTATATGTACTATGTTTCAAATGTCAGAGTGTTATTCCTGACAATAACCACTGGCCCCATCTGCTGAACTTTCCTTAAAATGTAATATTTGTTCCCGTTTATGGTTTAACAATGCTAGTTTATGATAGATTTATTTATTCAACAAATTAACTTTTTATAGTGGAGTTCAAACCTAACGATCAATTATCATTTTGCACAGAGCTCTTATTAGCACAAGTACTGTCAAAAGTAGATATTGAGGAGTCACACTAATAAATATTTTTTCCAGGGTAATATTAATTCCATGTAAATTAAATTTGTATGTGGAATGATCCATTGTTTTCCTCAGTAAGGGAACAAACAGCTCCAGTGAACAGTATCTCATCACAGATGAAAGCATAGCCTGAATGCAACATGCTAACACTGGCTCAGTTCTGCTACATTATTAATAAGCTTCTTATTTCTAAAGAACATCTAATAGCATTCCTTTTTTGATGTGCAAACCAGACTTTGTGCAGCAAAATAAACTTGTTTCTTATCTTCTGAAAACTTTAGTGTGCTATTTAAGAAAACTGGCACAGGACTTAATCTGAGGAAAGAAGGGGAGGCGGGAGGAAAGAAAAGGAACACTTGGAATTGAGAGCCATGGCACCAGAAGCTCAGGGTGAGAGTCATATTTGGGCCAAGATGACTTATGGGATGGACAGATGTCGAACATTAGAGGGAGAGATGAGGATTAAGTTAAAGAGTATGGAAATATGCTCAAATGGAACAGTGGAGAAAAAGTAGAGCGTCACAGACACTAAGAGGAACCGATTTAAAATGCGTATACGGTCCCACATCAAACACGCCACCAGGAGGAGAAGGTTGCTGAGTGCGAGTCATCTCGTTCCTCTTCCTCCACGTTCCTCCTCGAAGTGCTTCCTGCAGCTCCCGTTTTGCTCTGTTCTCGCTCTACTGTCTTCCTCTGCGCCATCTGAATATTTCATACGCAGCCTGATGTTGTTTTAGAAGACGTGTCCCGCGCTTTGATCAGGCCGACTGTCATTGATTTCTTGCTGGAGCAGAGTAAGGCATTGACTGTTTCGTCGCGTAGGAAGAGACAATCAAGACTGGCTCAGTGAACAAGAACAAATCAATAAATAATGCATCGTCAGCTTGTATTCAGCTGTTTTATCATTCATTAAAAGGCCCAATACAGCGCCGTCCCACCACTGCACATTGTCGCCAACATCCAAATGAAAGCCGCTCCGGTCTGTGTGTAAATGTCATTTAATTCGTCCAACCAGCTCAAGAGTTGTTGCTATAAATAGTGTCTTGTAAGATGCATACTGGCTACAGCAGCGCCTCGATTCTGCAAAGTCAAGCGTGACTGAATTCATTCCTATGGTCACCTTCATGATCTCTGATGTGATGCGACTCTCCGGAATGTATTGCAATGCATTTGAATGGAACATCTGTGACACATGAAGTTCCTGAAAACATTTGCAAAGAAGCTACTTGATTTAAAACAGTTGTTTGACGTTGTTGATCATCAAACAGAGTAATTTTTGAATTAAATATAAGTTGTTGAGCCAGTTTTCCTTATTAAATTAATTTTCATTTATTTATATATACAAAAGATAATAATAAAACACATAACATTTGTGTTATATCCGACAATTTTAAAACAATATTTTTTGTAACATATATTGCTCCAGACACAAATTCAACTTCCATGGCTGCATTGGCGTCTTTATTCATCCATATAAGAAATGCTTTTCATCGCACTGAACACTATAGATGACGGAGTCCGTATATGAAACAGAAATACAGACACAAAAAGAACTGGAAACTAGGCTTAGAGCAGAAATATTCCTATATACTGCTCTTATATAGGGTTAGGGTTAGGCTCTTATATATACTGTTCAAAATCCTATATGCCACATATTGGATTCACTTTTTGGGAAATGCAGCAGTAATTACAGAGGGACAATTCTGAGTCAGGGAAGATGTGATGTATTTTACAAAATCATATCAGCTCTTGCTCCATTACTGAACAAAAACCCACTGACGCTTTGATGTTCTGTGGTCCTGCACAGACTGGGGGGAAAAAGTGTTCTAAAAACGGACCCTAAAATCTGGGAGAGAGAGGAAGCGCTGCTGCTGCCATAATCCACACATTTGATCACCATGCATGAATATGAATACTGTTCTGCGTGTCCTTAAAAAATCCAAAAATTTAGAGTCGCTAGCCGGAGTAAAGAGAGTCGGACACGAACATCCTCTGCACTTCTTCCAGAGAATTGCAGCTATTCAAGCGACTGGCTCCGACCTCCAGCGAAACCAAACCGTGCCACGAGTGGCGCGCATTTAGATTCACTCAGCGGGGTGTTGCAAAAACAATGCGAGGGAGACAAAACAAGAGAGATGAATGGGAGCAGGTTCTACAGTATCTCACAATACCAAACAGATGATTACAGCTGCTTGGCTTTGTGGAGGGGCTGCTTGAGCATGTTCTCAGGCTCATGTCACTGTTCCCCCTCTCCATGAGCATGCAGCCTGCGAAGGGTCAGACGGAGGCACAGAGCCATGTTTAGAGGGGAAGGCCAAGCGGCCTGGACATGCAGGCAGAGAGGAGACCTGATGGGGTTTGGGGCAGACGGCTGCTAATTGCTGGCAGAAAGAGAAAAATAGGGACGGGGTCTTTGCTGAAGCATGTACGCATGTACAGACAGTGATATAAAACCCCATGCTTTAAGTAATTCAATCTAACTTGTGCATGTAACCTTAATTTATCTTACTCTCTATACTTCATGAAAATGTATTGTTCATTTAAAAGAGCCACAATGGATTAATGACAATTTTTCTTTTTTAAAGGAGAAAAAAAGGGGTTCCAGTAAATTGAGTTAGAAACGGGAAAGTGCTTGTGTAATGTCGCCTCAGAATAGGCATACATTGTAGGGGTAAGCTATTTTTAACTACTGTCCCATTTCTTGAAATGTGTTAAGCCAAGTTCATTTGAAATTGGCCCAGCAAAGTTGGTCTCCCAGCAGGGTGGTGTGAAGTTTGACAGAAATTTAAGGATCCCCTCTTTCAAGCATATTTCATGTTTTCACTCCAATTCGCTCACCACCCAGAGTTCGTGCACCCCTAGCATGGGATCTTTGTAGCCGAGGCTTTTTTTCTTCAGTCCTTTTTGAGGAGGTGCACACCACCTTTGGTGTAGCCTGGGGTGCAGCTCCAGAGATGAAAGCAAGAGTGTTTGATGCTTCCTAAGGTTGCAAAGACCTCCGTCAAGGTTGGATCTCACTTTGGCAACTTTTGTTCCAATAATCTCCAAAAAAAGATGGAAAACCTAGAGACAAGCATACCTCTAAAAGATCACATTTATTTAAATAAATGCTCCTGGTGCTCAGGAAAAGAGAGCTTGGTGTTCTTACTTCAACAACACGTAGAGGTTTCAACAAAGGGATCAAAGTGTCCTGGGAGTTTGTGAGAGTCTGTACTGGATGGTTAAAGTTACACCTCAAGTGTCAGAATTGAGGGGCAAGTCAAATCTCCCCTTTGGCACGTGAAACAATCTTAGCTGATGCTGAAATGACCCATAATGACTTCACGCTGTCCGTTCATATTGTGGGAATAAACGTTATGATATGACTGAAACCAGAAATATGAGACACCCAAGTCAAAACAATACCTGGTTCCCATGAGTCAAACCAAGGACAAAAAGCCCCAAGCGAGCTTTCGACAATGTGACCCATTACCCACCCAGTCGCATTTTTTATGTATAAACTTCTAAAGAGCCAAGCATGAAACGGGCCCTTTGTGTGGAACAAAGTTCGGCAGAGAACAGTGACATAATATCTGGCGGTATTCCCCTTGCATGCACATGACAGACACACACACGGATGGACAAAAAAAGTGTCTCACACAAGGACCATTCAACTGAATAAATGCACAGAGATTTTCTACATTTCATGTTTAATGTACGCCCCCTCACACACATGCACGGAAACCTTTCCTCTGCCCTCCACTCTCTTGAGACAGAATATGCCCTTTGTTCGTGTTCTTTGAGAGAGTGTTGGGGAGCCGGGTTTTCTGGGACTCCGGGAGCGGACATGAATAAACGGACTGTCCTTCATAGCAGCAATGAGGAGAGCAGCCAAACACACCCAGCATGAGACCTTACATCCATTATCAAAGGGCCTTTTGAAAAGGCTCCAGCTGCAACTACGACACTTTTGGAGAGGTGGTTACCCACATGCGTGTCCGAGCCCACATGTATTTGCAGAATCATGTTGTCAATGCACGCACAGAAATGCACCGCCCACTAACACAAAACACACACACACACACACACACACACACACACACACACGGTACTCTGTCTCTCTGTCTTTACCAATAAATTAGCTCTGGTTGTTGAACCCACTCTGTTCAGGACTTTTGGAACCTTGGGTTGTTTTTAGTGAACCAAGTACCATTTACAAATGTGTTGACAAGAACCACTGTGATCAAGGGTGAGTCATCAATGGAGGGGATTGCACAATGCATAATGGAAGTAGCAAGATGGGAAATCACATTGATTACCTGCGTACCTCCAAAAAACAAGCATAGACAAAATATTAACGATAAAAAAACATGGGGGAGAGTGACCGCGACACAGGACGTGGTAATTCCAAACAGGAGGATGTGGTTTGGTCTTGTAAAATCTGACACCAACCACAAGAACAGTGCATTACACCAAAAAAATCCTTTTCACCTGTTTGCAACATTATACTATGGACAGAGAGGAAATACACTTTTGGTTGAGGCACCACAAATGAAAAAGAATTGCGAAAATAAAAGGAGATGACAGCTGCCATTACAATTCCAAAGACATGACTCAAATATACACTGTTGAGAAAAGTAAGTAAGAATAACATGAAATGAGAAACGATGTATCGTCACTTAGATACATTATGACCTTTTTAATGACCCACTATGAAGGGGAGACAATTGGACACGGGTGCAACACATTAGGGAGGAGCAGGAGGTGAGATCGACAAAATAAAACAGGAAGACAAACTACAAGAAACATGAGGGAGAAAACAAAACAGGACCTGAATTATCCTGGAGAAGCGACAAGGTGCAACAACTTAAACAGAACCTGTTGGTGGTAAATGGCGTCTAAGTCAGATCCAACAAAGGTCTCTTCTCTTCCTTCAAGCTAAAACAAACCAAATGGAGAGCACCAAAGAGTCTGTAGAGAACTATTGAAAAGGGTTCTTTCAGAACAGGACATGAATATTTGATTCAAATACTCCTTTCACGCTTTTAGAGAACTGTCTTGTGAATATATAACTAGGACCATCTGCCCACTTAACAGTTAAATGCTTTAAGTGAAAGACTAGATTGTGTATAGACTTAAAAAAGGATGAAAGAATAAAAGAACGTGTTCTCAGTCATTTCCCTTGAAGACCTTCTTTTTTCCACATGACCTGCTGTTAGTGTTAACATGCTAACATGTCTGAAATCTTCAAGTCATTAATATCCATTAATATCAATGTGTGCAGGCATCACGCAATGGGAGAGTAAAGGTAAAATAGCTCTGGTGTACTTCAAGTTACAGACGTCTGAGGAAGGATGTTTTTGAAACAGTGACACCAGGATGCTATGAAAATATGAAAATTACTCTAATCAATAGTTGTTACTATTACTGTTGTTAACTGTCGACACATTGAAAAGACACGAAAGATGCTAAGGTTAGAAAGCTCAAACTTAATAAACTTTCCTTCAACAATATCATAGCTTTTATTTCTATAATACAGAAAATAATAGTACGGATTACTTGGCCTGAAAATACCAATGGCTGTTTGAAACGTTGCCCCGAGGCACAAACCTTTGGATTTCCTGGATTTATTTTTTGTATTTTGTATTATTTACAAAAAATTTAATAATACATTTTTTGTATTTCTTGGTTTAGAAATAAATGTTTACTTAAATACTTTAATTGTATTTAAACATATTTAAATAAATACATAGTCTATCTTGATATTTTTTAAGATGATGGATGGACCATGGTGCGCTATGGAAGGTGGCATGTCATCTTGTCGGTGCTCATCAGACCAGGTAAGAACGTAAACAGAGAGACGGACAGTGCACGTCCTGTATGCTTTCCAACTAAAATCTGAAAATATCATCAAAACATGAATTTATTCATCCACTATCTTTAAAGATCCGCAGTTTCTACGGCTTAACCTACAGAGAATAATATTGGTTAGGATTCCCTGACTTGAATTTGAACACATCTTCCTATCTTTTCTGATAACTATTTATGACCGAGAACAGGTCCATCTCCAAGACAGAATGATTGAATCACAGGCTCTAATCTTGGTTCTCTTGTGTCCGGATTTGGGAGAGATTTGTTCATCATCACAACTATTGATCGCATGCGAGACCATCGGAGCAACAAAGTGAATTCTAAGAGCCGAGTCAATATGAATTCTTTAGAGTTGTAAAGTTTGAAGGACTTTATATCACGGAACATCAAGTTACATAACATCAGTGAACATCAGACTTCTTGTATCTATATTCTCTGAAGAGGATGGAGAAGGTTGAGCTGCACAGTCTCTGGGTTTTAAATCCACTTTAGGTTTCAGGTAACCACATCTTATCCATCCGATTAAATTTGCATTTGCTTAAGCAAATATTCACATACCAAGCGAAGCCTGGTTTAGGAGCTATTTTCAGTCCTTGTTAGGAGCAGAGAAATTGCCATGTCATAGTTTTTTCCTCAAAGGCCTTTTCCCAATTCTCTCATCTTTACAATTTTACTTAGCTGGCCACTTTCCTCCAAGACACCTTGATGAGTGCAGCTGCCTGCAGCAGTCTTCTAATACCCATCTGTGCGAGACTGTAAATCATTTAACCTACAGTCCTCTCCACTTCTAATCTCAGGGTGCAGTCCCTTGTTGTGGCTGAAATAAAATCAATCAGACATTTCTTCTCACTGTGGAGGACAGCGCACGAGCATCACTCTCAGTGGCCTTGTGATGGAATTCCTGAGCATCATCAGTCTACGCAAACATGCCGACACAGACACACACACACTCGCAGACGACTCTCTCGACTATGAAGTGTTCTAATTAGTGCGGATAAACAGTGGAGGTGATGACAGTTTGCTTGTTTCAAGCTAACAGAGCTGCCTGAGACTGATCTGTTTGTTTTGTTTGAAAAAAAATAAAAAAGTGTCACATAGAGGCAAAACTGAAAGGCTTTGGCAAAGATGTGAAACTACATGACACTATCAATTCAAAGCATCAATATTTAAATCACAAATTGTTTACAATCTGTACAATATAGACAACATCCCCGGCTGCAGTCTCCAGCTGTGTGTGGTAGAGCGTAAACAATTTTGATATTCCTTCCAGACAAATGCTAGAGCAGGTCATTCAAACCGGTCCAGGCTACAGAGGTGTACGCTGTCATTTCGATACAATTGTATACTACATACCACACAGGTAAGAGACTATGGCTGTACATTCAATAGAAAGACATTTCACTCAAAAGCAGAAATGTCAGCCTCATGGTGGTGCTAGAAGAAAGGTCAGTGGGCCTCATTCTTCAGAGACCATGGGTTCTACTTTAATGATGCAAATGCACGGTCCGAAGCGAACAGTGCATGTGCATTAGGAGCATGTCCAAATCAACTCTCATTAGTTTCAGGGAAACAATAAAAGGTCACTGGGCCTGGTGCATGGCTCATAAGGGTTGTACTTACTCTCTTAATTATTCATGGAGGTGGGAAGAACATGCAATAAACCAATCGGAGTGCCATATTCCGTTCCCTTAAAAGCCAGGTGCAGTAGCATCTTGGGGGAATGTTGTTGTAAGGAGGCCAGGCAGAAGGAGAGAACGTTTTCATCGGTCAAGGGAGAAAGCAAATATGATTTTACATTTCAGGGGCACTTGAGTCGTTGGGAGAACATAGGAGCGCTGGTTTTGATGCAGCTGATGTCTTTAAGTAAACCACAGCAAAATTCTGGTTAATTAGATATTAGATTGCATATAGGTGTGAATTGATGATGTTTTTTTTTTTTATATACAATAATCGTGTAGCCCTAATACTTTCAGTAACTTCACGCTAGGTTTAATATTGGTCGAAAGTTTTCCACTGTCTCAAGAAAGCAATGCACAAACACACCTCACTTTAAGAATAACACACCAATGGCTGCTCAGGTGGATAAAGTGTATTTACTATTTAAACAATGTGAGTGCTGGACAGGAAGATGACCACTGAGTCGTAAAGAAGCTCCACACTGGGTGTAAGATACGGCCCCTTGACTGTCAATCCCATGCATCTTCAGCCATTGGAGCTGCTTCTTGCAGGGTCCTGTCAGTAATGTCACCGGGAACATGTTTGAGATCCACATGTCAGCTGTTCTATCCACCAAGTCTTGGCAGGCATTCATGAAATTGGCTCCACAGATGTGGGCCAACTTGAGACGTTCGCTTAAGAGTTGAAAGCGGACATTTTCGACCACAGGAAAAGGTCAGTCATTTATAATAATGTTCACAATTTACTCTGTAATCAGTTTGGTTTTATTGCCTTCTGGGAGAAGATTCTCAAGCTTCTTCAGTCGCTCAAACGATGCTCAGCGCTTCAGCATAAAAATATACAAACTCTTTAAACAAGTTTGGGTCTTTTGCAAGTTTGTTTTAAACAAGTTGGATGAATTGGAGCTTCCAACGCTGCAGAATTACAACAATTCTAACAGAATACCCTGTGGCATGTGAATGAAAACATGCACTTTCTGCAAAAATCACAATATGATTATAGCAATTGGATCTTTAGCAAATAATAATGTGTTTCTGGCTTCGGTCCATGATTCCTTTAAAGTGTGCCTGGTCTGTTTCCACTGTCGGAAAAGGTTAGAATTGAGTGAAATACACTGCAGGCAGGTTATATGGTTCTTACAATCAAATCCTTGCTATCAAACCTGCAGCGCAAATCCGTCAGGGATCACTGCTCGGTTTCTGAAAAGATGTTTCAGGAGTCTAAAGATGAAATGTTTTGAATCATTATTCCAGCACAGTTGTTAAATCAGAGATTATTCACTGCATTAAACTGTTGAGACAGGCACACATTTTTTTTAACATAGTGATGCTCATAATAGTTACAGCTGCACAGAGGCAGGGCCGAGAAGGTTACACTGATGACTACTGAGGGGAAACATATGGGAGAGGGGAGAGGAGAGGAGAGGAGGAGAGCCTCCGCTCTGTGGATGAGGAGGCTAATCCCGAACAGGGAGCAGAATAAGTGTGTGATACAAAATGCATGTTGATGAGACAGAGCCATTAGGAAGCTTCTCTTTAAACACACACACAGATTTGTGTCTATGCACAGACAAGACAAGACAAACAAAATGTCCCAAGCTTTTACTGGCACTGCCAAACACTAGTGAAAGTGTAGGTTTTTCATAGAAATCTAATTACGACGACATTATTACATTATGAGGTTTTTTTTCCTCAAAGCTACGAGAGCAACACTGGAAGAATACAGAAATCAGGTGCTAGGGGGAAACATGCACACATGATTGCACACACACACAGACAGATGTTAAATTATACAGTGAGTTCCCGCTATAAACATGAAACATGCTTTGTAATTGTCCTCTCGCTTCACGTGAATCAACAAAATCATATCTGTGATTGTGTTGTGTATGAGTGCACGAGGGATGGCGAGAGAGGGAGAGAGACAGAGAGAGAGAGAGAGAGAGAGAGAGAGAGAGAGAGAGAGAGAGAGAGAGAGAGAGAGAGAGACAGAGAGACAGAGAGAGAGAGAGAGAGAGGTGTAAAGATTTCAGGGATTATATATCCATAGTGCCATCTAGTGTTTTCTGGACACATACACACAAACACTATAGATTGCAGCTGTGATTATACCATAGTGAAATGTATTCATTACAGAAGCTGACATTATATCAAGTCATTTTTTTGTATTTATTCCTTTGAAAAGACTTTACTAAGACTTTATGACTGCTGACAAACGACTTAATAAGTATGGAAGAAGTTTACACATTATACACTATTATTTAAAACATAGACATTATGAATCAAATTAATAGCTGATCCATTACATCAGCAATTAAGGCTTGTAATTTGGATCTGTGCGTCATAATATTAATTATACTGCTGATTTATTATTTATTATATATCTATTCTGGTCAGTTATAATAATATTGTATTCATATTTTAGAGGTGTCTGCCACAGATGCAGTATTAGCTAAATTAATAGTCACATTAATAAGGGAGCTTAAAATAAATTTTGACAATCAAGGAGAAAATGTAAAAGCTATAATTTATCAATTGAGGGATGGATGATGATATTTAACAGAAAAAGTAGAAAAACAAGCTTTGCATGTGACATGGAAATTAAAATTAGTGTCCTTAGATAAAATAGTAAAGGTTGTCATGTAAGTCAAAGGCTGTATAATAAGATCGATGATGCATCTCCTCATCCTCCCATTTAGTGTTGGGTACTGATCACATTTGAACCGATAGAAGTTTGACTGGAAAAGGCTTTTTTCACTCCACGTTTTTAGCCTAAATGTCGGCAGTGATCAAGTCAAATTTAAATGTCAGGGCCAAAGGACGACACCACAGGAGCACTATGGAGGCAGTTTTTTGTTGTTGTTTTTTTACGTTTAAGGACGTGGTCACCATTTACTTCAATTGTATTGGATTTGGCTGCAGAGCTGTTTACCTCTGAGATTCCAAAAGTGTTTTGTGGACTCAAACACTTCACCCACTCCTCCATCGAGAAAGTGGTCAGTAGATAATAGGGATGGGCATTCAATTCAATTGTCTTCATCGATCATACATATTTTCACATTAAAAAATTCACTATTTATAGGCTATATTAAAATGCAGTGAAAATTTTAAAAAAGCGCTGCCGTAATCTTAAGCAGCGGAGCCGACAGCTAGAAGCCGGTGCTACTAAACACAACTGACCCTCATTTTAGTTTTTTTTCTCCAAAATAAAATAATAATAATATAAAAAAACATCATGTCAACAATGACTTCACCACAAATATATAATACTTAGGTCTGACAGGTTTTGCCAAATGTAACTCAAAACTATCAAACAAGACACAGAGTCGAGAAAGCTTCATAAAAATAACCAGTAACTCACATACAACTTCAGCACCAGCCTACGGATTTGTGTTGAGAAAGATGAGCATGTTAAACTGCTCTGGGGTCAGACGCGAACGCAGCCTGGTGACCGTCAGTCCAGCCGCCGAAAAACCCCGATCTGAGGGGACTGACGTCGCCCTGATACACAGGTAGCTCCGTGCTAACTTGGCTAGCCTGGGGAACCGTATTCCATTCACTTTCCACCAGTCTGTAGGGCTGTAATCCAGAGGTGGGGGAGCTTCCCTCAGACAGTTATAAAGTTCTGCTTCGATGCCAGAATCACAGTTAGTGGTATAGTGCTCCCCAAGGAGTTGTGTCATAGTAGAGACCTAGGACTGGGAGGCCGCGGCTCCGGTGTTTGCGCTCCCCTCGTCCGTGTCAGACAACGCAGGCTCCTCGTCTCCCCCAGCCTCTGGGATAGCTTCGCAGTGTTGGCAGTGTACCAAGTCATTTTTTAACTCAAAATGGTCCCACGCTACACTTCGCCGTGGCCTCTTCATGTTTACTTTGGAAATGGAAATACACGGTAACTCGCAGTCGCAGGTAACTGAGTAGGCCTGTGGCGTTTTTTTCAAACACTCCCCCCCTGTGGTCAAATGTGTAATTAGCGAATTTATCGATGAAAAAAAATAATTTCATCGACGAAATTCTTAATGATCAATTAATCGATCGTCGATTAATTATGCCCATCCCTAGTAGATAATGAGGGAACTTTTATTTTCAGGTGAACAACCCCTTTAAGTTGTATGTCTTCATTTACCGTATATGGTGCAAGTCCTTCGAGTAATCTTTTGAGGGTTAATGTGTTTTTTAATGGTGTAGCTATAACAGAGAATGAACGCTTCACATATGCACAAAAATAAATCCAAACCACTCACTGCTAAAAAATAATTAAAACATGATGAGACTGAGGGGATGTTTCGAGCTTCACACGAGTCCGTGAAAAATTAATTTACATTTGGACATGGCACTGTCAAATATACCTAATCCTTTAAATATTATTCTCACCATGACGGGAACGTTCCCGTCAACCTACATTTACACGTTGTGCATCAAAATAGGACACTTCCTCTGATGCTGCGCTCACACATACTGAAAACAAAAACACACACAGACGCACACACAAGTTTAAAAAGAGGGCGTCTTAAAAACTACAGTGTGCACCAAACAGAGGCTTAACATAAACCTGACACCTATAGCAGTAAAGGAAAATGCGTGGTCCTGACGAGGCAGAGAAACAGATTAAAGAGGCCGTGTTTAGCTCTATTCCACTGCAGTATTGAATAGCAGCTCTATAGGAACTGTTGATGCTGTTGCTGGTGAAATTCAATATACTGCGGCTGGCAGGCCACGTCCTTTGAAATCCATTATCAAGAAGGGCTCTTCTTAAGAGAACAAAGGCCACAGCTTTGCATGTGTGTGTGTGTGTGTGTGTGTGTGTGTGTGTGTGTTTATACAGTGTAATTCCTTCTGAGGACACTGGGCTTTGGGGCCACCCACTGAACACTAAACTGTCCCTAACTATCTTCCCCCTTCTCCTATGAGTGTCATCATCGTCTACTTCCCCCTCAATCAGTTCATCTCTCAGCTGTCCTGGATCCCTCTCCTGTGTGTACTCGGCTCTACTTCATTCATCAGGGTTTAAATGACTTACATGGCTGAATTGTTTCAGTAAAATCCAATGCTTGTTGCACACAGTGCCTAGAGATAAAATTACATTGAAGTTTATCTCTGATCTTGTATGAAACTTCCTTATAAAGTTAGGTCCGTGTTGATTATGATGTTTAGACCAGTATACAGTGCCTTGCATAAGTATTCACCCCCTTTGGACTTTTCTACATTTTGTTATGGTATAACCACAGATTAAAATTTATTTCATCGTGAGTTTATGTAATGGACCAACACAAAATAGTGCATCATTTGGAAGTGGGGGGAAATATTACATGGATTTCACAATTATTTACAAATAAAAATCTGAAAAGTGTTGAGTGCATATGTATTCACCCCCTTTACTGTGAAACCCCTAACAAAGATCTGGTGCGACCAATTGCATTCACAAGTCACATTTGCAAGTCACATAATTAGTAAATAGGGTCCACCTGTCTGCAATTTAATCTCAGTATAAATACACCTGTTCTGTGATGGACTCAGAGTTTGTTGGAGATCATTACTGAACAAACAGCATCATGAAGACCAAGGAGCTCACCAAACAGGTCAGGGATAAAGTTGTGGAGAAATATGAAGCAGGGTTAGGTTATAAAAAAATATCCAGAGCTTTGAACATCTCTCTGAGCACCATACAATCCATCATAAGAAAATGGAAAGAATATGGCACAACCGCAAACCTACCAAGAGGAGGCCGTCCACCCAAACTGAAGAGTCGGACAAAGAGAAAATTAATCAGAGAAGCAACCAGGAGGCCCATGGTTACTCTGGAGGAGTTGCAGAGATCCACAGCTGAGGTGGGAGAATCTGTCCACAGGACAACTATTAGTCGTCTACTCCACAAATCTGGCCTTTATGGAAGAGTGGCAAGAAGAAAGCCATTGTTGAAAGGGATCCATAAAAAATCCCGTTTGGAGTTTGCCAGAAGCCATGTGGGAGACACAGCAAACATGTGGAAGAAGGTGCTCTGGTCAGATGAGACCAAAATTGAACTTTTTGGCCTCAATGCAAAACGCTATGTGTGGCGAAAACCCAACACTGCCCATCACCCTGAGCACACCATCCCAACAGTGAAACATGGTGGTGGTAGCATCATGCTGTGGGGATGCTTCTCTTCAGCAGGTACAGGGAAACTGGTCAGAATAGAGGGAAAGATGGATGGAGCCAAATACAGGGAAATCCTTGAAGAAAATCTGATGCAGTCTGCAAAAGACTTGAGACTGGGGCGGAGGTTCATCTTCCAGCAGGACAATGACCCTAAACATACAGCCAGAGCTACAAAGGAATGGTTTGGATTAAAGAATGTTAATGTCTTAAAATGGCCCAGTCAAAGCCCAGACCTCAATCCAATAGAGAATCTATGGCAAGACTTGAAGATTGCGGTTCACAGACGGTCTCCATCCAATCTGACTGAGCTTCATCTTTTTTGCCAAGAAGAATGGACAAACCTTTCCATCTCTAGATGTGCAAAGCTGGTAGAGACATACCCCAAAAGACTTGCAGCTGTAATTGCAGCGAAAGGGGGTTCTACCAAGTATTGACACAGGGGGGTGAATACTTATGCACCCAACAGATGTCAACTTTTTTGTTCTCATTATTGTTTGTGTCACAATAAAATTTATTTTGCACCTCCAAAGTACTATGCATGTTTTGTTGATCAAACGGGAAAAAGTTTATTTAAGTCTATTTGAATTCCAGTTAGTAACAGTACATAATGGGAAAAAGTCCAAGGGGGGTGAATACTTATGCAAGGCACTGTACATACAGAAATTACATGTAATGAAAAGATCATTTACATTTGACTTTACAATGGGTAGCAACAGATGGTAGATCAACAATGGCAAGTAGACCAACGTTTAACATATTTGGATGACATGCCAGCTCCCAAAAGTAAACCAATCAACCCCACCTCCTCCGCGTTAAGCTTCATATATGCTCAATGTCAGATATGTATCAGGTGGAGCCCTTCATACGTACACCGCAATCATTTCATCCGTATGTGTATTCGTGCACATCTTCTGAAAGCTTAAGGGTATGATCGAAACAGACGAAATGGAGGAGTACCAAAAAGAAATTTGAGGGCGAAATATAACCAATAGTTCAAGCGAAAGAGAAACACACAAAGTCCTCTACCATCAACATTTCTATGCTCTCCATGCCCTCTAGTGGATGCATTACTGAGCCACCATGCCGACTTAAAGGGTACATATTATGCCCATTTTAACCCAGTTGAAATGGTTCCTTGGGGTCTTAATGAAATGTCTGTAACATATTTTGGTCAAAATACCACAAGGATCATTTAAAACAGCACCTTTTTACCCTGTCTAAAACAGCCCTCCTCAGATTGACCTGTTTTGAGTGCCCTGCCCCCCTCACCCCCGGTGAGCCTGGCTGCGAAAGAGCCCCAGCTCCCCAGCGCAGCCCCGTAGTGGGAGCAGTGGGAGCTTGAGCTGGCGCAGCAGCAGCAGCATCCTTCCACACTGTTGAGTCAATGTTTAGAGGTGTCCCGGGGTCCCTTGTTTATGCGGCCACTTAAATGTCTGACGGGTAGCAGCAGCCGGGCTCCCTGGCTAGCGCTTGTCCAAGGCCATGTAGCGAGACTCCCTACACGGGCATGGTGTGACTATGACGTTTATTTCTGTGGTAATCCCATTCTACGCACTCTAGCGTATCATTTCTGAAATAGAAGACCCACAACAAATCGCGGGAGTTGTTTTTTTCCAGAGTTTTTGGGACGGTAGACATGCCAGATACCCAAAATAACGTGTAGAAGCACTACAAAAGTGGAATTTTCATAATATGTCCCTTTTAAAGAAGGCATGGAAGTTGGTTGGTAGTGATGGTTACATCAATTGAAAATGAACCTCTCTCTTCTCTGGGACAGTGACCAAATCAAAGATGTTTCCAATGATGGTTCCTTTCATTTTAGTTAGTTTGTATCGGACTGCTTGTCGGTTTGGTTTGAATTGTTTGTTAAATGCAACACAAACACGGTGAAATGATCCGTCTGGTCCTTGGTACGACGGCTAAATAAAGTCAAATAAATTTAGCTTAATTTTGGTAGAACAGGAGGAAGTAAAAACACGTCGTCCATCATTATACATTCTATGCTATATACATTACGAACGTTGGTTATAACATTAGCCTCAACTTTCAGTGGGTTTCAGTGGATCAGAAACCTGGTGAATGCGTTCGGGATTTTGTGTCGATAACTTTTCCCTTGATATGAGCTGTCAAGTTGCTTTGAAAACAAAGCCCTTCTTTAAACTGATGTCTCTTCAATCATGAGTCAGACATTAAAATGGGACACAGAAATGTTTTTTATTGGGTCTCAGTGAGAGAAAAAAAGTAAAAAAGAAAAAAGACCACTTTGATTTTCTAGCTTTGATTCTCCAGCTTGATTTTTTTTGTGTTTGCTGCCAGTTTATACTCTTCCCCTTTCCCCTCGTGTAGTTTCCTAGAGCATCTTGAAAGAGAATTCAAAAATGTCATCAATTATTAGGATCTCCCCTGTCAGCCGAGTTCAGCGTGAGAGACAGAGTATAGGCCTTCATCTCCTGTGGGTTGGCAGTGATTGGCAAACATAAAAACACTAACCTAATTGGAGAAAAAAAGTAACTCAACACACCAGAGGGGTATTTCTAACTGTCACGGCAAAAAACAGAGGCAAAAACATCCTGGGGAAAAAAGGAAATGTGGGAAAACAAGATCTGAATGTTACAAAAGAGCCAGTGAAGAACCGCAGGTTGATCTGATTTGATCCATTCAGGTGGATTCATACTGATAAGTATTGAGATTTCAAAATGCATTTGTAAAAAGTAATTTCATTTGTACCCAAGAAAGATGCACTGAATTTCAAAATAAAAGCACCAATCAGGTCAGTCAAGGTCTCTATCACAGAAATCCGCTTTGGGCTGTGCCTTATTTCACTTTGGCGTGGGCTGCTCACCATCTTGTAGCACAGCTGCTAATTCTCACCAGCTCATTTTTTATTTGCAGCAGTGTTATCCCAATTGTTACCAAAGATTAGCTAGCTATAGCAATTGGAAAGCTGCCAAGCAAAGAGAATTAACTCTGTTCACCTTTTCGGAACCTGTTCCCTTTTATTTCAGTTTCAGAGCTAGGCATGGTCTCTAGTAGAAAATCCTCCTTAATCACAGATTTATTCAAATTTAAGATCAAAATCCCAAATGTCTCCTCAGCTCAGAGAAAACGTGATTCAGTCTAAACGGGCTCTTAAAGTACTTATTAAAAAATTAAACTCTTAAAATATGAGTCCATGATATCAGGGCCCTGGGGAGTGCGTCAATACAAACAAACCAGACAAACAAACAAAACAAAACAAGCGCTATACTATGGTTGTATCTTTATGACAACAAAAACAACACTCATCTGTAGCATCCAGTGTCCGGCTTCTATCTGCTCCTGTGAAGGGCTGGGTTTTCTGCTACTGCTCTGACAGTTTCTGTCTGACATGTTATACATTTTTTATATTGTCTTGGTTACAGTGATGACAACTCCTGCCCAGTCTGATTGGTTGCCTTAAAAAAAAAAAAAAAACTCAACTTTCTGTTTCAGACAGAATTTGAAAATGGAGAAAGAATCAATGTTATGGATGTGTGGTGGGAGGGAGTTCCAGAGGCGGGGAGCAGAACGACTGAAGGCTCTAGATCAATAAATAAATAATAATAATTAAATTAATCACATAACACCTCAAAAACCACAACTTATTTTAAACAGTCTTTGTACAGATTAAGCAAACAAGGAGGTGAATTCTGGACAGGGCCAGGCTCACCTCAGCTGTGAATAGCCGCTGTGCTAAGCTTACCAGCTGCAATCTTCTTATTTATCTTTTGGCAAGAAAGCAACTAAGAAGCTTTTCTCTTAATCACCTCCAATAAATCATACCTCCAACCAGTGTATAATATGATTTGATTTCTAGTCAAAACTAGCCGTCATTTGTGGATATTAAAATGCAAATTTCCCCTGAGCAGTAACCATAAAGTACCAAATCTGACAAGGCCGTTTTTTCATATAAAGCATTTCTTGTTTGATTGTCTTGGCTCACTGATCGATTTGCTGAGGCAGTTATCTTCCACGCTCTAAACGTGCAGGTTTTCTAGCTGCTCTTGGGATGGACAGCAGCATAAATGTAAGATATACTGGGGGGGGGGGGGGGATTTAAATGTCTCGAAAATTCTCCAACAGAGCAAGTAGAAGTAAACTGAGCACACTGTACAATATGAGCAATGGTAAAAGACTTGGAGCACGACCTTGAAGAGAAATCTCTAGCACAGAGTTTACGTGCATAGCACTGAGGACGTATTTACAATAAAAAGGATTGATACTGTGTGCCAGGCTCCATTTGAGGACACAGACTACATCTCCTGAGAGAGACGAACTCCTGCTCGATACACTGTCCGCTCCTCTTTCAGCGACTGTCATTCTGTAGAGATTTCCTGTCCACGAGAATTGATGGCCTGATGCCTGGTTAGAGGAACCACTCCCGATCACGCAGATGTTCCCTCTGCTTAAATTGACATGGAGCTTGAATATTGATTGGCATTTTTTGTCCCGTTTAATTGAGGGTGTTCCAGATAAGACAAAAAAGCTAAAACACGTTTTCATCTTCCGACAAATGAAACGGCAGATCGGAGAGATGAATTGTGTTATCAATACAAAACAGTGCAGCAGGGACTTAATGAGAGAAAAGCCTCTTTATATCCCATGGTGCTATTCTACAACAGTCCAGTTGTTACGAGTAAAAGGTTCTGTTGTTGCTCAACTACTTCTATTGCTGGGACAAATGTGATCTGTACTTTGATTAATCATGTCGAGCAACAATGTCAAACATATGTTGGTTCCAGTGACTCAGACGTTGGGATTTACTTATTTGAAATCATTGTAAATTAAATATTATGGCTTAAAGAAATAGAATCTAAATAATTTTAGATTCTTAGTGATTTTGATTGGTCTACCTCATGAATTGAATATAACAAAGGACCACATGCCAGCCCCGAAAAGTGAAGCCATAACAAAATCGATCGCCCCCTGGTGGCTGGCTACAATGTTTTCATGAACCCTGCCTTCTCCATGTTAGTGGATAGAACATGGACCCCTTTATATTGTGTTGTTATTATTTCACAAATTTTTGCTTAGTTGTTCATATATAAAGTTTTACTTAGCTATAAAAAAGGGGAATACATTGTAATTGACAGCAGACTCACGATTGGTCCAACGCATGTATTGGCAGGACCTCGATACTGCAGCCCTTTCCCCTGATCACCACAGTGCAACATGGCAGCTATTCTGGATTAATTTTCGTAATGGGAGTGGGAGGAAGCGGAGACAAAATGTCCATCTATATTTACAGTTTAGAGTCTACTTTCTTTATCTTATGACAATGTTTTGACTTGAAAAGGGACAATAATATATAGAGGTTAAATAAAACAGAATTGTTTTCTTAACATATAATGTTTGGTGCACCTTAAAAGCAACAGATTCTGGAGCACATGAATTCTGGCTTCTTCCGACAAAGTCCTCAAATGTTCATTGTGTGAGAAGTGAATGTGCAAAGGGTGAAAAGATGCCGTCACACAGGCAGCCGTGTTGTGATAGAATTGTAACATGAAGGCTCCACTTCATTATCTCAAGGCAACACAATCAGCATGACTGTGGCTTTATATCTCAGCACATGTGAAACGACGGACACCACCCAGCTGCATTCGGAGCGCGGTGTGGTATTTTTGTGGAAACCAAACACACAAACACACTGTGCAGAATGAATACGCTCCCCCCCCTCTAATCTTGGATCACATCCTCAATACAGCTGCAGAATGCCAGGGGGTGGGAGTGATGGGCTGAGGGGATTGGGCTGCCTGGCATTTTCCCAGGATGCTTATGCTGCAGAGTTATGAGAGTTTGCTTTTGTTGGGATTTTCAGAGGATAGGTTTCCTCTCTCACTACTCGAGGAATTAAACCATGGCATCTGAGAAAGCCATGATGCAACAGTGAGGGTATTTATTCTCTGTGTGAAAAGCCGAATGGAGGAGGAGGGTGTGAGAAGGCTGGAGCCTGTCCTTCCTTTCAGGGCAAGAGAGGCACATTGGAGATCGTTGTTAAAGCCAGATTTTATAATAACAGCCGACTCGACCAGTCCTCTCAACTGGCCTGGAGTCCACCAGATCCTCCACAGTCTTTAAACATGACGTAGGGGAGAGCGGGGTAATGTGGGACATCGGGTGACACATTTGTGGTCATGTGACTATTATGTTTAAAAGCCCCTCAGCTTCCCCCCTTGCAATGAAGGAGAAGTTGGTGCTGGTGCTGTGGTAAGTATGTTTTTTCAGAAAAATGTGTTTTTACATGTAAAAGTAAATTTTCTTGCTTTGAACTTAATCAACTGTGTCAAGACAAATTGATTCAGGTAGAAAAACTTATATCATACATGTTGGTGAACCTCCAACTTATAAAACCATGTGATTGATGCTAGCTGAAGATTAGCCTGAATTGATAAGAGATGCTGTTTTTCTAAAATTGTGGCTTCAGGGTAAAGTGGGACAAATGCTGTGGGGTAAAGTGGGACAGTGTCTCACTTTACCCCACCATGAAGCACAAGTTAAGTTTAGTCTTAAACATATTTTAGTGTTATATTACATTATATATGTTTTATTTTTAATGTCGTAAACATTGTAGAAAAGCCATCAGGCCAAGAAACTATACATCAGGAAGACAACCTGGGGCCAAACACCCCTCGCAGAGATGGAGAGTGCAGCCGCTAAGGTCATGCAAGGAAAGAAGTCCTTAAGAAAAGCTGGAATGGATAGAAATATTGATAAGACAACCCTACTGGAGAGGCGGTGGTCTAGTGGCAGAAACTTGGACTATGGGCAGAGAAGGTCTCTGGTTCGTCTCTGGTTCGACTCCACGGAGAGACAACAAAAGACGAACCTGGATTGATCTGTCCAAAAATCCAAGAGTCTCCCTACCCTGTCTAGTGCCCCTGAGCAAGGCACCTTACTCCCCCAACATCTGCTCCCCGAGCGCCGTAAGCGGCTGCTCACTGCTCTGTGTGTACTGCACCAGATGGGTCAAAAGCAGAGATTAAATTTCCCTACCTGCATGAGTGTGCCTTTGCATGACTGTGCATGTGTTTGGGACGAATAAATGCATCTTATCTTATCTTATCTCAAAAGATTCATAAAGAAAAAAGAGAAAGGGGAAGTAAAATCAGTAGCCTGGGGTGCAGTAGCTGAGGTAAAGAGAATATTCACAGGTGAGATGGAGGAGGAGCCAAACACTTGAAACAACTAGCTGACCAGTTCCATGGCCTTGCTCCAGTTAAGTGCCGTGAACTGGCATTTGAATACGCAGAGAAAAACAATATCCCTGTCCCTGCCAATTGGACAGAGAAACAATGTGCAGGTAACACAGGGTGTGCAAGAGATCACATGAATCATAATAATCATAAATGTGCTTAATTGACCAATCCCCATGATTCTGTTACTAGTCCAATATTAGTGGTTGTCAATATAGCTGTCAGGATTTTAACTATTACAACATGTGTTGTTATGGTAGCTTTAAAGTGGAAAAAGTAAGTGTCCCACAAAACCACTTTTTAAAAAACAATCATATTTTCACTGCCCTTTGTCCTGAAGACATTCTGATCATTTCCATTGCTAGAAAACACCCTGAATTAATGGGAAATGTGTACATTTTACTGATATATCAATTTATCTCCCCTAGAGGGGAGCAAATGTAAAAAATTGGATCAATCAAACTTTTATATCCAAAACTGTGAAAGAAAGAAATAACTTCTGTCCATTCACATTTTTCACCTGCATTTACTGAGATATACTTTTTGATTAGGGGTTCATCTCTTTAATGCCACGGTCGGGGGGGTTTCTAAAATACAAGCGATGATCTGACCGGTGCAGCCCTCGAGTCCTATTGAGTTTTATTGCGTTACTGTATCTGACTTGATCATTTGATCCAAGAGCTTAGCATTTAAGCTTGCGGCACTCAGGCAATCACTGTGTCACGTCATTTCTTGGCCTGTATTTGGAATTAAAGTTCTATTTCTGCAGGCAAGTCACACCACGCCACATCACTCCCAATATAAGTCTATGTTTGGCTGGACTCCACTGAAATTAGGCCCAAATTGAAAGTCTGTCTCTGGTCCTGCTAATCAATCATGTAAGAATTGACTGTAACTCACTGATTTATGATGTTGATATCCCAAGTTCAATTGGTGTCTTCAAATGAGGAGGCAAATTACAAAGTGGTGAACATGGAATGTGAAATTAAACCCCACTGAGATTAGAAGGGTTGCAATAAACAAAATGCTTCAGATGCAACCGTAGAAAGCTGGGTCACACATCGTCAAGACCACAGACCAATGAGCCGATCCGACACTATCGCTTTAAAGTATTATTAGTTTCACCCATTTACAATTGCAAGTTGCAAAAGTAAAACGGTGAAGTGTAAGGTATGCAGAACGTCAATTTCCACCTATTTACAGGAAGTAATTGTTGTATATTTCTAGATAATTTATACACGTTATAAGTTATGGAAGTCAAACTAGATAATAAAATAAGTTATTTAACATTCATTCTCAATATGCATTTGTTTTTAAAAGGGTTTATCCTGAGCCAGGCCAAACAACAATGATAGCAATAATCACTTACATACAGGGCCATACATCTGTTACAGTATGATATATTTGGCCGGTAAATAACACATTATGCAAGTATGACCATCTGATTACTTGGAATACAGACTTCACAGGGAACTCAGACAGCAGATTGTGGTGGTACAGCATGTGTCAGCTTGATTTATCTCTGTACTTACAGCTCAATATTCTGTGAAACCATTTAACACACATTATTATTCATTAATGTTAATTCATCAGGCATGTTGATTAAAGCCCCCCCCCCCCCCTCCCTCCAGAGTGATTCACAGGAGAGTACGTTAAGTCTTAAGTGATTTCTCAGTTTGCTGTTCCAGCAGTTGAGGTTAAGCAATTAGCATGGGGTCACTGATAAAAACATCTGTGACCTTCTAATTCAGCGTTGTACGTTTGTGACCAATTGTTTCTTCTCTTCATAAACCCAACAATCAACATTCCTGTCAAAACAGCATCGGACACATCACAGATAGTGTGCAGAGAGCGGTTGGCGCCTGCCAGGGAGACAATTAGACACCATGAAGATCTAGATCATGTTTATAGGCAGGGAGTGTGCGTGTGTGTGTGTGTGTGTGTGTGTGTGTGTGTGTGTGTGTGTGTGTGTGTGTGTGTGTGTGTTGAATGTCTCTGAATGAAAAAGAGATGTAGACTAGAAGATGGAGAGAGAGACGGTTGGGGCAGGAAAGAGAATCCAGTATGCTCATACATGCATGTATTTAGAAATCCTTACATTGCAGTTTGGCAGCAGAGGTCAACGAGACAGCGAGAGGTCAGGAGCAATTTATCACAGCGAATTAAGGAAAGACGATGTCACAGTTGCAACTACTCCTCCCCCGCTGCGATTAAACAGAGAGCGTTGACAGAGGACAAGCAGAGGTCACGGCTGTCCTCCATTCAGCTTCCAATCAAAACTCTGCCGCTGAAAGCCTCTAATAGAGTGAGAGATCCCTGGGAGCTTATATCACTTATTTGCATACTGAGGTAAGAAGAGGAGGGTTTTTGTATAAACCGCTTTTATATACACAATGATCAGGAGGATACATTACAACCAGATTCAGCCTCTCACATGTCTGCAGATATATCAAGCCAGATATGTGATGATGATGATTAAACAAGCTCCAGGTATAAATACTGGATTACTCCCGCCTGGTGATGTTGGAGGTTCCTTTCAATCACTGCACTGTCGGAAGAAAAACCCCCGAAGTGAAATGATGTCTAAACTCTCCATTCAAATAAAATCATAAAAAAAAAAGAAAAAAACTGGTGTTTCATCAGGAAGGGATAAGCTGCATTATTGTGGAGATAAATAAAGCAATCCTTCGGCACAGGAGCAGTTGAAACCTTTTCATTTCTTAATATGCAGCTAAAGGCCACAGAGGATCTGTATTATTAAGAATGGCAGGCAGACCTTTTTCCCCCCCGATTACTGCGTAAACAAAATTTGTATAGATTGGTATTATTTCAAGCAGGTCGACGCTGAGAGTCACAACATTAGTCAACATCTCTGCCTCTCGTGTTGGATCATTCAGTCTTTAACCGACAGCTTCACCCTTCACCTTTTTCCCACTTTGCTAAATGTGTAATCAAACATATCCCACAGCAAAATACCTTTAGAAATAAATAACTTCTACTTTGTTTGTATTTGTATTGAAGTTTCCAAATCAATGTGGAACGGGTAGAATGTTTCACAGCTGCCACAAACCACCTGATTTATCAGTTTCATTCAATTAAGCTTATTTATCAGCATCTATTTAAAAAGGTATTTATCATTCTTATATCTTTTGATAAAAAAAAATAACTTCAGGTTCAGAGCTGGTCAGATTAATTTGAGGTTAAAAGGTTCAAATGTGCTGCTTTTCATTGTCTTAACATTAATATAAATTTGAGTTTTTTTGGGCTTTGTTACTTTAGCCTTTAGGAAATTGTGATTGTAATGAATAGTGAATATGATCAGCAGCATTACTTGTTATCATTAGTTGCAGCCTGAGCATGTTCTGTGTTCTGTCTGTGTTTGTAAATGTTGGTACTTGTGTTTGAGAATATTCCTCACTTAGATATTAACTATGGCAAAATCTTGGAGAAGCTTTCATTAAAGTTTAATGTTTTGAGGAGGCAATAACATACTGGGCCACAACGGCTGAAGTTAGAAGAAGTGACCCATAAACATTGGTTAGCCAACCAAGTGTTTTTGCAGCGTGTGTGTGTGTGTGTGTGTGTGTGTGTGTGTGTGTGTGTGTGTGTGTAAATGCACATGTGCATGAAGGGCATGGAGGATGAAGCAGTCTCCCACAGGAGGAGTTTACTTGAAAAGAGCCTCCCATGACCTGGCTTGATCTTGAGCGTCCGTTCCTCAGTGGGGGTTGTGCAAGTATTTGTGTGTGTGTGTGTGTGTGTGTGTGTGTGTGCGTGTGTGTGTGTGTGTGTGTGTTTGTGTGTGTGTACATTAAGCATTGGGGATTTGCAGATCTTTGTAACGGCTGTCCCCTCGAGTGCAGGGCTGCACTTCCACCAATGGCTCATATGGGTAAGCTGATTGACAGCTTGGTGCAGCTCTCCTCCAAGAAACATCCCACCAGCAAGGTCCAGATACCTGACCGCTGAAAAGCCGTACCGCCTGGAGAGGACAGAGGAGAAGACGCCGTCTGCACACACGTCGTGCACAAGCACAATTCTCTGCCTGTATATCCGCCTGCTTGTTGTTTGTCAGCACATCACCATGAGGTCAGACCCGCACTTCTTCCGACTCAGCTTGATGTTGTCACAGTTTGACAGACTGTCACAGCAAAATATAATAATAATAATAATAAGGAGCAGGGTGAAGTCATATTACTCCTCCACTGGGAATTTTAAACAACTTTAAACTTTCATATTTCATTTCTGTCAACACTTATAATTCTGTTTTCCTTTCTTTTTGTTTAGTAGGTCTCGTAAGAAAGATCAAAACCAAAACCAATATTTTCAGGACCAGTTCATTTTTCTTCTGCTGTGCTCCTGTTACTGTGTCGACCACTTATAAGCCAAAACTACAACAAAGTCCTGCCACGTCAGAATAAAACACCCCCACATGCCATCTGCTGTCTTTCTTCCTCCTTCAGGGGTGAACTGTGAGCCTACTGAACTGAGATACCCACTAATGAATCAGTGGGGCCGTTCCACAAACCATCCAGCTCAGCTTGAACCAGAGGACGGCAATAATTGAATATTAAACCCCCGACGAGTGGTGAAGGCAAACTACGGGCGAAGCTGACTGGAGGCAGTCGCTGCCGTTGTCATGATTGCAGAGATACGTGCCCGGCTGCTCAATGCACTGCCATGCTGCACTACCCTCAAGTTAATCTGTCACACAGTCATAATTTCAATCTCATGAAACGATAAGAACGCTATCTGCAGACACACACTCACTCACACACATGCATGGATGTACTTGGCACGCATACGCATTAACACGGCCAGATTTAAATCAATGGTGGCAAAGCGGGAATGCTGTAGAAAGGGTGTCTTGTTCAGCTAAGTCAAGAAATGAATTTGGCTTTTGGTGTTTTTATTTTGCTTGCTGTTCAATGCAGCATGCAAATGGAAAACAGGGAGGGAGGGGGAAATCTGTGCAACAGATCAGAATAAAAGATTAAGGCGCAACCCCGTGACTCTGCAATATAAATATGATTTCTTTTGACTCTTATGAGAAATGCAAAATGATAAAGAGGGGTCGCGAGGAGCTAAAACTCAAGGAAATGGTCTTTTTCTGGTGTAGTCCCAAAATAATCTGATTTATGAAATGGAAGTCGAGGCGGAACGTCTTGTGGGGAGTGTTGGAGCTCCTTTGTGTGCTGCTACAAATTTAATTTCTTCAAAAGCAAAAGCATGTTATGCAACCGATACGCAACCAGAGTGTTTCCGGACACATAAACTGGGTTTGTTACATCAGAGCAGAATGGTGAAAGCAATTTTTAGTTGAGAGCGATACGTTTCCATAATGATCTGACACAATCTATGTTATGTTGCTTTTAAAATAACTCATTTACACAAAAGTTATACACGCAGATATTTTTAAACACAGGTTAAAATGCTGAAAAGAAGGCAATTAACTCCTTTACTATTGCCATTAGGAATTTGTCTTTCACGTTTGTTTTCTTCTCCCCAAGTGAGTGTTGTTTGACGTCATCAATACGCAGGAAACCAGCCTTTGCTGCATCTTGCACAAAACGAGAAAAGAAAAAAATCCCCGTTGCATGTTGTTCCCAAGATGTCAATTAACCCTATTTACAGGCCGATGCCAGTCAGCTGAATGGGGGTCATGCCGCTGCTCTGGAAAAGGTGCAGTGTCGTGTCTAGACTGCTAAAATATAAAAATAAAGAAGAAATTAGCATGTTCGCCCGGGTGTCGTGTCCATCAATGCAAATCTGAGCTGGAGCTGATAACAACCTGTGTCTATCACAGATTCCTTTGACCTGGAAGTGAATTCTATCCATTCTCACTGCAGACAACTTGGTGGGAAAGGGGCTTAAGTTCAAAGTAGCTGCTGATGTATCCTACATCATATGCACTGCAAATACACTCAAAAATGACAATTATAAAACTAAAAGCATAAAACCAGACAGTCACATCCATATTTCACAAGAAAAGTATTTTCCAAAGGAAGCTGGACTTCTATCCCTCTGAAAAATAACCAACCAACAAAGACAAAATGCCAGATCCCTCCCCACTGCTGTTCTTGAGAGGCTCCCTGTGAAAGCCCATCCAAGAGGCTGACTCCCTGAGAGAAAACCCTCATTCAGACTCAAACCAGCATCAAGTGTTGACAGACAGTGCAGAATAAAAGCCTTCCTCTGATCTGTGTCCTCTCCAGCTAACTGATCTGTGAGGAGAACGCGATTCAAAAACAGTGCAGAGAGCCTCCCCATGCAAACAAAGAACGTGACCAATGGCTTCTCAAAGATTAGTTGTCGTGACAGACGGGCACAGAAAAACTGGAAAGTAAGACGTTTCCCGTTTTCATTAATTCATTGAGTCAATCTAACAGAAGTGTAAATGATACTGTGATATTATGACTGAGCTCAGAAACTTAATCCAAGAGTGAACTAATTATGCATGGGTGTTAAGTTTCACCATATGTGGGTCAACTACATCTCCAACGCTTTGAAATTGCATGGAGAACAGCCACTCTGCACAGTCCTCAGATCTTAACAAACATCTTGTCGGTCAGTTTTTCGAGGTTGGTAGTTTCACAATCTGCCAGCGGAGACAATCAACCGACGTGTTTCTACCTATTCCTGGAAGGCATCGCAGCATCGACACAGAAACGCCGACCTTCTGTCACGGATATAATCATCCCAGCACACAGGAGCTGATGCCCTGTCTCCCCCTCAGACAAAGACACTGCTCTCGTCCTCATTATAATGTCTTAATAATGATCAGCTAAGGTTTTTTTGGGAGATACAGAGACAGAGACAGAGAGAGGAGCAGGCAGCCTCCTGATGAATGAGGGTGTCAGCTGTATTCAACCAACGAACAGTGCTCTCTCCTTAACCACAGTGTTCATGCACTAACAAGAGAACAGTGAGTGTGAGGGCATAAATCATGTTCTGTAAGATGGTGTGCCACTGGTTTTTGAACATATGATAACCACCTCAATGGATTAAACACAGTGTCACTACTCAGAATCATATTACACTGCAAACCAAGTTTTGTGATTTGTCTTTGATTGTCGGGCTGTAGCTGTAATTATTCAAGTACATGTAAACCAATCATTTTCTAACTCAATTGTGTCCGAATGCACCTGTAGAGGAAGGGGCGGTCAGGGATCAACACTGGACCTCAATGTCTGGCCCCTCATTGTTTTGGCATCCTGCATTATTGATGCAGAGCTGACATCCTCCACTCAGCTTCTCTGACGCCAGCGCTTCACCTGCAGCGCTGTCTCCACAGTAACTCCACTGACATGCTGTCACAGCCCTGTGGGGACAGTGGAAGATCCCTGCTGTACTTGATAGTGAGTTTATTCTTCGATGGTTCTTCTAACAGATTCATAATCTCTCTCTCATACAAATATCTGGACAAAAAAACACTTCATCTTTCTTCTCCTGCTGGATACAAACAACATTTGTCATCAGGTGTTCATTCCTGGGAGTCTGTATATTGCTCTGGCTGGAGTCAGGGGCGTGGCTGGGAGTCACCCCACGATCATAATAGAACTACCACACCATGATGGATGAGATGTATGCAAGAAATATGAAAATATTTCTACATTAATCATCCAGTGGACTTTATAACTCTCACAGCACATTCTCATCCAGCAAATCAGCCCCACATTGATTCCACTGAGAAACAGATTCAGCATCTCTAACATTGGTTTAATCCCTTTCTTTAAATAAAGATAAATATGTGTGTTACTATGGTCGATGGTGTGATGTTTACGCACATCTCACCTCTGCTCTCTCTCTCTATCTCTCTCTCATTCACGCGCTCCTGGAACCACCAGCTCAGCCACACTCTTTTGTTTTCATCCAGCGTGTTTCCACTTCACACGCGCTCTCACGAGCAGCCGATACGGATCATTATAATGCTGCAGCAGCAACATCCCGGGCACAACACTGCACCTCGTTCACCTCGCACAAACTAACAGCGTGCACCCTCCTAAGTGCCCCCCCCCCCAAAAAAAAAAGAGAGGAGAAGCGCAGCTTACCTCGCTCTGCGCTGGCAGCTCCGTGCGTCGACTTGTGGCGGCGGACGACAACAATGTGACGGCCGCGGTACAGATCACAGCCGGGGAGCGCAGAAGTTTTGACGAGTCGCTGACTGAGGGATCACGCGCACACCGGGTCAGAGCGGGTTGGATCTGAGCAGCACACACGCGCCGCTGAGGAGTGTGCACGACAACGCCCCGAAACAAAGGTGATCTGCTTGATCCGCCGCCGGGTCATCAACGCGTGCCGGAGATGCTGGTGCCCAACTCTGCTGTGCGTAACGGTGCGCTCCCGCTCCTTCTCCCTCCCCAAACCGAAGGCTCCCCGAGGACACGTGACCGACCCACGGGGGACGCAAATAGCTCTGGTTCCCTCACGGCAGCAGCTGGGATCGGTTACACCTCCGCTCCACTGCCTGTGCAACCCAACCGAGCTGAGCTGAGCGCTCCCTCCTCCTCCTCCTCCTCCCGCCCAGCTCCTATTCCCCTGACGCCTCGTGGTGTCGCTGTCATTTGGGCACCTACTGGTTTTGAGAGTTCGGTGACCACATATATGAGTTTATTGTCTGCTTCACAGTAAGACTTAAGTCTGAATAACTTTGGTACAACCTCAAGTTTCATGATTCTACTGTGATTACACTTCTTTTTTTGCTAATTAGTGTGATAGAGTAAAACGTCATCAGTGTGCGTCTTCCACCTGCGCAGCAACAAAGGTATGTGTAATATGTGTATGGATAGAAAACATGCACTGAGCAGAACGTGAACACACTCTTGGCCATTCATCTTATAGGGGGATAGGGTTTATCATGTTACCAATCAAATCAATATTGGTTGGCTAGTAGATGTAGTTTGTAGTAGTAGTCACATTCTGAAAAAATTATTTAATATCTGACACTTCCAGAAATTTAGTCCCAGACTTTCTCTGGCCTAGCCTGACGTTGTCATACTCACACTTCTAGTCAGAATGTGAGTCTGATACCGCTCCATTGGGTTGTGATTATGGGGCGTGTTTCAACCGAACCAGAAAAAAAATGCCTCTTGTCTCAATTGGATAGACCTACAACCAATCAGAGCAGCGTAGTATGTGACGTATGTTACGTGACGCATTGTGAGTTATTTACTAACGCAGGGTTCACTTCGGACGCTGAAGCGACGCCAAAGCGACGCTTAAGCGCAGCGCCAAGCCTTAAATAACAGCTGGCTCCCATCCACTCCCATGTTAAACCTTTGTGCGGGTCACACCGGAGGCTGAAGCGCCGCACTGCGCCAAGGCTGCCTAGCGCCGTGCAGCGATCGTTTCGGCGTCGAGTCTATTTTTTGCGCTTGACGCGAGCGTATCGCCAGGAAACACGCTGAAAAATAATTTTAAACGATATTGATGACATATTGCATATGATATAAATGATCAAATATGCATCCCATACTTTGAAGTCCCCTTCTGTTGTCCTGGAGTTTTAATTTTACCAATGACATTATTAAATGTCCCCCTCTGCCCATCCACTACGGCCACACAAGCAGTGATAAAGATAAAAAGAGAGAGAGGGGGGGGGGGGGCTACGTATTCTCCACATAGGCTTGAGTGGAGAATACGTAATTTACCCTCGACACCCGACATTTAACGGCGCAAACAGCGGAGAAGTTTTTCAACATGGATGACATTAAATTAATAGTTGAAGTGGAGAAGTAAAGTGAGTTGTATGATCCTCGGAACATGTTGTATAAAGACAACACCCAGAAAGACACATGTTGGGATGCTGTTGCTTAATGTTGGAGCAACAAGTAAGTATATGCTTTTATACTACTGGATCAACGGGTGATATTATTAGCGCTGCCCGGCGGTTCAGCGTCGCTTCAGCATCCGTTGTGAACAGCCAAGCGCCGGGGCGATAGGGATTAGCGCGGTGCTTTGGCGTCGCCTCCGCGTTCTCTGTTCCTCTTTCAAAATGAATGCGCTGTCGATGTCTTCTAAAACAGACTCAATGGCAGCTTCTACACATCTCCGCTTTCCAGCGGCAGGCATGTTTGTTGAAAACGAATTCAACCCAAGCCTAATTTGATGACGTGGTTGATTACGTTACCGTTGATCATCTGTCCATCATCGGATAAAGCCCGCCCTGACAATCTGATTGGTCCGGTCACTTTCGAACCGGGCATAATTTCTCCCCAATGGAGCGACTCCAGACCGGACTTCCCGACCTCAAATGTTGTGGGCGGGGCTAAGTTCGTCTGGCATCCAGGCTATCTCTGGCCCCCAACGACCATCTCTGAACGTCTCTCAAACTTATGTAGGGCTGACTAACAGTATGACTGTAGGCTTTACGTTATAGTTGACAGTAACTCAGATTGTCCACATTATAATCTCACAATCTATTATTATTATAAGCGTAAAGCAAACTGCTGCAACCACCGGTGAAGCGTCACATCTAATTGTCCTGTGACCACAATCAGATGGTTTTACCACGCCTATTTGTGTTGTTATTCACTAATTATCACAAATTATTGGGAATAGGGTAAAAAAAAAAATAAGAAACATTGAGTTGTCATCCAAAAGTCACTGAGTGCAGATAAATGCTGCATGACCCTTTATTTTAAATACATTAATTATGACAACGTATGATATGACTACACCCTCGGTAAGTTTGTGAGGTTCAGGTTTCTCAGAAAGAAAGGTGTGGTTTTATACAAATCACCTCTGGGTTCTTTGCATTAAAACAAATCCTGATTGGTTGAGAGCATGGCATGATGCCATTTGTTTTACAGTTGAGCTAACTCCAAACATAGAACAAAAAAAAATGTCTGTACTTTTATGCACAATCCCAGTGTGGATGTTCACAGACTCATAAAGTGAAGAATGTCCCAGGCTTCAGTCTTGACCCGTGTTGAACTGAAGGACATCCTGACCATGTGTAGTGCTAGAGCTGCTTGACCCCACAAACAAACACAAAGGTGGATATAAATATGCTTAATAGAACAAAATGTTCTGACCGGACATACATTGAAGCATGGAGAAATTGGTGAAGCAGTTATAATATAAATATACTTATGTTATCAATGTTAACTTTATATTTCCATCAGTCTCTGTCTATGAAATGCACCAACTTGTCACACTCGTTCATCAAGTAAGTTGCAAGTGAAGTACAACTTGAAACTTTCCAGACTCAGCCCACCTGCTTAGCTCCCTGTGGTCATGTTTTAAAGGTGGGCAAATGGAAACAACTTTGCCTCTGCCATCATTAGCCTGCTGGGCTCGTGTGGGCGGGGGAATGTCACAACATTACTGTCTGTCTGCTGTGCATGCACAATGGAAACAACTCGCTGTTGCAATGGAAACCTCGGAGTTGTGGTGCAACAAGAGAACATTATCCTGGAACAGGCTTGGAATAGATACTTGCAATTTTCAAATTTCCTTCCAGGGCAGCTTGGTGTTTGCTCAGGGATTAAACGCTGTGTTTTTGCAGACAGCGAATGATCAGACAGATCGGTGGTTAGATGCCATGTGAGCTGCTGAGAAACATGGACTTGTCTGCTGAATTACTACCTTCACACAGCTTGCAAATACTAATGGGACAGATGTTTAACGGTGGCAGAGCCGTGCGATTCGTACAAGTTGCCATCTTAATTAGTTCCTCTGTGTCAAGCTGTTCCTTCAGCGGAGACAAGAAGGACAACTTAATGCTGGAGGGGAAACCGATAGGTGGTCTTTGTCTCTCAGTCTGCCTCTCTCTCTGTCATATTCACCCACTCGCCTCCCACACACACTGCCACTCACAGTTTCCCTAACACAGATCACTATTGATTGTGCTCTGTTGTGCACTGAGTGTGCCGTGTACAGGGCCAATCATTGTTTTTCAACATGACTTTTTAATTTAGCCTGTTCAGAGTTCAGTCTTCACTTGGCCTGTAAATGCACCAGGGTGTGCAGCTGCATTCAGACATGAGCTTTTGGTCAGTGAGGATTCAAAAGTGCAAGTCAGGGGGTTGGGAGATTCACCAGAGTTTCTCCTTCAAGCCCCTTTAGTAAAACCTCTGGATGTCAGAGTGAACCCATGCAGGTCTGCGAGGTAGTGGGCTCGTTGACGACATTTCTAGAATGTGACAGAAGCAAAACGATATAAAAACAAGTAACAGAATGCAAATATCTCAGGATGAAAAAGAGGTTCCCTACACATAGAAGACGCAGAGAAAGATATCAGCTTTCGAGCAAAAACAGGATTTGAGAGCTTATGGTGATACGGGCTGACGCTGGTTTGACTGTAAACAAAAATGTGTCATCTCCCGAGCAGGATTTATACATTAGGGTCCAGCCTCCGAGCCTGAATGTTCCGGAGATCTCTGTCTTGTTGTGAACACGTCTGACCAGATAATATCATTGTATGTTGATCATATGTGAAAGGCAAACTCCAGGGAATGCCCGCACTGTGGGTCCCGACTTCTCCTGCGCCCGTGTCCGAAAATACCCCAGAAGACTGGTGGTATACAAAGGCAGTAATTAGTGGAGTGATCCTTAAAGGGGGCTCAGAGGAAACTCAGTGATAATCCTCACTTTTTCCTGGAGAGCATATGTGAGTGTGCATATGAAACAGGAAACATTAGGTACTGTAAGGCAGATGATAAAGGCAGAGGGGTGTGCTCTGAGTCCTTCCCACACTTTATATTTATGCATCAAGTTGGTGAACCGGGTCCCCAGGGTTCAGTGTGTCTACAGGACTTAATATCAAAGGTGAAAGGAGGGACCTGTCCGCTGGTGCGCGAAGACTCCAAAACTGCTCGTTCCCTTGAGGACATGTCATCGCTAGCTAGGCAGGTTCCATCTGAGTCTCAGTATGACTCATTCCAGGACACGCTGACAGATGCACAAACCACCCAGACATAATGATGCCTTTTTGCAAACATTGTGGACTTTTGTTATTTTGCTGTCGCTGTATTTCCAACCAACCCATGCACTTAGCCACACAAATCATGTGTCAGTTAGAAGTGTGCTTTCAGGAATACACATTTTAAACTCCTCGTGACACTGTGACTCACTATGCAACGTTACTCTTGTTTATCTAGAAAAACAGCATGTCAGCATTTTTCAATAAAGCCTCAGAATGAGATGCCCTTGATATGGAGAACATTTTATGATGCCCTTTAACAGTGAATGTCCTCTGACCCTTTGAGAGAAGGATCTTTCTAATATACACGACTAGAGCCTGATGAGCGTTTACACTTTTCTATTATTTACATTCTCCAGATGTTCCCTGACTTTTAAAGCCTGCATTTAAAAATAGTATAGTAAGTATATGTATTTAGTTTCAATTTCATCTGATTTGATTACAGCAGACCGAACCCAAGCAAAGTCATCTTTCTATGAAGGGTCAATACTTGTCTTATTAATCTCAAGGCTCCAAAGATGGAAAATGCAACTCTCTGTTTTTCCATGTGCTCTGAACCTCAGGCAGTGTGGCACAGCTGTCGGCCACTTGCTTTCCCTTTTACGCAAGATCAGAAATCCCCTGGTGCCCCTGATTTTCAAAAGAATCAACAATGTTATCTTAGTTAATGAGACCAAACTGACAACGGCCAGAAGTCTTAGCTATATTATTGTGTTTTAATGATCGTGTCCGAAGCCACAGCGGGGTTTTATACCACTAAGTTCAGAAAGTATACGAATATTTGCATAGAGAAAATACTTTAAAGGTAACCTGCGGCGTTTCTTACCATTAATCGAAGTATGGAGCAGTTCTTCAATAAGTGGGTCCCTGCTTCATTTGTATTACCCAGATGCATCCTCATATACAGCATACAGGCAATGTGATGTGCATCCTGCTGCCAGTTAAGGCAATTCCGCTGATGGACAGTTGGCAGTGGAAATGTGAGAAAGAGAGTAGAAATTAGCTTGAAGAAGCAAATAATAAGAATACTGATAAACACGGGTTTGATCAATGCAGGATATAAATCTTTGGAAGATATAAAAACAAACATATCAAACCTGTCAGGAATGTCTGAAAAATTGCCCCCCCCCCATTTTCTGGAGTTTGTCTTCCATGTCTGAACCAATTAGCAGGAGTCGGTCCGAGTCAGACACGTTAACAACAACAGGGAAATTATCGGAACAATCGGGGAGGCGTGATGGGCATGATGTCGAAATTATGCTGTGGAACTCATCTGTTATTGTTTACAGCACAATCTCATTGTATTTCCAAGTTAGGATGTCCGTAGGCTCCTCTAGGTGTAAAACATATCATCAGTCGATGTTAAGCTTCTGGATATTTTCCTGCTGTGTTCTCACATGGGCTGACATTTTTCCAGACAGTTGACAAGGGGGCCTGGCATGAAAACTTCCAGAAAAGACGGTTTTGGGATATTTGACTGAAAACAGATTTAGTGTAAAGACACGATACATTTAGACAAAAAACAGACACCTGCTTCTTTTCTCCTCAGGCTACTTACTGACTGACTGCAGACTGAGCTCAACATCAATTTTTGTTTTTTTTTGTTTGTTTTGAAACTTGTTGACCTCAGATAATTTGTACAATGAAACAATTACAAAGTAAAAGAAATACAGCTGCATGTATAAATGGAGACGATGGTATCTTCATAGTTTCACTGAACAATGAAAAGAGGAGCAGATACTGTGGTTTGATTGAAACACCCACCACTCTTGAACCCTCGGCGGTCGATATAGTATTTAGTATTGTGTGAAGATAAGTGGCAAATTGCTTTATCTCTTGCAAAGCTCCCTTCATTTACACAGAGATTAGCCCAAAACATATTGTTCATCATTACAGGACTTATGAATAGTTAATAGAAGAGGGATAACTGAGGCTGGGGAAAGTAATAATTAATGAGCCTGGGTGCAGATGGGACAGAACGGGATACTTAATTAAATTTTGGCATTAGGAAGTGACCCATTTTTTTTAAGTTGTTTGCAGTGTGGGTAAGTTTTAAGTCAAAGAAATCCAACTTTTTGTTCTCGGAGATTGTTAACATGTTTTTAGGGGAATTAGAGTAATAGTAGTTAGCAGAGTTTTAAAAAGTAGCTGTAATGAAACAAAGAGACTCAGAAAACCTTGGAACTTGTGATCAGTGCTTGGCAATAGGCCTGTGCCTGGAGGCTAAAGCAACATCGTCATGCAGAGAAGACTCTTCCAAAAGCCTGCCTTATACTGTATATTATACATTATGAAAATATCTCAGCGGCTGAATCTCTGCTCTCCAACTGTGCATGCCTTAACATTTAAAGTTTTAAAAACATTCTTTTGTTGAGCAGAGGATTTGTCTGCGTTTGTTGTCTTTCTGTGTGTCTGAGGATCAGTGTTGATGAAAAGTGGTGTTTTTCTGCTCACTGTCCAGTCAGTTCTCTGGGTTTGTGGGTCGGCCACAAAGAAAATCCTGCAAATAATGGCGCCTCATAAATGTCTGAGAGAGAAGACGTCTCCTCGCAGGTGGTTGGAGGCGGAGCCATCTCACTCCAGGCTGCTCCTTCCCTGCTGTGACACCTCAGCAGTGAAACTAAGGAGGTCAGCGAGGAGCAGAAAAAAACGAACAACGCCTCAAGTGATCATGACGCCTGGATGACTTGATGATGAAATCTGTGTGTAATCCATCAAACACACTGTTCTCAAGTTGGCACAGTTGCAGTTCACGATACTTTTTGACAGTTAGTACAATTTCAAATTTCAACCTCAACATTCTTATGAGTTTTAACTTTTTAGTCCATGATCAATCGAATGTAACAAAAAGGTTTAAGGTTCAACCTGAGGCCAATATCAGCTAGAAACGGCTCTAGCCCTGAGACCCGATGAGAGTAAGTGGCAGAGCTAATGGATGCATGGATGGTTTCAAGTTCAAATTCCATATGTCTTGAGAAGTGATTTTAAAGATGCCCCAGATTCTCAAGCTGGCAGTTTCAGAGCTGTGGGACCTTGACTGCAAAACACCTTCAGTCTTGAGCCGGGAAGCCGGGGCTGAGGACTTAACAGCGCTGCCCGAGGATCTGAAGCTCTCGAGGAAGAGCAGGAAGTCAGCAGGGCTGAACCATGATGGGTGATCAGTGGACCTTAAGATCATTTGTAGGACTCCCGATTGAAGTCAGGAAGAGTATTTTATGGTTATTAAAAACATCATAGAACCTGTATTTGTTCAGTTATAATTAAAAACCAAAGTAGATCATATTTATAATGTTATGCAAGTAGTTTGAAATTGAAATGCTAAATTTAAACATATACATTCAAAGTACACTGCACTAATGAAAAAAATATAATAGTGAAAATCTGAACCAGGTTTTTGACCTCATGTTAGTTTGAGTTTCTTCTCATTTTGTATTTTGGTGAAGGTTTGGTCTGAAATGGTCTGCCTCTCCAGTGGTAGTGGGTGTAAGTTGTATTCACATTTCCTGCG
This sequence comes from Pleuronectes platessa, assembly GCF_947347685.1. NCBI lineage: Eukaryota > Metazoa > Chordata > Actinopteri > Pleuronectiformes > Pleuronectidae > Pleuronectes > Pleuronectes platessa. The sequence goes on from NC_070633.1 coordinate 16,036,633, forward strand.
TTATTGATACAGAATTGGGTCATCGTGTGCATAACTGGAGGGAATTCTCAATCACAAAATCTGAAAAACCGTGAAGTTAGAAAAGCAGATTGCAAACGGATTAGCCCGGGGGCTTCTGGGAAAATGGTTATCTCGCTTCCTCTAGACATCAAAATTCCACTGCATACTGAAACTCCTCTGTCTGAGGAGACACGGACAGGAATTGTCTGACAATTTATAAGGGTAGATCAAGTTTGATAAAGATAAAGGTGGTGTTCAGCGGGGGGCACTGAGATCTAAAACTCTGAATACTGTGGTATAGTTACACATCTCAGGTCAGGAAATAATGTGTCAACACTCGTCACTGTTGAAAGATGACGATGAAAAACAGAGAGAGAGGAAGAATTACAAAAGGAGAGCTAGTTTGACATGAGTGAGTGTGGGTGTAGATGAAACACGCCGGAGAAAGTGTTGATCTACCTACTAGCTCCTCGTAGAGTGGCAATTATTTCTCTGAACTTGGAAGCAAACATAGAAAACTGTGAATTAATGAACTTGCATTCTTTCTGTTACAGGTGTTTTCTTCAAAAACACTTTCTTTTAGTTGCAGTGTATCTCCCATAGATTATATATAGGGTCCTTCCAAATGCAATAAAAGAACGGAAACTATAGACATGATCACATTTAAACTGCAGCAGTTGATTCCACACTCGCACAGGTTGGGTCTTCATTTCAGGATTGCAGGATTCTCAAACTTACTTCCAGTTTACATCTGTAGAATAAAAGCCAGCTCGCTGTAGCAGTGGTTATATCCAGGTGTCTATAACCTGGTTTAATTCACAAGATGATTAAATGTCCCAGTCCACCACTCCAGACAGGCTCCTGACAGCAGCCTCTCATGTGGACAGGAACGAGAGACCCCGGGGGGACGTCTGATGTCACAGCAGACTTGAGCTGAAATATCCAAGCGTCTGCTCCTGCATGCCCATGCCCACCAGATTATAATACCTGGAGGGGTCTCTAATAATCTTTGGACCCTGTCTCGGGCAGAGCCTGGGTTGGCCGTTGCCCATGAGGCAGCTTCCTGAAATTGAATTGGGAGGGATTCAATGGGTTTTAAAGACATTGGCTCTCGGTGTGATGGAACCAGAGAGGGCTGAGAATGCTTGGCAGCTGTGACTGACAGAAGGCTCGACAGTGGAACAAAGTGAGAGGGACAGAGAGATCGGGAAAAATAATTGGACAGAGTTAAGGCAAACTGATGGGAGGAGAGCGATTGTCCCCATTAAAGGTCAGGAAAAGGTCATTTAACTTCAAGTGGCTTCAGTCCTTATTTACATGCCTCATTCAAACATATGCTTCCAGTCAGGAGGGAACTATGTAAACAATGGTTGTATTTGTTAACTCTTCGAGCTTATAATTAAGCATCAGCCACACTGTTGATGTTGGACATATTGTAACACAGCAGATATGAAAATTAGAAATAGAAATAGAAAGAAATTACTTACTCTATTTCCATAACACCTGATAATAGGACTGGAAGAAGCTTCAGCGACACAAACACATTGATCAGATTTCTGTTCCTCTAATATTCTGTTAACATGTGTATGGATTTCTGCTGTTAATGGAATTTTCAATATGCTGGTGAAAAAACATTAAAACACATTTTTTCGATAAACAACAAAACTCAATTTGGGATGAATTTAATCGACATAAATATTTCAACCATTGCATAATAAGTTTGGCTATTGTGTCACACTTTTTGAACAGCGAAAAGGAACCGTTCATTCACATGAAAACCTGTTTGCCAGAGGGGAAAGGAAAAAGGAATGATTGCTAGTATGAGAAATGATTATAGCGCCTGTGTAAAAATTGTTTGAAGGGAAAGTGTGACAGAAGCATTGTCTCCAAATTAAGGCCAAAAAAAAGAAAGAAACTGAGCCTGAAAAATAGAATGCATCAGCTCGGATGGGAGAAATGGGACTGAAGCAATGGAGCAGGAAGCAAAGAGAAGTCGTGACTGTAATATTCACTTCATTTTCGATGGAACATTTGCCACATATCTGAAAAGAAAAGCACGCGTGGTAATATATTTTTCTGCTTTTCATCTTCAACTTTGACTTCAACTGTGTGTGTCTTTGATTCTCCTTCTGAACACAACACCATACAGCATGTGTCTGAGAGTGGTTTCACACCTGAGAGTCCGGGCCAAGGTCTGAACCAACACTCTCTCTTTGTTACATTATATATATTTGCTTCAGCTATTTTAGTTTCACATTCTGATTTAGAGATGGCACAAAAGGCATTTGTATGACATATGTGGGCTGTGTCTACCCATGCTTTGCAGTGATTGGTTTGTAGAGTTCAAATGTGCTAAATGAACGTCCTCGTTACTCAAACACTACATCAGCAGAGGCGAAGACAGAAAGCAATCAGGCAAAAAAAAAAAATTCAGCATCAATTGGTTTCAAAATTAGAACTATCAAAAAAATATTGTTTTCCTACTGCAAACCAGCCGAACCATGGTTCCCTTTGATCCGGAACAAAACCACCTCTTTTAGTTGGTCTGATTTTGGTCCGTTGGTCTGGACTATGGTGGGAGGTTTGAAATAAACTTAAAAAAAAGATCAAAGATCCGGACTGAACAAGGTAGATGTGAAAGCCTCTTCAGAAAAAACTGGAAATACAGCCTGGTTTTCTGCAAAAATGCCATGACAGAGAGCACGGCAGCCCTGCAGGCATTGTACATTAGAGTACAATGGATATAAAGCTACAGCCAGCATGTCATCAGTGCTTTTGATCGTCACACCATCAAACTGAAAATATAGTGTGGGGAAAAAGGCAAACGGGCACTCATTGATCTGCGCACTTTCAGCATTTCCAGTGAGGCATTGAGCTTATAGGATATCAATGCATTCAGATGATGCTGCTAACAATAAGGGTCTTGTGAAACAGTCTGTGCTGCATCTGAGTGCTTAACTCACTGCTGGAAAAGGGCACCGGCTTTTAGTGGTTTGCCTGCAAGACCTCAGAGTGGCAGGTACAAAGTGACAGCATTAACTTGAACTCCCATGGCGGCTTGGCTTCTCGGCTCAAGACTGCCCCCTCCCCTCTTCGCCCTGCTGCTCCCACATTGTCGACCCACAGACTCTTAATGATGCCTTCCAGAGGAGTCCATCTCTCTCTGCCCAAACCCGAGGGTCGTGACCGCTCGTCGTCATGGTTCCCAAACAATCTCACAAACTGTCAATCTTCTTGGAGGAGGGACGGCCTGCCCTCGGATGGCCACAGAATCATCAGGCTTAGAACGTGATTGTTATAATCAACTGATCACAAGACTTATAAATTGATTAAGTTACTGTAGATCACATGAGGAAATTAGAAAGACCACAATCCTGCAAGAAGGCATAATGAAATGTTCTGAGTATATTTCGGCATTAAAGGGAGACAGTCTGTGTTTGGAACTGTTGCCCCGCAGCAAGAAGGCTGTAGCAATCCCAGTTTGGCTAAGGGCCTGTTTATATGGTGTTTGCATGTTTATCCCTGTGTCTGAGTGGGTTTTCTCCAGGTTCTCCAGCTTCCTCCTTACAGTGGGTGTTTTTCTGTGTATGTCTGCCCTGCATTTACACAACTTGTATCCGTCTTGGATTCGAGCAGGGACAGGTTGACGTGCTAGCGACCTGTGCAGGGTGTCCCCTGCCTCTCGCCAAACGTAAGCAGGTATTGACTCGATCCACCTCAGTGACCCTCAAAGGATAAGTGATATGATGGATGGAACGATGGATGGAAGTCTGTCACCTGACAAATTTTATTTATTTATTTATATAACTATGATATACATTTTTTTTCAATTGCTCTATGTCATATTTCACAGATTTATTCTCATTAGTTCTTTCTAGTAAAGCACTTTGTAACATTGTTAAGAAAAGTTTGAGGTTAAATTCTGAAAGAACAGTCAAGGTGATATACACACACAGTGAATTTCCACTCGTTCATTGCGAGCTCTGGTTTGAATATGACAGGGAATGAGATGCTGCACCGACAGACGTGTTGTTCACCAAAACACCGACAGCTCGCGGATGACGCTCGTGCTGTGTTGTTGAACAGACATCAAAGGCAGACGCCTCAAATCGTTTCTCTGTCAAACTGTGTGACCCAGCAGCACCTCTCTTCCTCCATATGCACACAGACAAGCCGATAAGCATACAACCCATGTATGCTACGCACTAACTCACTCACACAGGCACACACACAGTGCAGCCTTTACACTCGACATTCATGCGCCTTCACCACTTCAACTCTCTATTATTATCCTGGCTTCTAAGAAGTGGAATTTTGCTTCCTTCGAAGTCGAATGACCCAGCAGCCAGTCCCAGTACTACAGGCAGGAATCTGTCACAGTTGTGTTGACCCTTGATCTCTGAGTCTTTGAAACCTGGACACCCTCCCACACCGACACCACTGACCCCATACAGCTCCCCCCGAGTGGGACATCTGTGGAAACGTTGAACGCTGTGTTTGCTTCTGAAGTGAGGGTTGTAGAAGGCGCGCCACACAGGCAGAGAGCTGAAGATGTATGGAGATGCTGTACTTGGTTTCTCAGGGGATGTATAATGTTTCAGAGGTGTGTTAAAATCACTGAGTATGGAAACCACCACAAATTTTGTCTAATGGCAGGAATAGAAAAAACTAAGTTGACACGTGTTTTAAAAAACATTGAGAATCGTAGCTACAACAACAAGATGGTTCTTACACCCATCAATATGCATCTCATACCATGATGTGGTTCATGGATTCACTGATAATCTAATTCTGAGAGATTTTTAGTGTTTGCTGCACTTGAGACATGGAAACCAATAGCATCTATATACAAACTCAATTATAACAGACGGCATGCTACAACAGATCTTTCCTATCACTACATTTTTCTCCAAATTCACTGAGTGAATCACAAATTGAATTATCTGGAGCAGGATTTGATTAGAAAAGACAATCAATTTGATAAGCAGACTCCAGAGAGGCTCACAGTATTCACAAAAGAGAACACGCAAACTGTTGGTAAGCATTTCACCACAGGTTTCACCACAGGAGCCTTTCCAGTAACTGACTGTTTACTTCAAAGTTAACTTCAGACGCGCACCCACAAACACACACACTGTACAAAACACATGGAATCACATTTACAATTCCAATTTCCTTGAAAGTACATAGGCTACAGCATAATTGAAGGAATCATCCTAGTATTTCTTTAAAAAGGAAGAGAAACTAAAAATAATTGCAAAGCGCTGCAGGTTTTTTTCTCGTCCCTCAGTGACCTGGGAATTCATTTCAGACAAGAAGTGATGATTCCCCTCAGAACGGTGTGACTGCAGCAGTGGAAGGACTTCAGGCCGCCGGCTGCCCGTGTTGCTTCGTCTAATGATGTTTGTCCAAAAAAGACAAAAACCTCTCCATGGAAACACTTGTGGGATTTAATTAACAGTGAGTGACACGTTCAGGTAAACACAGCGTTGTTTTATTCAGCTTATTTTTCCCTTTAATTCTTTTGCTTAAGTTTCAAGAGCGACACTGCTGCTGAGAGCAGGATTATTCATTTGAGTTTTTAGCTTAAGGGAATTACTCCAGACAGAACTCTGTAAGAATGTCCCAGGAGACATTGCTTCTAACTCTGAATTAGGCTGGAGGAAATGCTTTTAACTCACACATACTTCTGGCCGCCTCATATGTCCTGCGTCTCTTTTGTGCATCACCTGTACTCAGAAATCCATGCTACGCATCTGCAAGAAGCAATAGGCATGTGAACAGTGGGGCCAGTATTTGAAGAGGTCAGTAGGCAGCTTGCTGAAATGGCTTGGTAGGCGCTGCTAGCGAGCTTTGCTGTTCTCACTGGCTCACTGTTTGAGTTGTGCTCCATAATAGGTGGGTTGATTCGACATAGGAAATAATTCAATGTCCTCTCAGGCATTTGAAGATAATTTGCCGTGTTTCTCGTTGTTATTTTCTCACATTGGTTGAAACAAACTCTTCATTGACACGACATCGCTGATTTAAGGGCCTCACATATCATCTACAATGGTGTTGGTGTTCTCCCCGTGATCTAAGAAGTAACCATACACTCACCTCCACTGTTGCCTTGTATTTTATTTACAGGAATCAAACCTAACTTAGATATGGATAGATACATATAGTTCTGGGGTGTGCCCTCTGGTGGAATACTCCATTAACATGCATAGTTCATAAGTATGACAACAAATATGCTCTTGATACATCTGGATGTCTAACTGACTGTGTGGCTCAAAGGCAAGTATATCCCTGGACTTGAGCTTCCTCAAGACTCAGTGACACCAAATACCTCCTAACTCTCAAATGTCGATGCCTCACCATCTCCATGACATACAAAGTAGACTTGTTTTTTGGGCTGCACTGTAAACCATGGCGGATTACTGGCTGGTGCCTCGGAGGACACACATCCTCTCTGACCGGCCAAACAAACACTGATTGCCTCAACTAGACTCAGACGCACACAAACATGCATTCACCAGCAGCATCAATCAGTCAGTGCAAGTCACAACACGGCTGCTTTCAGACCCACGAGCGGCCGTTTCACCCCTTGTCCGGATTGTTTTCAAATCCATTTTTACCCACATCTCCCTCATCACTCACGTGCAAAACAAATGAAATTAGAAAGTTGTAAATAAACACATCCATTGTTCTAATGCTCTGGTGAGAGCAGTGTTTTAATTAGCCCGGAGGAGTTGGACTTTAAAAGCCAGACAAGGCCAATCAATGGTGACGTGACAGTGAGCAACAGAGGCCTCCTCTTAAACACGATCCAGTGAGGATCAATCAGGGAGAGTGCTCCGGCCATTTCTAGGTTAACTGCAGTCCAACCTTAAAAGGACGGATTGGAGGCTGGACGAGTTGCAATTGTCCTCAATTCCCCAGGTTTTCTGGAAGCTACTAAATTATTTAACCATAAACAAAGACTTAGCCACCGTAAGCTAACCCACATTCTCTTCCATCCATCAACACATGCAGAAACGGCATTTCTAATACATGCTTTTGTCCAGGTCAGTGAATTTGTTACACACGCTCTAATGCCTTTAAACATTGTGAATGACTTATATTGTGCTTGGCCTGCATCATGTCCCACAGAAGGTTGACCTGTGAGGTCTGACGTCCTCTGCAGGAATGCCTCAGATGAGATGTTTTATGTTTTGTGTTTGGAATTGTCATCCTGTCTGTGGTGTTGTGTTAAGGTGAACCTTGAGAGTCTTTATCTTCTGAGCATAATAGGCATCTTGTTATGACTCATGGTGACGCACACTGATATCTGCCCCCCCATTTGGTAAAATACTGAAATGCTTCTATTGTACTTTAGGCTTTTTGGTTTGGCTGCCAGCATGTGCGTTACACCAGGAATCTGCTCTGTTAACAGATCCATGTTGTAATAAACTATATATTATACATGATTCAGGTCTCTCTACACTGTGAGACATGAGACTATTTTAATATGTGGCACATGTTTTATTGCATGCTTCTTATCCCAGACTGTTTCATTTATTCTCCTTCCATTGAAGATAATCAATACTTGCTATTGATGGCCATTACCATTTCGCTCCGTGCCGCGAGATGTTCCCGCAAACCACCATGGAGGGAGCAGAGGCACAGCTGGTCAATTATGTGCATATGTCAGTATGAATACGGTTAAACTGTTTTCACATTAATCAATACCTGAGATTTTTATTTCCAGAAACGTCTAAAGCCCTTTACGATCACGCCCTGGGGCCTCGCCGGGCTTTAATGCTTAGTCATAAACCTTTCATAATTAGAATGGTGGGCAGTTTTAAATACCGCAGGTGATATTTATAGGGATAATGTGAGTGTGGTGCAGGTCTGACTTTATTAAGCTCCATAGGAATACAGATTCATCAGCAGTATTAAAGTAAGGCTTTGGTATTTTCTTAATTCCCTCTCATACATACCTCTCATACATAATACACATACTTCTGAATGTTTCTAAGCTTTCTCGCTTCCCAAATAAAATTATAATACCACTCAATAGAGTTGAGACTCCACCTTTTCAGGACTTTGAAAAGTTTCTCCATAGCCTGCGTCTATTCCAAAGAAAGAGCACATGGAGGACACTACCTCTTTTGTGGAGGAGGAAATTTGGTATGGGGCAACTGTATAGTGTAGGTTACAGCTCCTTATATTTAAAGTGCCGAAATTGTTTGACAAGATTGGTTTAAACCCTGTGAGGTAAAATTTTCCTTGCTGCTTATTTACTAAATTAGTGTTTTTGTAATTCTCATAAAATTACAACTTTATTCTCATAATATCACAAGTTTCCTCTCAATAACAAAATGTTTCTGACAATATTAAAAACATTGTTTTCTAGTTTTTTTGTTCATCATTGACCTAATACTCGATGTATGTACCTCATACCGATGACCATTGTGAGGGCTGCAACCTGACTTCCGCTTTAGTCGTTGTTTCCCTAAAGACAGTAAGACCCTACTAGAAAAAGGCCTTCACTAAGTGACTGTTGAATCCATTTGAACTTCAAATAAGCTGCAGACAAACGTAATGAAGAGATAAACCAAATAAACCAAAGTAGCAGCACTTCAAACATCGACAGCACTATCTAGTGAATCTCAAATTAGAACACTTAAATACTTGTCTTTCAAGTTAGAACAATATCTCTGTTTTCTTTTTGATTTTTATGTGTTATATTATATATTTATTTCTATCCTGAGGTCTGGATATAAAAAACATCTGCCACATGGATTAATGGAGATCATGGTTCAGACCTAATCATATATATTCAGCCTGCGCTCAAGGGTTCCTCCAGGCATCAGTCATAGAGAGCTTGTCAAAAAGTATCATGAAAAGATGTGGAGTTATTATTTTGAATTTACCCTGTGTCCAATTAGGGGACAGCAGCAGATTAAGTTTCTCTCAGGCAGGTCCTCTGAACGAAAGCATAAGTGACAGACAAGTCTTACCACTGAAGGCAAATAATAATAATGTAGAAGTAAAGCCTGTTAAAAGGAAGGCTGAAACAGAGCTGAAGACAAACAGTGGTAGTTACTGACACAGAGTCAGTGCAGGTTTATTTTAGCCAGGGAACGGACAGAGAGGAAGATATGTTAAAGTTTAATAAAAAAGAAATATAAGGATGAAAGCACACAATTAAAGTTGAAGAGCAGGAGCGCAGGGACTGGGCCTTGACAGTCGTAGGGAAGAGTTTCGACCTCAGTTTCCTGACAATGCTAATTACCTCCCTGGCTTAAACTCCTGGCCTGAATCTCCTCCACAGCCAGCTAATGCTGCACCTCTTGGGTTTGCAGCTGCATGTTCCTGTGATGAGAGATAGCCTGTAAAGAGTTTATGCTTTGCTTTTCTTCAATCCAAGCCAAACCAGTGGGGCACACTTTTTTCTTTCCGAAGATGACTGGACAGCAAATTTAATCCTCGGAGGGTGAGAGGAGTTTAGGATTATGTGCTATATCTTGCCAGCCAATGAGAGGATTTGAGACTGTCTGGCCCTGAAGCCTAGGCCAATCGTGGCCTGGGGCAGAGGATCAAATGCACATGGCAGGAAAGCAGCAGTGAAGAAGTGATGCACAGTGATAGCTGCAGCGTGAAGGAGTGGCTCTTTAACAAATGAACACTGAATTGAAATTCATTCGCCCATTTTCCTTTCATTTAAGTTACCAGCCTTGTTACTTTATGTAGTTGTTCAAACACCTGTTCAACTTGTAAAAGCGGTCAGTTTGACAATTTATCAAATATTTGTGTCTGTGATAGTTGTGCCTCTATGGATTTACCTCTCCAACATGTCAGTGACCACCAAGTCAGTGCTCGCCATGAACTCATAATGGCGGCAGTCTTTTAGCCTTGTTCTCAAACTCGACAGACAAAATAAATTAAATATAAAGCACATCTCCATATTCTAATATAAACCAACCACGTCTCTTCTCTCCTTTCTCATTTTGTAGTGTTTCTTAATTACCTGCAGTCGCTGGACCTACAACGCTCTTATTTGCAGCAGAGTGCATCAAAATAACTAAAATCTCTTTGTTATGCACGATGGTGATGGTCCTGCCGTTACAAGGGGACGTGCAGTAGAAAAGCAAAATACTTTTAAAATTGACATCATAAACAAGCTGCAGCACCTAATCCTTTCTTTCCCTACAATCACATCATCTTATGGTACAAACACAAGTTAACACGGCTACTTTTAGGCAGGGTGTATCTTCTGTTTGTATTCACTGCCCTCTAGTGTCAGAAAAGTAGTGTTACTTTAACAGGACAAAAAAGCCACTGAACATGAATGATCATCACGTTATTATAGATTTCATTAGCTGTAGGTTTTTCCTTTACAGAATACCATATTATGACCCAGTTGTTTTTCACAGTGTGCATTAATATATATAATAAATATTGTTTCTGTAGTGTAATGACTATTGTTTGATTCCTCCATTTGCACTGAATATGTGCATATGCCCCATTCTCCTTCCATTAACTTCATGCAACAATATTTATGTTTATATCTGGTGCACTGTAGCAGTCTGACATACATTACCACGATGTCTCCCCATAGGGATGATTGATGTTGTTTCATTGGCTTGCCAAAGGGGGGCACTATAAGCGAGATGTTGGAGCTTTGTGTTGAAGATCAAGGTGCAATCAGCAAACAGCCCACAGTAGAATTGAATCCCTCAGTTGGCTTGTAATGCCTCAGTAAGGACAAAGGAAACACAGCAAATAAAAGTTTGTGTTATTTTATTGAGTGTACTCGACGGACGTACCCAGTAACACGGTCAGGTTTCTGATTTCAAGCTGTGCACATTTCCAACTGGTTTGCAGAGAGGTCCGTCTTAAAAGAGCACTTGTTTTTAAATAGTTTCTTGAATAAAGAAACCCCCAGGGTGCACCAACAACAGAAAGGTCTCAAATCTAAGAAAGAGAAAAAAATTCCCTTTAGGAATAGCGTTGAACATTAAACTCAAATGTTTACTTCTACTCTATGGCACAGCCTTGCTTTGGCTGCAAAAGTGAGTGAATGACTCCAATGATAGATAGTGATGTAAAGTCTTAGGTTTTTAATATTCTTTTTATGGGGCAGATGACCCAGTTAGCAGTTGGACATTCCAACCTGCTCCTGTTGACACATCTTCATCATCAAGTTTTCTCTCCCCGACACATACATGTGATCAGTTCACACAAACCCTGTCACAACAATGTGAAAGTATTTGAGCTGTGTACACAGCCGTGTTAACATGTATCTGCTGATAGACCCGATGACCTGCAGTCGGTGCTACCTTTGGTCAGTCGCATTGCGTAACGGTGCAGCTGAACACTGACGTCTCTGTGGGCCTGCAAACCAGGTCTCAGTAAGATCAACAAGTGAATGAGACATTTATGCAATGGTGACATCATATCAAACCGAGACAATAACTGCCCTGAAAAAGAAAATTGTGTCAATAAAAATGTTAGAACTTACTTCAATTGGTAACACAATCTTTTAAGTTATATGTATATTATATGTGTGTAGATATGAATATATATATATGATGTACATAACAGAAGGCAGACACTCCACTCTGCATCGGCCAATCACCTTGCTGCTCCCTCACTGCTCCCGGCTCCCAAATGGTGGAACGAGCTCCCCATTGAGATCAGGACACAGAAGGTCTGCATATCTTTCACTGCAAGCTAAAAAAACATCTCTTCCGACTACATCTTGGCTAAGAAAATTATGTCTAATAACCATCGTCAAGCTAGTTGCACTTAATTATTACACTAACATGTAGCACTATGTAGTTTGGCTTTTTTTAAGCTAATTGTACTGACATCATTATTACTGTTCTGGGTTTGTATCCTCATGGTTGAATGCACTTATTGTAAGTCTCTTTGGGTAAAAGCATCAGTGAAATGATATATAATGAAATGTAATGTAAGTATAATCAACTTATGAGCTCTGTGGGAATCCTGTTTGCGGATTCAAACTTATCTTCCTCTAGGTTACAAACACAAAATATCTTGCTGTGTCCCAATGCAGGGTCCTTCCTGCGGCAGACCATCCATATATATAGTTTGTAACAATCTTCACCTGAGCACAGTGAGTCCTAGGTTGACCCAAGAAGCATCCACCGGTCTGATCTTGCTTTGCTCTGGGATGGAAGGACACACTTGTTGGTAAATAGTCAATTATACAGTGACTTTCTAGTCTTAATGAGCACTCAAAGCAGTTTATAGTAAGGCATTTGCCATTCACACCCATTCATACGGTGCATCTATGTGAAGCACTTTCTCCTTCACACATCAATCACACACGACTGACACAGCTCCTGAGTCACAGCCGCTGAAGGATACGGCCCCTGAATTGAGCCATTGCTTTTGTCTTGACATCTGAACGGTAGCAAGTGCAATCCCAGGAAAGTCTTAAAACTGTGAAGTCTGGATCACTACTGAACATGATCATATTTAATGTTTTACAGCACATGTCGGTTTACAAGCAGAAAAAAACTAGAGTACAAAGGTACAGCAGCATCAATTACATCCGGCTAACGTTACAGGGACGGACAGAAATCCAATTTGCTTCGACTCAGCCTGATGCCTGACTTGGCAGCCTTTAAAAATGTAATCCAATAAACAAGCCATCAATAATTCCACGTCTCATAAGTTATTGAGCATTGGGAAATGAACCAAATTCAATTGTGTCCCAATGCTGAAGACTGGAAGTGTGAGTGGACTCGTATATGACTTTAGTGCCAACTCATTACACACGCACTAACCACTTTGGCAACAGGGGATCCTGTAACTTCTTTAATGTTTGGTGTGGCAGCGTAAAAGGACTTTAACATAGCAGTTACTCAGAATTACTGAACAGGTAACATTTTTAAATGCCTTACAGCATATTATAATAAATTTATTTTTCATAGACCATGTTTTCTGTTTCTTTAGGTTCTGGATTTAAATGTCACTTTTGCCTTTTTTTTTCTTCATAAAAGCGTTAAGTTAATTCAATATTATTTATTTAAAACTAATTCATCTTGATTTTCAAACTGATATGATAGTTAACTTTTAATAAAAGTTCCTGACATCATGTTTAATGTCCATGTTAACCTTGTGTTCACTTAGAATTCAGTACATCAGATCCTCTGCTATTAAAAACTAAAGAAATTGCAATTTTGAAAATAATATTTTTTTACCTTAGGCTGCAGCTTTTTTTTTACCGTATTTTTCTTTATTTTGTTTACGTTTTTTTCTATTTTTCATTTGTTTAGAAAGTGGTTACAAATATATTATAAATAGGATATTCTATTAAATAGCTCCTTACTCTTCTCCCCCAGTGAGTTCTTAGATCATATCATATAGGAAGGGGAAAAGAAAATGTATTTAAATATATCAAATCTATAAATAATATATATAAGCTCTATATTTTGTGAAATTTTCAGTTGTTCTTCCTTTTGTGAGAACAAAATGTGGCCATGTGCCTCGCGGCCTGGTCAAACCTATCAGTGTTATTCGGACAGATTTTGGGAACGTGCCACTGATAGCGATGAGCTTCCACTATCCTAGTTTCACTGACCTGCTTTTAACAGCTGTGGGAGTCGATCTGTAAAAAGGCAAATCTCCTCCAATTAATCATTTATATACGCTGTTTGCATCATTTAGCGCAGCACTGTCTATCGTTTTGGAAACAAAATTTTACACCCAAATCTGAGCCAGCAGAGAGCAAGACCTGTGCTGCAGCTGGCATCAGGTCGAGTCTCTGCTTAACACAGGATCCTACCGGGTTTTCACAGGAGATATTTCAACATGTGATATAATAGAAGAAAAGCTTGACTGACAACATTATGTTCAGTACAAGTGTCTCAACATGAATAATACAAGGACCCTAAAACAGGAAGCAGCTAAATGGAATTCAGTCAATGTTTATCGAAGAAGCTTTTAACCCTGCTTACAGCTATGCTGAACTAAATGAAATAGCTGCTGCCTTAAAACACAGGGATGGGGGGGGGGGGGGGGGGTGATCTTGTGACCAATCATAACGTTACACCCAATTTTGATAGCATCAAATGTTCCATCCAATATATGAAGGTGGGGTTTATGACCTATACTGCAGCCAGTCACCAGGAGACAATCAAGATGGCTTCACGTTTGGGAGCATTCATGTCATCCATCTTTATATTCATTCAGTGCAAGAAAGCGCATGTGCATGAATCACAGTGGTACTATTCTTTCTTGCATACGAGACGATAAAACTATTTTGACTGTAAATAACTTTTTATAATTAAGGTTTCCTCACAGTATTTTTTATTGTTTCACATGAACATTAATCCATCACAATAATAAGATCCCAGCTGGAGAAAGTTCTTGAATTCTGATCATGCCTTCTGCAGCCTTTAACCTGGTGAATCAACAAGAGAAAAATCTTAACCACAGATATATTATTACAAATATAATCAGTTTAGGCTTGAGCATGAAACTACTTCAGTGATAAACTAAACCAATGTCACCTATAACAATGACTGTTTTTTTTTTAACATAAGTATTTAAAGTGTTGAGTTCGATCAGTGTACCACATTTGTACTTGTCGTATCAATGACTATAACAACAGTTTCCCACTAGAGGGCAGCCTCTACCCGACACATTCCTCAGCCCCATCCCTCCACCAACCACAGTGTAACAGCCCGGCTGCCCGAGGACATCATTACACACTCAATAAAGCAATAGTCAGTCATTTTATCTGCTTAATTGATCCCAGTGCTGCCCAACAATGCGTGGTGTGACATTTCTTTACTGCAGCAGACACAGCAGCATGCCTCAGAGTGAGACATGCTATTTGTAACTATCTTGTTGTTGTGCTCTTGCGTGACCGACCATCTGCAGACACCGTGCTGTACACTTGTTGGTCAGCGGCCGAGGTCAAAGCATCAGCAGCTTGTTCCTGCTGGAGCCTTTTGTATACGTCTATCGTGACATTATACGTCTATCTGACATTATCCCACCAGCGCTTGTGAAACACACGTCTCGAAGACAAATAGCGAAGGACGCTCTTTCCCAATCACAAACTGTCTGGGTACAAACTGACAGCATCGTGATCCACACACAGGGGGAGGCCTGATAAGATATGTCTGGCAGACGACGTGGCCACCGGGCACTCCCAACAACAGCCCGAGAAAAACAACTCAGGTTTCAACATCCTTAGATAACAGATAAACAAAGATAGATATGTTTATGTTTACTATGCAAGTAACCTGTATAGTGATTTTTACTCCCACTTGCAAACAAACCTAGTAGCGTACACATGCAGATTGGAAACTCATGCCATCACTGTGCATTATTTATTTTAATGGACGTCATTACCATCATGTGGTAAATTAAAACAATATTTTTGCTTTACCCGACCTATTTATGGCTTTTCATTCTATTATTATACGCTTAGCTGTGGCAGGAGAGCATCCCAGCGGTGAGGTGCACCCAGGACAGGCGGTCGGTCTATCACTGGACATAGAGACCATTTGCATTCACATCCTTCTCTGACCCAAGGGTCTTTAAGCATTTCTTTTCCAATGAAACTACACATTTGTACTATTGAAGGAAACAAGAACACCAGTGAAAATCCATGCAAACAACGTACAGAAAGGATCTGACAGTAAAAACACACTTTTGACTTTCTAACCATTAAGTTGCTGTGCTTAACATTCACCAATAATTACAATAACACTCAGTCGAACTCGTACCTCTGCCAAAGCCAAAGAAGATCTACGCATTTGTCTAGTTCTTATAGTCAAAATGTAAAAGAAAGACGGATGCACTCTGATAACCACCATTATGTTTTTGTGTTAAAACGTAGTTAAAAACAGATTAATTAAATAAAACTCATGGATTTGCCCCTTACTGCATATGTGTTCCTCCAAACCCGGCTGGTCCCATCTCTTCACCAAGTTTGGTGGAATGGGTAAAAACCAGGGGCTATGCAATGTTGAGGTGGTCGTGGTTGTTTGCGGCTAAACTTTAAAATGTTAATATTATTAAGATTGTTGTTAAGATTTATAAGTTGTAAATGAATTATGTTTGGTATGTCCTTCTGTTGTGGGAGGAACTGAGGGTTGTTATGCTTCAATGAGGGGCCCTTCCTTGACCCTTTTCCCCTTGGGCCCCCAAAGGTCCTTGAAATTCTCCTGGTGAAAACATAACCTTGTTGGTTGAGGGAAAACAAAATCTTTACACCTATTCACAATCCATTTCTGGGGCTTGAAATATATGTGACAACTGCTACTTCCTCAATAAATAAAGGCAGGAAACAATTGATTCAAAACTGTTTTCGTTGAACTTGAACCTCTCCTGGAAATATTGTTTTTAATTTCATCTCTTCTCAAATCCTCGAGACAGACATGGTTGCTTCGTGGTGTTGCAGCAGCCGCCCTCACTTGGCCACTCCTTGTGCTGTCAGGCCGGCAGGGTGGAGCTGACAGAAGTACACATGTTTTAAGCATGCTCGGATGCTTCTCCCCCTCCCTCTGTATTTCCCTCCCTCTAATGCCTGCACTGCTGAGCTGAAAAGCGAAAGAGGAGGGCCCGGTACGTGAGCCAACAATGCTTTCTTACCAATCACATGGTTTCCCCACCCTCAGCTCCCTCCCTCTGTCCCTGTCCCTGTTTACTCCCTCCCTCCGTCTCTATGCACGCCAACCAAAGAAAAAAAAGTGCAGGGAGAAAAAAAGTGATAAGCAGCAAGCAGCTTCTGGGTTTTGCTTTCAAGCGCACTCCTGCTGAAACGGTGTGAGTGAGTGTGTGTGCGAGTGTTTGTGTGTGTGTGTGTGTGCGTGGGGCGTTCACTTTTTCTCCTGCCACAGTAGCAACACTTGCAGCAGCGTCAGCCCAGGACAAAAGGCTAAACGCAGCAGAGCCACAGGAGGGGAAACTCAGGGATAGAAGCCGGCAGAGTGGCCCAGCGTGACTGCACTTCTCAGGGAGGAACTCAACCTGCATTTAGCCCTCCAGGCCGTGAAGTGGGGAAAGGACAGATCTCTGTTCACCGGCCCAGGCTGCCTGCCAGCCTCTCCTTGCCAGAGCTGAAGAGCACAGCCTGATACTGACAGTGACTTTCACTCTGTTTTTCACATACACCTCAGTCTGTGTTATTCAGCGTCTAGCCTTCTTCACCTGGACGTCCTGCCCTTCCATCCACCTGTCCTCCAAGATGTCAGAGGATGACTGCCTCTCGCCCATTGGCCTGGACTGCTGCAGTTGCTGCCTGGACCTGGCCAACGGCTGCGATGACTCCTGGTCCGGCGGTCCGGCTCAGGGCCTCCAGGGCACCAGGGGGGCCCTGCCTGGAAGCCCAACAAGCCCCAGTGTCAGTCACTTCCGCCAGCTCCGCAACCAGCTAGTGTACCAGAACCTGAACACAGACAAGCTGAACAACATCATGAGGCAGGACTCCCTGGAGTCGGTGGTTAGGGACCCATGCTACCTTTTCAACGAGGGGATCTGCAACAGCAACATTGACCAGACCATGCTGTCCATACTGCTCTTCTTTCACAGGTACGTCTGGTGTTCTCTTAACCGATGGGTACAGGCTTATCTGATAAGGCAGCAACTGAATTTAAAAGGTCTTTTTTTAGTATGTATCAGCTGAAAATTTGTCTGAACTGATGCTTGGGACATTCAGTTCCAAATCCACCTCACCTCTTATGGAACTGCACATATTGAGCATCGTCTTGCTGATATTTTGCTTCAATGAAGCAGCAATTTTGGAGACTAATCTGGTTTCTTGGATTAGCCCTTTCCTCTAAAAAGGCTGACATAAGTTTTTACTGATATGGATTCAGTAGAGGCCAGAAAGAGGCTCACCGATAATACTGTGTAAAAGCACATCTATAACTTCTACACACCATTTGATGTAAACATAGATTGGGTCAGGTTTTGTTTAATTTACTCAGGTTTACTTTGTGTTTTTTCTTACCAATATTTCAAATAAAAAGTATTTGGAATGTGCATCCAAAACAAACCACGATGCACAAACATTTATGCTGCTCACGGTGTCTCCAACATCCATGTCCGTCACGCAGCACATCTTACACGTTACATAAAGCGACATAACGCGATATGTCCATTTGCGAAACTCTATTAACATTATAAGGTGTTTTCCTTTGAGCGAGGCCAATCACTTCAAGGATGACTAATAGCTGCAAGACGTATTTTTAACTTGAAGAAAGAGATGTTGTTCTTAAATTCAGTTTCAAAGTAGAAGTGAAACATTATCAAAAGGTATTTACTTCAAAACAACACAATAGTAGAAAAACATGCCAGAGAACAGAGGTAAACAAGAACGAACCTTAATCCAAAACAACAGGTTCTCGTCATATTGTTTCAATTAAAAATAACTTTTGTTGTAAGAGGTCAATTAAAACTGGCCCAACTCCCTCTCAGCCTCCACCAAACAGTGTTTCTAAATTGGTGTTTGGCAGCTCACTTCGCACTGTATTGCGAGGAGGAGAATATCCCGCTACAAAGCTGTTGGCACTGTGATGGTTTGTTTGGCAGCTGCCGTCAAATGACTTCAGCCCTCAAATTAACAGTTACCACCCTTGCAGTCGGCAACAGTTTTTGACCGTCGCTGAACTCCTGAACCCGAGCCAGCGGGGAAGCTGTCATTACACATGGCGTGTGTGCGGTTATCGGAGCAGTATAATGTGGAGATGTTCCCGGGAAAACGTCAGATAGCCCTGCAACAACACAAAACTGTTATTGTGGCCACCTTTGAATGTCATATATTGTGGTGCTGTAGTTACCTGAGTCCATAAAACAGAGATATGTGTTAAAGGGTCATAACATATGTGTCAGACATGTAGGATAACATGGGTCTGATAATCAGGTAATAAAGGTTTTTTATGGGGTACAAAAGGAATCTTGATAAGAATTGAACTTTGGCCTGAAGCGTACATTACTTTCTTGTCAACAGGCTGTTTTCTTGACATTCACTGTACATTCAAATCAACTGACTGTTGTCTATACCCAAACTGACTCTCTATGAAGCTGTACAACTGAGCTCTTGACATATTATATTTGAAGTAAAATAATAAAAAAAAAATATATATATCAGGAAACTATGTTCGAATAATATAAAATAATTGAATAACAGTATATCAACTAAAACATTTCAAAAACTTACCAACACAAGTCCTCCCCTGGTACTGATACTTGAGAATATTTTTTCTTCTGAGTTACATGAATTAACAAATCGCACGTAAAACTAATTTCCCTCCTCGTCAGATTAATGTCTACCCTGATAAAATGTACCTGTAGTGAACATGTATATGTTATCAAGGTTTCAGTTATTTGCTGATGATATCATATCATAATGTTCTCTGGCTGAGACGTATTATCAGCACGTTATCACACTCAGACTACCCAAGAATTGCCAAGTAAGTTACATTTTAACCTGTATTAACTTGTTCTGTGCTACGGGCTATTTAAGACTCTTCTTATCGCCCAAAGTATTGATAGCTTCTACTTGATTACAGTCAATAGGAGTAAACACATTTATGGTGCAGAACACGTGATGGTTTAACTTGATTTGGTGGCTTTTGTGTGTAAAAAAGTGAATAAGTGCCAAACTCTCAGACGGATGGAAAGAGCAACAGTTTTTTTTTTTTTGTATTGTTTTAACACCTGACAAACGGCCTGAGATATTTGCAGAGCGTCCACACACTTTTCCGTCTGTTGAAGTTACACAACAGCTGTTTCAAGGCTCATTAATTTGACACCGTTTCAGCTGATATTGTTCCTGCTGATCGGAGCTGCATTATTCAACGAAGGAACAATCTGTTCCTGATTTATTTATGATAGCGAGGGCGTGTCGTTATGATTCTGTTGGATGAAGAACAACAGGTGAAGAAACTCTGAGTTCAGGACTGCCAGCTCCAACTGGCATGACCTTTGAACAAATAGAGCTTCTCAAACTAAACTTTTCTTTTGGTGCATATGAATTGTTCTCAAACTTATTGGATGTGCTAAGAGGATTTATTATTCCCTGCATTCGGTGGTTACAGTGTCCTACCTTTATTAATGACCACTGGCAGGGCTTTGCTGGAAGCTTTTCTGAACTGCTCTGATTCAGTTCTTATTCACTAACCAAGGGTTTCATGGTTGTACAGTTTTGTAGAATATTCTTATAATGGTTTTATTAGCAAACAATTCAGTGTTCAAAGTTTTCATCTTATCTGTCCAGTGTAGATGATTGAATTAGTCATAGAGCTCACATGTCACAGGCGTGAGGAAGATAATGCTATAAGTGCCAATATTTCTGACTCAGAGTCAATGTGCTCAGTCGTGTCATTGGCCAGAGGGGCCGCGCACCTGTCCGTGCCAACTGTTTGCCTGACAAATAAAAGTCTTTAGCCAGAACACTTTGTTCCTGAACCTTCCCTTCTGCAGAGGGGGAGTCACACACACCGATCATGTGGCTTCCATGCAGGGGCTTTCTCGCAGGATTAAAACATTGATTTGTGTACCCATGTGGGTTTTTCCAGCAGAAACACAAATGCACTCATTCATTCTAACGTCGACTCAAAGTCTAATCCCAGCAGTTGGGACGAGAAAGCTGCCTTGCTGAGCTGAGGATTGCAGAAGTTCATGCATTTTTCAAGTGCTCACTTCAGAAGGGCCCAGCTTCTGATGAAAGCCCTGCCGCACTTATTTACTTTGACCTCAACATGGGTGGTCATTCTACCCAGAAGCCATCACTCTCATTTGACACTCAGTATACATCAGTATGAAGCAGCGGCAGCGAACCTGTTATGTAAATGATTCAAGGGCCACAGAAATGTGCTGAGAGGAGAATTCGTCCCGTTTGAGGTAGAGCCAGGGAGCCGAGAGGGATGGGATCTGTGATTCTCACAGGATAAGACCAGAGGGAAATGTACTGATTTCCTGTGAGGCTTAGAGGGGCGACACTTGGCTGGAACGAGAGAGTCACTGTGACACACCTTCACCCCAGGCAACTACTCAGCACTTAGCAGCTAGTAAACTCCATCACCTGGCGTGGTCAAGAGGTGGGGGGGGGGGGGGGGGGGGGGGAGCCTGCAGCGATGACACATTCACATTTATCAAAAAACACTTCATGTCTGTGACCAGTCGGTCAGTCAAAACACAAAATAGAAAGAACATCAGCGGCAAAGATTAAGATTAAGATACATTTACTTGTCCCAAACACATGCACAGACATGCACAGGCACACTCATGCAGGTAGGGAAATTTAGCCTCTGCTTTTAATCCATCTGGTGAAGGACAGACAGAGCAGTGAGCAACCATGTACGGCGCACGGGTAGCAGATGTTGGGGGAGTAAGGTGCCTTGCTCAGGGGCACTAGACAGGGTAGGGAGAATCCTCCTGGATTTTTGGACAGATCAATCCTGGTTCGCCTTTTTGTTGTTTCTCCGTGGAGTCGAACCAGAGACGAACCACTAGTCCACCGCCTCTCCAGAAGA
This sequence comes from Pleuronectes platessa, assembly GCF_947347685.1. NCBI lineage: Eukaryota > Metazoa > Chordata > Actinopteri > Pleuronectiformes > Pleuronectidae > Pleuronectes > Pleuronectes platessa. The sequence continues at coordinate 16,058,127 of NC_070633.1, forward strand.
TGCAACATAGTGTCAAAGACGGGACCGAGCTGAGCAGGAGTTTGCACCATTCATCTGGAAGCACTCCAAAGACAAATCTGCTCTTAGACTAAGTTTAATTTGCGGCTCCGACTTGAATGTTTGTCCTTCTGACAATTCTGCTCTGGCAACCATGGGCGTCATAACAATGTTAAAGGTCGGACTTCGGAATGGGATGACCACTGGCCTTTGGCTATGGCCCAGTTAACTACTGAGCATGACCTCGGCCCTCCCATGATTGAGTGGAGACAGACTCCAGCTGTGTCAGAGACCCCACTGGTTTCTAAATCTCCACTTTGTGAATCCAAGTGTAAACCGCAAAGTAGCTTTGCCCCATATATACATGTTTTTTCTGAGTGGAGACCTATGTTCAGTGATCGAGTGTGGAAAGGTTATTGAAAGTGTCCCTGCCACGTGTACAAAATGTCCTTGGGTTAAATACTGAACATCAATGGCGTCTTATAGAAAAAGGTTTTTCGAGTGGTCATCAAGACTAAAAAGCTCAATATAAAAAAAAGATAATTTACAACATCCGGAAATCCATACAAATGTATATTTAATTATCCTTAAAACTATGACTATCAATGGAGTTTTTTTCTAACTCAATGTCAGATTAGGGCCGACATCCACACTACTAAGTGTTTTCATTTCGAACTCGACCTCTCTCCACAAAAGCATTTTGGCTCTGTAACAGTATTAATCCCTGTCTATACTACCAGACCTGTAAATGCACATTAAGTGACCACTCACGTTCACCCAATGTAGCGCTGAATACATTGCATTAACAGGATCTATAGAAGTTTGCTGCAGTGATTTAGCTTGTTTCCTACGCATATGAGCAGTTGTATAATCGGCGAAAACAACAGGGTCAGCAATATGCCTGTAATTGATTATCCATGTTGGTTCGCCTATCAGTGTTTTCTTGTGGAGGAGGTCATCAGCGCCTGATAAATCAACGAAGACGAAGGTGTCTGCAGCGTCATTTCAAAACTTCTCCGTTGTGTCGGCTCTAAAACAAATTCAGTTTCACATTTAAGCATCAGTGCATGACAGTGGACGAATTATCTGCAGCACAGAATAATAGCATACAATAAAATACATTGAATATTCCTGGAGATTGACCGGTTAAGTTAATTTACATGTCTGATGCACCTGATAACATGATCTATCAGTCCTACCTGCCCAGACACTGACGGCTTGGATTTGCATAGCATACTCATCACAAAGGCAACACACACACACACACACACACATACACAGGGAGGACTCACTCAGAGAGAATGGTGCACCCTGCCTCTGGATGTTTTGTTGTGAATAAATGCTTTCGAGATTTTTCTCGAAACACGTGGGAGGGAGAGAGGAAAAACAAAGGTGCTGAGTCACATCTGGACTTGCAAAAACTGTGGGTAAATACCATCTGGCTGTTCCTCCCACCACCAACCCTGGGTGTATACTGACTTATACAGATCACATTGTGTAACAATAGAAGCAGATAAATCAGTCAGGAATGTAAAGCTGTAGGATAAAGACAACTAAACACTGTTTCCTCTGTATTATTTAACCTCTGTAAGATTTTACGGGCCAATTCTAAAGAATGGGGAAAAAAACAGCATTCCACACACATACAGCACAATTAAAGCAGTATTGTGTCTGTATTTTTATAAGAAGGCTGCTGCAGGCTGTAGCATGCATTGGTATCAGATTGAATATGACTAATGCAACAGTGCTGAAATTCAAATGTCTTATCCCTTCCACTGCTACAAAGAAATTCACAGGAGAGAAAAGTGCGGTCTTGAGTCCTGCATAAATACAACACAATCATTATGAGGTGAAAGACATATGCTGAGTTTGATACGTTTGCTGTGATGGTCTCTCCCAGTTGTCTGCCCCACATGAAAGCTTTGAAAATGTCAGACACATCCCTGCCGACCACAGAACCTGTATCCAATTACATTTCATTCATTTTTTTTTTTGCCGCCGCCGCTGAAATAAACAATACTGTGTAATTGCGTGTCTCTTGTCAAAAGAAAATACTACGTGTCCTACAGAAGTTTGAGGAGAGTTACATAACTACACGGATTGCAGGTGGCAGGGGGAGGACGGATGTAAACAAAAGTCGGGAGATTAGTTGGGAGAAGGCGAGGGGAAGGATGTCGGGGTGAGTCACAGATCCATGTCCAGGCGAGTCTTGCCGAGCCAATCCCTGACAAACAAAGGGCACGGAGGCGAGGTCTGAGCAATGTCAGGCCAGAGGGAGGGAGAGAGAGAGTCAGAGGTAGACTAACAGCCAGACAGGAGGGAGGCGCAAAGACAACACATAGACAGGAGCTGACAAAAATAGTGTGCTGTTGACACTTGTAGTCGGACTCTAAGATATAGGTGGACGGCAGTTGTCTTTGTGCGGCTAGAGGAAGTGATTCTTTGTCTGTGGGAGGATGTAAAGAGCCATGAAAAGTGCGTTTAAAGGCTGTTTTTATGGGTTTCCTCAACAGCCAGACTTCAAACACTTCAGTGTTGAAAAGAGACAGTCGGAGAGCGAGAGATAATTAACATTGATGAAAAAACATTGGGTTTTCTAAAACGTGCAGGTACATATTTGGTGATTTTGCACCACGAATGAGTCCTGTGCCTGATTCTCATCACTGTGGGACCAATTTAAAGAGGGATGGACAATAACGGCTTTTGAATGGGTCTCTTGAGTTACTGACTTGTTGTGTTGTCACAGTGTGAATGGGTTGCCCTTGGTGCTGTGCCCGAAGATTGCCTGGAGACTCATTTGAATGGTCTGTGTGCAAGTGCTACGTGTGTGTGTAGATGTGCATGAAAGTCCCTGTATGTGGTCCCTTTTAGAGCTCCTCTATTGGCTCGACCGTCTCTGCTGTCCAAGCGGTTGATGGTGCACACTGTTAGTTCCCAATCACACACATTTAACTGACAAACTCACACACAAACAGACACACACAATGAATGCCATTATTTCCACCGACTCCAGCAGACAGAGGTCTACAGACACACCCTGTACCGCAGCTGATACAATTACCTGTGTTCAGTCTTTATCATCACAGTGTGGTTACTTCACTCGTCCAACAACTTCATGTCAAACATACCATGCAGTGAAGTACACCTTTGCACAGGCCGACATATTAATGAACACTGGCACTTCCTTATTTTGAGATCATCATATACACCTGATGACAGAAAATAGTCGTTTGCAGCTTATAGCTAGACATACTCCCTCAGAATTAAATATTTCATCTTCAAAACTTTGAAACCTTGACATTATTTTAGGCTTTTTTATGTTTTGGGCCATTTTCATCATATTTGGTCAAAAAGCACAAGTTTGAAGTGAGAAGTTAGACCAGAGAACGACACGTAGAAGAATAGTATATGTTTTCAAAAATGTCTGGTCTTTTAATGGGAATTGTAGGTAATATTGAATATTTTTAATATAATATTATAAAATATTTATATAATATTTTTTTACAAAAGTATTACCCTTTAAGGTTTAGTTGAAAAGGCTCCATCACAACTTAAATAGCAAATCTATTTACATTTATTTTGTTTGAAATAATTCTCGGAATCTTTTAATCAGCCTATCTTATTTAATAACAGCCATAAGGCCCTGGGATTAGAAAATTGTCTGTGTGTCTGTCTGGTAGACAAGACACACACCCCTTGGCAACACAAACACTCACACACAAACATGAAGACATGCACACTAGGTGAGGTAAAGGTGACCCACAGCATTATGTTGTTGTTGACACATCACCACAGCTGAATCCGGCTAAGCTCTTTTGTCCTGTGTGACAGACAGTGGAGATACAGTATGTTCCAGAGGTGGATTAGACGCCTATAAGAAACATGTCAAGGTTGTCATCTGAATCAAATCCTCGAGATCAGAGTGTGTCGGAAAAAGTCTTTGTGAGGCATAAGAGGGGATTGATCACGGTCGGTTTATTTAATTAACTTAAATTCATATTGTATGGCACTCCCTTATTTTGAATAGAAAACATATTAGATAAACATGTAAGAGAAATATGCTTTCAACATTCCAACATTGCTTGTAACGGGAAGAAAACTCACTTAGATGTCATCGACAAATATTTCTATGAAAAAAAAAAGAATTCTTATATACGGGGAAAAAAGTCATAATTTAACAAGAATTGTAACTATATTCTGTTGAGTTTTTGCTTCTTATAAAATCAATATAACAGACTTTGAAATTATTATTATTTAGTAGTAAAGAAAAGACTAAAGTAATTAACTGAAAGTGAAAATGAAATCTGCCCTATGGGCAATTCGCTCATTGATTTATAACTATGTCAGGATTGCTTTGCTATGGCCCTAAACCATAATTTAGTGCTGTCATCATGTAGCAATATGTTAACAGAGTACTGGAGCTTCAGCCTCTAAACACCAATTTTGAAACGCTGAAGCTGTCCTAAAACAAACAAGAATAAATAAGAAGAATAAATATCAAATCAATAATAATTACATGGTTCTCCACCAAACACAGTCACCTGTAAGAAGGGTGTGGAACGTACAAATTGGGAAATATTTCAACAACAAAAGGAAGGAAGTGTTCTTACAAAAATGATCCAACAAATACTTCAAAAGAGAGAAGTAGCACCACCCATCCATTAAAATCCTTTCATGCTTCTTGTTTATGCAAGTCTCTTTGGCCTTTCCTGGTATATTTGAAACAACTATCCTCCCTTTTCTTTATCCTCGTTTTCTTTTTATTCTTTCTTCATTCTCTCTTTCTCCATCCCTTCACCTCACTTGCTCTAGTTGGCAGCAGTTGGACTTACATAAGGGGCGTTGGACTGACCAAAGCTCTCTCTCACTGCCTTATCTGTTTGGACCATGGCTATGGCGCCTATCTAGATAATAAGGCAGCCTGTCAACACTTGCCATCACGCACATATATACACACCCACACAGACACACACAAAGCCCTGGATGTGACTGTGAGTAATTAAATATCAAACAGTCTATGTATTATAATTACACTCTTTTAATAGACATTAGACAGTCATACCGCTTGCATGACCCCTGATATTATTAATATTATATTTGGGTTGATGTACGTTAGCTGGCTATTTCCATCAGACTGCAGTTTGCACACAACAACATGCTGTACTACAGTGTTAGTCCGATAATGGAAAGTATGTGTGTTGTCTAGAGTTCATGGTCTGGATGAAGAGAAGCTGAAATGATGCTGTGATTAGACTTGCACCACCCAGGCTGAGCGGTGCGAGCTGCCGGCTGGAGAGCAATACAAATTTCATCCAGTCCTATTTTCATTACCTCGGGATCCCCGCTCGTTCTCCGACTGCATGACGAGTGAGAGTGTGGTAACTTAGCCTGCCACTGAAGGCCAAGTTCAAGTTTGGCTGAGATGTGGAAACACAATCTTTTCCGGACTGTATCTTTCTGCAGATCCATGGGGATTAAAGTAAATTTAGCAACTGACTGTGTCAAAGCTTGACTGTGATTTTGTGTCCAAATTGAAACAGCTTGAATAAAAAAAAACTGGAATTCTGGTGGATATGTAACTATTCTTTGCCTGGCAGCATCCTCTAAAGGACTGGCATACCCACCATTCATTTTCAAATTCATTCCGAGGCTTTTTCCATCTGTGTCTCCCTGGACGACTGTTTTATAATCCCGAGCGCAGTTATCCCACACTGAATCTTTCTCTTTCTTACCACAATAGTCTGAAGCACAACACAGCCAGACACTGCTTTTGTGGAGTGGGTTTCAGCCAAGCCTATCATTAGCCTGGTCATTATTCACACACAGGTTGGGTACATCATGTACCTAAAGTGTACGTGCACACATACACCCACGCAAACACACACACACACAAGGAAGAGTAACAAAACTATAAAGAATGGAAATTAGGATGCACTTCAGAACCCACCTTGCCTCAGCTCAAAACACATGCAAATGTGTCCACAACCCTTCATCCCAAGAACACAGACGCACACACACACACAAAGGTTCTTACACAAACACTCTCAAGATGTCTTGTACTCTGCACGACATGCCGATCAGTATTAGAAAACACTTTAGCAACGGATTTTGTCACAGCCCATTACTGAGAAATGAAAAAGAGTCACTGGGAAAGACCACAGTTAGTTCTCAGAGCTCCTGCAGGTCATGAGATCACGCTTTTGAGTACACAGGAAAGCACCGCAACCAGTCACATGATCTGTTGTTGAATGTAGTGGTCATCTGCAGACTGACAACATACTTTTTACACTTACTCACTACTAAACAAGTTTGAACTATTTGGGATGGATGGGTGATTTTTGGCTGTCACCGTTTTCCGAGCATGACTTTCCTGCCATGCGATTGGACAAATAGTAATGAGGTTGGTATAAAAGGCAAAATAGGAAACAGTTTGGGTCAGAGAGTTCATGTCAAACACAGTTAAGCAACATCAATAAACGTATAAATAGATTAATACTTGAGTCACTGGCATCTACTTCCCATTACAAAATCACACTGGTAAGTTACTCCACAGTATCTGAGTGGAGATTAGCATATAGGTGAGTTAAAGACTTATTTGCATAATCTTGAAAGACACCCTTACAACACCCACCCAAACTCTGGGAACTTTTGTGTTTCACTGACATCTGTAATTGCATCATTAAATCGGGCCTTTGCACAACATTGACAGTATATGAAAAAACAAGCGAGCGAGAGACTTCAACATTCAAGCTGGGAAACTGAGTGGGAGACGTGTTGGGCAACCTGCTGTTGCTTTGGTGCAACGGGTTTGTTGCACCAGATGAATTGTGGTATGCAATAAATTTCATTGCTAAATCAAGAAAGCCTTTTTTTCCCCCGTAAGGCAAAAGCAGAGGTTGGCAGAAAACTGAATGTCATCTAGCTGCCATCCTGAGTTAACGTTTACAGTATACATTCTCTGAAAAGGCTAAATGACTGGCAAATCCCCATGAACTATAATCAAACTTTGACTGCACAGTTTCCTGTTTCTTACTGGGGCTTCCAAGTTTCCAAACTCTCATTGGCTTTAAATGTCCCTGCAGTAATGGGAAAAAAACAGAAGAGTAGTGAATGAGAAAGAAAAAAGGAAGACGCTGAAAGATAGAACCGTTCAGCTTGACTCTTGATTTACTGGTTGATTGCGTTTCAACCCTCACCTATGGGCGCAAGCTCAATCAGACAAATTAAGTTTTCTCCGTCAGGTTGCTGGGATCAGCCTTAGAGATAGGGTGAGCAATTCAGACATACAGAGCCCAGGGTAGACCTGCTGCTCCTTCAAGTAGAAAGGGAACATTGGAGGTGGTTCGTGCATCTAATCAGGAGGCCTCCAGGACGCATTCCACTGGAGGTTTACTGGGCTCACACAGCCAGGACTGAGGTAGACCCAGAACTCGCTGAAGGGATTATATTGGGGGGTGGCTGGGGAGAGGGATGTCCAGGGATACCCCACTTGGTCGGCTACTTCCGCAACCTCAGCACGGATAAGGGGCAAAGAAGAAAAAAAACTCAAAATGCAAATTGTTCCTCGTTGATAACAATAGAGGAATTGCAGTGAGTCAAGGATCATGAAAAGATAGTGCTGATTATATCAGCGTTTATTAAGCGTACAGTTCTACAAAACTAAAAGCAGAAGCTTGCAGGGCTGAGGACCAGATTGGTTCCACTGGCAGGCAACAGCAGCCGTGGAAGGAAAACGTGGACCTGTCCTGCCAGGCTCTTTTTCTCTGGATAACTTTATGGCAGACGAGAGCCTGCAAGAGGAAAAATAAACGCCTGTGCTAAGTTTCAGTGAGTCTGTGATTGTTCCTGGTCATTGCCCAGCTGAGAGACAGTGCGAGGCTCTAGTAAATGAGCAAAAATAACAAGATGTGTCCTGTCCAAGGCCTAACTTGTGCCTTTGTGTCACTAAGTGTATGAGAGGCATGTCGTACCAACCGGGCAGCCTGCGGTGGTCGAATCTGATGGGGGCATTATGCTTCCCTCTGCCCAGCCATCTTACTGTGCCATCGCAATTAGCACGAGTGAAATTAAATGACCTCCGTCTGCATTCCTTCCAGTATGCTGTCATGGAGCACAGTGACTCACAGACACGTCGTTATGTTCGCATGCTGTGGTGTGTTTACACAGTCTGGGATTGAGCTAAACAACAGCCACCCGAAATAATGTAGATGCTTTTGCAGCAAACAAACACATGCAGTGCCGATGCTGGGCTGAGGAAGCAGCGAGGTCCCTGCCAAGAAAGTGTACGAGCCCGGGAGGAATGTTGACAAATGCCTGAAATGTCCTCTCCCTCCCTTTCCTCATTTGTTCTTCCAAAATCGAGTACCAAAAAAAACCCAACAACCTAATTCCATCCAGACAACCATCAACAACTCGGACAAGAGTCTGTCAGGGGGCTGCAAACAAAGACCGATTTCACACTGGCCTGAATGCAAGGTGTTATAACATGGAAGCGGAGCCTGCAGTGTTCTGACAGAGGGAGAGAGAGGAAAGAGGGAAATGTATGTAACACTCCGAGTCTCAACCCTTCTCAAAGGTCAGTCGGGGTCAAGATTTTTTTTTGGGGCGTCAGTAGGTGCATCTCCTGCTAAGAGCTCGAACTCAGCTGGGGGACTGATAGTTGACCTGATGGTTGACATATTCTTAAAAGCTCTGTGCTCAGCAATTATCAAACCGAGCAACTGAAGAGGAGAACATTTCTAAGCAAATCAATTCCAAATGGAAAAAACATATTGAAAGAAACAAGAAATTATGTTTTTTTAAATGAGACTACCTTGTTAATGGGGAGTTTGTTTAAAGGAGCCCCTGGCATTATGAATCCTTTTCCTTGCTGCCATAAGTGGAGGCTCACATTTACAGGAATTTAACAGGAAATCATAATCATCTGTGTGCTGCATGACTCTTTTCCTCTCTTCACATTTCCATCTGCCTTCTCCACTCACCCTTGCACTGCTCAACCCTAACATGTTTGCTGAACCATCAGCCTCGGGCTTGTTAAGCATAGTTCACACGTTGCTCCACTGTAGGCTGCAGTCATATGCAGGATCAAGTTGTGTTGGAGGGAAAATGGTGCACATACACAATAAAGCTGTTACGAAACAGCGCGCATAGTTTGTTTTTCTTCTGTTGGTCCTTTATTTAGCAAACAGTGGCTGCAGGAAGGACATATCTCTCCAATAAAGCTAATCTACAACATATGTGGTGCAATTTTACAACCATGAAAAAATGGAACAACCACAATACCATCAAACAACCCAGTTTGCAGCGTATGGGCAACAGATAAGTCAAGGTTCCAACAGTCCAGTCATCAATGATCTGTAGGTTTCATCTAGATTCCGAGACAGAGGCCTGTTCTCACCAGAGGTTACATAACAAACTGAGCCAACAAGTTAGCAAAACACTGGTGATCAGTAAATGTCTTTTCAGGGATGTTAGTGGTTAGATGAAGTTGTTTGCTGTATTTCTTGTGCACTTTTTATCCATACCTCCCAAATGCCCGCTGGAGGGAAAGGGCGCTATTCTTGGGAAATTCAGAGAAACGCCCTGATTAAAGAAAACACAAACAAAAAAGTCGCCCATTGTTGAGGGTTGATATAAAAGAGGGGAAAAAAACCTGGAGACTAGCAGGATACTTCCTCCTTTTCATATTCAAATCAGCTTTCTAGAACAGAGTCAGACATTGCAGTACTCGTCCCTTCTGCAATATTAAGTCTCATAACATCTGTATCATTGTGTTGAAAACAGCGTCGCTTGGCTCCTCTCACAGGTCTTGTCTCTGGTGCTCACTCTCATTTCACCTTCCTAACTGACATTTGCATTTTATGGAACCACAATAGTTAAATGTGGATGGTCAACTTCCTGCAAGCGTTTTCATTTGTGTAACTTTTTGGATTGAAGATAATGAAATGAGTACCTCCTACTGAAAAAGCACAAATTATTCCAATACACTGATTTATCTGATATATAACTTATTCTGTATCTATAAACATACAAGAATATACACATGTATCTGTTTTATAGCTTATGATGAATAGATAACCTAGTTCTACAGTTTGAATCAGATCAATATTATTCCTTGGCAAGAAACCTAATTTGAATACAGTGTTAAACAATTATCAAAGGATTTAATTGCTTAGTGTTGTTTTGTTGACATTTTTATTCACTTATTTCTTCATAAAAAGCCATAATTACTACAAGGTCAAATCTGTTGTACAGGCAATTAAAAAAGAAAAATGTATTCAGTGAACTATTGTTGAGGATATAATGAAGCCAGAGTTTGAATCATCTAAACATGGCAACAGGTCAACTTTGATGCAATTAAACAGTCAGCTATAGCATTTTACTTTACTAGTTTATTACTACACTGGTAATTCTCCTGTTTTCACATTTTTTCTGTGGAAGCTTTGTTTGTTATATTCAGATTTTTGATTCAGATTTCCACTTGACAGTCTAACCCAGCCTAACCACTTGCTGTCACACACACTATGAGACGTGCAGCAGGACAGATTACAGACTCAGACTCTGCCTATTACCTTGATACCATGATAAGTGGCTAACATGTTTTGCAGATGTCAGCACTGCTACTCCTGCAAAACATCCGAATGAGCAAGTTTCAGGATGTGTCATCTTAGAAACAGGTGGGGGTTTGATCTGGTATATCTATTATTTAACTTTTAAAGGGTCTGACACAAATACTTGAGGATACTGTCATTTGTGTCCTTGATATTGTTCCTAGAGATAATAATATTCACTTTGAAAGTTGTATTTAGTTTGATCAGATCACGCGCAGCAGCATTTTCCTAATCCACGACAGGTAATGATCCACAAACAACATTTCAATTTTCACGCCATTGTCATTTAAGACTCTATTGTACTTTTGTTTTCTCCAGCTCAACAACAAGCTCCTCCCCTCGTGTCTCAAGGTAACCACGTTTTTTTGACAGTTTACTTAAAGAACTGGGAGTACAGCCAATGTTCAGGCAGTTCAGGCAGTGTTTCCTCCTATCAGAGGAAACACTGCCTAACAACAGCTGTGAAAGCCCTCTCCCCCTCCCTCCCCCCTCTATCTCTCTCCTCGTCCTCTTCTTTTCTCTTCCTCATTTTTGAATTTTCCTGTTTTGGCGTGAGCTCTCCGCTCAGTCTTTGATACAAAGCGAGGGGCTGCCCTCGGGGACGGCGAGCGCAGACGCAGAGTATCCGGTGAACTGTGCTCTGATGAAAGCAGATACCACAGATTCTTGTTATTGTGATCATTTGGGCTTTGATGGCTCGGAACACTTTTTTTGGGGAAATCATGACATTATAGGAAATATGTTGTGGTAACTACACAGCGTCCTTCTGGCTCGAACAGGAGGAATATTGCCTCAAAATGTGGTTAGCTGTATTTCAATGTGAAAGGAAATAATCTTGCGACACTTCCTTAATTTCAAAAATAGCCTGAACGCAGATCATTTATCATAAATAAGCTTCTGTGTATTTATACGTGTATACGTGTGGGTCTTTTCTCACAAGAGTAGACACCTATAATCAGTCTAATTTACACTTGCAGCACTGCAGACGATAATAAGACACTTTGTTCCTATTTCCTTGCTTTATGATGTTTTACAACATGAAGTAAGGTACATGACGACATCACTGGGAGTTCACCTTTACTCAGAGCACAGCCCAGACATGGGACCACTCACTGTGCACAAGGCTGTTGTTTTCACTGGGACTCCTCCCACCCGGCGTCAGATACTGTTCACGATACAAACACAGAGCTCAGTCTCACTCCCTTGTGCACGCCCCAATCACAAAAAAATGTATGCTGCATTGGCAACACCTGAGCTGAGAATAAGCGAGCGCGTACCAGACAACAAGGAATGTGAAACAGGTCAGAGACAGGATGATTTGCCTCGAGGGAAGCATTCTGGGTTAGGCTGCTCTGAAGCCTGTCAGTCAGAGATGAGTTACTGCTCAGAGACACTGTGAATAAAAAAAAAAAAAACAGGAAGAACAATATAGCTGTTTGAGGAGGAGGCATGCAGCATGTAAAGAGAAGAAGAAGGAGTAGAAGAGGAGGAGGAGGAGGAGGCGGGGGAGCAAACCAAGACAGCACAAACAAAAGACCCCGGATGACACAGAGAGCAGACACATGACTGTGCACAAGGTGGCAGGCAAGACACAGAAGTTGCACAGCCAAATCAGCCATTATATCAATGAAATGTACACAAGAAAAAAACAAGGGGCATTTACTCATACTATTGCTGTTATGGTTTTATGGGGGGGGGGTATCCTCGTAGTAAACACTGGCAGCTGCCTCGCAGGCGCCACACTCCTGCCTTTGTGGTTGGACTATAATTATAGTTTTACCAAGGAAGAACATCACAGTCATTAAACTGGTCTGAAGAAGTCACATAGAAAACAAAATACAATGAGTCTGCATTTTTACCTTATCGCGTGCAGTCTACTGGGTGTGTGCATGAGTGCATACAGGTCAGGAGTTATCCACTGGGTGTGGGAAACTTCTGGAATAGTTCCTCAAAACTGCTCAGACAGCTGAACAGACATCAGTTTCATTTTACAATTCTTATGTTAATTTACCGTAATAACAATGGAGACCACATGCTGACATAATACCGCTTTCACATGACGAGAATCTACTGAGATAGATGGAAATCTTACACTGAGCCAATATAATGAAAGGACACAAGATCTGAGCTGTATTTACTTGACATGGTCACTGGTCTTCCCAGAAATGTGAATTCAATAAGCCACTTTGTGCAGGGGCCCAGGAGTTCAAATCACAAAACAATGACAAAGCACAAAGTACAATGGCAAATAAAAACAACATAACTTTTCCAGGAGCCTTCACCGCTATTGTGTTTTGTAATTTGGACTTCAGGGTAACTGAAACGTATCTGTTCGTATTGAAACCTTACAGTTGGCTGGACTGAAGGATAGATGTAGATTATAGCACCTATGTGTCTGATAAACATCATGCCACATTCTTGCTCTTCATGCAGGAACAACAAAGCTACGCCTGGCATATTTCTCCTGTTTCATGATGCAGCACAGCCTGCTCTTGTGTTCTTACAGTATCCAAGCCAAAGACCATCCTGGATCAGATCGCTGCTCTGCAGAGCAACGCCTGAGTGTTTGACCTCCCTGACCTCCCCTAGTCCTCTCTGATTAGTTGCGATCGCTATCCAGGGAACACTTTTGAATACTGTGTTACTAACTAACACGTAATTGCATCATAAACTCCCCGACATTCCTCCCTCAGCACCTTGCTGTGCTGATAAGCCGAGACATGACAATGCCGGTGAGAACCTCTTCCATCAGGAACTGGTGTGATTAGGGCACATGAACAAGGTGATGGCTAACTGGCTCCCAAACAGCGCTTACACGGATAATCTGTCCATCTTGAAAACATCACAGGGCTCAGAGGTCAGATCTGATTAGAAATGTTTTTACGTCAGCCTCAGATTTCTTTCCATCAGATCTCAAACCAAGCAATCATTATCGACTCGCTCTATTGTCTACCACTTTTTAAATCGTTTTTATTTTGACTGATGCCACTGAATGGCATTTTAGAATTGAGTTTGACACTTTTTCTTGTTCCTATCCTCTTGCAGGCGTAATCTTGAAATCTCTTCGAACATTTCTGTCTAAAGTGTCTTTAATCCAGTATGGAAAAGAGCTCAGTCCTACGAAAGGTGTAAAGTTGATAAATAATCTCTCGGTTTCAGTGTCGTAAGAATGTGAGCAGTCGCCTGCCAAGCACTGTAATTCTACACGTCCAGCAAGGGACAAAACCACAGTGTGTACCGCTTGTGCGTGCTTGCTGGTATGCATTTGTGTGTGTGTGTGTGTGTGTTTGAGCTTTTCTGCATAGGTAGGTGGCTTCTAAAATTGTTTGCATACTGTATATGCATGACAATTTCTGTGACTGTGTGCCTACGTGCCTTATTGCGTGTTGTTGTCCCCGCTTGAACGCAAACCTGTAGACGAGTGCGATTGTGTACCTGTCGCTTGGATGCCAGGCAGATACCAGAGAGCTCTTTGGTTTCATCAGTGAACTTTGGACCTCTTGAGGACAGGCTGGAAGCCGGCCTGTGCAAACGGCATTGTTTACCCTGGCTTTTATACAATGACTGGTACGGCAGATAACATGTGGCTGTGCTGCTTCCAGACCGGGAAAATTACAGCTCCAAAAGGCTAGTTTGCCTCGTGTACTCAGACCAGGCTCAAGTTCAAGGCGCTTCGAGTGGAAGTTTTTCCTGTTTGTTTCTGGGTGGAGAGCTTGAACCTCAACTTTGCTGTCAGACTATCATCTGCTGTAAAAGCCTCAAGTTGAATGGAAATGTGTGAAGTCGATGCTAAATGCAAGATACAAGTTTGATGGTGTATCAACATGTGTTTGTATTTTCAAAGCAGCAAACAAAATATTCCCCTTGAAACTCGTCACAACCACAAAAACCTCCTTTGGTTTTGAAAAATGCAAGGTAGACACACCATCAGTGGGGTTTTCAGCGACTACAGCACAACATACCAGCGGCTGTTTGCAGAAAGGTGTTCTCAAGAAGGATTCATGAGGAAAAGACAAGCTCTCCTCGTTTGTTTTCTCACACTCACGGTTCGAAGTAGCCTAAACAACACCAGGCATCTCTAAACTCCGTGAATAATATGTGTTATTATGATATTTAGATGCTTTATACTCATTGTGTAATTGTCTATGTAATGCATTTGTCAGCAAATATCCTGAAGTCGAGTCTCTGTTCCTTCCTTCTGGACCCTGACGCACGTCTGCCAATAAACTGTGACCAAACAAAAACAACGAACAACTCTCAAATGACCAATCAGGGAAGCTTCTAAGACTTACATCTCTGACCGAGGCATTTTGGCCTTTTTGAAGGCAGGATAGGCTGGGGTTCCTGTCAACTCCCAGGGCTGGATATCACTCTGTTCCCAGTTTATTTGGATCACACAGCGGCTTTTGATACTGATCCTTCCCTTGGCTGAGTCACATCCTGAAAGGGGGCGCTTGTGTTACAGTATAAATCCTGCAGGACTGATATCAATCACGAGAAACAACACAAGACGATAGTTGAGGTTGATGCAGGTTTTAACCATACTAATCACAAAACTTGTTTAAAGACATAACTGTGACTAACGTAACCCTAATGAATATATACAGCCTGATTTACATGTGGAGTCCTTCGGAGACAGGCTGAGCTTGTACAAGTCATATGTGTCACAGCCATTAGTTAATCTATAACCACACGCCACGGGCATTTCCACAATGGAATCCGACTTGTATATGTCTATGTGTACAGTGAGAGATATACTGCTACATACCGCTCACACATACCATGTGAGGAAAGGGCAGCAGTATAGAACATTGCTGAAGTTGAGAAAGTACATACATGGATGTAAAGCAGTGGTTACTACTATAGAAACAAGTAATAATACATTGTAACATAACTATAAGGATCTTATAGGAACTTGGTGATTTATTTAATTATTTGCATATTCACACAGCTTAAGACAATATCAGGGATTTAATACAATAGGTTCAGTATCTTCAAGTCTGCATTTACTGCTCTCACTTTACTCTTCTTTAAACTGCATCACGATTAACACGCATTTCCTCATTACCTTTACTGAATTTAGCAGCGAGAATGATGATGTAATGTGTGCGTTTACAGCCAGAACATGTTAGTTTTACAGTTTTAATGCGGGTGGCCGACATCTGGATGTACACTTCAGTGTTTCTCTTGAAGGAGATGGAACCGCCTTATAATTGCACTTTCTCATTAGCGTTTCTTGAGGCTTTCTTTTATTAAACCGCAACTTGTTTCCTTTTAAGACGTGGTTGAACGGGGCCCACTCATCTGGCCTCCTCTTCCTCTGTCTCTGCCCGTCAGCCGTAGGTAGGAGATCCTCACCATGCAGACAGGCTGAGGAGACATTGTGTACACGATGTTCTCTCCGGCTTCAGCCCTCCTCTCTGTTCGCACACTGTACCTCTGTGGGAGAGCACAGACCTAGCGCCCTTCTGCTTTTTACAGACTCCGAAGTTGAATGGTTTTGATAGGTGACGTTATTTAGTGGGGAGAGTTATACAAGGTGCTGAATAGACATGAGTTCCCCAGTTGCACCACTTCACAGCTGCACTCTGAGTTATATCACGCCCCCCCCCCCCCCCAGAGCGAGAGTAAAAGTGCCATATGAATGGCTTTAAAGCAACTGTATGCCTCGGCAGAATTTATGTGCATATTTACATATGAACACATCGCAGCTTAATGGCCGACAGCACAGATGCTGTGTCTGTGGCGATCAATCCAAGGTTTCAATAGTGCTGCTTCAAGTTCAAACAGGAGCAGGGGGTAAGATCCCTGGACTAAAGAGCTGAAGAGTACATTCACAGGGAGAAGTGGTCCCTGTCCTATAGATGTTTCGACTGTACAGAATGTATAAAGCTCCCAGGTGATTGAAGTTATGTAATGTAAAAAAAAAAAAGTTAAAAGCATTGCTCCTTTTAAGGGTGTTACCCTGTCTTGCCCCTGTCTGTTTGTTTGTTTGATATAATGAAGCCATTAGAATGTAGTGCAGATCCGGACGAAGGGGACGATACATGAAATTGTTTAACTTTTTTTTTTTTTACATTATCATTGATTTCAGGATATATAACACATGGATCTTGTTTTAAAACAAATCCAGCAAGTTTAAGGGACTGAAATTTATGAGCGTTCAATCTGGTACATGAAAAAATCTGGATCTAGTGAATTTAAATGTGGTTACATTATGGGCCTGTTGGGCCTTGGCGGAGGTATGTCTCCATGTGCCATTCCAGTTTACCTAATGTAATACATCTACATTTAATGTATTACATAAACCTGCAGCAGATCAGTTGGATGTTATTTCTGTTACCATTGATGTGTCTTTATTTCGTGTTTGAGTCAGAGCAAGCTTTGTGTACAAACGGGGAAGGTGAGTGAATTATGATCTGAGTCATTCCTGTGGTCTTGTTGCAGGAGAATGATTTGATTTTCTTGGCTTGAAAAGATCAGTTTAATTCAGGTTGATGACACTTCCTCAGGCTAATATGAGTAACTTAGTAAAAAATGCTGCTGTGGTCACTGATATCTATTACATGGAGGCTATGGAGCTGTAAGGATTTCACACCCAAAAATCAAACAATAGCTATTGTAAAATAGGATTTATGCTTCTACTGATAGATTTGAGTTGTTAACGCACTTTCCTTCAGCAATGACCGCCAATGACTTGTCTCAAGTTCTCCCTGGGAACTGATTCATTGCCCCTTCATCATCTCGCAGGTGACAAAGGATTCACTTGAATTCTCAGCAGAGAAGCCTGCTGGAGTCTGTGGGAACGATTCAGTGTGCGGACGACACTGACAGCGCCGGATAGCAGGGTGCCTATCATCCACTTAAATCCAGACCCTGTTGACAAGGCCAGACGTGCATGAGCCTGCGAGCGTTTGCAAGCGTCTGGCCGACCGCACACATCGGCATACACACGCGGGCAAACAAAAACACGCGCAAACACACAAACACACACCGGGGGACGGCTCATCGAGGGCCCAGCTCCCTCCGTGTTGTCCCAGTTGATGGTGACTCAGGTCACGCAGCTGCGAGGTCCGCTGGATGGGAACATGATGGGAAAAGTGGGGAAATGCAAAGAGGGAGAGATGACAGGGAGGACAGGATTGAAAGAATAAAGTTGGATGCACTTAAGTGATGGATGCTTTAACCGAAAAAATCTATTCTATATGCAGCTGAGTGAGGAGAGTTTAATCATTGTGCTGCTTTGTTGTTAAATTTGAACAAAAGGCAACACCACATATTTTACAATTTATTTTCCAGGACAAAAACATTTGCAAAACTTCTCACAACGGCTTCTCGTCATCCCTCAATCCAATAAAAGATATTCTCTGTCACTTTTTTGGAAGTTTTTGATTATCTGTTGTCCTCTTTAAAAACACATGAGGCAATTCAGTGGTCATGTCTGAAGATGCTTCGATTCTCAGTCGTCATCGTCAGCAGTCTTCTCAGTGATAGCACACTTTGCTTATGATAAATGTGCGGTGCCAAAACAATTTTTTCAAATAACATGTCAATGTTTAAATCCATATGCAGCTCATTTCAGACCGACAGTTTTCAGTAAAAAGTGAAACTTGGAGCTGATAGTGTCGAGCCCATTGATTCTCCTGCAGGATCGATCAGTTTCGCAGCACATGACTATAGATTTCCACTTGTCAGCATCATGAGAGTCTTGTGATGGATATTGGAGCAGCCTGTATCTTAAAGCCCGATGTCATCACTCTGACGCCCAACCACACGACTCAGACAGCTGAGGTAAACTTTGCACTGGAGGAACATCGGACACAGACAGATGGCACTGACCTCTGTAACCTTTTGCTCTGGGATCTGATACATCGAACAGACGTATATCACAGTTGTCATGCAAAGTGGCAGCCTTTGCCACTCGGGGTGATACATTAATCATCGCTTTGAACATCGCTGTTCTTGCTTTGTGTTACATTAAGGTGGCAAAAACTTTCTCTCACCTTGTTTTTTGTTTCAGAAATATAAAGAGATATTTTAGAATTCAAACATGTGTGGTGTTAATTTAAAATGCAGCAGTACAGAAAAAATAATATATCCCCCCGACTGCTCTCATAAAGGTTTGTGGTAAGCCACACGACCCGTGACGAGCTCAAGGGCTTGGACATAGCTAATAACAATGATCACCGCTGTTTATCACTGCCTGGTCAATTGGGTTCACAGCCTTTGACCTGTCGCAGAGCCGCACAGGATTATTAGCGAGATCACATAACTGAGAGTTAAATCCCTGCTCTTCCAGTGCAGACAGTTTTTTTGTATACGTTTGTGTACACATGTTTGCACTAAAACACAGATGGCAATCCTATGGGCTATGGACTAGAACATACCGTGACTTATTTTGGGGGGAATGCAGGGTTGGGGGTATGAATACGGCCGGACATACTGCAATGCTTCCTCAACTCACTCCTCTGGGACCTGGCTTTATTTCAGTTCTTAAGTTTAGCCAGGACATTTCCCTGTTAGAACACAAGGTACATCTATACATTATGGCCCTGAAGCTGTCTGACTTCTGCTGAATCACAGGCCGGTGCCAGATGCTGTGGAGACCCAGAGCTTGTTAATGGCCATACACAGCGCAGCACCATTTGCTCCAGCGCATCTCATCTGCTGTAAATTGCCATTAGTTCCGGTGAAGGCTACTTTAAATGCACTGTAAGTCATTTCATGTTTACTGATATTAAGTGTGGTAATTTCTGGTAAACAAAGCATGAACGTGGGCCGTCGTGTTATCTCAGGAAATTGATTCAAGGCAAGCAAGTTCCCATCTTGTCTTCTTAGTAGTAATGATCAAAGAGTTGCATGTCACCCAGGCAGATGTTACACAGCAAAGGAGCTCCTCTATCAAGGGATTTATCCATGGTATACAATCCTCCACAGATGCTGAAAGGCAGAGATGTGAGCAAGCAGACATGTACGCCTGCTTGTGATGGCTTCTGATTTCAGCTTCAATTAGAAAAGAAGAAGAAGAAGTGGCGTTATGTTTCCTACCACGAAATCCCAATTAAAACATTTCTGCAGCTTAGAGCGACCTATGTTAGCGTGGCGCTATAGGGGCCTGTGTGTCAAATTAAAGCAGTTTGCAGACATGAGCTCCTGAAAATTGGGTCCAGGCAGTTTGCTGTTCACATATGAAGAACGCAGCAGGACGTACTCGGTGTCAGACTCGTTCACAGCCACAGGAGCATGTCTGAGACATTCACGCGAGCTCAGGTGCCTTGGTATCACAAGCAGGAGGCAGGGAATTTCATCAAAAGCTCATAAATGGTTTTGTCTTCCCAAGTTGACATCTTGAAGTCATTCATTTTCTACATTTTCTCTTTTTCAACATGACATATTTATATTATGTCAGTTTTTTTCAATATTGTATCCATTGCATGTTAGAAACGTCGTCAACATATCAAATCGCTCGCTGTAAATCTTTTCACATGGGCTCACTCCTTCTGTAACAATGACTCACGCAGCCCCTCTGAAAGATTTCCGGGAAACATCCAGACTTCAGTGCGTTTCTGAAAACAAGTTAAACGCTTTCAAACAGCCGACTTAGTCCTGATGACAAGTCAGTTTTATTTTTGTCTTTATCCCTAATTGATTTGATTCCTATTCAGAGAACTGAATTCCTGTTACTTAAAACGACACGATAAGATGGATACTAATCCTGTAATGCACTCTTACTGTTCTTCTGAATCTTTCTATTCATATATGTACAGAAAAGTGTTGGTCATGTGTGTGAGGAGATCATGGTTTGCAAAGTAACTAAGATATATAGTGGCCGTGATGTTACCCTAGTGGTTTCAGCAGATGGGAAAGTTTCAGCTCGTGTCAATGATGTCACTAGCTGGGGGCAGACACATTGTGAAAGTACATGTCCAGGTAGACATCAAGGTATTTAAAAATCAGGCACTACATAAAGAAAAAGAAACTATACATTACAGAAAAAGATGGCTTGTCTTTTAATATGACAAGTCATGAAATTGTAGATGGTTTAAAAAAAGAAAACCATAAGAACAACCAATTAAATTTGACTGGCAAAGATAAATACATCAAATGTCTAAATCCTCTCGTTTTCATTTTTCCAAGGAATTGCTGCTGACATGATCGGTGTAAACATGCCCGGTACAAATCATCTCTTTCCCCTGATGATGCTGAGTGAGAACATTGTGATCAGTGATTGTTAAGTGAAACAGGAAAACAGCTAGTTTGTTGATTTTCTGAAAGTGAGGTATAGGAAATCACTTAACCAAATGACACCTATCAAATGATAGATAGTCTTAATTTGCTCCATTAATATGTATAAGTCTTAACAACAAACTAACTTTTCAGACAGACACTGAATGAGGCTTTCTCTTTGATGGTGTTGACGGATGGGCTTGACGCTCCCTCCCTGCACGCACTACATCACATTTTTCCCATCGTGCTAAACTTAAGTCATAAACAAACAAGAAGGGCACTCAAAGAGCGCACAACTCCCACAAGGCCAACGCCCCATCTCGCCATGTTAAGGAAAGCGGGGGAATACGCCCATTTCTCTGGATCTGGAATGACTGGACTCTTTCCTTGGGTCATGCACCGTGACAGACAGACAGACAGACAGACAGACAGACAGACAGACAGACAGACAGACAGACAGACAGACAGACAGACAGACAGACAGACAGACAGACAGACAGACAGACAGACAGACAGAGAAAACAGAATCTTCTGGGCGGAGGTGACAATCAGTTGCAACAAGATTACCCATATGGTGAAAAGTATGAAAATACAAATATCACAAGCCAACGGCAACATGCGGAAACTGGTTTTATGTGTCATGTAACTCCAAACTCTGTTGTGCATCACATTCTGTGTAGCGTGTCAAATAACTGAACCCTCCACTTGCCAGCAAAGACGATTAAATTGAGACAGAGATGTGAAGCAAACGAGAAAGCCGCGCGTAAGTAATCGTGACAAGAACAGCTTACGTTTCTCTGTTACACCTTTACCTGCACCGATAGGTCTCCAAATCAGTAGTACATTAATTACAGCCATGATGACAAAGAGGCTTTCCGAAAGG
This sequence comes from Pleuronectes platessa, assembly GCF_947347685.1. Lineage (NCBI taxonomy): Eukaryota > Metazoa > Chordata > Actinopteri > Pleuronectiformes > Pleuronectidae > Pleuronectes > Pleuronectes platessa. The sequence continues at coordinate 16,079,844 of NC_070633.1, forward strand.
GGCAAACCCACTTAATCAAAATCTCCAAAGGGTTTTGGGGGTTGTGCTTGCCACACACGGAATCTGAAACATTACATGAGAAACCACTCAGCTAATTCATCTGCTTAACTGACTTAAAGTTACGAATCACAAGTCGTTGTGAAACAGTATCTCCATGTTGTGTAGCAGGTGGTTGTATAACTGAGCGATGAATATAATATTTGCTCTAGTGTTTTGGAAAGTCTGCTGCAAGACAAGGTCATTATAAGGGGGACAAGTTTGTTTTACATCATGAACCAACTATGATTTACTACCCACATTATCACAGATTAAACAAGGTGCGCGGGGGTGTAGTGGTGCCCGGAGGAGTGTGTATACGCTTCATTTGTCTTTTTCAGCCCGTCCAGCGAAGGATAAACGTTGTGTGTTATAAACAGTGACAGGAAAGACTACTCCTGCGTATTTATAGTTCACCCAGAAATTGGCAAATTATCACTTGATCTCAGGCCAAGTAAAGGCGCTTCCACACCAGATTTTTCAGTTGAAACTGCAATAACAGAAGTGAGAGGTGCCACAGATCATGTTCTGGACCAATGCGTCAGAGTTTAGTCCGACCTAAAGAGGTGGTCTGGGTCTGGGTTAAACTGAATGATTTAGATTTGGACAGCTGAAGTTGCTCGCAGGATTGCTTATAGTCCTCACGTCTGATGATATAGTGTTTGAACAACAAGGATGTTTATTTTACTGGTATAATATCATGATATAACAGTGGTTACAAAATTGACAAAGTGAAGTTGTTCATTCATTTTCTCCACTCAAACAGAAACACTAGATTATTCTATGGACTTTATTCAAAAACAGTTAGCAAATGCAATAGACAACTTGACAACATGCAAATGTCAGATGCAGGCCCGTCTGCAATAAATAGAGGTAGACACAGGCCACGTGATGAGAACAGGACATATGTATGATATACAAAAATCTAATTGCACGCTCCCTAAATTGCAATGTGAAACCAAACCTTACTGGATTAAATGTAAACAATGTACCAGAGACATGAACCCTGGCTCGGACTATGGATCAGACTTTAAGGTGTGAAAATAACATAAGTGAGATATTTTCTGCCTTGTCTGTCTGACACTACTGTAATGTGGAGATGAAGCATGTCAGGGAACAGTCATTTGTATTGTGACTCTGGGGCCATTGTGTTCCACTGAATTGGTGACACATAATACGAGTGCCAGTCTGAGCATGGCACTCACAGTTATGGCTGCATATCCAGAGGTATCGCCAGAGCTCAATTGTCCCTTTGTGCTCTGAGAACACATTGCTCGAGAACAAACAACAGTAGGACAGTGGACGAGCAGTCATAGGAGTCCTGCCTCGCAAACAGGCGTCCATTCAGAAGCCAAGATGGGACACTCTCAGACACGTCTCGCTCATGTTGCCTCTGTCGAGCCTCGGCTGCCTTCTCCCAGGACGGTATGCGCCCACCGGTTGGCCGAGCCCCACCACAGAATCTGCTGCCACCACCAGCACTTCAGCTTCCCGGAGAGAGCCATAAGCTACTCGCCCCCTTACTCCCCAAATCTGTTCAAGAGGCTAGATCGGCGGTAAGTGGGGGCAGCAGAGGGTAGCAGCCAGGAGAGTTTGTCTTGTGTGCAAGTGGGTGTTGGGCGTGACAGTGACTCGTGACAGTGACATATGTGCACGTTAAAGACAATTCAGGAGAGGATGGACGGTAACAGCTGTGTGACAGTGTCTAGATGATATAGAGCTGTGGGTGCTGTATTTGTCATGATATACGGCTCGTCCTTCAGCTGCACTCAGAGTGGATGGTCTTATTATGAGTCATTTGAAGCCAAACACTGTTTACATAACAATACTTGGCAGCAGCAAGTGAAGCTGCAACCTGTTCTCCATATGACTGACTCGTCTCCGTTTCCCTAATGTAAATCTGGTATTTGGAAATGGATGCCATTTTCAACATCTATCTCTAAATGTCAGTGTTAGGTATTGTGCTTGCAGCGCTGATGAGACGATTGCCTCAATGACAGCTGCATATAGCTGTCCTGATGTATGGAGAGTGTTCAGTATTCATTGGCTTAATCGGTCGTGTTGCCCTGAAGTACCTCTGAGCCGCTCTCTGGCTGCAGCCAATGGCCACACTCCCATACACACCCTGCATTCCTAATTGTGAGTGTGCAGATGGGCCGTACATCGCAAAACTAAGCGTCTTAATCCAATAGATGTGTTTTAATCTTGTTGGAATTGGTCATCGGTCTTTCTCATTGGGCTGCATTGTTTACATTTTATGTCTGGTGTCTCGAAAACCTCAAAAGCCTTGCTAAACAAAAGCTGGGCAGCCGGCGGCGTGTCTCAGCCTCGTTTGTCTTCAGCTTTTGGTGCAGATGAATCACAGTTTTATATAATGCGGTTAGCTCTTGCGCCGGGGACATCTGATGCGAACCGTGGCCTAGCTTTAAAGTGACTCACTGGGTTTGCCACATGCCGAACATGGTCAGGCAGTAAGTGTTCCACAGAAATGTAAGGGAGTGCTGTATCTTGGAAAGGTAGCATAGGTCAATATCTTTAAACAAAGTGCTGTGTGTAATTATCTTTTACTTGTTAGGATTTGTATTGACGCAGTTGTAGACGTGCAGAAAGCAGGAAGGTTAAGACCGTCCTCGTCTTGGTGCCTGTGGCTCATCTGGTGCGTTTCAGTGGAAAGGAACAGGACGGCTCCCCACTGTCTGCAGTTATATGTCTCAGCTGAGCCACAGGTAATTGTTGTGACTCGTCTCTCCTAAATGGGACTATCACAGCGAGGCAAGGTAACTCAGCCCCTTCTCACCAGAACAGGGCCTGATATTAAACCTGGCGGCTATACCGCCACAGCACGGGATGCCAGACGTCAGCCACTGCGGACCCTAATACCCATTCAATCTGCTTTTTGCTTATCCTTGTTAGGCCTACCAAAAGTCAGCCCTTTTGGTAGGGCGGATATTTTGTCATGTAACACAACTCCATTTTCTCCAGAAGACCTTGCCCATGCACATAAGACCTCTTGTTCAGTAGAAGAGAAAACAGAAAGGGCCTTGGGTCATTTATTGCAATTTGAACTGCGTTTCCATCTTTCCGATCTTGCTGTCTCACAGAAAATTTGCATGGAAAACCAATTTCCCACTATATTGTCAGTTAAAATGTGTGGACTCCAGAATACAAATTTATTGTGTTATTATAGGAAGACAGAGCTATTGTTCTTCATAGGATAAAACTGAAGAAACGTGGATTTTATGAACTATGAACAAACCAAATTATGCTTGAACACTAGTGCTTGATGTGAGGTCCGTGCACTCAGAAGGAAGTTCCATTAATTTTCTTTTTTCGATGAGCTGATAATGTTCTACAAATCGCTGGTGATTTGGAAGGAAAATGATGTTGCACCAGTGGCTCCCTAACAGAGATTTAAGTGGCCTATTATCAGTATCGAATCAGATAATTGTAACAACATAGGGAACATAATGTGACAGCTGAGACATGCTGGGCAATGACATTACAGCTATTAAAACCTGCAAGGACGCCTCAGTGAAAACAAGGTGTATTGCTCAATAACAGTCACTGTCAGTGTGTGGTGGAAAATGCTGAAGAGAGAGAGAGAGAGAAAAAAAAGAGCGATGACAGCAGGTATGTTTTCCTCCGTCGGCCTCTTCTGTGGTCGGCCTCACACCACAAATTGTTTATTACATTTTGCATGAGGTATGAGTGTACTCCCGTCACATGCAGTGACATGCAAGTTCAAAAGACAACCCGAAGTGCCAGAGGTCACACAGCGGGAAACAGTGCCTGGGTTTATGAGCAAGGCAGAGTCCTGAATGCCAGTTGAGTAGATTGGATAGTTTAATTAATATAGCCAAACTTTGGTGGTATACACAACAAATACCTATCTGCGTTACTTTAAAGTACCCTTGACTATGTTGTGGCTTTCAAATGAGGGTGAACTGCAGTACAATGGAAACTAAAGTAAAGAAAGTAGGGAGTCAGTGATAAGAACAGCATTGCATAAGTAAATATATAAATAAATAAATTACTAAATAAATAACTTAATGTCATTGAGTGCCCCTTGAGAATTTTTCCAAATTATTTCCAAGCAAGACAAACAACCTGTATTTTTCCGGAACTGTGAACTCATGGAGCAGGAAAAAAAAGTTTATGGAAAATTACATAGTAAACACATGAGTCCAGGAACACAGCTGAACAGTGTCCACTGCAGGGGCACTGGTGTGATCTACTGTTTCACCACTAGAGACCGATAGAGTTCAGATATATACTGCAGGGGAAACTCACAGTGAAAGTAGATGGAAAAGTACCTGTGTGCATCAGCAGCAGCAGAGGCAGATGTTCACCTATGTGCACATGTGCACCGTGCAGGACATTCCGTTAGAGCATGTTCTGTGACACATCCGCACAACAGGCATGAGGACAATAACATGTTGTCATCATTACAATAAGAGAGGCAAAATAATCAGAGGCGGTTAGACGAATAATTCACTTTTCAGATGGAAAATAAAGACACCTTTAAGATACTAGACACAGACACATACTTAAAAATCATGGTTTAGTTAATAATCAGATGATACATAACCTTGTGATAAGCAACATTTTAACAGCAGCACAAGTGAGTTATTTGTACAAAGCTTCGCAGGTTAAACGTTGTTGTTTATTGCCATGAGTTCTGCACAGTTTTGGTCTGTGGGTTAAATGCAGAGAAAGAAGAAAAGTTCAGAAGCAGGGCATGTGCAGTGCTGCATTCAAGTACTCCTGCAAAGCTCGTTATTTCGAGGAGCGCTCTTGTTTACAAAAAATAAAGGCTGGAATCCAATATAAAATGTTCTAGTGATATTGGTTCCATTTTTTTTTTACAAATGGACTGAATTGAGATGTGTAGTTTGTACTGGAACGCAGAATAAACACAACAGGTGACTTGTTTCATTGGACTGATGACATAACGTTTTGTCATCGATTAGTTAAGTTTGATATCTATTGATCAAACTAAAACGATGCAAGCCTAACTTACAACACTTTTGTATCTACAATCTGTGTTTGTGCAGCGGTGAATTTATTTTGATGTTATAACTAACACATGCTCTTTGGGTTGCAACTGGATTCTTATTCTAATGTGAATCTTATCTGACAAAGAATAAGCAAACATCCCCCTGAGCAGTGAGATTAATATCAAATTGTCATAAAACTGAAACATTTGGGCTCCCTGAATATTTGACCATTGGTTCGTGACCGTGTTTCCCTTATTATACCTCCCTTTGGCTTTATTATGTAAACGTGGACACGCGTCAATAAAGTCAATGGCATAAAGTCCGATTTTTTCCCTCCGGCACGGGAAGGCAGCACCACCCACTCCCCTTGCAATAAAGTGCGCTCGCGTCAGATGACGTCACGGAGGCAGCGGCTCTTATAGCGTCCCGGGGCAGGAAGCAGCTGCAGACAGTCGCTCGTTCACACCGGCGAAGCTTCCATAGCAGACTCAGCACTGGTCCCAGCAGCGGCTCAGTGCATCGCTCCCACCCGAAACCCGAACGCAGTAACCCCGGATACACAGCGAGAACAACACCCCGCCGCAAAACTGGCGAGAAGCGTGATCCAAGCGAGCGTGATCCTCAACATGAGCACGGAGATGTTCGCTAAAAGCCCGATGGAGGTGGCCGTGTACCAGCTGCACAACTTCTCCATCTCCTTCTTCTCCTCGCTGGTCGGAGGAGACGTCGTGTCGGTCAAACTAGACAACAGGTAAACACGGGGCTGCGCTTTCAAAAAAAACAACGGTTTCCTTCACGAACCTGTTTAAACTCGAACCCAACACGGGCCCGTGCTCTTTGTCCTGCACATGAACCGCTTAAAATACTCGTGCACGGTGCGTGGTGATGGTTGTGATGTTGTTTGTCTTCCCTGCAAAGTCTCCGTGCGTCTTCGTGTTGCGGTTTGTTTGGACTTTGAACATGTGACTGCACAGTGGAGACTCACTGATAGTGCTGCACTGTAACCCGAATAACAGCATACCGGTCCAATGGTCGACATGCAGCTGACTCTCAACCACAACAACAACAACATTAGTAATAATAATAATAATAGTAATAATTAAGACAACAGCTGGGTAGTTTTCCTTTCAGTTTCACTGTGTGTTGTAGAGCAGTGATTCCAGGAAACCCTGGTAGTGTGGTAATAAGTTGTTTGACTCGAACTCAACATTATTTGTATCATTGAACTCTTCATTTATGTTGTGTTTTCTCTTTTTCCTGCAGTGCCTCTGGTGCTAGCGTTGTGGCCATTGACAACAAGATCGAACAAGCAATGGTGAGTTGAGATCACACTAGCACACATAAACAAAATCACCAGACAAACACGTGAGTTTTGGTTCCACAACACTGTCCAGGCATGTCGTAGCCAGAGTGTGTTCGAGGCCCAGTTGAATGACATGTACAATGCACAATTAGCATTTAGCAGTGCTTCTAGTCATATGGACTCATTACAACTAGTACCAATGGGACAGTAACATGTGAGATTTTTAGATGCCATGTTAGTTTGGGCTCCAGATGTTGTGAATCAGCACGTATGGAGCGATCACAACCCACAGACTAATGCATTCTGCACAAAACCAGCACTGTGTGCACGCACAGGGAAGCCCAAGTCATGTGAAGGCAGCACAGGCGGTCTGATTTGCTCATGTGATGAAGAGTAGAAGGTGTGGGAGTCAGGGGCAGGAAGTAACCCAGTGTACTTTGATGTGGACATTATGTAAAAAGAGATCGATGCAAGTAAACAGACCAAATCATGGATGCGTTCCCAAAGCAAACTTTCCTGGTAACGCTCCTCTTTGTTTTGGCATCTGATGTGCAACCAAGCTGATTTCTCTGTTTTTGTATCCAAACTGATCCGTCTCTTCTTCTGTGTCCTGACAGGATCTTGTCAAGAACCACCTGATGTACGCGGTGCGTGAGGAAGTGGAGATCCTCAAAGAGCAGATCAAGGAGCTGGCGGAGAAGAACAACCAGCTGGAGAGGGAGAACTGCCTGCTGAAGAACCTTGCCAGTCCAGAACAGATGGAGAAGTTCCAGTCCCGCATTCCAGCGGATGTGCTGTTACCGCTGGATAACCAGAGTGCCCAGGTGACCGCGGACCACCACCAGCAGCAGCACAGCTGCAGCTACAGCGCTGGCTCTGCTGTATAAGTGGCTCTGCCTTGGGGCGGGCAGAGCCACTGTCTCTTTACAGTAATGGACCTCCATTTTAAATGAAAGTGTTACAAATTCGCCGCTGAGAGCCCTTCTCACAGTGAAGGTGCAGCACCAGGGCTGTAAATGATCGATGGGACACAAAAGAACTGACGAGCACAAAACAGAACCTGGGACGCTCTGACCGGCGCGGTGCCAGGCCCGTCTTCTGATTCCGTCCAGCTCTTTGTCGTCAGTCTCTCTTTTGTAGACAAAAGCGCTGAGAAATAGAGAGTGGTCTGACTTGGTCGCCGCTGAGCGCTTGCTTTGAGACAGAGGGAGGGTGGGGGGGGCATTCCCCTGCCTGGCCGAACCCTTCCAGCAATCACCCTTATGCACTAGAGAGAAGGGAAAGGAGGAGGAGGAGGGTGTTGAGTGGGCTGGCCCTGAAGGTGCCAAGTTGGGAAAGTGTGTGCGAGAGGGAAGGTTGATTCCCTGCTCGCCCAGAGGAGACCCGTGTGTGAGACGTTCCTCCAAGTCTCGAGGAAGAAGAAGAAGAGAGAGAGCCCCTTCATGCAGATCTGTCCAGTCACGAAACATACAAGTTTCAAAGGACCCTCCCTGCCACAACCTTTCAGCCACATAACTTTTCGGACTTTCTCCTCTACATGCAATGTGTTGCTCATTTGTTCATGTGCATCTTATTCATGCCTAAAAAGAATAATCACCAGGATGAGCTGCCGCGGAGGTCGCCGCAGCAGAAGCTTCCAGTCGGAGCTGGTGGACGCTGCAGGGGACTGATCCGTGTGCTGTAATGATTCACAACGTGTAATCTTGTACTGTCTGCAGTTGGGGCTTGCTGCTTATGGGGGAGGTTAATCCTGCTATATCTTCTGTTTTTGTTTGTGATTCAAAACAAAACTCAGTTGTTGTAAAATAGGAGCATTGTACAATGGTCTTAAAAGATGTTATATATATAAATATATATATATAAATAGATTTATAGAGTAGGGCGCGACAGGCATATCTGCTCGCCTTGTTGGCCTCGCTCTTTAAAGTAAAACTACATTGTACATAAGGTCGAAACCTCATGAGGTATAAACGTAGTGGAGATGGCGAGAAAGCAAACGACTGCTTTCCTCGCTGCAGATGCACTCCTGCAGTTTTTTCTTTTTGTTTTTTAGCATTGTCCAGTATCTGGTCCATTTTTAAAACTTGCTCAGATGCCTACTTGAAAACGATGGCATCACACCAGTGCCTGTCTGTAGTGAGAGAGGATTCAAACTCTGCTGTCGTTTGTTTTTCTAGCTACCAAAGACTCTGCCTGTTTGTTTGTTTCTGAACAACAGAAAAACCAGGACCATGTGTGAAACTTCACAGGGAGAAGTTGTGTTCGTAGCTAGAGCTAAAGTTTCTATGTGTTTTGTAAAGATAACGGTGTTGTTGCTGTACAGTATCCTGGAAAAATGGTTGCTCACTGAAGTGTTTGGATACAGCTGCACATTTTGCAATAAACCTTGTGTTTACATGACGCAATACGTTGACACACTCTGTTTTGTTCACAGCATGCATGACACAAACCAATGTTGGATCAGGACTTTGATCCAAACAAGAGGTTCAGAATTTAAAGTATGACACTTATGGGTTTCTTTCAGAGAAACAAAACAAACAAGTCATTTTACAGTTACTTGAAACTCAAGTGTCTGGGTATGATAAGAGCTGAAGTAAACAAATAATTTACAGTTTGATCTTCAATAATAGATCATGGGATTTGATTTATATTTAGTTTTAAGCTTTTGAGTTCTTCCTTAACAAACATGTGATATGTCAGTAATACAACTTGGGCTGATGTCTACACACTGCAGTCAAATGGGCGAACCAGAGTACACATCAGACTGGTTTTCTTTCCCTGATGCAACTCTTATTAAATGTTATATACTATGCAATGGAGAAATGTATTCAATGGAAACCCAGGCAGGGAAGACCGATGAGTCGCCTGTGACTACACCCAGGATGATTTCATTTACTGCTACTTTTTAATCTCAGAGAAAAAATGATGCGTACCTTGAAGTAACCTTGCTGTTACAAGTTCGTGCAACTCCACCATGACTTGTTTGCCTGCGTGCTGATTTCTCTTCCATCTGTGAGCCTTTGTTTGTGTTTACAAAGTCAGCGTGACGAGCATGTGATCTGTGAATCTCGGCACAGAGCCGCAGCGAGCCACAAGGCCCCGTACGTCAGAGAGAGGTATTTTCAATTTAGCACGATGGCTCCTCAGATAGAAGAATCTTATTGTCTTCTAAGAGAAAAAAAAAACGTTTATTAGCAGGTAAACAACTTTTTCCCTCTAAGTCAAAAACAGGGTGACCACTAATGATAGTGAGGTAATAATAGCTGCTTGGAACTGGACTGGAATCTACCAGAGGGGAAAAAACTGTTTGTCCCGGAGTATTTCCCCTCAGACGGATTGGCAGCCAGTCAGTGCAGCTTGTGTGTAACCAGATATGTTCTGGCTTTCCCGTGCGGAGAGCCGCCTCACATGAATCTCTCATAGAGAGACTCAGCTCCAGCCCAGAACAACCATCACAGATCAAATGGCACCAGAGTAAACACAGCGTCTCCCCCATTACTCTCTGTCACACCCGACACTGCGGCCTCACTCCCCTGGTGGTTTATATGTCAAAGCAGCCGATTCTGTACGTGAAACCTGATCGATGTGGCTTCTCTGAAATGCTCTGTGCATTCAATTAGCAGAAGGCAGGATGCGCAGTGCATCGACGGAAGAGGACGTCTGTTTAATGTGGCAGAGAGCAGAGGGACAGGTGTTTATTGGCTCTTTTTGAACAAGATAATTAGAGACGGTCTTTATGCTTCCTGTCCACATACCTTGAACTACCTCGTGCATGTCTAAGGACTCCAGAAAGACAGAAAAAAAGCCTGAAGACACTAAGGAATCTGACTTGATTCAGTATTTACAATTTCTTTTCAAAGTATTTGCATCTTTCTGTTTTAAGAATAGTTATAGAAAGACCTCAATGCATGTGGCTTTTTTAATTAGGAACTGATTTGCTATAAATCTCCAGTTCACAACAGAAGACACACCAGTAGAATACTTCTGTGGGCATTTATGTGTCTTTGCCAGCCTCATGTTTTCTGTTGAGGCTTTTTCATCTGCCTTTTTGTTTATTTGTTCCCTCCAGGTATCTCTGAAGCCAGGGAAATGATAAATGGACTGTATTTATATTTTTCTAGTCTTATCACATCTAAACTACACTACAGGTCACACTAACATCCATACAGCACTTTCTGTCTCACACCATTCACACACTGCCAGTACAGTGTCTTGCCCAAGGACACTTTCTCATGCACACTGGAGGAGCCAGGGATCAAACCACCAACCTTCTGGTTAGTGAACAACCCGATCTACCTCCTGAACCACAGCCGAAAGGAAGTATGAGCCTTGTACTTTTGGTCTACTAAAATGTGAAGATGCTCCATTGCAGATTTGATTCTTAATTCACTGTAACATGAGTGGATGTAAAACATGCATGAATCAAGCATTAAATATGCCATCCATTATATTCTTCTAAACAGGAAGTTCAAGAATACACAACTTGATTTTCAGCAGGTTCTCTGTGTGGAAATCATGTGTGAAACATTGATCTCACCTCCGGTTAAAAGCTCACTATGTTCATGACGTGTTCACATTCCTTTATTCATTAATGAGTAAAAACTCAAGTTCCGGCTTCAGTCTGACTTTCCTAGAATTGAGTCAAAGCATCGGTGACTCATCGTCCTTTAACGTAAAAGTACAGTTAATTATTACAGATGCGGGAGGGGCCTTAGGTGCGAAATTAAAAACTTTATTTTGAGGCTTGAAGAGTTTGTGTTGGATTACTGGTGTTATGCATTGTAAAAAAAAAGAAAAAGAGAACATATGTTTCAGATGGAAATTCACGGATGGAGCTGGAATAAGCAGGCGCTGCAGCCTCGGTGCGGTTTGGTTCTGCGTGCAGGGGCAGTGATTTTTTCTGCCTGCTTCTCATGCAGACTGACACAACATTCGTCATCTGAATGTCAACACATTCATCATGTCAACATTGAAAAAGGTTTTATCTTTATGGCACACGGTTAAGCAGCATCATGCACGACATGTCTCCTGCAGCACAGACAAGGAGACACTGTTATCTTTTTTCTTCCCAAAAAAAAAAATCGAATCCAAAGAGTTGCTGACAAACGGTTATGCAATGTAAATATGCGATTATTATATATAAGCATTATTATTATAGCTTCAGGGACACAAAGACATTGCACAACTTAAAATACGACTTTGTTAATGTCTGCTTTCTTACAACTTGTGTTTGACCTATTTTATGAGTGTGACCTCTTTTAAAACAGGAGGCCTTTGACTGAGGGACAACACACAGCAGGGGGTTGCAGGAGGGGCCTTGCTGCCGCCTTTATGCCCGTTTAAAAAAACTTGTAATACTTCATGCATTCGGTTTTATTTGTATGTGCATGGTTAGCCCACATGTTACCTGGTTAGGGTTAGGGTTAGGGTTAGATTGACTCATTTCTGGTTTCTGGTGATGATGTTTTCGTCACTCACAAGACGCTGCGTGGACACAGTTGTTGCCTCTGGATCGTTGTTAATGTTTAAAGTTCAGTCACAGACACACTGAGATGTTGCATCACAGTCGGGTTCTGGTTAGTGGTACTGCCTTGAATCACACATAATCAAGTTAATCCTCCACTAAGCTTTTGTATTTCTGGTGCAGCGATGTTGGTCCTCATACACACGAGATTCTATTTTTGCCTGCATCTGACATGATGGACAAACAATATATTACTTATCTTTGACATTAGAAATGAGGTCACACAGTTGACATGTAAGGTTTGTTGTCTGAGATAGAAAAGTGCTCTTACCAATTGTTGTGAGTCTTCTCTGTCTCCCTGGTTAAAAAAGGGGGTTTGCAACATCCACCTGTGACACATAATCTCCCTGCGATAGCTTATAGATAGAGTTATTGAACTTGCACGCTAAAACGGCAGTCAAAATATTTGTTTTGGGTTTGAAAGGTCATGAGTGCAGAGCTTTATTATAAGCAGCATTACTGATGCTATTTGGAAGATGACACCGATGAACGTAGAGAATTTTAAACTTACACAGGGGCGGCTGTGGCTGAGGGGTAGAGTGGTCGTCCTCCAACCTGAAGATCGCCGGCTCGATCCCCAGTCAGACCCATCTGCATGCCGAAGTGTCCTTGGCAAGATGCTGAACCCTGAATCGCCCCCCATAGAATAACAAAGTGCTGGGATAGATGCACTGTATGAATGTGTGTGTGAAAGGGTGAATGTAAAAACTGTACTGTAAAGCGCTTTGAGTGGTCATCATCAGACTAGAAAAGCGCTATATAAATACAAATCCATTTACCATTTACACAAGGCAGTCCTCTGGGTCAGTCTTCTGGAGATTGGCCTGATTGTAGGAAAAAGTTCTGAAATGTATATAGTTCACCAACGGCCTCGAACTTTACCTAAGCATAAATATATTCGGTGGTTTCCTTTTTCAGGTATAGCATATATAAAAACAATACATTTTGCATTTTGGTGGCTTGTATTTCATGGCTGTTGTGAGTGGATCAGTGGAAAAGCTCTTGTTTTGATTCGAGGAGGTGTCAGCTGTGTTTGTAGCCCAACGGATCAAAGCCTCTTTGGGAATGTGGCCAACTCAGGACATCTTATTCATGAGGACAAAAGGTCAGGTCAGCCACTGGTTTCGGATTTACAGTCATACACCTCATGGTACCACTGCACAGCAAGAGCCCGCACATAATATAAAGCCCCCGCAGACCCCCATCCTAGCATGTGACACATGTGGGGTCAAAAGGGAGTTGGTTGCATAACCTGCACAATGCAGAAAATGTAGCCTGCAGTGGTCAATGATCACAAGATGGTTGTGATACATGAACTTAAGATGCAGAGATCATTTCTCTACAAAGATCAAAAACATTAAATAAACAGGATTTTCTACTTCGCAAAAACATGTAAACATAACAACATGTTAGATTTCAGGGCAGCTCAACTGAAAACCAATAGAATTTGAAGCAAGTATTGTTTCATGGGTACTTAGTGAAACACTATGTACACACATTATTCAAGAGATTCAGTAGAATCAAGTAAAGTTAATTAAAAATGTACAGAAGAGCTGTGTAATAATGTGCTGTGCAGCTGTAATTCTGAATTCAGTCTTTAATCTGTATTCAACGTCTTGTATATCCTACACTAGCTATAAGAATGTAACTGAGCATGGATCTTGAGGTTTTTTTGTGGCAACACTTAAAAAACAAGGGCGGTTCATGAAACTAAATTCAATCTTTAGAAAGGCAGAATGGAACTTTACAGGGTTCAGTTTCAGCAACAATTTATGGTCAAATTTCTTGCTACCACAAAAACGAGTTTAAGAATGATCTGGTAGAGTTTGTGAAGGATTATGCAACTTTTCCTCCTACATTGCGGTAAATGTGTGTGTCTTTTGTGTGGTGCACATCCTCTGACCTCTGTTCTGTGCTGTACAGCGAGCTGCAGGAAGTCAGGTTCAATGTAAACAGAACTCCACACAACCTTGGGAACAGGTTTGTGTTTATAATCCTTTTAGGCCCCATCGTACACAAATAATCAACAACTGTTTAGTTCATTGACAACTAAACTTGAATAATATGTGTTGCATGTGAACAGGTTGAAAACACAATCGCAATATTTGGAGTTATAAAAATATGAAGGCATCAATTGAGTAATTTGATAGCACACAGAATAAAGTGGGATCTCTTCCTTCATGTTTGAGCCTTTGGACCTTGTTGACATCATCACAAGGTTCCCACATTGAGGTTTAGTCTCTTTTCATTGAGTGCAGTGAGTTGGAGGAGGCTGAGCAGCTGCAGCAGCCAGTCGTGTCAGGACCAAGGCATCTAGTGTAGGCATTGTAGTCCTTCACCAATCAATGCAGTTTCTATCTCAATATTTTGACATCATTATTTTTTACAGATCCATATAAGGTGACCTTTACCTTTAAAAACTGAAATGTAATTCACTTCATCTTTGAGCCCAAGTGACAACTGATCAAAAGTTGAAGGAATTCCTTAAAGGCATATTTGAGATATGACTCAAGAGGCCAAAAACATGTTTTTTGAGGCCACCGTGACCTGTGATGTAATGAAATCCCCGGGGGCCATCCTGATAAACCACATTTACAGGACGATGGGGACATTGTGAGCTTGACCTTTGACCTCAAGTCACCAAAATCGAATCAGGTCATCTTTGAGTCGAGAATTACGTATGGACAAACAACCTGAAAACATAAAGCCTCTGGTCACAGGCTGGTGCCGTCAGGAAGACATTCAAAACTGCCTTTGTTTTGAGATGCCAAGCAAGGCCAATACAAGGAGGGAAAAACAGACAATGTAAAACTAGTCAGCAGAACAGATGATGCTGTTATGTAGGTCAACTGTAGTTTATCACCTGCAGTCTTGCAACTGGTTCATTTGCTCAAACATATTTCAGGTGGGGATATGTTTCTCTTTTGCAAATTATTTCTTACAAAAACAATTCTTAGAAATGTTCAATTAAAGAGAGCGCTAAAGACAATATTTTTGTTGTTGTTGTTGACAAATTTCATCCCCCCCTACACATCTTCATAAAAGTGCATTTTAGTTCAATTAGCTTGCCAAGGAAACAGTTGTCAATAGAAAATAGTGCTTGTTTCTTGTAACAATGTTAGAAAGCTACACATTGGGAAACATGCAGGCCTACAGGGCAACAGCTTTTCTAAATAGAGGGCATAGCTCGAAAGCAGGATGGAGAATAGATGCTCAGGATCCTTCATAAACACTGGAACAGTCAACACTAATGTTTGACGTGTCATAGCAGGAAAACAACAGGCGTCAGTAATAACACCAACAGTGGCTCCTGTCCATGAAAGTGACAGTGAACTATGCACAGACACCAGGCGCCCATGAAACTGGATCACCGAAAGTAACCAAGTCCTTTGTGATGTTCTTAATTCCACTTGTTATGGCACGTCAAATATCGTCTGTAAAAAAGGGGAAACTTACCTACAAGGGAGGTCTGACATTTTAAAATCGGCTCTTCATTAAATACAGACCAAGAATGACCAGAATAAGAACAAAAAAAACGTGTTACTTCATAGTTAAACAGATTTAGTTTCAGTTAGATTAGATCGTATATGTTTACTCAAGGTCTGGAAAAATAGTTTATCTCAGGCTCTGTGTTTTTCAGAAACACAATAAACCATTGTGCGATTTGACACAGGTCGGAGTAGGAGAGTATTATTAGGGCCCGAGCACCGAATGGTGAGAGGCCCTATTGAATCTGTAAGGATTTTTATTATTATTATTATTATTATTATTATTAGGGCCCGAGCACCGAATGGTGAGAGGCCCTATTGAATCTGTAAGGATTTTTATTATTATTATTATTATTATTATTATTATTATTATTTCCCTTTGGGGGGCTTTTTCAGGGTCTAGACATGCTCAAAAAGTTATGAAACTTTGCAGGAAATTCAAGGTCTGCGGATATTTTAGTATTCTGGAGTAATTGGAATTGGGCGTGGCAAAATGGCTCTACAGCGCCCCCTGGAACCAGCCCCTAGGTTTCCACATAACGGATTTTCATCAAAATCTGGATATAGGTGTATCGTGACCAGTCATGAAAAAAAGTCTCATGGAGCATTATGAAAAACGCAACAGGAAGTCCGCCATTTTGCTTTTAGTGGCCATTTTGGCAATATCCCACATTTTTACTTTTACGTACTTGTCCCAGGGCTTTCATCAGATCAACTTCAAATTCAGATGAGTGTCATCACAACAAGATGGAGATAAAAAATGATTGAGGGATTTTTTTTTTATCACACCGTGTGACCGTGGCATGGCGTTAAAAATTGGTTACACGCCATCAAAACACGGGCATCTGTATCTCGGACATACATGTTCCAATCAAGTCCAAACTAGACATGTAAGACAATAGTCCCCGCCTGATGACATCTATGCATAAATGATGACTTAAAACCGCAGCGCCCCCTGGTGGCAACAGGAAATGTCTTGTTTTTTGCTTGTCTTACACTTGGATGAATTTCTCCTCATCCACTGACCTCAACCATGTCAAACTGTATCAAATGGGTCCCAAGACATTGACAATGAAGACATAAGATTACCGTGACTTTTCGTCAAACGCCATATGAATGGCGTGGCATTAAAGTTCATCAACTCGCCGTGAAACACGAAATTGCTGTAACTTCAGTGTTCATGATTCTATCTCTCTCAAACTACATGTGTGTAACAACAGCCCCCCCCTGAAGATATTCATATGGTTTTAAGAAATGGGCGTGGCAAAAAAACTGACCAGCGCCCCCTATAGGGCAACCCCGGCACTACGATGGCCGACATTTATACAAATCTATCGGGACATGTGTCGTTTCATAACAAACAAAAAAATATCTTGGATAGGTATGCTTGACCAAACAGGGAGGCCGCCATTTTGGATTAAGTGGCCATTTTTTTTCCATATTCCACATTTTTACTTGATGCACTTGTCCCAGGGCTTTCATCAGATTAACTTCAAATTAAGATCAGTGCCATCACAACAAGATGGAGATAAAAAGTGATTAAGAGATTGACCTTTCGTCACACCGTGTGACCGTGGCGTGGCGTCTTGAGTTTGATTAAACGCCATCAAAACACGAGGTTCTGTATCTCGGACATACATTGTCCAATCGAGTCCAAACTAGACATGTAAGACAAGGGTGCCATCCTGATGACATCTACACAGAAATTATGACTTGAAATTACAGCGCCCCCTGGTGGCTACAGGAAGTGACATGTTTTATACTTTGATGAACTGCTCCTGGCTGATTTACAATATACAGCTCAAATCAGATCAGTCAAGTCATTAGATCATGGTCAGAATTGTGACGTTTCCTCAAACCGTGTAAACATTGATGTGCGGCGAAGGATTTTCCTTCGCCAAAGGACACGATGTTATCATAACTCCACTGTGCATTGTCCTATCACTACAAAACTTCTGTCACATGGTCAGAGTCCAAGCCTGAACAGCTCTATGTGTCAATATTTCCTCAGTGTCATAGCGCCACCTACTGATTCGCCAGGAAACAGGAAGTACTTTGTTAATCCACTCTGCATTATCCAACCGGCTCCAAACTACTGACCTATGATCACAATACTATTCTGAACAGCTCCACATATAAATATTAGTTCAGGGTCATAGCGCCACCTACTGATCAGTGTGAAAATTAAGTTGTGTTAACATTGTCCAATTGACACAAAATTGCTCACGCTACATCAGAGCGCCTACATGAACAGATATATATGTCTGTGCGTAATAATAGTGATGGCGCCACCTACTGGCAAACCTACTGCCGCAGAGCGCAAAACGCATTTAACGTGGAGAAGTGCATGCTCGATCGATGATGTGCGCTTGGTCATCGATCGCTCTCTCCACCGACCGCAACAGGCTTCAATGTGCGGGTGCTCGGGCCCGCAAGTGCTACAACGTAGCCCTAGTTGTTATTAGTCTTTGTCACAGTCACACTATCCTTGTTGGCTGTAAAAACATTTGTGGAATTCACACGGCTTGAGGAAAACCAAACATTGTATGTCTAAGACGGCGATATTTTTTTCTTATGTTAATATGAAAACAGCTTTGCGAGGCGTACCCAGTGTGTCACCTGACCAGCTGCAGATTCCCTCTTTCTCACGGCCACATTGTGTTGGTGGGAGTCCTGTCAGGTTACAGTCCTGTGAGTGTTTACAGTTTCCACATCGATTTCTCAGAAATGCACACGGTACATGTTGAAGTGAGAAGAAACTTTTCAACCTCTTAACTAATGTTGCTCAAATGAGAATTTCCAAATGACCTTAGGCTTTAACCTATATCCATGTCAGTCCTTAAGTAAAAAATAATTGTCACTTTCTTCGTTCCAGTCTTCCCTCAGGCGTGTCTGACATGTTGACGTCCCAATAGTGAACCAGAGCCAGAACCAGGTGATGCCAAAACCTTGCACAATGGTGAGTCAGACACCTTTTAATAATGGATTAAACTGACTTTACATAATCATCCAGTTTGAACTTGTTTCAGGTCATGAGTACCACTATTATTATTACCCCACCAAGATGTTAACGTTTTCATCTGCATTATTTGATTGTTAGTTTCACACAAAAGCTATTGGATTGATTATCACGGAACTTGGTTGAAACATGTTGTGTGGGTCAGGCAGGAACCTATTAAAAACCCTTGTATTCACTTTTTAAGAGGACTATTGGGTGTTGGCCGAGGTGTATGGTTTTCTGATTGCCAGTCTAGTTTTTATATGACTTTATCCTCTTTTGTTAACATTTACCATCTATTTATCTTGTATATAATTATTTTTGAATTACTAATATAGCTTTCAAAATGTATTGCACAGCATTTCACACCTGTCCTGTCCTTTACTCGCATGTTGTAGGGACGCCTCCTCCGAGACCGTCCTTCCTCTCGGATGGTAGAACAGCTTGTGCTCGGATGCTTCACAGCCTCACCGCGGTTTTCCAGGGTCGTGAACTTTGAGATGAGCTTTACAGCCGCTCAACCTGTCCCGAACTGTGTTGAGCTATTGTGGATCAGAGAAGATTGATAGTGGCCTAGCTCTGTTTTGTTCCCATACCGACAGTTGATGGTTATGTTTTTTTTAATTACAAGTTGGGCGACTTCTGCTTTTTTTATTTTTCTTGCGCCTAACACTGCTTCTGCATTCCATCATTATTCACCACAGATGCTGTGTCTTCAGCTGCAGCTCACAAGTTTTCATACCCTCATATAAAATGATATCAAATAAAATGTCAGGGTCAGTGATGATCTTTACAATTCTTGGGGAGTTTACACTTCAATCACAATAAATGTGTAATTGACATGTGCAAATGAATCCATTCATACTTAAATGCTGATTTATCTTGTTGCTGCTATGTGTAAAATAGAGAATAGGCTTTATCGACTTGATTCAGGTTAATATATTATCTTTAAAATGTTTATGTTTGCCACAAAACATTTATAGAACTAAACATTATAACCTGTACAGTAGGAAAATAAGTCACTTATGGCCTCAGAAGTAAATTATCATTCATAGACTTTCATTTAAATAAAATTGCACTTGCACATTGTGTTAATTAAAATGTTTATGTTTTTAGGATTATCGTCTTTGCATTCATACTCATAAATTGACATTGACAGTTCATAATCAATTAACTGAACCAAACTTCTTTCAGTGATACAATAAGAAATGTGCAGCATGAGATGAGGGATTGGTGATTATATGTATATGTTAGTAATTGTGTGTGCATATAAAATGCAATTCATTATAGTAGAAATGTGTCACTGTTTGTAGTTCATATAAATGCAAAAAACGTGTATAAACTGGAATAGGCATAAAATGAATGCATGACTTGAGGTAAGTGTCGTTGCTGAATTACTGATTATTCTGGATTAGAATTTTATTCAGTCATAGTGATAAACACACATCAATGAACAGACCCATAACTGATAGATGGAAAAACATTAAAGTATGAGCATGCAATACAAGGATTTCACCATAGTTTTGGTCCATCGTCAGGTTAGATGAATATGTTTTAGCAGAGCAGTTCACACATCATGTTTATTACATAAAATGTTTTATTGCCAGCTCCAAAAAAATCAACACATTGGTACACGTTCAGAACGTCAAGGCCAAATGTAAAAGCACATGTAAACACACTTGTGACACTTTGATCCTATATTCACACTGTACCAGCGTGTAACGACAATGACATTTAGCTGCCACACACAACATGTGCCGGGTGCATATTGAGTCATTTAAGCCAGTGTAATTCATCATTCATTAATGTGCATGTCCACAGCCTCTTTGACGAGTAAATCATTTGTCCCCTGGCGCTGTCGGTGAGCTTTGAGTTTGCGAGGTGTCAATACGCAGAGGAGGTGCATCAGCAACACAACATTCCCAGCTGCTCGGGTTTAGGTGACTGACAGTGTGAAGAGGAAGAAAGAAACCAAACTAGGGCAAGACAAACTGTTTTGGCTGGAGTGTGAGACGCTCCGCCCATAGCCTGAATAAGATGGATTTGACAGGTTTCTGGGCCGAACACATTCATCTTCGAGCGAGAAGCACAATTGGAACACGCTTCAAAAATTTAAGCACAAATCACCGCAGAGCCACACGAAAAAACTCATTCACACTGAGCTATCACTCGACGCTGGCGTGGAAGTGTGCCATTTTAAAGACAAAATGTTCTTTGCAGCCAGACGACTATGTGAAGAATGTTTGTGTGTGATTCAGCAAGAAATATCGCTGTTTCAGCACTAATGTCAGCGGGTTTCATCACCTCACCTTATTTTCTATCGTTGCTTATTCAGGCCGTGTGGTGGTCACCCCATACCGTCCCACGCTAGGTTTGCGGAGGTCCTGAACATTGCGATCTCATTCTTGTCATTGTCAGAGTCACAGTTAAAGACGACAAGGTTAAGAGTAGAAATGTATCCCGGCCTGGATTAGGACGGCACCCTGCTGCTTTTGCACAGTAAATACTGGACATGGGAAAGGTGCCATGACATGCCATCCATGAAACCGGGTAACAGCCATTCACACATTCAAAATAAACTGCAAATTCTTTTCCTTCATGCATTCACCCTCAACACAAATGTCCTGCCATGAGCTAGCCGAGCGCACACATGAAATGAAACACGGCTGGGCCAACAAACAAACAGAGCTCTGCTGGTGCACATTCTCTTGCGCACACACACTGAGACGAATGCAGCGGTTATTTGTGCAGGAAGGTCACCAACATGGAGTACATTTGAACGGCCTTCACCTTCTGACCTTTAATTTAGATCACCAGAAAGGGACTGGCTCAACTCCAAGCTTGCAAAAAAAAAGATTCTGGGTAATGGGCTGGATATACCAGTTCAGCTCAAAGGAAATGAAACGTGTCTCCAGTAACCTCTAGTGCAGAGAAAACGTGAATGAATCATCAGCCACCGTCCGTTTGTGAGGTGTGGCAGGATGCAGTGCAGGGAAGACACTTCTGAAACTGGAGCTACTGTACAGTCTGCAGTAAAAAGAGGAAAAAACAAAAGGTTCCGTCTGTTCACTTACACGACGAGCACACACACACACACACACACACACACGCGCTGACACAGACAGACACACTTTGACACATATGGATGATTTACGCTTGAAGTGAGGGTCACATAAAAGAGAATGTTTTTTCCCCGCAGCACATTCTTCTCAGCTCTAGAACACATAACAATATAAATTGCCGTGACAAGGTAGATGACTCCATGACTAGTATGTTCTATAGTGTCTGTCTGTCACAGCACATTCAGTACACACAGGTTCAGATGTATCTAGTGGCGGTCACGCCTTCTGCACGCTAGAAGCAGTCACATCAACCATTCATTACTTCAAGCACCTGGGAGCTGCGACCTGTTGTCAATCTCCTCTCAAGTGCTGGTGGGAACTTAAGTCTGTAATAATGGGTTTCCTGTTTCCTATTCGTCGCTGCGTCAAACATCAGCGTCGGTGTCACTTCGATCTTTTCATGACCGTTTTCACACTGTGTAATTTTTCCAAAGTTAGTTGGATATATTGGTTAGAAATAACCTAGAATAACAACACTTAGATATTCACCTTGAACTTCATCTGCTTGCTTCTCCATAGACAGATCACTTCTACTGATAAGATAAGAGCCTCAGGAACTATGTCAAGTCGTTAAACATGTGCCATTGGAAAGAGGTTTAACAATCTCCAAGGGAATGAATATTACGAAAGATGATAATAATAATAATAATAATAATAATAAACTGAATCAATGCTTATACACTCAATTCACATGTGTAAAAACTACAGAAAGACACATATTTTTTATTATACAAAACTTAATTCACACAAAAATCCTTCTTTAAGACCTTGTAATTAATAACAAATCATGAATTGTTTATTCATAATTATATTAATAATAATAATAATATATCCTTTGCAATTTATACAGTGATATACAAGCAACAGTCTTTGTTTAAAGTACAAGTTGTCACGTCTTTGACCTCAAATAGTAAGTTGAACTAAAGTTCATACTTAACGTGTCAAATATTGACTTTACGTAACTGACTTGAGCTGAAGCTCAGAACTTCTGTAGGTTAATAGAGAATCAGACATAATGATGTAAATATTTTATTAGTACAATATCATGACTCCTTTCATACAGAGCTACTGTAGTTGAAACCGAATGGTCGGCCGTAATTCGACCGTAATTCTTGCCACGTCCATTATTGTGTCGGTGATAATGTACAGACGACAAACAGGGCCGCCCTCACTTGCTTTATTTAGCTTGTTATGTTCCAGGGGAAAGACACTGTTCAGAGCAAACTAAACTTATAATAAACACACACACACACATTAACACACAGACATATGTGTACATAGACAGATTTTGAGCCAACACACAAAGTAAAGACATTCAAAATGTGGGAAAAAAACCTGCACACACAGACATATGTGCAAGACAATTCTATTAGCTGTCTGCCTGTCCCCCAAGGTCAACTCAAGCATTCTTTTATAACCTGTTGTGATCTATTGTGAATTTGTCTCTTCACTTCAAAAACACATCCACAGCAAAAACCGAGGGCCCCAGTTATGAACTAGACCATTCAATCCGGGGGTAACAAGTGACAGCTGAGTATGAGAACACAATATAAGATTTGACATATACTGCCCGAGAGTTTGTGTGTGTTCCAGCACTCACTGTATGTGTCAAAGAAGTTAGCCATAGACCTCTTGTGTTAACGAGCGGCTTTTCTGTCTGATCATCTAACATTTTGACTAAGAAGGTGCTGATTCAGCAGGTTTAAAGGCTGAAAAGTCATAATAATGTAGATGTACACAGAAATGCATTTGTTTCTAGTGAAGCGTTGAAATAGCTAAATACCGTAATTAGAAACATTAAATGTCCACACAAACATTATCACTAGTATTTTGAAACAAATTCTCTCTGTATGGATTTAATTATATTTTTCTTAATATATTAACTGCTCATTGTAAATTCTCTCTCTCTCTCTATATATATAATTTACGATTATATATAAATTATATATATATATATATGTGCAACTGCAAGGACAAGCAAAAATATGACCTATTTATGACCCAGTTCATTCCAGGATATGTTTGTATATAGCAAACAGATTTACAGATAAACCAGCTAAATCAAATAGAGCAGAACACATTGGCTGACCCCACAACATTTAGCATTAAAAATCAATATATGATGCAAGTTTTCAGCTTTTCGTAGAACGCAGCCTCGCTATCACAGTTAACCTGAGCAGGGAGTGACGCCAGGCAGGTCGCAGCTGGCTGTGTTCTCTTTGGCATAAGGTGGATGCCCCGCCGGTATCTGGTGTGTTCGCCTGAGATGGCGTTTCACCTCTGAACCTCAGAGAGGCAGGGAAAGCCACAGCGTTTTTGTCTGATTCATTGTCCTCCTCTCCCTCCGATGACGTGCAAGGCTGGGGTATTACAGTTTGATGCTGTCATGTTGACCATCAGGGGCACAGAGAGTCAGACAGGATGGAGAGAGACCTCATGCAGGGTCACATCTGTTTCTGTGTCTTAGACCCCTGAGCAGAAGCAGCGTGGACACACCTGGAGCCGCACGGTGATGGGATCCACTGACACACTTGCTGTTTTGTTATGTGTGCATGAGTCCAAACCTTTTTGATTGAAACCATACTGTTTGTCCATGAAGACATGAGAGGTTACATGCTTGAGGACTTTGCTGTGGCTCAAGACCTACTGTTCCGACACTCAATATTAGGTTTTGGATTAGGAGGTCAAGCTTACCTTACATAAACAAAAGCAGAAACAATATCCTCCCCATATGTCTCATAGCAGGCATGAGTGGAATTCATATTCTTGCGTAAAGCCGTTTTTCCATATTCGGCTTGTCATGCATTGGATGAGCGGAACCCTCCCATATTCCACAACCCTACTAAAACCATTTCCCAGAGGACATAACATTTGTTGATTTAGCATCAACTCTCTTTTCCTTTTCAGTTTTTGACTTCCCACAGTTCACTCCCTCCCTGCAGAGTTAACACTGAGTTACGTCTTTTATGTCCCCTGCCTTTAGACAGATCATTTTTTTTTTTTTCATCAGAGTTATAGATGTTCTAAAGTTGACTAAAAACCCAAGTAGAGTCATTCATTCAAAACCATCCTGCTCTCAGTCAGCTGAACTCTGAGAAAGAGACTTTTTTGAGAGGTGGGGGGAGGGGATTCAAATCAGCGAGTCTCGTGAAGCCAATCAGAAGCCAGAGCGTGTTGTGGCCAAGCCTGCGTTGCATAACCGAGGCAGACGGAGGCCGGAGCAGAGACTGTCTCGCTTCGCAGACTCAACAACCTTCACACGCAACACTCCCCAACCAAGTGTGTATATATTAAGTCCTGCTTACTTTGCTGTGTTTGCTTTGGTTCCCAGACTGAACTGGGCCTGTGCATGCAGATGCAATAATATCTCTGGAATATACTAGTTTTGACTTACAGCTGTTTTGTTATTCTACATGCAGGTGTCCTGCAAATGATGTGAATATTCTTCTAAGTTGTGCAGGAAAATATTTGAATGATCTGTGCATACTTTATCTCAACAAGATCGCACAAATCACAAAAGCTACAAAATACTAAAATAGAAGGTAGAACAATCTTACATCTCCTCATTATAATCATAGATTTTATGACATATAATAGATGTGTTTCCTTTCTAAATTATTTTATTTGGTCTAGAACGTGCAAAAAGCATTAAGTTTATCCATGGTAATAGGACCAAATTCTAGGAATATTCCCCGGGAACTGTGCAGCGATGTGTTTCTAACTGTTTGTTTCAGTTTAATGAATGTGACATAGATCATAAGTGTAGTAAGAAATGAAACAGAGGTATCTCACTCATTTTCCGCCATTCAGAATGCAAAGCCGTTCAATTCTGCACATTTGTAATTCATTATTTATACTGAAACTCAAACGCTTCCCCCCAGGGAACTCTGGGACGAGATCCAGCTTGACGTCACTAAAAAGAATAAGCAGATAAAGAGTTTGAATAAATAAATAAATTGGATATACTGTTATGCTGAAAAATAAGATGGGTTATAAGATGGGAGACCTAATTGTAGGACCTGGATAAAGAGGAAATAATGACACATGACAATGGTCACATAAAGATTTTTACTTTAGGAAATATAATTATATCTATATATATATTATATATTAATAAGATTTAGAATATTCCCACTATTTCAGCAACCATTGACACGACTCCTCCGCAGAGTGTGAGGTATCTTTTCTTTATCATTTACAATAATTATGAGATAAGTGAAAACATTTGACATGAACATAATATCCTCATACTCGCAGGTAGCGATTCACACAGAAAACAGAAATAAGAAGAACCGGGCTCTTGATGTTTATCAGGGAGGAATAACAGAGGGAGTTGTTTGCTGTGCGGCAAAAAAAAAAGAAAAAAAAGTTGTATGGAAAAAAACAGTGGCTGTTAATGTTCTCCAAGGAACAGGGTTCGTCTACTCAGAGTAAAACAAGGTCAAGGAAATGTTAATCTTCTGACTTCTTTGTCTCAGCAGCCCACACAGGTCGGAGGAAAGGGTTTTGCATGGATTGGTCTCATTGCACTTTACAGAGGGTTGGATAAAACAGCTCCATCAGCAGGCATATTGCAGTCTGAGGGAAACTGTACACGTTTTCACCGGGTTGCTTTGTAGTCCTGTTATTTCCTGCTATCTGAGCTTTCCATTAACAATAGGCTCTCACTGTGCTACGGAGATGAAAATAAACTGAGGAAAGATCTGAAATCCTCCTGGCTTTTCCTGCTGCTGCGTCAGCGGCAGCGTGGGACTCACAAAGCCCTGGTCAGGTTTGACTGTGCGTTTTCAAGGAGTTTCCTCAGGGAAAGCTGCTCTGGCTCACCGACAACACAAACATGCTCGCCTTCTCTCTCTCTCTCTGCTTTCCTCTCACAGGGTTTGTGGGGCTGTAAGTTGGACAGAAGGGATCACTGGCCAACTTCAGAATCATTTCCTCTCAGCTGTCAAAGCATCGCTCCGGCCACTGAAGAGTGGGTTAAATACCGGTGCAGTGTGGATGTGGGGCTGGTCGGGCTCAGGGCCCAGCTATTTCCTCTATCTGGTCAAGTCTCTGACAGGGATACCATCTCCCCTCAGGTAATATAGAGTCTCTGTGGCAGCAATTGTATTCAAACCAACCAATTCCTATTTCCTTTCATAGTTCATGGTTGAAAACAAAATAAGCAAGGATCCCATTAGAAATGATATTAAACAAAATGTTGAATATTGTTGTGCAGCGTTGTTAACCCTCATGTTGGCACTGTGTCCACACTCAGCACCTCAGAAATAACACAATATTGTATATTCCACTTGAGAGCTAATTCATTCTTTGATCAATATCATCTGCATGTGCAGCACATTTTCATGTATAGTTTGAAACATATTGTTTGTCAATGAATTCATCTTTTTCCAGAATTTGTAGATCATGATCATGACGTTTTGGCTCGTGGTTTTTGTTGCATTTCATCTTGAGTCTCTAAAATTTTTTAATATAGCTTTAAAAGGAAGAGTACAATAATTATTGACTATCATTACTTCCATTCTATGAGTTACATGGAAAGATCCGCACCACTGAAAGCAGATATTTAGCTTAGTTTTGGAATGGAATCAAACAGAAACAGTACAGCTTCTCTGGCTCTGTTGACCTACCAGCACTTCTTAAGCCCGCCAATTAACATGCTATATCTTGTGTATTTAATCTCTCCCGAAACCAAAGTTGAGGTTTTATGAGGGGCTGGGTGCCGGACTGTCTCTTGACTGGAAGGACTGACTTAGCTCCTTGAGATTCATCTAGATAACCTCACTGAAATGCATACATTTTGAATTATTCATTTAATTAACACATTAACGTTTTTCAGATGTATCGTTAATGGAGCATGGAATAATGACTACAATTCAAACTATTTGTCCAATTATTGCACTATCTTTCATGAACTATTGGTCACTATTTCTGTCTACATGCATGCAATAGAGGTTTAGACAATTGTGAGGAGCTGGGCTTGACATTCACCAGTGGGCCACTGGCCAGGAATCAGACCGTGGATATTTCAGTTCTGTGCTTCCACCTTAATGATTAGGCCACGAGCTTGCCCAATTTATTATAAACCCACACTTGCATTGATGCTCTATTTACACTTTTCTGTGGACCTTGGTCTTTTCTCTGTCCTGATACTGAACCCCAACATGTCTCTGATGGTTGTGCAATCAGTATATATGAGAGTGTGTGTCTATGGGTTAATGGGGCATGTAGTGTAAAACACTTTTAGTGCTTGATAAAACTAGAAAAGTGCTATAAAAGTCAGTCTGTCCAGTTTTCCTGTAGCTGCAGTGACTTGACACACGTGAGCTACTACATGTGTCAGATCTGGAAACAATGAAGCCAGACAGGAGCCAGGGATAAACCTTTACCCTTCCACTCAAAGTTACTGCATGTGACGTCCTGTAGTGTTGGAGCAACTGACCTACATCCACCCACGTATTCCATGTTACCCTACAGACTAATCTCTGGCTCAGTTTGTTTTTGAGTCATGTGGATCACAGATGAGAGAACATTCCTGCTGGCCATCATTAAACTTGTTTGAGGGGCGCCAGTGCATGGTGGACTGAGTATGTATATTTCTTCTGTATAGCATGAATACAATGGACAGATTAAGGTCGTGGTGGTGTTACTTGCACTTCCTTGTCCGGCTCCAGTGTCCCTGTACAAGTTCTTAATCCTGTTGCTCCGATCAAACTTAGTAGTAAAGTAATCGGAGTTGGATTGCCCACATACATTGTTGGGCTTTGTGTGTGTACATAAAATATTGATAACTATATCTATTTACACAATATTCTATGATTATTTACTTTTAGATTTAAAAGCTTTTGTTGATTAGTTGAATGATTTGTTTAGTTGAATGCTACCTAGCGAGCTTCCTACTTAGCTGAATTGATTCAGAATTATCTGTTAGCATTGTTTGCAGAGAAGCTATTCTGCTAAGCAGGGATAACTAACAAATTAACCAGAGTGGAGACCAGCCAGTATAACACATGGATAATGTTTAATGTATTTTATTCAATAAAATGTCTTCAGTCCATCAGACAGTGAAAATGCAGACAACTATACAAAAAAATCGAATGAGCTACACTACAACAGCAGTAAACACTGCTTTTAAAATGTGATTATTGAATCTATGCCGTACAAGCATAGTTACTGTGACAGCACATTCAAAACACACAAGTGAGGAAACAGATATGACAAGTTATTGCAGAGACTGATCAGCTGAAATAAAATGCTGGCATTCTCGAACAATCAGGCTTCTTCAGCTCTGCAAGCCCCACCCCAAAATAATCCTGTACTCGTGTAAAATCCTACCCACCCTGAGCAGGGATTTTTTCTCAACATTTAATTTTGACCCTGGTTCCTGCAGTGGAAATTAGAGGAGTTCCTGCAAAAGTTCCTAGGTCCTGCTGTGGAAACACAGCTTTTCTTGTCTTATCCCATTTTATGTTTGAACACTGTATTATGTCTGGACAGTTTTCTGAGTGTTTAGTCAAAGCAGATGATATACAGCTATAAATAAATCATGTCGACGTGGCATCAGATTCCCTGGGTATTACACGCTTGAAGTTTCTTTATATCAAACGACTCAGACATATGGAAGATAAATATTGTATTGCTACAATAAATTACTTACAAATGATGACTTTCATTGATCTAGATAAGGATTTCAGACAAATCTCTTCAAAGTAATACGTTCATATGAGTTGTACATGCTGTCATGTAAGAGTTTGTTACCAACACACAGTATTTCTCAACATAATCTGATCCCAAACTTGAAAGCGGATCACGGTGAAGTTTTCTCTTTCTAAGACTGTGTGTAATGTGCTTATAGCTTTAAAAGGCTCATTTGTAAATAACTGTGATACTTTCCCATGGTGCTGAAGGACCAGTCTTGTGCAGCACTAACACCAAGAGATAAAACATGCCAACGTTACCCAGTACGAGCACACTGCAGCATTAATGTACACACAGACGAATATGGTTTATTATTTGTCCCTGCACATTAATATAATAATAGTTCGTTTTGGTTTAAGAAGGTTAAATAAGAAGGTTAAAATAATTTCCTGATGGCAGTTCTGTTGTAAATGCAATGTCCTGAAGGCTGCTTAAGTTAATTGACTTGTTATATGCCGTACAAATGTCATAATGAAAAGGAGGGACATTATAGTTTGTTTAGGAATACAGTACATTGGAAGTTTTACACCTCAATTTATAATTGTGTTGGTTGTAGAGATTAACACAACAGATGTTAAAAGTGATGCCATGCCTTCTGGATTTAAGTGAAGCAGCTTCAAAGTTTTAAAGTTTTAAACACACTGACATGCATCCCATTTATTTACCTATAAAGCCAGTCAATGAAAACTACTGCTGAACTGGCAGAAAGCGTTTTTTACTGGATCTTGAATTCAACACATGCACAGCAAAGGATTTGTGTGCCGCCTAAATCTAAGCAGTAGTGAAAGTGTAATTTCTCATCAACTTTACAGCTCTTTTACTATCCACCATATAAGTAATTGCCAAATCTAAATTGGGATGTGGAATCCTACGTTGAGAGTGCTGTGTTAGAAAAAAATCCCCAGTAAAAAGCTGCTCTCCTGTGACCTACATCGAAGATGCTGATGGTATTTGTGGCAAAGTTGTCACAGACCAAATGTGTTCACAGTTCACACAGACAGAGAATGTCATCCTTGTAGAAAATGTTATTGAACCCTGCCAGTGCAGGAGCGCCTTCACAATACAACAGTGGAGGCTCTTGTTCGCCACTGCATCATCGGGAGACACTGCTATGTTGTCTGATAATGTCAAATGTTGGCTAAAGACTGCCATTGCGTGAGCGAGGATGAGTCACTGGCTGCCTATTTGTGAAATACAGCTTTGTCTTAACAAACAAATAAACAAACAAAAAAGGCCAGAAATTGAACAACTAAAGCATTGGCTTTGGTCTCAATGTCAACAAATAAGATTCTGTTGTAGGAATGCTGCCGGCATTCTGGTCAGAAAAGTGAGAGAAAAACAAACAGTAGTCAGCAGCCAAGATGGCCTGTTGCTGAAACTGCTGATGACAGACTGAAGCACTAACAGTCATTTTAACATTGATTATTATTATTGGCAATGTAGGTGTAAAACAATTGTGTTGGCTGATATCATAGTAGAAAAGAAGCCCAGTGAGCGGAGAAAAATTGGCTATGTTAGATCTATGCTTACTAGTGCTGATGTCTTGGTTGTGATCATTAGATAAATTCGGCTTTGCAGCATTTTTTAAAGTTACCTGTAGAAATTGCAAGGGGACTATGTTCAAACCAAGTGTAAAGCGAATTTGCCTGCAGGATCATTTGCACTTACTCACTGTACTCGCTGGAGCAACGTGAGTAAACGCAACCCGGGAAATATTCGCCAATTCTCCTCTGGAAAAGAGATGAGTCCAACAATGGGAACACCAGAGGAAGCCAGTGGAAGAGAGGAGAGGAGAAGTACTGGCTGAATTGAGTACTACTGCTGCATTGTACATGTTATTTGTGGGTCCACAAGAACGTCTGGAGGTGCACAAAGCTCGGGGAATCTCGCTGTCTTCTCCAGAAGCTGCGTCTGGATGATGGCTGTTTTGAGTGCAACCTGAGGCTGACCAGTGGCCAGTTTGGTGACCTGCTAGCTCGGATCGGTTCCTCCCGCAGTGACTCGCCGGTTAATCATTCTTAATGCTGATTGGCTTTTGCATCACCGACATCACGCAATATTTCAATCCAGTTCAAATATTTCAACTTTAGCAGGTGAAGCGAATCTATTGACTATACATGCAATCTCATGACGTGAAAGAAACAAAAGGAAGACTTTAATTTTAGATCTGAAGTGACAAAAATAGTCTTTTCTCGTTATCCACATTTTAGGCAGGAATATTTTCTTTAGAAATGTGGCTGCACAACTTTGTATGACCTTGATTAGCCATTATACAAGGCCTCTTTTTCTACTCCTGAAGCCTTTAGGATTAGTCTTTTAGACCAGCTGTTTCCACACTGATGGGGTACCTGTCGGAGGCTGGTGGTGTTGGGGCTTTAGTTTTCACCCTTTGTCCACTGAAGGAACAACTTGCCCCACAACAACCAGCTGTAGATAAGCTTAACCTGCCAGGCACAGAGACGACTGCCAGAGCTGGATCGATAAGGACTTGTGTAAAGATTACATCGCTAATCTAATCCAGGGTTACAGTCAATTGAATTGCATTTTGCTGTGTTTGTGTTAATAAATGATGTCAACCTAAAACGTGAATTAAAACGTTAAATTTAAAAATAATTTAGAATACTGTCTTAACGTAACTAAATCGCATCGCTACAATCATTTCCTCAGCATTTGACTGCAGGTAACATTTCATCTTGAGGTTGACATTTGAAAGGTCAGAGATGCTCAAACTATTATGACTGAAACCTAAACAAACACAGTATAAGATTCAGAGATCTTGCTGTGCTCTCCTCAAGAGTCAGAGTGCAGAGAGAAAATCAGCATCTTTAAACAAAGAGAGAAGAAACACAGTCTCTGTATGATCTTTTCCTACGTACACGCCAGCAGGACAACTTGTTATTTTTGGTTCATATTTTTCATAACAAAAGTCCTTTTTTTCGAAACACTTCTGCTCTGAGTGCCACAGCTGGCAACACAGGTCTGCCACTCTATTATTACATCTGCGGGACTAAAACTGAGGGAAATCCCATAATTCCCTGCAGAAGTTAGCACTCGGTGCTTCCTCCCAGGCTTTGGTTTGCTGATCTAACAGGCATCAATGTTCTCTTAAGAAAGGCAGCAATCTGTAATTTAGAAAAACGCTGTGGGTTAATTTTAGACCTTGCTGATTCTCTGTGTGCTGGTGGCCCAAAACAAGAGTGAGAACTTAAGAGTTTGAAAGTTAAGGCCTTTAAACCCCAAAAATCATGACTGTGACACCAGCACAGTAAATTACACACTGCACAGTCATGTGTAGCAACCTGCTGGTCTGTGATCCTCATCCAGTCCAATCCAGCTGTCTCTGGACTTCATGTAGCTCTCACTGCTTTTAATCAAGCTTTTTTCTCACATATTTATCTCTACCATGGTGGTTATGTTTGCACCCCTTTCCTTTGAAAACTCTAAACTGACCATTGGTATGAGTGTGAGCGGTTGATTGTCTCTGTATGTTGACAAATGTGTTGGCAACGAGTCCAGAGTCTACCCTGGCTTTGGTCCATTATCAGTTGGGATGGCTCCAGCTTCCCCTGAAACACTCTGGGGTTAGGGTTAGAGTGTACGAAATTTGGTAGATCTTCATTAATGCAAAGAATTTAAAGGGACTCAATGGGGACCCTGGTGCATGCATGTGCTCAACTGAGTGCCATTCTAATCTAGAAATAATCGCCAATACAAGGAAACAACTGGTTTTGTTTATACTGAAATCTCTTAACCTGTAACAGAAAACAGCAATTACATGTTTTAAGACAGACATTTGTGTGACACTCAAGAAAAGCTCAATAAAGCAATCAAGGCGTTTTTTTATATTTCATACACTGAGATCAGGTGATTGAATAGTAGTCCTGTATATTAAACCAAAAGAGGTCACATTACCTATAAATTGTTATTTGTGGATTTCATGGCTCATGCACAAATAATCTATGAAAGTTTCTGCAGGAAAAAAATTATGTGTTTATGTACAGCACTGTGTACTATTACATTTCACTTTCCCATGCAAACTGCAGCTTTGTGGATTAGCCTGGAGTGGCACACAGAGGGAGACTGGCCTCCATGACTGCCTCAGGGCCGCACTGGCTATTTGGACAGCTGGACACATCAGCCCGGCCTCTTACTGTAGTCTAGAGTTATTGCAGATTAAACAGATCCACTGTATTTTGATGTTTCTTTTGCGTAACAGACACCTGATCATTAACCCAGCGAGCCAGGTTCTAGTTCTCATAGCTTCTTTACAGTAATAGAGATAATATATCCTGCTTGTTTCAGGGAGCCTAATTAGAATTAGGTTTCAGATCTTATAAAAGAAAAACATTGGACAATAGCCACCAGGAACTGAGTGTGTTTGAGCTTTGTGCAGCTTTCCTGCTGAAAGAACCCGTGCCAGAACCCCTGGTGACACACATCTGTGCCGAGTTAGATCTCCACAGCTGACCAGGGCGTGACCCACTTCCCTCTCTTTTTTATCTCTCCGTTCAAGGGCTAAGAGAAGGGGAGGAAAAAGCTTTGACAGAATCACGTCAAACTGTTGCTGTTAATACGACAACTAAACACTTCCATTTTCCCTCTTCACATAATTCACTACATGAGAGATCAGTAAAACGAAGCCTTGGGGCCTCAGTAAGGTCTATTCTTGGATACTGCTGCTTCACTGTCTTGAGCTGTGGAGGAATTTCTTAGTCAGATTTCGTCCGTTAATTATGGGTTTTCCTCTACCACCGTTACCATGGAGATAAGAGCCGCGCTGAGACACACAAACACCGTTGGCTTAAGAGAGGGCTGAGAACTTAGAGGAAATAGGGACTCATCACTGTCTCAGTCATTGGTCTTAAAATAGCCCAACCCCACAATGAGTTACGTTTTACGGTCACACACTGTAGTGAGGTGTGGATCCAAACACTGGGAGACTTGTTAGCGCTGGTCGTCAGAGGATGATTTCTCTTTCCCCTTGTTGTGTGTCATCAGCAGCTGGGCTCTGTTTCCCATCAACGCTTTTCAATGGAGGTGCAAAGTCAAATGTGGAGTCAAGCTTAGGGGTGACTCCAGCACACTTCCTTTACGCACATGGACTGTACGCTACCACCACTCATCCCACCGCCTGACATTTCACAATCTGACTTGTCTGAGGTGTGAAAGTCCAATATTATCTGTTCACAGAAACTAAACACAAAAATAGTAACATTCAACGCATGATGTCAATACAGCTCACATTGAATCCTTGAACTTCTCAGATCTGTAAGACGAGATAAAGATTAAGCTTTTGCCAGAGTCGGATACATACTGAGCCTGTTGTTACGCCCAAAGACACAATGAAATCTATTTCAACGATGATCACATGGATTTGAAATCACATGTTATTTATACCAATTCATGTCTTCTCACTAATTTCAACAGATGCA
Source organism: Pleuronectes platessa (assembly GCF_947347685.1). Classification (NCBI taxonomy): domain Eukaryota; kingdom Metazoa; phylum Chordata; class Actinopteri; order Pleuronectiformes; family Pleuronectidae; genus Pleuronectes; species Pleuronectes platessa. The sequence goes on from NC_070633.1 coordinate 16,114,442, forward strand.
ACAGCATTTGTTTCCTAATGGGTCCAACAACCATGTGGGTTTCTTTCTGTCTCTTTTGGGAACCACCCTTAGGAGTCTAGTTGTGGCCTTAGTATTGGATATGGAAATGGTTATTATAACAATATTAAACATAGGTTGAATGGTTTATGTTAATTCTGGAGCTGCACCTGTATGCCTCTGCCAACCAGTGTAGTTTCCTTCTACATATTTCTTCATAATTATTTTTCCAGATTCATGTAAGGTCACTTACCTTTACCTTTGACCACTGAAATCGCACCAGTGTATTTTTGAATTCCAAGTGGCAACCGATCAAAAGTTGAAGAAATTCCCTCAGAGCAGTCATAAGATCACATTCAAGAGGCCAAAACCATGTTTTTTGAGGCCACCGAGACCTTGAACTTTGACCACCGCAATCAAATCAGTTGATCCATGTGAACATGGTGCCATAAGAAGTTCCTAAGACATAACATTCACAATGCAAAAAACTTGTTGGCGAGGTCACAGTGACCTTGAACTTTGACATCCATGCACCCAAAATCTAACAAGTTCATTTCTGAGTCCATGTGAATGTTTACACAGAATTTGAAGACATTCCATCAAGCCAATCTTAAAATATCATGTTCAAGAAAAATGTAACCATTGTTTGTGAGGCCACAGTGACCTGACAGTTGACCCTTGGCTCATGTTCTGGTAACACATGTAATCAACATGAAAAAGTGTGCTTTTGATTAACTAATCACAACTGACATTAAAACAAAAACAATTACATAATTAAAGGTTAATCAGGTGAGGTTTATTTGAAGATATTTCTCAGTTTTTATCAGTTGACCTTCATGTTGCAAACTTGCAGTGTGTTTATGGTCCTGACAAGAAACACGCGATTGTAAACAACTGTACGTTGTCCTCCTCCCCCGTGCATTAGCTTAAGTTGTCACACTACCTTGCATTTGTGGTAAGCGAACAGACAAACTACCAATTATGCAGAAAGATGTTTTCTGAACGGAATGCACCTGCTCCAGCAGGACGAGCAAGAATGTGCGACTGCTTCTTGGGAAACCATTAGTTATGCAACAGACACACTTGTCAAAGTGAATGGCCTTGAGCAAGGCTTTGCCTTTGTGTGGCCTGTCTGACTGCGAACAGATGGGAATTTAAACACACACGAGTAACGTCTGGCACTAAACACACTACAGGATTACTGTGGTCGGCTTGAGAAAAACACAGGGGTTGGAAGAGAGCTTGCAGTTTTACTCCTTTTAGGAACCGAGGAATAGATGGGTAATAAATAAATAACTCAAGCACAGAGGCAGCTAGCCCCATAGCCGGTGGTGACTGAAGTATATCATGTGCATGTCTCCTTGCACTGTCAACAAACAGAAAACTTTCTTTGTGCTTTTGTCTCTTAACTGTTTTGTTTTGTGTACTTATGCTGAATTTTCCCTAGGTCTTACAAAACCAGCAGTTTCCTGAAAGTACCTATAATAGGGCAGGGAACGCTTCCTCCCATATAATCTCATGCTAGGCTTTCCATGCCAGAACATAATCAACTATAAAGACGGTTCCAAGATGTAAATGGAATAGGACATTCAAACGCAAATAAACATGCTGCAGATACAAAGTTGTGTAAGTGCCAAGTCAATACTTGAGGAAAGTCAGCATCAAAGAAAAGGATTTCTGTTGCCTTTTGCAAGACAACACAATACATTTCTTTCTCCCTATGAGGTTTACTAGAAGACACTATCTTAGATTTTTGTTTTCACCATACAGCTGTTTATGTAACCTAGCACATTGCCCTACATTGCTACTCAGCACACCACGACCTTAAAACAAAACTCTAGTAATCTCAGTCAAGATGTAACAGAAGAACATGGACACACTGTTGAACACGGTGAAGGTGTGAGTATCTGCCTGTGCGCCATATGGCCTTCACCTCCAGTGGCACTTCGACTAGTCCTTAGTAAACACTGTGAGGGAGCGGACTCCCGGGGGAAGAGTGGACACATCCCGGCAGAGCTCAGCAGAATGTGTTGAAGCCTTGCGGACGCAGGTTTGCAGCAGAGGTAACACAGTGTGACAAGTTGACCTCTGTGTTTAAGTGCCTGTTTCCTCGTCACGTCTCATTTTGTTTTAAGGGTTCTCCATGCCGGCAGTGTGCTGTCAGTGCCATCTGGCTCTGTTTACTCTGTTCAGCGGTGGTGGCTGACATCGACAAGTGTGTTACGTTTTGTCCCTCTTTCATAAGAGTCGACCTCTGTGTGATTGTTAAGGATGTACTTATTGTTTAATCCCTTTCGATTATTTGTTATTTGCCAGTGATTTGGTAACCTGTACGTAAGAGGTACATTAGAATGTTTTCGGCAAGATTATTCATTGCGAAATAAGTTCTGTATGTAAATACGTCGTGAGGCATCAAACTTCAAAGAAACCACAAAGTCTCAATACAGTGGTTACTATGGTTACTATAGCTTGGTGACACAGTAGAAGTTAAACTACCAATATGAAGAATGCCTCATTTCATGAGCTTGTGGCGAGAATCTGCAGAAGAGACGGATGGGCGTGTCACTCTCTGTATGAGTCATTTAGCTTGTGCCCTGCTCTCCCTTCATGCCTGGTTACCAATACCAATACAACAACAGTATCTTGTGCTCCGTGGCGACCGTGTGCACAGGGTGGTGTGAGTTTAAAAATGCAAATTTGAGGAGTAACCAGTGTTTCTGAGATATAATTTAAGCCTCCGGACCTCCACAGAAATCAGCTCTGTGAAATTCGACTGGAGCATCCTCTTATCATATCTGCTCTGCATCCGGAGACTCACTTCTCAGGGCTCTCAGTTTTACATTTATCTCTCTCCCACAGCTCCACCCATCTTCAACTCAAAAGCCACACTCTTTTTTTCCACATTGTCCCATTGGTTTGCTTTTTCTAGTATGCTCTTGAGAGCCCACGCCTCTTTGCTCTCAGCCTTTCTAGTAATTTCTGGGATTCTCAGAAATGAATCATCACATTGTTGTAAACGTATTGCAATTTTTTTTTTTTTAAGGAACAGTTTTTTCAGTACAGTACATTTAACAAATCCTTACACAGCCTTAAAATGACAACAACAAAGAAAATAATCCAACCAATAAAATAAAGAAAAAAGAGAGAGAGAACATGAAGGAGAAATCCAATAATTTTAAAAGATGCCAATTATCGTATCAATAATCCACTGATAAAAAACCCAGTAGTAGTAGTCACAGTTGTAAACACTTGACAGACAGCTCCATGACTGATGGCCTGTGAGATACTTGGGGGATTATAATATTTCAAGACAAGCTCTTACTACATTAGAAAGTCATCACAGAGGCAATCATGTTGTCTTCTGTCAGTGTGATGGGCAGATATGAAAAGTAATCTGCCAGGAATGTAAATCATCCGACATGAGGTTACCTTAAACTCAAGGTTACATTCATCAACTGTCGGAGATGTGGTTGTCATTAGAACACTCTTCTACGTGAGAAGGTCAAATCCTCTGTGTGGATTTTCTGTTTTTATTATATATGATTAAGATTGTTTTATTTCTTCTCTACTTAGCGCACTGTGCTACCCTGAGGTAATGAAGTGAAAGATAATTAAGAGGAAGGAATTAAAGGATTTCCCTAGGGCTGTTACACTTCTGGGATGTCTGGTCATATTCATTATATGGGAGGCACATGAGTCTGGTTTGCCTGTTTGATTTCAAACTCAACAAATCATCAGAAGAATTAGTGATAATATAATAACAATTCCATCATGACTGCACTTAAGTGGATTTTGAAATTCTACAGAGCAGTTCCCTCCCTGAACATCTGATGAAAATCCCAGGAATGTTACGCGGCAGAGAAATGGTAGCATCCAATCCTGAGTGATTCTAGAATGGCACTCATACCTTTGCCAAGGCTCAGCAGTGAATTCAATCAGCTGCACCAAATTGCAAAGACTCGTTATATTCAGTTCTCTTAATGTGCCTGATACTGTTAATCAAGATTAATTCATTATTTCGTGACAAAAGTCACAATTTAATTGAATGGCTTCTTTCCTTCCTCCATACTGTATCCTTCCACCAGATTTCATGGCAATCCATTCAGATTTCTTGGTCGATTCTTGCTTGAAAACAAACAAAGGCCGAGGGATGAACACATAACCTCCTTGGCAGAATAAAGATTTGATGCTAATCGTATGGGCTGGAAAGAGATTGATGGAGACAGAAAGACATATAAAGGAAAACAGGGTTAACTGCGCTGTGAGCTGAAAACCACAGGACCACCACAGGCCTATTCTGCCGAGCGAGACAACTTTTTGTTTAACAAGCGTCTTACTCCAGACTCCTGTTACAGAGGAATACTCTCCAAAGCCTTTAACCTCAGGGGAGAGTTGAAAAACAGATGATGATGTCAACCCCAGGAGCTGAGCAGCTTTTTTATCTGCTTCCTGTTTACCTTCTGTATCTGCGTGTGTCAGCGGGAGCGGCGGGAAGCACCTACCGCTCTGCTCCCTGGGAGAGGCAGGGCACTGCAGTGAATGTCAACAGCAGGCCTATTGTCACCAGACCCCCCTCGCTAGGCCTTATAAGGACAGACCCCTGCCCGGCTCCCACCTCTGAGAGAGACCAGGAGGGTGGGGGGAGGTTGAAAAATAGAAACAGAAAGGGTTGTGACGAAATGGTTAAAGAATGACAGAGGAGAGTAACATAAAGGAGGGGGAAAAACAACAAAATAGATGGTAGACTGGGGGAACACCCACCCCCACCCCCCACCAGCCTAGTCTGAGTCACCATCAGGAAGCCAGCCAGACCCAAATAGCCTTTCCACCTAAAAATCCTCTTTACTCCCCCTCCCCTTACTCTTAAAGCTGTCTGGCCTATAAAAAGTCAAGTGAAAACTGCCCTTTGTTTCTTGAATGGACACAAACAACTGTACAAGAACCTGCTGTGGAAATCAAATGGGTTTGATTTGTTTTGAGCAGAGTTGGGATATTGTTCTCTGTTTCAGTTTTATTACCAACACCAACGTTAACAACTTAACAATGAACGATATGGCATTACTCAACATGTAAGTAGAATTATGAGGGAAGTATTCATGGATCCTGATGAAAAAGACAAACAGGCATGTTTTAGGGGGCTGATATATGTCCAATGAAAAATCCAGATCTTTTGAATATAACTGTAGTTTCATAAGGAGACTGTTGGGCCTTGGCGGAGGTATTCACACGGTGCTATTCTAGTTTTTGTTTGTTGCATTTGTCTTTTTGTTCCCATGGTTGCTAAGGCAACTGCTCATGGTTATAAACAATAAAGTGAAAAGAAGAAGTGAACCAAAACTGTATTTTAGGAAGATGATGTGACTTAAGTACAAGAAAACCTGACGTCACTGAAACATATGAAAGAGTCCAAACACTGATCGTAGTTTATATTATGTGTGTTCTTCTGACTTATGTTTAGTATATCACAGTTTGCATATTGCTAATGCATTTCTTGTTTTTAGAGGCACATCTTGTTTATCTTACTTTGCAGGAAGTGTGTGGCGGGTTGCTAAGGCGACGACGTTCCTCTTTTAACCAATGACTGCGTCAGTGAAAAATGCTGAAACGCTGCACAGTAGCCGACTGATATCATCGTTTCACAGCCCTTCCCTTCTTTCACCATATTGGGTAAGAAAAAAGAAAGCAGAGAACCTGTGGTAAACGATTGGCTGTTGAAGATGTCATGCCACCACGCCGTCACACAGTTGTAAGCTCACGCTGCAGTTTCTAAAGCGGGTACATTACGTTGTATGCTGCTTCTATATGTGGCATTAGAATCAACACTGCTGGTTGTCAGTGATGCTGTTGATGCAGATGTGGCGGTGGCACAAGAGTTTCATTCATGCTCTCACTGTGCTACCCCCCCGTCAAGTGACCAAAATGACCCGTTTCCTCGTCACTGTTGGTTCGGGGGGGGGGGTTCAAGGCGAGTCAGTGGGGCTGAACGCGCAGAGTGGACGTTAGTTAATAAACTGTTTCAACTTTCTTTCTCTGCCCCTCAGACGAGTTCATGTTTACTCATGTCCATGTTTGGTTTTAGACTCAATAAAACAAATTACTGCTCCCAGCTGGAGCAGGAAAATGTCCCTTTATGTGTTTATTCACTCTTGAATGTTAATTGTGCATATTGTGTAGCACAGGGACCATTTACTAAAGAAATAGAATATTTGTATAAATTAAAAACATAATAATGAAAGTAAGTTTGTTCATTTCATTTCAAGCCAAATCCAGAGAGGCACAAAACTCTTCTCTTTACCATTAAAGTGATTTTCATCTGCAGCAGCAGTTAATATTTGTTTTTACTTCAGGGACGGGAAGAAGCACCCATTATTCGTCTCCTGAGAGGGTTAGGGGCCCATGATTTATTTTTCCAGCCATGACCTCACCTTAACAATATGGCCCTTTTCCTAGCCTCAAACTCAACTTTTCCCCCCACCACTCCTCAGATTTGTGTGCATCTATTTTTGGACTCTAATTTCCACCATTCCACTGGTAAGTCACACATATATATATAACTGTGGCTGTTTTTTAATATGGAAAAAGGAAAATAACTGGGCCATACCTACAAGGGTTCTGGCTCTCTAGTTGGACAAAAGCACAGTGTTTAGAGGTCTGATGCTGTTGCACCAGGATGTTAGAAGTGACACTTGTTCATCAGCTTGGGCTCAAGTCGCCTCCTGTAATCGCCAGGGTGTTTAAGAGACGAGCCACAACTGAGAATGTGGGACAGACCCAACACCCAGTAAATCAACTGACCTGAGAAAAGAATGAACAGATTAATTAGAGCCAACATGAAGACTATTACCAATACTGCTCCAAAAATATTCTTATACTAACATTAAAGCCACTTAGTCAGAGTTTTGCTTCTCTTTATTGTTGTGAGTGTAGTAGGTCCGCACTCCTCCCCCTGAGAAACCCCTTCTACCATTCTTAAATACACATTTCTATAAGCGTGCTTTCTCAGGGATTAAGATCTTTGGATTTTTGGTTATTTACTTTTCCATCTAGCTCAGATCTTCATCATTTTATAAAGTTTGGTTATATTTAGCATTTAATATTTTTGTCATTAATCAAAATGTGTCTTAATGAAACCAGTCCATAGTTCCTGCCTGACATGTCATACCAGGCAGGTAAAAAGTCTGGCCCTTGACAGATGGAAGCTCGAGACCAAAACAAGGGCTGAACTGGTCCCAATCCCATTAAAAGCCATGAATGGATGCTTCACTGTATAAATATTGCTCAGGGGCGACACTGCAATTAATGCACAAACACCTTAACTCATGACTTTTGCCTTTATTTTAGAGGAGGGGGTGCAGGCCTACGCATATGACACAACGGCACCTACTGATATGTTTCTGCTTACAATTATTGAAAAAAAAGTTATTTACCACATTAATGCTGGGTTCATAAATGGAGCAAGGAGGACTAAAGTCACTGCAGTATGTTGGCTTTAGAAACCTTATGGTTTCAATTATTGTACCTTTCACCAACCGTGTGTATTCAACGCAGCCTCATAAACTTGTGTTGTTTTAATTTTGGTCAAATATCGGTCAGTGTTCTCTTCAAAGCTGTTACTTTGTGACTGGAATAAACTCAAAGAAAGCGTCACATTTCGGTCGAAAAGAAAGAAAAGCTGAACTGGAATAGCTGATTATTCACCGATGTGTCCATTCAATTAGCTGATCAAGTTGTAAATGAAATGTCATTCATCTTAAACGCTTCCTCTTCCACTTTGAATAGCTGTCAAATTTGATTCCATGCCACAGAGGGAACTAAATGCCCTAAATGGATTACGTGGGATCAGCGTCACTCACTGGTGTAGAGTCAGCAGACAATACAATTTTACATGGAACTCCTCAAAAGGGATTCACTGCAGTGTAGTACATGTAGAGCACTGTGTGAAGCACTAGTATTTTTATTCAATAACCTACATGCTGTTAAAATAAACATGGACAAAATGACTGGGTCTCAAAAGTGACACATCAGCTTGATCACCAACTGGTGGCTGGCTGCATTAAAGGTCATAGACCCTGCCTCCTCCATGTTAGCATGGGACATGGTCCTTCTGATAGGTTTGGTCTAATTTGTTATATGAACAGATTTTGAAATGTTCAAACTGGTGTGAACTGATCAATGGAAGTGAACCTATTCACTTTCAAATCTTGTGAAAACTCAGAATAACAAATGTTGGTAAAGAAGGAGCATAACACTTCTGCTTCTCCTTACATAAACAACAAAGGCAGATGTATGTAGCTGCAACCCCTCCCTCAATCTGACTCAGCGAGATTTAAAGCAAGAAAACAGGCAGCGAGCGGGAGGCGAGGGGACGGGAAGAGAGGAAACCTGGAGTCCATTAGTGAGCATTTTATTTAGGGAAAAAGCTAAAGCTATTATTAGAACTAAAACCCAGAGGGAAACAACAACAACAAAAAGTGCATGCTTCAAAGAACACAAGCAGATGTAAACATGACATAATACCCTCTATAAATAAGGTTTCCGTGCTTCCGCACTATTGTTTGGTTGGATTTGTTCTACTTTGTTTGTTCCCTGTTCTACTGTTACAGATATTACAGCTGCTTCTGTACCGTGAACCTAACTGACTCTCTGGCTCGAGTGAACCTGGAGAGGAACCAGTTCAATATGAATGGGAAAAGGGGGGAAACAGAGAGAGGAGGCAGGAAGAAAAGGAAGAAAAAGAAAAAAGAGGTAGGACAGAAAATATCCAAACATTTCCAACACTAACATTACAAATAGAGGCCACCCTGTCCGCTGAAATGAACAGCGATTTGGAAATATGTGTGTCTGGGGAACCAGTGAGTCACTCCTGGAAAGGAATAACACAACATGGACTTCAAAGGAAACGTACGATCCGCAAGTTCTGCTGGTGCTTACTTGGTAGAGTATGAAATGTTGATTTAAGACCAAGAAATGAAGGCAAGAAAAATGTGCTTGGCAGGGTTGCCTCACAGATTTCTCCTTAATGGAGCTTTCAGAGCTCTGGCAGAGCGAGCTCAGAGACATGGGAAGAAGATGCAAGGATGGCAAAGAGAGGAGGAGAATGGGTAAGAGACTGACAGAAAGAAGTTTCAGAGAGAGAGAGAGAGAGAGAGGGACAGAGAGAGAGAGATTTAAAAGAGAGAGAGAGAGAGCTAGTCATCTATCTTTGGCTGTCGCTCACGCCCCAGCTGCTGCTGGTTCAAAGTACGGTCACTGGCAGGGAACCAGCCACAGCTCTGTGAAAACACCCACACAGCCACTTCACATACGGAGGGAAGCGAAAAGAGAAACAGAATGTCTTTGGAACAAATGAAAGTCTAAAACTCAAACCCTGTGTCACATAACTGTTGCTGCGGAGCTACAAGAACGCCAGACCCAGACTGGATCAGAAAGAGTCTTTTTCTGTGTTTGATGAGGGCCAGCTGCCAAAGTCAGTGTTTAACTAGCCAGTTAAATAGAACACTGAATACCAGGTAAACTGGGTTAAATATTTTTTAGTAAATGTCCATGCCTGCTATCATATTGGAGAAACTCAAAGTTTAGTGGCACGAATACATTTTCCACCTCATAAGTGTCAAATTTGCACCAAATGTAACCCATGCGATTCAAAAAGTAGTGTGCAAAGATATGTTATGTAGCCTTCAGTGTCATAAGTTATTTCACTTTGGTGGTGGTTGAGCTGCATCATCGAGATCACGTGGCATAATCTACCTTATCCCCAAACCACAATATATTGAAACAATGCTGCAATGGATGGATTCTTATTCAATTTATTGTCATTAACATTCGATACCTGAAATGATCCTCTCCTGCACTTCTAGTTCTGTGCCAAATTTATCTGGGCCAAGGCCTGAGGGATAAAGTTCATGTGCAGTGGAGCCAGATGTGCAAAGGTGAGTGTGTTGATGAATGCATTTCTCTGGAAACATGAGTGTTATCATATAAATGCATGTGCAAACAGTGTGTGTGTGCAAGTGTAGGTGGGGCTCATTGGGTGAATCTCAACGATAATACTCCAGTCACGCGAATAAATAGACTGTCTACATTTATGGAGTAACAGTTTAATGACACTTTGTGATGCATAATGACTGTATAAACCTCAGCTATTATTGTCAATTAGAATACACCTACATGCTTAATTCTCTACAAAATTACATCCCGAGGGCAACAACACCCTTTGATAGAACGCTGTCTTCTCTTTAATTAGGTTTGAGATCATGTCTAATCAACAGCGTAGCCTGAGAAGGTAACACTGACTTATGCTCAAGGTTGCATAGTATTAAAAGATGCAGGGTGTGCGAAAAACTTAAAAAACATATATTTTTCTATTTCAATTCGCAAGACTAAATCTCTCACATACAGCGACACCTTAGTCGGTTAGAGAGCTAGAAATGAAAAAATACTTGCAATGCATGCATGATGCTGTCGTTATTAAATTCTACCCACAGATCTTGGATTGGTGATAATGAAATATAAATAAAATCTCTCAAAACCCACTGCGTATGCTCATATTACATACAAATGACAAAAACAGATATTGAGGATCTATGCTGAATGTGTTCCACTGAGCTCTGCACAGGGGGAAGAAATGTTCTTTCTAATAGGAAACAGAGAGTGAGCCCAGCCCTCTTACTTCCTGCCACAGGCCTGATTCATTGATAGTATAACAAATATCAGGTAGCAAACACAGCTGAGGAAACAATAGTTACAGTAAACAGTTTGCATGACATGGCCATCTTTCTTCTCAAGACCCGACTAACAGCTACTATGATTAAAATCCTGCACAGACTGATTCAGTCAGAAACGAACGATAATGTGTGAAAGACTTGAAGCAACAACAAACAGGTGGTGGAATGAACAAACAAGTTGTCATATCTACGTCACCATTTTCTTTTTATCAACAATCACATGAGCTGAAGAACCAAAATATTTGCTGGTGTTAAACAAAAGAGATAAAATTCCTTTTGCAAATGTTCTAACGTCCCCAGCACCATCGTCACGGATGTTGTGAAAATAGGGTCCAGACATTTTCTGTAGTTTGCATTTCACATACGAGCAGGAGATTGTGCGGGTCGGACACCTTCATAACAACAGGAGAATGTCTTTAACTTTCAGGGTGGCATCTGGGTGGAGCATGCAGTGGGTAGTACTTGATGCATAGATTCTGTCTACTGCATGTTAGAAGTCATCAATGCCCCCGCCCACTTTCTGCAGTATCCTCAAATGGCCTCACCGGAACATTTTACAAGTGGGCTGGCAGGAATAGTTCCGGCAGCTTAAAATTGAATGACATTTTTTAAACCTACATGAAATCCAAACTCCTCCACAGATATCATGGTGTTGAACATTTTCTACTGGACCTTAAAACGCCATAAAAGCCATAAATCTTCAACGAGGTAGCTTAAAACATTTTTGTGTCGTCTAGATATGTGAACAGCCCAGTAGTCGTAAATTCAAACCTTCTTCACTGTGTATGAGACACTGCCTTTGCCATCCAGGCCACAGGGAGCTGAGCAGGTACAGTGAACCATATTCCTGCTGATGAGATAAGCAGCAACCAGGCTGCTGAGTGTGTGTATGTTTGTGTTGGTGTGCTCCGTCGGTGTTAGTGTTAGTGCTCAAATCTACGCACGCATGCACGATACGACCATGACTCAGGAAGGTGTTGTTTCCAGCGTCGAGCCAAAGCCCTTTTCCTGCTTAGGCTGGTGTATTGGCAAAAGCGAGGTCTGACTTCCTGTCCTCAGGGATGAGGGATCGGAGACCCCGGGACAGGATGGCTACACGCCCTCCACTAACGTTCACTGGGCAGTTTCGTGGGAGAAGGAACATGGAAACTTGCACACACACCTTTTTTCACCTTCCTGTCAGGTGCTCACTCAGAGGGGAAGCATGAAGTGGGCTGGGTTTTCATTAAACTATAAAACGAGAAGACGGGCATGATGAGGCGATCCAATAGGAAAAGGAAACGTTTCCCCCACTGTGACTATTATTATCTGTGCAGGAAAAAGAAATTGCAATCGTATTATCAAAGAAACAATTAAATTATGGTGCCATATCATGAAGTGTATTGCTTCTATGGTTGCCTTATAGTTTAATATAACTTAATGTGTTCAAGATTGTAAAAGAACACCTGACATACAATGAGCCATACACCCACGTCTTCATGGGCGTTCACGTGGTTGTGCCGGTTGCTCTGCTGCACGCGGGTACATGTGCGGTAACCAAAGGCACGGTGATAGGCACATGTGTTTCAGAGCTGGAGGACATTCCTGAATGCCACATGAACCCTACCAGGACATTAAAGCTCTGCCTAAACAGACAGTATCCCGCCTCTAAACCCTTATTAACTCCTACCAGTGCACGGATTAAGTCCTGGGATCCAGACAGCTAACAACCCTGTATGCGTCTGGTACAAGCTGCTCACCCATTCACAATGCTTTATGACTGGCTACGACTCAGAGCCTCCTTCCACCACCTCCCGCAGGGGGACATTAGCAAAACAAGTGATTAGTTAAAGGGGACAGAAGTGGGGAGAGGGGGAGAGCGCCGGGGGGGGGGGGGGAGAGAGAGAGAGAGGTGTATACGAATAATAAAGACATTTTGACTAAGCACATTATGTGCACTTACTGAGGTCTTATACAAAGGGTGAAAGGTGAAAATGGATCTTGAGGTTATTTTGGCCCACTGACTCAAAATTCCGAGTTGTTTTACTTCGTTAAAAATTGCACAAACCCCCCAAAAAATGTATTATATTTGGGATGGATGAAGTGGTAGATATCTGCTGTAGTAAATTAGCAATGTGAAATACCTGTTTGACTCAGATCACAGTTTCGATTGAACACAAAAGGGTTAAGGGGGCCAGAAGCATGATGTGCTGTGAGTTTCACGTGCACAGAGTCATGGGCCAGTACACAAAACGTCCCTGGGTGTGAGGTCAGTACATGTCACGACTCACAAATGAGCACTCATGAGAACCTGCAGCAGACAATACTGACAAAATAAAAGGAGAAAACTGATCAAATGAAGTAAGTAATCAACAGTGAGTCAAATTTCAGGATACACTTTTTACTTAAGAGTCTGTTTTGTCAGTGGGAGGGATATGATGCAAGTTTGTCACTTTCGAGTCAGCAACTATCTTGCAATATATTCCAGGGTGTGAGAAAATGCTTCACAGCAGATCTTGCACAACCGTGTGTTGAGATTCCAGTCCACAGTTGCAGAATGCCAAAGATAACGAATACAAAATAGAAAAGGTAAGGTATGGATAAACATTAGTGGTTGATGATTTTAATCTGAGGATGTTGGTGCAGCACTTAAGCAAGTAGGTCAGACTCAGTAGTGCATCCCCCTCAAAGCCAGACTTGACCTGTTACCGAGATTTCAAATGTAAATGAGAAGCACAGCAAAGTGCACACTTTACACCAAATATCTGAGAGAAAATGGGTCCCCCCCCCCCCCTACACACACACACACACACACACACACACTGTATGACAACTGGAGCACAAAGCCTGAACCACAGCTGGTTACAAAACCAACATTGAGTCCAATGTATAGTAACAGAATACTACACTGTATGTTTTGCCTCTGTAGTCCCTTGTGGTCAGAGACGTGGCTGTAAAACAAATCTTCTTATCATATAACCAGCAGACCTCACAACTAGTGCAGTAATTTCTCATTTTATTGTGCTAATTATTAATCAGCCTGAACGTGGGAGTGGCCTCTTACAGACACACAGGAGTTTGTTCAAATACCTGTTGAGTGTGTAGCAAAGAGAACATTGAAGCCCTGAAACTGTTGTCTCACATTGTTCCCATGTTGGCACAATGTTCCCTTTGACTATTGATTTTGTGTTCTGCAAGTTTATCTAAAGTGATGAGTGCTGAACGTAAATGAAAATGCTTGTCTACGCCGGTATACACATATAAATTCATGCACACACACTCTTATCTGGTTTTATGGTGTTGAAAGTATGAAATAACATAATTATGGCCAAATAAATCATCCACAAGCATTGCAAGGAGGCTGTTTCATAACCCCATCAGCACGCCTGTCTTGCTTCCAGCAGGTTTTTTTTAAGGACACATTTTTGCCGAAGTTGCATAATGGTCCCAGACAGGTTAAAAAACAGATGACCAATTAATAAAAATGTCTCCTTGTAGCAACACAACAGCCGCTCCTCTGACCAGTTCCAACCGGTCCAGACCAGTGCAGCTGCAGGTGAGAACATGGTTTGTTTGTGTGCATGTTGGAGTTGAGGATGCCTTGTGAGTGAAAACTCAACTCAACTCTCTCACGCACTCACACAATCTCTCTCTCTCTCTCTCTCTCTCTCTCTCTCACACACACACACACACACACACACACACACACGAATATCAAACTGACACTCAATTTGCCATATTGCCGCACATTACTATAACCATTGTTGTAAATTTCTCCAGATTACAAATCTCACACAACTTATTTTCCTCCATAAATATATGTGTGTGTGTATTAGTATTAAAATGTATTTATATACATGTATGTTATATGATATATTCATAATACAATATTCTGCAGAATTTAATAGTCTGAGGATGAATACAAGTTCCTTAATCATTTCCTTTTTTGTCTATATGTGGTTTACTGCACTGAATGTTGGGATGTAATCAGGTGCATGATAGTTGTGCCTCCTCTCCCATCCCAGCTGAGATCACAGCAGGTCCAAGCAGAGCGAGCCGACGCCCTGCTCAGGCAGGGGTAATCCTGAGGTGATGACACTTCAGTCTGGCTTCACAGGTATGATGACAGCAGCACTTCTGCACAGGCTGAGCTGAGATATGGTTATGTAAAACGTCATGGAGCACGCATGCAGATGGCTTCCTGTTTACTGGTGTCTGTGAACAACTTGTACAAACTCTTTACCCTCTATGAGTGGGTGTGTCTGTGCGTGTACTGCAGCCACCAGCAAAATTATTCAAAACAATAACTATTATAATACGGACTTTAACAAAACTATCAGAGAGCGGTTATCTGACCTTACTGGAGACTATGCATGCAAGCTCCGAAGGATTGTTGTCACCTTCGAGATGAGAAAGGTTAACAAAACAACAAAACAGGAAACGTTCAGTGTCGCCTGGTAGGTTTCAGCAACTTGTGTGTTATTAAACAATATCAGAAACTGTTGAGATATATTTGCTGAACCAGATCTGTTCAGATGTGGAGGTGTGTGTTTTTGAACTGGATGCCAACTGCCTCTCTATCCCCCCAATGGTTGCTCTGGCAAAAAGCAGTGGTTAGACAAAGTGAGGCAGCTGCAGAGGACAAAGGTTTCTCTAAATTGGGCTCAAAGCAGGAGAGTTTGGTTCTGAGGAGTTTGCTTTGAGGCTCATGTCTGTCTGTTTTTTACCTTTGGATACCTCGGCGCCATTTCACTATTTAGTGGCAGACAAGCAAGTGCGTAGTATATACAAGCACTGAGACGCACACAAATACATTCCCATAATGATAGGTACAGACGTAAACACTCAAACCCACACACATGCTCCCATGCAAACATACACACAGTAATGTATGACTTCCATCCCATGCAGCCACCTCCTCTCATAAAATGATGCCAGCATTCACTCAGGAGCCAAAGAGGGTGAAAAAAATTACTTGACATTTTAAATTTCAGTAAATTCCAGCAGTAAAAACTACAATATTGAAATGGCCATGAAAGCGTGCACTCACTCATCTGTTTGGATACTTTTCTAAAGTGTGTCAGAGCTGCAATATAACACAAAGAATACTACACTTATGAGATTTGTACAAACTAAAGTTCAGAAACAAGCAACTTTTTTACGAGGTTCAAATCAACACTGCAAACAGACGCACACTCAACCTGTTGTTCAGTTGCAGCACAGTCGCACTGCGAGCACAAGAATAGCTGCTCCGGCTTTTATACCTCTGCAAAAGGCAGAAGTAGACCATGTGACAGTGGAGTGACATCTTGGGGTGGTTTCCCACCACGCCCCACTGAAGTGATGTGAGGCACTGAGGTGATTTTCTGCGAGCATAAACTTCTGCTTCTATCTTACACAGCGATCTAAATCAGTGGCAAAAATAACTCTGACCCCTTGGGCCCAACCCTAGGGTTGCTCCACTTCCTGTGATGAAAACACCTCTAGCATAAAATCACACATCTGTCATGAGAAGTGGAAATGGCACCTTCTGAGTCAAGTGGCGAGCAATAAGACAATATTATGAATGGTTAAAATAAATGTTGTTTAAACATTTGCTTTTAAATGAACAGGAATAGATGCCTTGTTTTCGCCCCTCTCCATTTGTTTGTTGGATGTTTAACCTTCATCGTCAGTAGGATTCTGCAAAAACTAATGAACAGATTTCCACGAAACGATGGATGGGGCATGGGCAGAGAAAGAACTTATTTGAACTGGACGAAGATCCAGGAACCACGTTCTCCGACAATATTTGTGATATTGATTTGAAGTCATATTGTCCATACACTATCAGACATGCTGAGCCACGGAGCTGAAATTTGAAATGAGCAGATAACAAGGTAATAAAGGAGGTGTAGTGTCATAGACCAATCAGCCACCACATTCAATTACCAGTTACCTGCTTTCTGTCCAGGCTGATACATTTTTTTTCTTCCAAAGCAGCAATGACCAACATTTGGTATCCAGTGGATTTGCCACGTAACCTTTGTACCGCACACATAAACACCACTGTGGTCTCTCCTGTTCAAACACGCCAGCCACTCTCCTCCAAAATCTTACATCAGAAATTGCATTCACTTTCAATAACTGGAAGTGTATGCGATTGTTAGGAAATGTGGCAACAGTCACATGACATCGCGAGCAGACTATTAAACTGAAGCTCAATCCGTCGGGGTTTTCCAGTAGCAGTTTACTGTACACACCTCATAGAGCTTCAGTGTACACTTGTTTCAGGGAAAAGGTTCAGCCTCACGGCGCTTTGCTTCAGCTTCAACCATAAACGTTTCCTTTGAGCAGTTTGGCTCAAACTACGAGCAGCGGTGTATTTGTCTGCCAAAGAGAGGAGTCTCCTACGGGAACACTAAAAGCCAAACAAATTAAAAGAGATTGGGCAAGATTACATCCCCAAAAAAGCGGCTTTATGGATGCTGTAAAATCACGGCCAGGCACTACTTGTTTGTGTGCGAGTTAAAGAGCTGCTGGCAGCTGGTGGTAAGTTGTTGTGAAGATACCGGCCAAGTTGCAGCAGGAGCTCGAACATTATTGATCTATCTGGAACCGCGGAGGATTGTAAGAACCAACAGACAAAATGCAAACACACATGCTCAACTTCACTCATCCATATTCCTCTTCTGCAGCCTATAAACCTGTCTGCTCGTGTCCTTTCTCTCCACAACTCAATGCTGCTGTCTCATGGCATCAAATCTTCAACCGTCAGCTTGATCCTGGGAGGACTGCCAGAGACATAAAGCAGGTGCAGAAATCTGGCTCACACCACACTCGGCGGTTAAGGAGGCAAGGTTGCGGTAATGGCTTGCTGGCACGTGTCAGTTTGGCTGCTCCACAAAAGACCCAAGTTACTTAAATGTCACAGCTTTGTAAGGCCACATTTATGTCATCCAAAGGCTCGCCGCTGTTTTTCCAACTCTTGCATATCCAGGAAAACTCAATTCAGGACTCATGTTATTGCCAGCAACACTTCACTTCCCACTCACCAGGTTCCTCACATTCACACCTGCACTATTTATGACCTGTATTTAGCTTTTTGTCACTGGCGGAATTTTTTTTTTGTTGGTCACCATGGAATCCAGATCAACCACATGTAGGACATCCTGAGTGTGAAAGGACACAATTCACTCTTCCTCTTTAACATGCTGCATTAAAACATTGTACAAGTCTCCCACATGATAGACAAGAAGCTGCTGATGCAACAGAACTACAAAGACACGGGCAGCACAGGTAGTATTAGTGGGCCCTCTAGAGGCCTGATGCTTGCGCTCACACCACGCACAGCTGTCAATAGTTGATGAGCAGCTGTACCAGTCTAGCAGAGCAGTTGTGAGGCATATTGTTATTAATTCAAAGCTTCTTCTCTGGCCTTTTTTCCTCAGTTCTGAGCCCAAAACATCACTGGTTTCCTGTTCAAACAGCTGCAGCAGTTCACAGCATCATCAGGCATCACATGTGTTCAATGTAAGAACCAGCAGCACCTTGAACCTCCACAGCCTCTGTTTTTATTTTCCACGTGTCCCCATCCAACCGCAAGCAGTGCCAAGTGCCTTCTCACGGCTGTCTAACTTATGTTGTAGTCCATCAGATCTAACTGTTACATAATCATTGGAGTCTCTTCATGGATGCACAGTTGCACTCCCCTGCAGAGGACTGGTTGAGTGATCTGGTATCGGTGAGCCCCCTAGAGGTAGATATTTTAATTGCACCCTCACTCACATGCCCAGAGGTTGCAGCAGTTACCTGAGGATGGAACCAGCATGACCAGTTTTTTTTTTCCTTTCTTAACGTGATCCTGACTTTTTATGGGGTTGAATTCAATCAAACTTACAAGACGGGCGTCACAAACTGCCACAACCATGTAATGCTTCTTGATTTTTCTGTGCAACAGTAGAAGCCACAGCTACACGACACTTAACGGACATATTATTCTATGTTTCACATGCACTTTCTTTTTTTACTCCTGCCCAGTAAACATGCCGACTGGAAAAAAACTCCATGACCTCGCCTGTCCTCAGCACACTGCATCTCCCTTCTGCACTCTGGCACGACGCCCAGACAACTGCTGCTAGCGTGCCAGCACTGTTTGGGTAGATTTGCATCTTGGCTGTAGAGATGATTCACCAGTCGTGGTTTGTGTGTGTCTGCGAGTGTGTGTGTGTGTGTGTGTGTGTGTGTGTGTTTGAATCACAGGCATATCTTTGGGGACTAATTTTGGACCTAAAACCAATTGATTGAGGACGGCTTGTGTGTGTGTGTTTACAACATTAGGAACTCGTATTCCTAATAAGGATAAAAAGCAACACTACTTAACACTGTTTATGTGTAGTAATGTGGAGACAGAGGGGTGTTGTGCTGTGCGCAGACCTTTCAGAAACTATAGAGTAAGAGTACAGGAAATCTGAATGATGTCAGAAGGGTGGACGTCCCAAATACAAGGAAAAAACAAACAAACACTAAGAGGGTGGAGACAAGCTGGCTTTTTCCCTACTTCCCTGGGAAATGGGCTTTCATATATTTTTATGTGAGAGCCAACCAGGGACCCAAACACCTGCATTAACTATGCCAGTCGTCATAGGGCAAATGGATTTCAAAGCCTTTAATTCTAAGTACTGAAGATGTGCCAGTTGGTTGAAAGACGTTGGCAGTGGCGGACGACATGTTATGGTTCCCGAAGGAGGTTTTTTGACTCATTGTGACCCTGTTACACTGAGTTCATTTCTACCTTCACAGAATTCATAACTACATATTAAACTGGTTCTGGAAGCAAGTGTGACACAATGTTATTGCTCCTAATTGCATAAAGTACATACAACGAGCAGAGGAAGCAATTTCCAAGCCTCGTTATTGCAATGATCATAGTTTCCCCCTCTGGCAAATCTTGTTTAAAGCATTTTGTTTAAAGCAATGATGGATGTTTAGCAATCAACAGTCTCACCATTTCATATTAATTAAGCCGTATTTATTATAATATTTAATTTAGCACAATGAAATTTCTCCATTCTATTGCCTCATTACCCGCCAGTACATCGGGGGCAGTAAGAGAAGTGGACACATTATCATGCACATTACTTTTTGGAAAGTCAATTAATGAAAATACTGAAGTTGCACTATTGCCCTCTTTCTCTTCTATCTCTTTCTCACTTCCCCTGTGACCTTGTTGTTTGTTTAAGGTCAGAGCAGATTTGATCGAGGCAGTTAAACATTAAAACAGAGCTGGGCCATGGGAAAACTTGACTCTAAAACGATCAATCCACAATCTAATCTAATTATAATGTCTTCAGTAGATAGAATAATTACTTCAGAACAACTGAGGACACAGTATTTGATTCTGTGCTGTTGATTTGTTCAAAATGCTGCATCCTGGTGATTGCATCCTAGCATTGTTATTAAACCAATAATATCACAGGCCCCACTGTAAGAGCACGGCATCTAGTTTAAGAATGCACAACTACTCTCAATATCTATTGTTTTGAAGTACTCTGTTGAAATGATGAGTATTGTCAAACACAAAAAGTGGTGGCATCTGTTCTGCAGTAGCAACAGTGTTTCTTGATCTACTGGCAGCAATGGTGATTCGGAAGGTAGAGCGGGTCATCCACGAACCAGAAGGTCGGTGGTTTGATCCCTGGCTCCTCCCTTCCACGTGTCGAAGTGTCCTTGGGCAAGACAGTGAACCCCAAATCTCCTCTGACGGCTGCGCTGGCAGTGTATGAGTGATGTGTGATTGATGAAGTGCTGCACACAACACACATGCTTCTGCGTGACTGGGTGAATTGCAAACCTGTCCTGTTCAGCACTCTAAATGGTCATCAAAAGCTCTAGATAAACTCAGAACACTTACCATCTAATCCATCTCGGGCCAATACTGGCATACACCTTAGCATATAAAATAACAAATAACCAGTATGCAGCTAATTTTTACCCCATGATATATTCCCACTTTGCAACCTAAAACAGGAATGCAGTGGAAGTTGTTGTGCCAGATTTGAACCCACCCCAACCGTGAAAGTTAGTGCTCAAACGTCCAATAAAAAAGCATTTGTGGCCAGGTTTTATTTTTTAGCTGTAAGCTGAGGGTTTTACCTCTTGTTGGACTTGAGGTTTTTCCCCCAGTGTGCTTATCTTTCAATGAGCTGTAGCTGTCGGAGGATGGTGCTTTCTTCCCTATGACTGGAGCTGCTGCGGGTGATATAAGGTCAAATTGGCTTAGCTGCAGTCCCAGTGTGAGAAAGCCCAATATCAACAGCCTTGAGTCTGTACTCAAACGCACCACGACAAAAAACCACTGCAGAGTACCCACTAACAAATGCATTCTTCTATGTGGGACTGCATTGCTCAGAGCATGCCCTCTAACCCTCTTAGAAATAACTACAGTATGTTGTTAATGCTGTCTTTCTATTGTATAAAATGTTATGTGTATTCAGTATGAAGTCCCATTCTTTAGACAGGAAATTAATCTTCTTTCAGGAATATGATAATGCTCAGCATTCGATCTGGAAATGGCAAATTGTCCATCCATGTTGGAGTCACACTCAAGTGCTTGATATTCAGAAATGAATCGCGCAGTTCAAACCCCAGGTTTGTTTCACACAGTTTAAAATGATTATTTTGTGCCTGAGGTAAATGTAAGAATGGAAAATCTATGCAAAATGTCACTATATCAGCAAGTCAAACAAAAGTTCCTACTTGGTGGCTGCTGAAAGATGACTCCTGAGATATTTTCAAGAGAGGTTTTATGACTCAAAGGAAGTCTTTTGGTCGCAAGCACTAATTTACCATTAGAAAATACGAGACAATTTTTGTTGAAAATCTTTTCAGCTTAGATTCCTTTCACTGTCAACAGATGCACGACATCCTTTTGGTAATGATGTCTTTCTGTAAGTGAAGGCTGGTATGTGTGTGTGTGTAGGTGGTTTTCAGCCACTTCCTTTTGTAATAACCCACCAAGGACAGCTTGTTCTGAATATGACTGCTTTCACTTTGCGGAGCAGCCCCAGAGAGGTCGATGACGAATGTGCAGGCAACATGTTTTCTGAGAGTGAGACAAAGGCACGCACCTTTAAAAATGAGCCTCAAGGTGATCTGAGACAACTGTGCAGGGAGCTCCATTTATTAAAGCCACTGTTTCTTTTACACAATTGTGCTGGATTGTGTTCCTCTGAGACATGATCAAAACAAAACACATCAGCACAGAAACACATGTATACAGATACAGCAGAGGTTGCGACAAAAACACAAGCACCTCCCTGCCTAAATGCATTTAGTCAGTTGGCATTGTTGACATAGACTATTTAATTTCACAGCATTTCATCCTGCAGCTCATTTCCCTGTATGTCTCTAATCTGCATTGTCACCACAAGGGTGGTGAGCACAATGTGCCACATCCTAACATTTTGTGGAAGATTAGTGATACTATGAACAAAGGCTGCTGTTTTGGCTGACTGGCAAGGCCTTTCATGGGTTTAGTGGTGGCTGCTCTGTACATTTTGTTCAGCTGTGGGATATGTCTGCCGACAGCTTTGTCTGCCTCACGGGTCGGTATCATACAGCCACTCGAGTCGCTGCACAGACACATCGCCGGAGATTTTTCTCCTAAGCCTAAATATCTTCCCCGGGGAGGAGTTTTACCAAACGGGCATCTGCTTGAAGGCCTCGTTTTCATGACCATTCACCGTTGTGGGATTAAACAATTGCTTGATTCTGAGGTGTAAAGTATTCCCCGGATGGTGGCAAACATTATCACTAAGTGACTGTGATGGTTGCTTTGGGTTCAAGTAGTTACCTGGGAGTTTGCTTTCAAAACCTGTTTTCCACATTGAGGTCGCCCATAGACTACAGAGAAGGAAAAGGCAGATGAACACTTGGAAATGAATAAACAGACACATTGAACTGACGTGGAAGATGGTGCTCATGTATATCCGATAAAGATCTGTTGTTCCCTGTGAATCTAGATTTTTTTTCCTCCATAATTGTACAGACGTAAAACAACAACAAAAATCGCACAACAGACGACCCTGAATGTTTTGATATGCAGTTGCAGATTTCACATCAACTGAGCCTTTTAGTGCGTCACTCGCATGCACATAACAAGCCGGGCACATCCAAACCTCCTGTTAAGTGACAGCTTCAAACTCGGGCAGGCATCGCACAAGCGCCTCTTCACGTAGACGCCCACATGATCTCGCTCCCGTGCTATCGCCATTCGATCGGCAACGCTGATAAGGACACCTTCGCACACACGGCAAAAAGCTCTTACGTGACATAATCCTCTTAGTGCTGAACTTTTGAAAAACTTTTACTATCACTGCACCAAGCTGCACAGCGACAAAACAGTGAGTGTGTATCTGCTTCTCATCCCATGGCGAGACGAACATGTGCTTCCTCAACAAATCAGTCCACAACAAATAGTCCTGAGTGTGGGTGTGTGTGTGTGTGTGGGGGTGGGTGTGTGTGTGTGTGTGCATGCACTCAACAGTGTTTTAATCTTTCTCCTCACTGTCTGAGGTCACGTAGTCTACCAGCACAGATGACATAGATGTCGGCAAGTTTTGCCACAAGCTAGTGGAAAATTGAATTAATTTAAGTGTAGAAAATAGTTTGGAATCTGGGTTAAATGCATTTAAAGAGTTGACGCAGGAAAATATTTGAAAACAATGAACTCGGAGAACAGCCCATCACAGCTCATGGCTTTACTTCTCTCCCGAGTTCATTTAAGGTCCAGGTTTTTTATTCCTTCATTGTGGTGGACACAGATCAACTGTTAACATGAGAGGACATTCCTTTAAGCTGGGAGCCGTGAATGTGAATTTGTTAAATATGTTATTTTTCTTTAGAGGTGTTGCCCTTTAAGCCACTTAGAACTGTGAACATCATGTGAGAAAATGAGGAACGATGGATGAGACGAGAACACAATGTCCTAGACACTCTGGGTTGAAACTAGGTCATGAAGTTTGGAGGTGAAGCGTGTGCCTCCTCCTACTGGTGGTTGTATGAAGTGTGCATGGTCTCTCCATGGGTTGGAAATGGGACCATGATAAAGCAAAAAGTGGTATTTTACTGTCAATCTCATTTGTGAAGCAGTTTTTTGAAAACTTCTGAATAAAAATTTACAATAATAACTCAGATACTTGATTTTATTGATAAGTGATGTTGTAGTAAATAATTGCTTCAAACTTTTTAGTGGAATTATTAAGTCTTACATGTTATTTCTTCACAGGAAAGACACATAAATCGACTGTTTTATAATATTTTACTGGATTGTTTGACATCATAATACATGACACTAGCAACTCTTTGGGGAAAATCCCTCTGCAGATGATTTGGAATTAAAAGATATGGAAGCAATACATAGACATTTTTAGAATTAAACCAAAGCATCTGTATTCATATTTTTTGTACTGCAGGTAAATCACTGCATGGGCTGATCATGGCTTGGGAGAAGCACAATTAAAGTAATTTGGGATAGTGATATATGTAAAGGAAATACTGAAATGAAAATTAAAGCCT
Organism: Pleuronectes platessa; assembly: GCF_947347685.1. Taxonomy (NCBI): domain Eukaryota; kingdom Metazoa; phylum Chordata; class Actinopteri; order Pleuronectiformes; family Pleuronectidae; genus Pleuronectes; species Pleuronectes platessa. The sequence goes on from NC_070633.1 coordinate 16,138,699, forward strand.
TTACTTATGGTTATTAAATTTCAACAGAAAGGCAGTTTTAATTAGCATTGAGTTTCTAGTACTTAAAAATTGTATAAAGACTGATGAAAATTTGATTCCAATATGTGTTTCAAGTACAGCTTTGCATTTACTAAATGAATTGTATGAACAATGCTTCCAGATTAATATTAAGTATATAACTAGCATGGCACTCAATAGAGTTCATACATCCACCAAGGCCATACGAAACCCTTATGAAACCACATTTAAATTCACTAGATAAAGGTTTTTATAGGATTAGAAACAAATTTCACACAAATCTGTCCCTTTAAGCGGCTGTGGCTGAGGGGTAGAGCGGTCGCCCTCCAACCTAAAGGTCGGTAGTTCGATCCCCAGTCTTCCCCATCTGCATGCTACATAAATACAAAACCATTTAACACGTCTAACTGTTATCATCAAGATGTATGAATGATTCCCTGAGAAATCAATGGAAATGTTGAAACACGTCCAATCTCGCAATGTCGTGAAAAAGAATCCTGGATCGACCCGCTGCTCCAGATCTGCACCAAAATGAATGTCTTCTTCCCTGAGCCAGATCATGTCCTTCCACCAAGTTTTGTGATAATCCATTAATTTACTGTATTGATCTTTGGTGCTACAATTGCTGAACCGAGGTAGTACTCACACTTCCAGCACTGTCTGAATACTTTAAGCATATCCAGTCTCAGCAGTCTATTACAGCAGTGGCCGAGAGACATGAACATCCTGACATTTGCACTATAATCAGTAATAATTACTGCTGTAACTGCTGCTTCAGTCCCTCCACGTCTGGGCTTCACCACTTGTTAGATGCCCTTCTGCACATTGCTGTAGCAAGTCTTGCCTAAAACTTGTTTATTTGCTATTGCCCTGTATCACCACCACCACCATCTCGAAAGGCTAGTTTGTTTTCTGGACGGTCTGGATGTGTTTTCCTTTAAATGCTGAAAAAACAAGTCAGTATCCCTGGAGAGCAGCTCTGCTTGAGCTGCCTGGTCAAAAACCATTATACCATATTTAAGCTCCCTCAGATCACACCGCCTGGCCATTCTAAACTCAAGCTGAGCAGCCAATAATCCTCTGGACCCTGTTGGTATGTACAGTACCTACTGTGCACTGACATTTCTCACCACCAGCATCAGATTATTTTGTCTTTTACTGCAGCATGTGCTGTCCTTTACTGTGGATTTCATTATGATAAAGTATCTATATAACATTTTATGAGCAGCTACTGTGAAATCATGAGACAGGCAATGCAACAAAATGTGTTATATTTACTTTATACAATTTTGAGTGCAGTGTAAATACCGCAGAGCATGTTATCTGGCTTCCACTTGATGTTTGGAGAGAATGTCCTTCAATGTGGGAAGGCCAGTGTGCAATAGATGTGTGCATGTAAACCTTATCGTGCAATCGTATTGATAACACAACTTTTATCTCTGAACACATCCACCGTCAGAAGAGCCGCAGAAACACAGTGTACTTTCGGTACAGAAAAAAAACAAAAAAGCTTTCCATTTGGATTTCAACATAATACACAAGGTGAATGAGTCTATGAAAAGAGGAAACATGGTGCTCTGGGTTATAGAGCCCGATGCGTGCAGAGAGAGAGATTTTAGTTCAGGTCAGACGAGCATATAGACAACACAACTGGAATCGACATATTTACTGCAATATGTTGGCTGCATGGCTACATAAATGTGTTTATGTGCAGTGTTTGAAAGCTCAAACTATGTCCTACACTGAGGCGAATGTGAAAGTGCGATGGCATCTGATATTCAAATCATGTGAAGTAAAGAGCGCATGTGGTTCTGCAGGAAAGTTTAACAGACAACGGAAGGAGAAAGTCACAGTGCAGAGAATTTATAGGTGAGGCAGAGACACACACACACACAAGGAAGTGGGATTAAACTGTCCCCGGCCTCTTCATCCAGACACTTTGTAGTGCTGACCTGTGCACGAACCAGACTTAGAGTTACTGAGAGGGGTTAACAAGGGGAGTAATTAAGGAATAAAACTATCTGCCAGCACTTTCTTTCTTGCCTTCTCCCTCTGACTTTTCCCTCTCTATCTCTTCAGCGCTGCTCCTCCATCAACTCGACCTCCCCTCTCCCAGAGCCCTTTGCTGGCTCTGTGCTCGGCTCTAATCTGGCGTGCCGTTCTCCTCCTAATTTGTGGAATCATTACGGCAGTGATTATCTCGCTGCAGAGTGTGTGCGTGTTCAGAAGGGAAGATGGTGAAGTTTTTTTTTAGCTATCTGGGTGCGTGCAGCTTATAGCTTGAAATACATACATTTCTTGTGATTCCCTGCTTAGCGCAGCGGAGGTTATCTTGAAATGAGTACGATACGGCGACGCGTGGGTAAGTGAGCCTCACTGAGCTGAGTCCGCGCTCTGTGATCATCCCCTCACCGGGTTAATCCCACGTAAAGGATCTGGTATATAAACAATAACAGTGCAGAAAATCATTATTCCACCTGTATCTTTTATAGTTTAAACTCCCATACATGGGTATTATTCAAATGATGAATAACTGTAGTAGTAAATCTTTACAGTTACTGTGGCAGAGGACGACACCGTTGAGATGAATTAGATTTGATCTGATTCTTAATTAGATCAAAACTTATTGAATCTCCAAAAATCCTTTATAAAATTAATCCCTCACTTATGATTAAATTAATGGACAAAAATACTCTTCAGCCGTGATATCGAGTTTTAGTGGAGGAGAGGACTGGGTCAAATAATTAATGCTGATAGATGACAAAACACAATTTTATAACGAGAAATGATTTGTTGAGAAACTGACACTCTCCTGACAAGACTGAAAATGTTTCTCAATGTTAGTATTGATATGAAACCTTTCAGCCCCCATGAATATGAATGTGAGTGATTTATTGACTGGACTTCCTACAGGTCGTCCCCCTATCCTCTCTCAAAACTGAAGAAGAACTCGGGTCCAGACACAATCCTCATTAACAAGTTTTATCAGAGATCTAATTACATTTACAGAGCTGAGTGATTTTCTCAGTTTAGTGACTAGTTGCATTTCATATTCCCACATGGTGGCAGTAGAGAGCAGTATTTATGCCTGTGTCTATGATTTCATTTCTCCAGTCATCAGAGCCATGTTAAAAACCAAAGTCCAGTCTGCTCTGCGGTGCTGGTCACATATTTACTGCACCTGCTGGAACTGTGTGCATTGGCACTAAATCACTAATCTGACCAGCATAATGAAAAAAGAAATTGTGAGAAAAAGAAAATCATTATAAAAGGACTGATTTGGATGAGTGCTACTGTAATCAGGAATTTCAAGGTTGACGGTGTAGTTTTAAATTTACAATAATGAAAACGTTATGTCGGGAGAGATACAAAGAAAATAGCTTAGTTGGACAAAATATGTAAAATGTGTATGAGCGTAAAATATAACTCCCAAAAAAAATGTTAGAATAGAGGAATAAGAATAACGTTGATTTGTGTTAATTTAATCGAAATTTGTGGCCCAGGATTTGAACTTAAAAAAAACACAGAAAACTAAAATATAAAATTATTTGTGTGTCCTTTACGTATAAAGTGTACACACAGATCCGAGCTGTGACCATTGTGCAGAGCTGCCTATGGAGCGATACAAGGACAACAAGGCTAAATGTTCAGTTCAGTCGGTTGATGGGATTGTTCATTATCCTGCCTCTGATAGCAGACAGGAGCGTGGGAGGATGCCGTGTCAGAGTGCTGTGAGGAGCAGTCCAATGGTTACAGATGAATTTAACTAATTATTCCAACGTCCCATTAAAAGCATGTTGTTTGCTCTCAATGTGACCTGATAGAAAATGTGTGAAAATACTTGTGCCCGGAGGCTAATTCAGAAACATTTGTTTTAAATCATCAAACATCCATATGTGATAACAGACTTCTTTCTTCCGCTCCTGCCCACTCAGGAATTCCATCCTTTTGGCACTCGCTGTCTGCGATCAATTGCTAATTCACATACAAGTGGACAGGAGTCTTCAGTCAGACCAACAACTCAAAGGCACTAATTCAACAACCCGCTCGGCCGGTTTGTATCCCAGGCGGCTGTTTGTAAAGATCCACGGTGACCACACAAATCCTTGGCAACGTGATTAATGTCCCCCACACGCAGGACTGGAGTTGCAAATAAAGAGACGCAGGTCGATGGCAACTTTATTGATAGGCCCCACCAAATAAAGATGACATTTGCTTGCTTTGAGAGATCTTTTAATTTGTCATGCTGAGTGAAAATGTAATTCATTCTCAGCACTGGCACACCTTTTAAAGGCCATACAAAGGCTATGTAAAAGGAAGGAAGAGACAAAGAGAGGCGAAAAGCAAAATAGGTAGAACAGAAATAGAAAGAAAGAAAAAGGAGAAACGACAAACCATAGTGAAGAAGAAATTGTGGAATAAAATATCATTTGACTGAATAAAATGTTTTGCATAGAATATTTTTGTTTTATTCCACCTGTCGTGTTGCCTCTCTCTCTCACACGTGCACGAAAACACTGACCCAGACATAAGTACATAAGCAGTCTTTAGTTTGGTTTTAGAAGAAAAGCTGCGGTGTTTGAACAGCCTTGGTATCAAGTTTGAGCTGAACAAAAGCACAGACCTCCCTTTGAGGCATTGCATGTCATACAGGGAACATTAAGCCATCAAGCCAGGCAGCCAGAAGCATTGTTGAGAAATTACACATGAGGGTTTGTGATTTGGCCTTGGTTTAACAAGCGAGGGAGGGGGAGGGCTGGGGAGCTTTTGGATTTTCAAAGCTCGACACAAAAAGAGAAAAGATTCACACATCTGGGGAGAGGCTGCAAACAATTTGCAGTTCATAGTGAAGATAATGCCCACTTCCCCACTTCCTCCCTGTCATCCCCATCCCATTCCATCCCTCTTTCTTTGCCATCCAGCCCGCCCCATCTCTTGGGCCTCTCACTCCTCTATCTGTTATCAAACGCTTTGTGATCTGGACGCACTGTGGGAGCCTCCCCGCAACGGCGCGCCGCGGTGTGAGCAGCCTTGCCGCCGAGGACGGGCTATAGTCGGAGGAGGCCGGATCAATACGTGAGGATTCACACACACAAAGCTGAGGTGACAGGCAGAGACTGTGAGAAAGGGGAGCATGACCTTTTGAGAATACAATTTAAAACATCTCTCTGACTCGGGCTAAGTTAACTCTGGCACCATGCTGTGCCTGCACTTGCAGATCGTTTATTTTCCTGGACAGTACCAATTGAGAGGGTGGAGGAGGGGGAGAAGGGCTCAGATTGGGATGGAGGTGAGGATAGCGACGAGGTGGGGCGCTGGTGGGGCGCTGGTGGGAGGGGACGTATAGAGACGAGCACCAATTTCAGCATGTTGTGCCAGCGAATTTACTTGTTTTTTCTACCTTTACTCTCCAGCTCTCTCTCTCTCTCTCTCTCCCCACTCGTAGCTCTTAGCTCGTCGTGTTTTATAAGTCGTCCTGTGGAGGTTGTTTAAGGATGCAGCCTGAAAACAGTCTTTCAGGGCTTGGGAAGAAATAGTCGGAACACACGTTCTGGGTTTTCTTCAGGTTTGTTTACATCTTCTACACCAAAGGGATGTACCATTAAAACAAAGCACTGACAGGAAATCTATATTTGTCTACCTTAATGATTTGGTTGCTTCTTTCTGTCTTTGTCTCTTTTGCATGCGAGCACTATTCCCTCTCTGACCCTTGCTCTCTATCCGTTTAACACCGTGGACAGTGTGACATCCCCCGTCTTTTGTTTAGGTCTTGTTTAAGTGCTTGAGTTCAGTGCTGAGTACATGCGCACAAACTTCCATTAATGTATTTAACAGCTTGACATTGTACGGCTGCATTTTGTATGTAATGCCATTGGCTTAACAAATAAAAAATACTGTTCTAATGAAGCATTTTTTGCAGAAGTTGTTTTTTGGATGGAGTGACCGAGGCGAGAAGCTGCAATCTCCGCTCCTCTAATCTGTACTGTCCTTACTGTTTACCAACAGCAGGGGGCAGTGTTAAACGAGGAATCTGTGAGAGCGGTGACTCTCAGCCTGATGGGGCTGCTGCAGTCTTGTCTGGAGGAAGAAGACGAGAGGATAGAGAAAAAGAGAGAGAAGAGGAATCGGGGGGGTGCTACTGCATTGCACAACACAACAGTGTATCAAGGGGGGATCGGAAAAAAGATGCCGGTGGATTTACATTTGCAGCCTTCTCCCCCTTGTTTTACATCTCAATTGTGTTTGGACAAGCCCTACTCTACATGCGTAATTACCAGTGACACTGTTACTTTTTCCAGACGCCAGTTCAAGCCTCGGCTGGGTGATTAGTATGCCTTGTGTCTCCGGGGCACTCGTAAATACGAAAACCGTGGGCCCTCAGTGTGTTAGCCATATATTTGCTTTGTTTCGCTTTTTCTCTGGGTCCCCATTAATGAGAACTTACTTATTAATAGCTCTCAATGAAAAAAAAGAGAAGAAGATTCATATGCAAGTCTTATTTCCTCTCTCTTGAAATTGCCAAGTGGTGAGCATATCATTGGATTTATGAATAATTCCGGGGGATTTGCCATCTACATTTCCTGGTTCCGGCATGTTCGGGATTGAAAATAACACCGTATCACTGTAATCACAGATCATTTGATCTCCCATTCAGCTGGGACAAAAGGGAAATGATAACAGTCACATAAGGGTTCACACTAATGTCTACGACAAACCATTCATGGCAGAGATTACATCTTCCAGGAAAATTAACATTCATTGCCACGCCGCCGAAGATTTAATCAATTTCTCTGCTTCCGTCACATCGTGTTATCAGTCTTGAGACGGTAAACAGACAGTAAGTGTCATCTTCCTTGTGGCCCAAAGTCATTTTAACACACATCGTAATGGGCCCTATCTCTCTGATAATGTTTACAACGGAGACACAACCACATCGCAATATTCGCATTGGCGGAATTTATTGAGTCAGTGTGGGTACGCATCCTAATTTAGTCAGCAGTTAGAGGCTGCCAGAGGAGAATCAGCTGATGCCAACAAATTATAATGTGCAATTTTTATTTCCATATGATCACGCAAAACTAGAAGAAGAAATGCTTATACAGTGTTACAGTACATCTGTAATTTCAAGCGCGTGAGTTATAAATGGTTGCAATATAAAAATAAAAAGATAACTCTGTTTTCTTTGCATTAGCGCCTGAGGTGACCCTTATTTTGTCCCAATGCAAACAAAGCACTTCCTCCAAACGACAAACTTCCCTCAGGAGCACAACATATTTTTCCCTCCTTCTCCGGACTCGAGTCTACTGCCCACAAAGCCGGTGACACATATGGCGACAAAAACAGACTGATTCAACAGACCCCGGGGAGGTCTTACATTTCCTTCCCTCCCATGAGCACTCCATTTGGCCCCTACGACAAAAAGCCATTCTGCTATTTGATGTTCCATGAAAAGCAATTAGCTGCCTGCATTTCCGCATGTAAATGAAATGACTTGTTTCCATGGAACCTGCAGGACCTCAAAGACATATTCCTGCTGCCGGCGTGTGTGACGTGAGGTCTGCCAGCATTAACATTTGATAAGAAGGGTCGTTTACTACTCCCAGCTGCTTGCCAGCACCAGACAGTGACCTTTCAAACAACGGTAAATTTTACAGACCTTTAAAAAATGCACCCTGACTCGTCCATGCTCGGTCTCATCATCTCTAATGATTTCCTTATTTCCACCATGGTGTGGTGTTTCTTCCCACGTTACATAGCGTCAGCCTCGCGAAGCCATCCCTCCATTCCCTCTGCTTGATATTTCAATTCAACCCGCCCGCTGTCTGGATTATTACTCACAAGGAGCTTATTTATTTATTCTTCTTTTTTTAGTTCGGCAGAGACACATTATTCACCGAGCTCTATTGGGTTACATGGTGAGGTGAGTTTTTCCCCCGCGCTTCTGTTCCTCACAGATTGCCTGCCTGCCTCAGAGGTTGTCAAAACACAACCTCTGCCCACACCTCCTCGCAGAGCACAGAATTAGAAGGATTATGGCGGAGACTGATTTTCATCGGCGGTCAGTAGTTTATCATTCCCGCGGTAAAACCTTCTCAAGATGATTTGGTCATGTGAATTGCAAAAACTTGGTGCCAAATGTTGCTCGATGCACAGCTGAGGAGTAGATTAGCCTTGGAGGGTGAACAGTGCACAGGCTCATTGAAAAGTCCGGGTGAATAAAACATAAACACTACACAGCTGCAGAGAGACTGTTGAAAAGGTATAGGCTGTGCGGCATCGACCTGTAATGGTTAAAAAAAAAACCTTGAGCTGTACAATACTCATACATGAGATTAGAAAAACAGCCATTGTACAGCTCATTCCATTATGCTTTCCGCTCGCCATGGCAACAGCTCAATATTCAACCTTTCTCTCGAAATTCTTCAATCTGTCGGAGTTCGAACTCTGCTGTTATTAACTTGAGCGATATAAGTCTTTTTATATTAGAGTCATAAAAAGTCAAACAGAATTGCGGCGACTGCTGCTGTCACATCATGATTGTGTTAAACTGTCACCCCAACAGCAGGGATATTATAACCACCATTAAGACCTGCTGATCTGCATCCATGTGAACCTTTCAACTAACTGTTGTATTTTGAAATCATTGTTCCCTTTTGGTTGTTGTTAATTGTTGTGTTCATCACCATGTAGTTGCGCTTTGTTTCTATCGGTTCACACTTCTCTCATCTGTTTTTGAAGGTTTTCTCTGTTTTCCCTGGATTTGGGATTCCGATCTGCCTGCTCACCTTTGGCTGTGTTTCCTGGTTTGGACGAGGTCTCTGTCTTTTGACCTTGCCTGACTAACCTTGCTGTTAACATTATTTGCAGTAAACCACTGATCTGTATAGCCCCAGCTCTGTGTCTGCTTTTTGATCCTTCCCATCGTCATTACACCACCAGCTAACGCAGCTATATTAAGGTCTTTACTTTACTACTGAGATCCATGAATTTCGTGGTAATCCGTCCAACGAGACAAACAGACACAGACCAATGCATTACCTACTCGACGGGGGTAATTAGATATTGTTTAATCAGTAAACCATAAAAAAAACAGTAATCAATGCCCATCACAAGTTCACAGAAAATTAAAGTTGCTTAACTTACACAAGCTGTGAATTGATGAAGCTGCAAACAAACACGACAATGACGATTACTTTGAGAGTAATTAATTAAATATGTAAAAACAGTTCAACAGCCTGCTTTGCTTTAGTGAATGGGCAAACTGTGTACAGCTGGAGACCTCAGCTTGGTTGCTCTCTCCAGTGCTTTGGTTTTTCACTGCAACAGAACAATGCTAATTTGTTCATGATTGTTAACCCAATTTTTATATACTACTCCTCTAAAGCAATCAAATTTATTTGGGTGGTTGATAACACATTGCCCTTAGGTGTGTCAAAGATATTTTTAATTGCTTTACACAGTCTTTAAGTCAGATGTACAGTACACCACTTTTATATGTTTATTTTTAGTTTTTCTGAAGTGATTGGCATATTATCATATACTACAAAATAAGCACAACTTTACTTTTTTAAATATCTCTCTGGCTCCTTCGACAGTATTTTAGCAAATGGACATCAGTCTTATATCAATAGTGTTAATGTATATCTGTTCATCCACTGCACCGAGAGCAGCTGGGAGTGTAATTTCAATTTAAAGATTTCTAGATTTCAAAGGAGATTAGATTTTGATTTGCACAGCACATCATTAATTTGAATTGACCATCGACGTTATTTAAACATCACAATTGTCTTGAGCTGCAATCCAGATAAAGTATTATCTTGCACACCACAGTCAGTCCATGGCAGATATAGTGCAGCCAAGCAAACGCTTCAGAATATTGATGTGGTTTCAACACCTTTTGGCTCCTGCTGCCATATGCATCGCCAGAGGTCAATCAATCGTTTTGTCGCTACCCGACCTGCTCGTCACAGGAGGGATTCGAGAACTATTTATGGAAACTACAGGGAGAGTTTGTGGGCAGATTCATCAGTTCCCCCCATTACACATCGCTTCCAAATTAAACTTTTTCTCATTAGGAACTTTAGAAATCTCATTGTGACATTTTTTTATTAAATTTTTTACTGGACCACATTATCAGTGTGTATTATGGAATAAATGGCATTAATGAGACCAGGGAGTGTGGGTGAGGCATTTAGAAGTGCTCAGAAGTGCACAGCAAGAAACCATGCCAAATAGTTTGACTTCCGCGGATCTGAAACCACCAACCAGCTACACTATTTTTTTCTGTAATGATAAATATAACACACACACAGATCACAGCAGCTGTCTGCACACTGCTGCTTTAATCAAACACGAGTCAAATGATTAAACCAAATACTGCACGATGGCTGCAATAAACTGCTGCTACACTCTGCTGGAACCTGGATGGTCAACATGATGTGCAGCACTATAGGTGCATTAGTATGAGGCACTTGGACCAACTGAGGTGCCCTAAGGAAAGAGAGGAACATGCTTAAGGCTGTGCCTAAGGGTTTTCACACTGCTTCCACATGTATATGTACAGTCGAAAAAGTGTTCCTCTAGTAAACTATACGAATACAGAATGAGATAGTCAATTAGACTTTTTGTTTCCAGTGCCTGTGATATAGACCGGTGATCCACTCAGGTTTGCGAGCATGCCCCTAAGTATATCGTGGAATATGTTACAGCTCCGCTAGGCAACTGTGAGACATGGCAGCCTCGTGATAAGACCAATAGGAGTTAGTATACCGCGCTGCACATGGCTTGATAAATGTGATGTAGAGGGATTTGGAAGGGATTTGGATAGATGTGAGAACTGTATGTAATCTTTCTCACCCTCCTTCAAATGAATCCTTTATTCCTTTAAGCCACATCTGATGGGACCTTCACGGGCACTCAATCAGAACCTCGCACTTTCTCCTTCACTCTCCCTGGGCGCAGAAGTTCGACCAAACCCTTGTCCTTGCAAAACGGTTAGTAAAATAACCTACACGTACAGTAAACAGGGCATAAATATGCCTGCCACCGGTGCTCTTTATCTTTGTATCACTCCCTCACATACAAACACCACGAGTCACATTCTCCAAACATCCAGGTCATCACATCCCTTCAGCTGTGTCTATGACAGCAAATAATATCCACCGTCTCCCTCCCACCAATGTCCATCATTCTGTGAGCTGTTCTACACCCATTAACATACCAGCTAAACATTTAAAGAGAATGACCTAATGTCAAACTAAGGTAAATATTACTGATTTTAAACGTGACTCCTGGTTTGCAGGCTCCTGCAGCAGGCTTTGCATTCACTGAACTCAGGTTTTTAAATGCTGTGTTCTGTATATTATTCATGGAGTTAGCTTCAAGGCAAAAGGTGGGATCTTGTCAATGTATGCTGCATACACCATATGTTACACATGTGACTCAGAAGTCTGTTGAAATGACACCGTTAAGGATTACATTGCATAGATGTTGTCAGAGATCAAGGTTTTAAAGACACCTTAGTTCATTTTAGAAAATGCAATTGTGAAAAGCAAATGCGTCTAGAATAACTTTATTGAGGCAGAGCATTATATGTATCTATGCAGGATGAGTTTCATCATTAGTTACAATTGAGATTTCTTCATCATGTGGGAAAATGGGAAAAAATTGGGCTAATACTATTTGGGTATGTGCACATATTACATTTTTTATTTGTCTACGAGTTGTCACAGGTATTGTAGTAATATATGTTGCCGACATCCTTTTAGCTCCGTCTTTTAGCCTGACTCAAATCTTTACCTGTGAAAGCTCGCTCTCTGTGGACTGAATAAATGCAGAAACTATAAGTCTATTATTTCCTTTTGAGGAAGCAAATTCGCAACTTAAGTGTTGAATTCACTAAACTGTTCAGTTGCTCTTGTGGCATCTATTCACTGATTAGTCGTTAGGATTAAACAATCAGAGAAACTTCAAAGTAAATGTGTAACACAAACACTCACAGTGCATTCATTATTCAAATAGCCCGTTACATAGTAGGAAAGACAAGATAAGCAGGTATCTGACTATCAGTCTTTTCTCTTTTTCAGGCGCCTTGCACACAAACAGCAACACCAACTCGCTCAAATAGCAGTTTGATATTCACGACCCATAAATAAGAAACCTGAAGTGCTCATTCTCTGGCTGAAGACCTGCTCGGGATCCTGCTGATGAGGAAAAACAGTTTGCTTTGTTTATTTCCGTGGTGTGTCAAAGGTTTAACGGTATAGGTAAGTTTGTGAGGAGAATTAATATGACATTTAAAAACAAGTGTTGGAGGAGGGAACGCGCTGTACGACTGATACACCATGTCCAAAAGAGAGTTTGTTTACTTGTTACCAGGGGCACGGCCAGGATTATATTTCACAGTACTTACAAAAAAATCACCTTTTTGAGGCATTAGTGTCAACACCTTGTTACTCTTCTGTTCATATGCTTAGCTAAGGGGGCACCTGCAGAGCTGCAACTGGGAAACGGGTGGAAGTGCAAAGACCATTTTTTTACCACACTGTTGCATCTTTATTTTTTTTAATATATGCAATATAGGCAAGAGAAACGTACAGTAAAGTAGGACAAGCAAACAGCTGACTCTGGGATGTGGCAGCATCCTGTTCCACAGGCAAAATGATAGGCGGCTTTGTGATATGAAAAACAAAGCCAAGGTATCATCATCTCCAATCAAAAAGCTAGATGTGGTATAACGATGACAAACGAAGCCTTTCCAATATTTGGTTGTGAGATTGGATGCGGCCAGAAAAACTCACTGTCAAGCACATAGTTCATTAAAACAGAATAACAGGATGTACTGCTGTCACGGTTTCACTTTCAAGATGGAATCATAGAATGAAAAGGAACAAAATCGAGACAAAAATGTAAACACAGGATTATGGCTGCTAGTGCCAGAGCTCTTTACAATTTTATTTCACGTCTCATACTCTCTGTTTCCAAGATATGGCTGGTTCTTGCAGCTTAGCTGTCTTCAATGCTGGTCACATGTAAAAACGTGCAACTCAGGACCTTTGTTGCATATCATCCCTCCTCTCTCTCTCTCTCTCTCCCCCCCCCCACTATTTCCTGTCACCTCGCCACTCGCCGCTGATTAGGACATCCCAAGTGAGGTTGAGATAACTAGAGAAATTAATTCAAGAAATTAAGCTAGGGCACAGCGGCCTCTTTCACATCACAGCAGGAGGAGAATGACAAGACTTCATAAAGACCCTGTTGATGAGAATTCTAATGAGGGGTTCTGAGTCTAACAGACCTGAATTTCAGACTTTGGCCAAAATCTTTTCTAACACTACTTTGCAGTCCCAGAGCCTTCATCTATATGCCACAGATTCAAAGACACATCTTCTCAAAGACTTGCCAATACCTTGCATTAATCATGTCCAAAAGGGTTGGAGCTTTGAGGGCATTTTTTTCACAGTGACTCTGTAAGATGCTGTAACTGATTTTGAATCACAAATACACCTTATCCAATGCATGGAGGTTAATGCTGAACACACTAAAGAAAGCAAACACCATTTTGCACAGGTGGTTATTTGCGGTGGTGGCAATGTTCTGCAATTAAGTATTCAAATGGTAAACTGTATATTTCAAAGGCCAAGGGAATATGGAAATTTAAGAAAACCCGAATTTTAGAAGGAGACATATTGTTCTCATTTCAGAATCATAATTTCAATTTTGATCTGTACTTGCAAAGGTTTAGAAAATCCACCAGTTTCCTCTTACTATCCATTGCAGCAGCTTCTCTTTTAAGCTTCTGTCTGAAATACTTGACTTGAGCGTGTGTCTTTTTAAGGACCCCCTACCGATAGGGCCCACTCTATTGTGATTGGTCAACTGCTTCCAGTGGATGTAGGAAATGCCAACCCTCGGTTTAACCGGCCTTCGTAGTGGGTGTGCCTGACTGGACGCTAGGCTAGCAGTATGCAAATTTAGGCCATTGTGATATCAAATGACATCCATTTCCCCAGAAGTCTTGGCCAGGCTATTTCAGGAGTTTTAGCAAAAGTGTTTTCTGTTGTTTCAACACCTTTTGGACCTTTTAACTTTGGAGACCTTTACAACCTGCATAGCGCACAAGAAGAAACCCACAAAATCTACACTTGCTAATTGACTGTAGTCATAATATTGAACCACCTATTTACCCTGTGTAGATATATTATGATCAGTGTGTGCTTTGGGTCATGAAAATGAACCGTACTGTCCCTTTGATTTTGTTCATTTCTGTTTGTATTTGACGGTCATTTTTAGCCCTCTAACCTTAGGCCTGAAAACTGAATCATTCATGGTACACAGCCTGTCTTTTTCAATCAGTGTCTCCTCATTCCCAAAAACTAAATTAAATTCAAGTTTTTATTCTGTTTGAGGGGTCTGAGGGCTCAATGAATCATCACTTAACCAGCTATAAAAAAAAAAGTCTGGAGAATTTGCCCAGAAAATCTTGTCCAGTATGAACCAACTTGTTTACTGGGGGATGAATGTATAGTCAAAGAAGGGGAAACTCAACATGTCTGCTACAAATTGTGATTTGTGTCAAAAATGTGTATTGCTGATTGTGTCTGTGAGCTTGTCTGTAGCTGGGTGTGTCTGCCTGTGTGCATTTAGTCTGTGACTAAATGTGTGTCTGTGAAATATCTCCTGGTTGAAAAGCCGCTCCATGACTACTGCTCCCAGGGCAACAGTGTTGGAGAGAAGGTAGAAAGAGACTCAACAACACCTACTCCCACCGCTGACACACACACACACACACACACACACACACACACACACACACACACACACACACACACACACACACACACACACACACACACACACACACACACACACACACACACACACACACACACACACACACACACACACACACACACACACACAGACAGAGAGCAGTATGCTTGAGATGTTGTCCTTCCTCTCTCTCACTCTCTCTCTCTCTCCCGCTCACTCTGTCTCCTCTTCTAACTCCTTCTCGTTCTCTTACCCCCAGTCTTTCTCACACTTGTCTCCTCTCCAAGTTCCCCCTTCACAACAGCCAGGCCAATTAAGAAATGGCTCTTGAAAGGGTAGCAATTATTCTTTTGCAAGACATACATGACTCCTGCTTGCCTCCACACATTATTATCTCTCAGGTATCCTACAGTGAGGTGCCCGGCCAACCATTCACTGCAACCCTTTACGCCTCTGCCAGCCTCGCTGCTTCTTCCCTCTGTCGGGTTGTCTGCACTGATGAGGGCCAGATTGCATAGCACGGCAATCTGAGGCCTGACGGCGAGCAAAGAAACGCAAGATAATGGGTGGATTATTAAGGGAAGCCCTGTTGAGAGAAGAGATTTTTTCTGACATCTTTGCCACCACCCACACAACCTACATTCCATCTTTTTCTTTCTTGCATCCCCTCTGCCTGTTCCCATCTCTCCTCCTCTTTTCATGGTGCTCCTCATTTTTTTTCTCTTCCCCAGTGATGATCCTCGGCTGCCACATGCAAATGAAAGACACTGTGTGTGGTTAATGCTAATCAATACAGTGCAAATATTCATTTAAGGAGACGGCTGCATGGCGAGAGAGGGACCTGACCTACTAGAGATGCAAGTAGCTCTATGTTTTGTGCAGCGCATTGTGGTGGAGACAGATATGCATACATGTATGCACATCACTCTTCTTTAGTAGCGCCTCTAAATCAGCAACCTTAAAAAAAAAAAAGAGTGAGAGAGGGAGGGAACAAGATGGTACAAACAGGTAAGTGACCAAAAAGTGGAGAGGGTCGACGCTTTTAGATGAGCATTCCACCTGTATAAATAATAGAAACCTCTCTCACTGTCATTACATAAGGCCTCTGTGTGAAAAGTGTGTTTTGCAGTAGCAAGAAGGAAGTGCAAATGGAATAAAGGCAAAGGCTGTTGGTGCCACAGGCGTGGGCTCAGTGTTGGCTCCATCATCCATAAAAGCACATAAGTAGACACCTAAAGGGCTGGATTAAGAGCCCCGCTGTGAGAAGAGCACCACGGGACATGTAAAACAGCCTGTTAATATAACTTCGATCTCTGTGAGTCAATCATTCTGCATATTTGGGAGAGCGAATACTAATAGTGCATTAACTCAAGCTGCTTACATTAGACAGTGGTGATTAATTAAAAAGCAGAAGCCATATCCAAACATAAACAAAAGGGCTGGCTCGCTGCCAAAACTCGAGATGCAAGATTTGAATTTCCTGTCAAATAAGTTGACAGCTTTTTTAACAAGTGCACTTAAATTTATTATGCACAATTAATTAACACTTATTCTATGTAATTTTTTTGCTTCTAATTAACTCACGACATTATAATGGTTTTAAAAACAAAACAGAAATATAAATATATCTTTCAATCAATTTAAACTTTATTTCCAAACAACATAGAAAGTAACGATCGATGTTGGCAAGACCTCTCTGCTCCATCAGATCTGAAAATGGAAGTGCAATTAGTTTTTTGTTTGTTTAGGTAAAAAAACAAACACTATAATAGAGACTTGGCTGACATAAATCAGGCAAATCCAGGAAAAAATTATGAAACAAGGTTATCATTGATCTTCATTGCTTTGGTCCCTATTCCCAGCGTTATCTAATTATCATCAAAGCCATAAAGCATATACAGGTGATGATATGAGTGTTTAGCTTACTTTAACTACAGTCCTCCACTAGAAAAATTTGAGAAAATATGAAAGTATGGATAGCCTTGGAATTCGTATTGGAGGAGAGTGAGGCCCACAGTGAAATGGAAGAGGAGGATGTTTCAGAATTTGAAGATATTGTAGAAATAAAGTCCGAAGTATGAAAGTGAATATGAGGATGAGCTTGACTCGTACCGAGAAACTCCCCCTACGGCTGCCTGTGGAGCTCTGGCAGCAGCTGGATGAGGAGCTGCTCCTTCCCTTTGTTAGGAAACTGGTTTTTGAGAGAATATTACGATATATTATATGTTTAGGGGGATTTTACATTGAGCGTGACTTCATAAATATTTAAAGCAATGAGCTTAAAAAAAATCTAAAATTTGCTTCTGTACAAGACTTAAAATCTAAAACAACGTTAACAGCTCTTTGATGATGTACATTGGCACAGCAGGGTGCTCAGCTTCGTGCTAATATCAGCATATTAACAAGCTGTTATAATGTTAGTACACTATGGGTATAGACCGCAGAAGATGGACGACACGTCTCACTTCTGCCTACTATCCAGAAAAGAAAGCATAATATCCTGTCCACGAATGCTGCCATCGTATGAGTCCGTGTTCATGGGCTTGGGATATTGTTCATCAGTCCCAGCTGTCAATCTTTGTGTTTCAACCTGTTTTATTAGCAAATAACTAATTGAAGCCACATACACTGGAAAAATTTACACTTGAACATATATCAGTGTGATAAAAACGACTTAAAATGACTGATTTGCAAATAATTGTTAAAACACTAAACACTAAACTAGAATTATAAGGAGAAGTACAGATGAGATCCCATTTTGCTGTGAATCAAGCAGCATTAATACATTTCCTGTCAGCTATGATTGTTTGGTTCCTTTTAGTTAAGTTCCTGTGATGCGCAGGGGTGAGTGGGGGTTATGTTGTTGTCAAGTGCGAGTGAGTAGCTTTGACAAATTTGCCTCCTTCTTCAAGTTTCCTCCTCAGCAGACTTTTGTTTGGCCGCATCACCGTCCCTGGGAGACATTGTCTGATTGCCTGTCTGGTGTGAATGCCCACCCCCACACACACACACACACACGGACACACACACACACACAAAATCGCCCTTCCAACCTGTCTGCAGCGGGGCTCTATTGAGATGCTTTTCCTCTAAAGTGGGGCGGTGTGGTTACTGGCTCCGACCCTGAAATAGAATCATTGAAAATAAAATAACAGCCAAACATTCTTGGTGCTGTCGTTTACAATAGCCACACAGCTTGGCAGGACCTTGTTTTACAGTTCGCTCCAGCCAATCAATACATGACTTGCATCGTTGCCATTGCTGCCATGGTTTTACTGGAAACATATTTCTTGCGCTTTGTCTCTGTCACTCACAATCCTTCCTCTCCAACACCATCTGTCATCTACTGTCTTTTGTCTTGTTTTTGTGTCTTTTTTGTCTTCATCTTCTCTCTTTCCCTCACTGTCTCCAAGGGCCGTCTTCCCAAATAAACTGATTTTGTTCTTGCTGTCATCTGATAATATGAAAGCCACGGAGAGCTCGGCTGGTAAGATACAGTGTATTCAATCAATCAGTGTTCTCTAGATCCCTGGTTATCACTCCCAGAAGTTGCTTTCCATCAAGCACATCCCACTTAGATAATTGTTTATTATGGGGCCTAATGTGGGGATTGAATGCTGCCTGGCAGTGTGGCCACTTCTGCCTGAGGATGAAGAAGCATCTACTCAAGTACATGATGGCAGTTTCAACTTGTCCCGCCTAGAAAGGTCAGATCCAAATACACACAGAAACGCACACACACAGAGCGGAGGAGAGATTGCGAGGCAGCGGCTCGTAGCTGTCACCAGGCAGTTTAAATGAATGGTTGCCTCCTGACCTGTCCAACGAGCCTGCTAATTGTATTTTCTCTAACTTGGTGGCGCTTGTCAGGCTCCATCAGTCTTCTGTGGCATGTTTAAAATGACAGTCCACCTAGTTGACATTGTGAATGGTAGTCAGGTCAGGCCCCTTCTCTCCTTGGGGCAAAGGTTTGTTCAAATAATTTGCTTTGCCTCATTAATTCTCCCAAAAGAGAAAGGCAAGATTTAGTTCTACATTATTTCTGGCTGGGTTCCATATCCTTTGTACTATGTGAGGACGGACAAGACGTCTGTTCCCACAATTTTAGCCCATGAGAAAATACACTAGGTTGAAACTGCAGCAGAAACACAGTCCAACCTCGAATTTCTTCAATTCTTTCATAAATCATTAAAAGAGATCTTACAATGTAATCAGCAAGTCAAACTGAAAAGCACAGACAAAGAGAATTCCACAGAGTAATAGGTTGAAAGTGATGAAGAAATATTCAACATTCAATGTCCACATCCATGCTGCATATAGGATGTGAAGTATTTGGGCCACCTAAGGAAATAAATCTGCGATTTCAAGGTCAAATTCATAATAGAACGAGAACAAAGAACAAAACATTTGGACATTTCTGAGAGTTGAGTCAGAATTTAGCAAAATGTGTCATTACAGAGGGGGAATTTCAGAAGATCGGCCTGCCATAAATTAGGAATGAGGAGTATCTTGTTAAGTTCTACTTTAGCATCGAGTTCAGAAACACCAAAAATACTTAATCATTTACAGTAGTTTCAGGGCTTTGAAAAGATTGTGTTAGATATTTTGTGAGAGGAAAGATCAAAATGCACACATCGCTTTTTTTGGAAGAGGAAATGTTTGGCAGTGGTCAACTACAGGGCTTTTTTTTCAGTCATAGATGTAAAGTATTTCTTATTGACAATTCTCTTTGACCAAATGAAAATAAATCTTTAGTCACCTGGAAGATTAACATTTCTCAACATGTTCACAAACTATATGTAATGGTGCGGCAAATCACCAAGTTGCACTCTCGCTCCTTGTTCTCAAATGTCAATGCAACTCTATATCATTACAAATGTTCAACATTTAGTGGTAAATACTGGAATGAGGTCGGGGCATTTGTAGTGCTGACATTTTTCATGGTAGGTCGTAATGTGTTCTGGTTGTGCTGTAAAACGGCTAATGTCTCATGGAGTCTCAGCAGCATTGGATGCTGCTACATTGGAAAGAAAAGCAGGAAAGGGTATAAGGGAGTTGGAAAGCAGCTGAAGGGAAAGTAGAGGGAGGAGGAGGTAGAGAGAAGAGGAGCATTTTTTTTATTCTCTATAAAGAGAGCCACACAAAGAATTACACAGGAAGAAAAATTGCCATTGTCTGAGGCAGAGACAGTGGTAAATGGCCCATCATTTGGCAGTAATTTACAAATCGCAGAGTGGAAACAAAATTAGATTAAGTGGGTCCGTTGAAATGGACCTGCTAAACATCACTATTAATTATGTGGCTGTCAAGGGTAAAGATTATTTATTTTCATGGCAGAGAGTGAAACCATGTTGCAGGTGACTGCTTTGAGTTTTTCGGGGGGAGTCATTTTTCATGCACACATGTGCACCTCCAAACAGAACAACGGGGGAAACACAGGCATTCAATCAAAGGCCACTAATGTCTACATTACAGTTCAGGGCCATAAATGGCTTATGCCTGACTTATGGGAAATAATAGGTGCAACCAATGTTGCAATGTCACCGCTGACATTAATGAGGGAGGATTTGTTTGCCATGCTCCGAGTGGCCAGATAAATGTTGTATATTTAACAAAAGCTTGAACTGGGCATGTGAATAATAGTTGCTCCTAATGTTCAGTGACATGAAATAACTCAGACCCCAGGGTTCACCTGACAGTTACGAAAATATATATAATAATCACAATGTGGAAAAAAATAAAAAAAAGCACCCACACAATTCTGTGTTTAAATGAATGCTACCTGTTCAGTCTGAACTAATGTAAATAGAGAAAACGGTGCTATGTGCTTCCTTTAGTTAGCAGTCATGAGATCAAAACGATGTCAGAGCACACAATCATCTCACAGATCACAGTGCTGCCTCCCTGCAGACACAGCACCTGGAGAGCTGTGTCGAGGGTGAACACCCACAGACAGAAAGAGGTGAGTCCATACTACCACGGTATTCATCTCCTCATACTTGAGGTCAAGGCAGCTCAGACTTGATCGATGGCCTGGAAGGTAAGTATTTCATGTTCAGTCCTCTTTAAACTGCTTATTTGAAAATAATCATACACATATCTCACACAAACATAAAATAAGGCAGTATATTATTTAACTTTTAAAATAATTCATGGCTGATGGCCCATGTGGGCGTGCAAGTACTTTTGATCTATTTTTATGTGAAGGTAATCTAGGTTAATTTTACTACAGTATATAGTCAAGCACTTTGAACTGCACTAACCTGTATGAAAGCTGCTATACAAAGACAGTTTGATTGATAGATACAGGCCAGACTTCTATGTCTCTAAATGACCTGACCCGTCTCCAAGTGTGTACTCAACACATTCAATATCAAATATACTATGAACATGACGTACTTGACAAATAAATGTACAGACAAGTTAATCCTATTGTGGAGGAAGCAAGTTCACTAGTAAAACCTAGAGCGAAATTAAAGAAATTGCAAAACCTCGTCCATGGCCCAACAGTCCCCTTATGAAACCCCATTTAAGATATCAATAGTTTTTGTTACGATCTCCACCAAATTGCACACACTCATAAATATCAGTCCCCTGAACATGCCTGATAATTATTTTATCAAGATCCACAAATTATTCTCTGAAAAATCCAGGTGTTCCAGATCCGCATTGAAATTTAGTTCCTCTCTGAACTATACCACATCCTTCCACAAAATTGTACAGCAATTTGTACGGTAGTTTTTGCGCAATCTTGTCAACATACAAACGGACAGTTGTAAAAAAAATAAAAAATAAACTCCTTGACGGATGTAATTAAGATAACAGCTAAAAAGCTAATGTGTAAACTGTAGCAGAGCGGAGCAAAGAACCAGTGGAACCTTCGAGCTGTGAATCCAGTATACGTCCATCTTCTGGGTGGGTTTTTGAATTCCTTTCAAAATTCCGCACAGTGCATGTCAACAAAAAATACTTCCTCCGTTCTATTGCCTTAATGAATAATGATAGTTCTGTAACTTATCTGTCAAACTGCTGACGGCTTAGCGATCTCCCGGTTAATAGCTACAAAACCAGCTGTAACATCCGGCTCTGGACTGCTGTTCTCTACCTCAGTGTTTTTTTCTGCGGTTTCAGACGTAACTTTCATGAACAAAGCCCTAAAACACAAACCCTTTCTATGTTCTCCCATCTAAAAGTACATGCTATGAATTGTTAGACTTGTGCATTGTATAGTAAGTTACCTTTTTTTCTAACATTATTTTTCAGTTCATGAGCTAAATCTTTGACTGGACATCTTTTTTCCCCAGTGTTCCAAGACCAAAAAAATACTGTTGCATATTCATGGATTATTCTATTTGAAAAAGAAGACAGGTGTATAAATAGATCATTACATTCCTCAGAGTGATTTTATGAACCCGTCACTTTTGAAGAAGGAAAAAAGTGTGAAAATGTCTTACTGCTGACTTGAATTAAATTACATATATACAAAATGCCCTCTTGCGGTCATGATTTGGAAGCAACATTTGACTTACTTTGTGGTCCAAATATCACACTGCACCATTAGCTGATAGCATAAGACCCTGCTCCACTCTCCATCTGCTTGGCAGGCGGTCCCCAAGTCATTAAGCCCCTGTATGGGTACCAGGCTGCGGGGGACTGGAGTGGAGTAGGAGAAGACAGGGACTGGCCCCAGTACACCTGGCACTGGCCATCCAGAGGGGGGCATCTGGCAAGGCAGCACCCTGGGTCAGGCTATCTGAAGAAGGAGCACTCCGGCGGGCGCTTCATGGATGGCTCACTGTCTCTCCCTGGCAGCTTGTCATTTATCACTGCTGAGCAGCGATGTCAGGTGGGAATGTGATTAATTTCACTTTACCATTCTCAGAAATAAGCCCTATAAATCATCCTAAGCTTGGCTTGTGTGCAGGTTTTCTTCGTTTGCCTGCTCGGACAGATCTTTACCTAGTCCCTTCGACCTGCTTCGGCCTTGTCTCGCCTCTTGAGGCTGCGGCGAAAGAGGTTCTGTGTCAAACAGACAGCTCAGTGATTGGAAGTGTCCACTTGAAGACAGTCATATAGAAAACAGAAAGAGATACACGTGGACACAAATACATGCATGTATTGAGTAAGTGAGACTTGTGCATGTCCTCAACTATTATTAATACCTCCTCTGTCAATACAATCCTCACACATCTGACCATCTGTCCTCCGTAAATGAATGACAGGAGGAGAAAGAGGCTAAGACAGGATCAAATGGAACATGCTGATGATGTGGACCTGCCAGTGGAGGCTGTGAATGCTCTAGTTTATTACCAGAGCTACAGGTCGCATCACATCTAATATGTCAGAGGTAATAAGGACACACTGGTGATAGGTGGCAGGCTGCCAGAATGTCAGCCAGGCACCCTGTTATGAAAGGCTTTTCTATTAATTTTACAGATGTGCTGCTGTTTTGTGAGTGATTTAACTGGTTCTTAACAAGACTTCCCACCCTTGTTACTGTCTCACTCACTCTCTCTCACTCTCTCTCTTTGTAAAAGATGGGGCTAATGGACCATTTCAGTGGTACAAAAGAACAATTTTACAAAATTAACAGTCGATGTGCGTTATTTGATCCACCACAGAAAGTTGATGAAAACTTGACATAGCATGATAATAGTTTATTTTAATGTACAGATTTGTGCCAATTCAGCCTTACAGGTACACTTGTATTTTGCTATGCAATGATAAAGAGCCTGTCACTGTTATCTACTTGGCCCTGTAACATAGACCTTATTTATACAAAGCATTTACATGAGATACATGTCTGGACAAAGAAGAATGGATGTTATTACAAGGTGTATAAATGCATGTAGAACAGAGCCATGTATGGATGTACCCTGACTCAGTGATCAAACCTCAGCGTGGTGTAATAGATGTGCTTACTCAAAGCAAGTCTCAGTGCATGTACTTCTGTGTTATTGTTAAATAGGGTGAATTCATGATGTAATGTGGGACATCTAAGCATCAGTCTGTTTATTTCCTGTTCTAACAAAATCAAGTCAATAGTCATTTTACTATAGCATTAGCATGTGCATCATGTGACTACAATAATGAATTAGACAATGTTTTGTTAATGTTGTCAAATAATGTGTTCAAAAACAAAATATGTAATAAGTTGAAGAAAATTTGTTTGTTTTTTTCAAGCATTTTCTAGTCAAGCCAACTTTATCAATTATGATTGGAAAGCATGCTTTGGGTATTCTGGGACAGTCATTGGAGTTACCTAAATTGGGGAAGCATGCATTTAGGGACTGAACAAAAAAAAAAGAGATGTAGCATATGATCTGCAGTTATCAGACAGGAGTTAATGGTAAAAGCACACTGTCCATGTCTGTTTAAACTGAGTGTCTGGTACATCAACAGTTTGCTCTGTAGGACAGAGATGATCCAAAAAGCACAGAATAGTTACTGTCCTGTGGTCTGCAGCCATTGGTGTCAAGAAACATGTGGAGAAGACAATGGGCTGATCGATGATGATGGTCTCCCACCTGCATGGACTGTTTGTTCCCTGAGTAGCCCCCATAGAAATTACCAATTGAATAATCGGTTATTGTTGTTTTTGCTTGCTGTTGATTGAATTGTAATTGCTTTTTTTTTCTTCTACTTCTTTTAAAGCATAAGTGTACTACCAAGTGGCCTGTGCCGGATTATCAAATTCATGCTCTACATAAAGCAATGTCATGCCTCCTCTGAGTATGATATATCCATTCTTCCATCTGGTGTGTTTAGAAAACATCCTAAGGATTAAAGAAAGGTATTATATGTTGATGTAATGTGTAAAACAGATATCAGAATAAGTCGCAGAAGTGAAAATTGCACACGTTACCAAGGTCAACCTACGTCTTGATCTTAAGCTTTCAGGGACGGCAGATGAGATATACCCTGCATCACTAAATCTCTCACATTTACATAAATCCTTCTGTCAGTTTTTACAAATGTTGTCCAGACTCTCGGCTGTGAACATTTCTGAAAAGAAGAAGCTGGTATGTTATTTTCGATGCTCAGCCTGTAACAAAGCTTGTTGTTGGAAGGGTTGTGGTTGCAATTTCTAGAAACACACTATATGTCTGTATTTTATCTAATAAGATGTATTGTATAAAAACCTACTTCTTTGCCACTCGGCGTACATAATTGAAAGAACACTTTTTTCTGAGAATGTGTTGTTGTAAGTATATAAGTATATAACTTTATTGCCCTAAATTACTCAGCCTCCTGTGAGACACCCCTCTTCCTTCTTTAACCTCCTAATACCAATCCTTTTTAATTAAGTAATGACTTTGAAATGAATCTCAGATCATGTGTGAGAGGAGACGTTTATCTATAAAGGTATCCCAGGCTTGATGGATTAATTTAGGAGGAAGCGAGCCATGTGTCCTGCACATTAACAGTTCCACTATTGCCATTAGGACGACGTAGGGAGCATTTTATGCCGGAAGAGTTACAGAGAAAGCAGTCACTGATTCTCCTTGATGGCATAAAAGAATCATTGACACTGACAGATAAAGTGATGTACTATACGTGGTACTGCCGTTACCTGCAGTTACACCAACTTCATGTTCACATCTGATTCCATTGAGAGAAGTCAATCTATTTTCAACTGTGCCGAAATCCATATTCACCCTCACAATACTGCTCTTGACTCCCTGGTGAGCTTAACAAATGCCACACAATCAGTCTTCTCCAGCCTTTGGCTATGCCCACAACATTTATTCCTACACTAAACCAAGTGAGGCCAATTGATTGGCCTATACTGTGGACTGAGCTTCCATCAAAACGAAATACCACCCCCCCCCCCCAAAAAAAAGACAAGAGAACATGAAATAGAAATCACATTTGCAGCACAGAAAGAAGAAAGGGGAGAGGAGGTGGTGAAAGTGATTGAAATAAAAGATTATTTTGCTGCACAAAAGATCTGAGTGTTTCCACTTCCATTTCCTGATCTTCAGCTTTTCTTTCTCTCTCTGGCGTGCCACGATGCAAAAGCCAGATTGCATGACTAAATAGTGGTGTAGAGCTTACTCTATTTGATATTTATATTCCCATTGAAGTGTTCTTGTTCCTGAAGTTTTAATTGGGTGCTAATAAATAAATCATCCAGTCTCTTCCTCAACAGATGTGCGAGTGAGCATTATGCTGCATAATATCTATCTGCTATGCAGGTGTGTGCTTGCCTCATGTCACTGGTGCATGGGATGAGATGTACCAGCCAGGCCCCCTTAATCTGGCGAGCTGCGGCTCAGTGAGACTACATAACAAACACGGAGATGTGACAGGCCCTGGAGATGGATTTCTGTTCAATCTGACATGTTTCATGTGGGAGAAATGCTTTACACATCTGTGGACGTTTGTTGATGATCTACAGTAGCTTGGGTTTAGGAGTAATATTGAACTTTGACTCACATTTGACATTGTTTGATTTGGGATTAAACTTCTTAGACTTCTCAATTAATTGCTAATAAAACTGTAACAATACATGTTAATAGATACAATTTTGCCTGGTAGGTCCAGAACTGGCTACTTCCTGCCGGCCAAACTGCAAATGATGAACTGTAATGCTACCAGTATGAACCCAAGGTTAAGAACACTTTCAACATATTAGAGCAACACTATGCAATTTAAACAGGTAAGATTGAATTCTGGTCTCTGAGTCTGAGAGACCAAGTAGTTTTCATGTACAGAGGCAAAGACCAGAGCTCCAACTGCCTCGTCCAAATAACTGAACTGAAACATGGTCAACCAGGTCCCCAAACCAGGAGAGCTGTAGCTGTAACAAACAGGCAAACTTTGTTTGGATTTATGAATTATGCTGTATTGTTAAAGAGTTCTAACTGCAATGATTAACCAATCAACATTTCAGCATTACTCTTGAAGTTACCAGGGCTGATTTACGCAGCTTGGGCCACTCATTATGATTCACTTAAGCTAATGGAGACAGCACTTATATATATTTCAAGAACAGGTGTTCAGGGGGTATAATGGAAAGGAAAGAGCAACATTCTCCTGATTATAAGTCAGTGTTCCATCAAAATCATTCCGTTACATACTTGCATAATGGTGTTATATATGTCATTCATTTGTGAAATTAAGAGAAAATACAATAGTTAGATAATATAGCAGAGGTAATAAAAGTGCTGTGATGACAGAAACAATAAAAAGAACCATCAATCGGTTTCCATCCACCTCTAAAAGCATTGCATTCAAAACGCCAAAAATGTAAATGTAGTACAGAGAAAAGGTTTTCACTTCGCTGAGTGGCAAAAGTTTATTTATCATTGAAACCTAACTGTGGCCGAGGCTTAATTAATAAAGTGTACAGGACAATATCCTGTTAATATGAATATTGGTTTGTGAGTATATTTCTCCCACTTCTGCCTTAGCTTTTAGGAGCCAGCATTAAAACCCAAGGTGTTCACTTTAAAAGTTGTTAAACCCATGGATCCCTCACAGAGTTGTTTTCTTTTATTGTACTTGATAGGACCTCTTAACACTCTGCAGGCATGTACAGACTGTGCTTGATCTGACTGATCTTAAGTCTCTGTTGCACCTGTCATAAAATACTAAACTAAAAATACTTCCATTTTACAGCACCCTCCAATAAAATACAGAATTATCTTATTATAAGCACATGAACAGCAGTGATAGCTTGTGTCAAAATAACACCTCAACACTTGAACCTGAGCTCTTTTTAATGCATTTATCTAAACACACTAAGATAAAAAACAGTTTATAGACTCTGGTGATAACATAATGTAAAGAAAACGGATGTGGGTGATTGTTATGTGCAGATCTGCTCCTTGTTTTGCAGTGCTCCTGGAGCTCCTCCTTCAGCCCCTCCTTCTCCTCGTTACCTGGCACCTGCTGCTGCCTTAAAATCCTGGGAGGCTTCACTCATGGGGGTCGCTAAGCAGGGCTGGCCGCATGGCTCCCATTCACCAGTCTGATTACCATTCGTAACAATAAACCCAGTTTTCTCATATTTAATCCTTGTTTGTCTACTTTATGTTACTTCCGTCGAGCCGGGTTGTAACATATTGGGGGCTCGTCCGGGATCAATCTGGATGAGTTATTTTTTTTCTATTTTTCCCCTAGACAGAGTAACCAGGTATGCTTTGGTGGTGTTTGGTAGGGTGGCTGTGAGCAGCTTCTTGTCATGGTGAGTATGGTGAGCATTGAATCTGAGTGCTATGATTTTAAGTTGTGAGTGATCTCCCTGGTTAGTTAGGGAGTGTGCCAGCTGGGCAGAGCAATCTGTCCTTCCATCGGTGCACTATTTGTTATATTTATTTATTCATTTATTTTTTTCGAGGTAATCCTGGGTGGAGACTTGTTCTCTGGTGGGGGCGAGCATTTCAGGGCCTTGGTCACATGGCTGAGGTTAACTGAGCTTTGCTTTAAAGAGGCCTCGAGCCCGGCACGCCTCAGAAGACAGTTAGGGTTAGTTTGAAGTTAGGCAGGTACCAGGGGGCTTGCTTAGATGATCATTTGCACTCGGAGGCTTGCTCACTGTGCTCAGCAGTGATTGATTTGTAAAGTTATTTGAGTTAGTGACTGCTTTATGGGGACAGTTGTGGTAACATGTCCAGGGTCCTAACTTTGTTTTGTTTAGCTTGTGGATTTGTCAGGTGCGGTGTGTGTGGTGTCTAGCTTGACTTGGTGGGCTAGTTCTCCCGGAGGTTGTTGTTGCCTTGGTCTTGATTACCAGCAGGGTCCATTTTGGTAATGGGTTTTTATGGGTAATATTTTGTGCTACTTAGTAGCTAGATGGGAGTTACTAGGCCCATCTCTGTGATCATGGGTTCAAGAATCATTTAGTAGAGAGAATTTGTGATAAGCTGTAGTGTTGGATGAGGTGTGTACTGGGCGTACTGGTTTAAGTTTAAACCTTGGGTAACGGCGATTGGTGTATTTTGGTTATGTTTGGTTACTGAAGTTATCTAGTATGGAGGCTATCGATGACTTTATTAGTGCACCCTCGGAGGAGTTGCTTTGTCAGCTCACTAAAGGACAGCTCCTTAGCCTTGCCAGCCATTATGACATTGAGATTGCCAGTGGTGATAAACGTCTTAAAGATAATTTAAGAGAAGCACTTAAGGCTAGCCTAGCAGAAGGAGGCGTCCTAAAGCCGTCTGCTTTACCAGCATATCAGCATCAACTTGATCTTCCTCAAATGTCAGATGCTGTGCTGGAGTTCAGGTTGAAGGAGTTGGCGTTTCGAGAATTAGAACTAGAGGATAAAGAAAAAGAGCGTATCCTTAGGGAAAGACAAATGCACCTAGAACATGAGCGTTTCCTAAAAGAGCTTGAATTTAAGCATGCTGCTTTGAGCTCATCCAGTTCTGCCTCGACTCAGTTTAATGTAGCGAGCAACATCAGACTAGTACCTCCATTTGCTGAGAAAAATGTTCAGAGGTACTTCGCTCATTTTGAACGAGTGGCTACTGTGTCAGACTGGCCAATACATGCCTGGACATCGCTTTTGCAAAGCGTTCTGGTGGGAAAAGCACAAGACGCTTACACTGCTTTAAACATTGAGGATATCAAGGACTATGAAAAAGTTAAAGGTGCTATTCTAAGAACTTATGAGCTCGTTCCTGAGGCGTACCGCCAGCGTTTTAGAGGCCTCAGTAAGCTGGATGAACAAACTTATGTTGAGTTTGCAAGAGAAAAGGAGATCAGTTTTAGCTCTTGGTGCAAGTCACAGAAGGCGGAAACTAAGGAAGATCTTAGACAATTAGTTCTGCTGGAGGACTTTAAAGATTGTCTGCCTACTGCCGTGTGTACTTATCTCAATCAGCAAGAAGTGACCACTCTTGATAAGGCTGCTGTTCTAGCAGACAAGTTTGTATTGACGCTCAAGGTAAACTTTGATAACGACCAAGGTGAGCGAAAAGGAAGGACTGGTTTTAATAGACCTCGGTTTCCAACCACTTTCTCCACCAGCTCAAAACCTCCTCCCACCGTTTCTACAGCTTTCACTAGAAGATCGGCTACTGTGAGTACTCCATTAGAGAGGACTTGTTTTTATTGCAAGAACAGTGGTCACTTCATTGCAGATTGCCCTGTCTTGAGTAAGAAACAAGAGTCTTATAAGCCTGTTGCCTTACTAAAAACTGTGAAAAATGGTGCTGTCATCCAAAACATCAACCAACCCGCTCAAAAGAGTGAGCTGTCTGGTTCTTCGTCTTTTCTTATGGATGGTTTTGTGTCTCTTGTCACTGATCCTTCAACCAAGCAACCGATTAAGATTTAGAGAGATAGTGGAGCTTTTCAGTCTTTGATTCTACAGGACCTCCTACCGTTTTCTGACCAGTCTAAGTTGGGTTCCAGTGTCCTCGTCCAAGGGTTTGGTGGGGGGTATATGTCTCTACCTATGCATAACCTTACCCTTGAAACTGGTCTTGTTTCTGGGGAAGTAGCTGTAGCTGTGTGTTCAAGCATTCCCATTAAAGGGGTGTCCTTCATCTTGGGAAATGACCTAGCCGGTGGTAGGGTGCTTGCGGCTCCTGAGGTTGTTCCTTTTCCTGTAGTGTCAAAATGCCCAGATGATCTTGAGAAGCAATACCCAGAAGCATTCCCTGTCTGTGTCACTACCCGTGCCATGTCAAAGAAGAAGAAACAAGACAAAGAAGCTGATTCTGATATTGCACTGTTTGACACATTTCTGGCGAAGGGTGACATGTTGGGATTTTGTAAAGTGTTTCCCTCTGGTAACGAGCTCAAGTGTGAGCAGGGGGGAGATGAAACCTTATCTTCTCTTTTTGACCAGGTTGTTCCTGATGATGAGATGACAGCTGTGTCTTGTTGCTATTTTGTAAACAATGGTGTGTTAATGAGAAAGTGGACTTCTCCAAAACTGTCCTGTCATGATGATTGGAGTAGTGTGTTTCAAGTGGTAGTGCCAAGTGTCTATCGTCAGGATGTCTTGCAGTTGGCTCATGATCATTGTCTTGCTGGTCATATGGGGATTAAGAAAACTTTAGACAGAGTGCTGAGACATTTCTTTTGGCCTGGTGTGAAATCTGATGTTGCTGAGCATTGTAGAACATGTCATGTGTGCCAAACTATTGGTAAGCCCAACCAGAAGATTCCCCCAGCTCCTTTACATCCTATCCCTGCCATAGGAGAGCCTTTTGAGCGTATCTTGATTGATTGTGTTGGTCCCCTTCCTCGTAATAAATCAGGTAACCAGTACTTATTGACAATCATGTGTACAGCTACCCGGTTTCCTGAAGCTACCCCTCTACGTAGAATCACTGCTTCAGTCATTTCCAAGGCCCTTATTAAGTTCTTTACAGTGTTTGGCCTGCCAAGAGTTATCCAGACCGACCAGGGTTCGAATTTTATGTCCCGTGTGTTCTCTCAGGTTCTCCAGCAGTTGTCTATTGAGCACCAGACTTCATCTGCTTACCATCCAGAGTCTCAAGGGGCCCTTGAGCGGTTTCATCAGACCCTAAAGTCCATGTTACGAGCCTACTGTAAGGAGTTTGAGAAAGATTGGGATGAGGGAACCCCTTTGCTCCTCTTTGCAGCTAGAGAGGTCACTCAAGAGTCCCTTGGCTTTAGTCCAGCTGAACTGGTGTTTCGGTCATACTGTGAGGGGCCCTTTGAAACTTTTGAAAGAGAGATGGTTGGCAAACCAGTCCCCCGCCACAAATTTGCTAGACTTTGTTTGTAATTTTCGGTCAAAGCTGAACAAGGCATGTGAGCTGGCGAGGCAGAACTTGGGGGAAGCCCAAGGACGGATGAAGGGGTGGTATGACCAAAGGGCAAAGCATCGAGCGTTCTCTCCTGGTGACAAGGTGTTGGTGCTGCTGCCACTTCCGGGATCTGCTTTGCAAGCTCGATTTAGTGGTCCATATGTGATTGAGCGTCGGGTGGGTGAGTTGGATTATGTGATAAAGACTCCAGAACGAAAGCGTAAAACACGTTTCTGTCATGTTAATCTGTTGAAACAGTACTGTGAGAGGAGCCAGGCTGGGCTCTCAGGGGTGAAGACGGTTGCTGTGCTGAGCACTTCGATTCCTGTGGGTGAAAAGGACATTGATGGTGTTGTTGAACGTGGGGTCTCTCGTGCTAGGCTTCCGAACTCAGAAATTGTAGCCAATTTGGAGGTCCATCTGTCTTATCTCGAGTCATCACATCGGTCCGACGTTATTGAGGTTATTTGTAAATATCCTGCCCTGTTCTCTGATGTGCCTACTTGTACCAATGTTCTCCAGCATGACATTGATGTCGGGGAGGCTGCACCTATTAGGCAACACCCTTACAGGGTAAATCCTGAGAAACGCCAGCTGATGAGCAAAGAAGTGGATTACATGTTGCAGCATGGCATTGCAGAACCTAGTGCTAGCCCATGGAGCTCCCCGTGTTTGCTGGTTGATAAGTCAGATCGCACACCTCGATTTTGTACTGATCTTCGCAAGGTCAACTCTGTCACAAAGCCTGATTGCTATCCTCTTCCCCGTCTAGATGATTGCATTGACAGAGTAGGGTCTGCAGCTTGTGTCACTAAGTTAGACCTCCTGAAAGGCTACTGGCAGGTCCCTCTTACTCAGAGAGCTCGTGAAATCTCTGCCTTTGTGACTCCAGATGACTTCTGTCAGTATACAGTTATGGCTTTTGGAATGCGAAATGCACCTGCCACATTCCAGCGGCTTGTTAACCTGGTGTTGAAAGGGGTCGCAGATTGTGAAGCATACCTTGATGACATAGTTATTTATAGCTCCACCTGGTCTCGGCACATAGCTCAGGTGGAGGAAGTATTTGGTAGGCTGGCTGCTGCCAATTTGACTGTGAACCTTGCCAAGTGTGAGTTTGGACAGGCCACTGTGACGTATCTAGGG
Organism: Pleuronectes platessa; assembly: GCF_947347685.1. Taxonomy (NCBI): domain Eukaryota; kingdom Metazoa; phylum Chordata; class Actinopteri; order Pleuronectiformes; family Pleuronectidae; genus Pleuronectes; species Pleuronectes platessa. The sequence continues at coordinate 16,171,371 of NC_070633.1, forward strand.
AAGGTTGTTGGGCGGGGGGAAGTCTGTCCTATCGGCGCTAAAGTAGAGGCCATTTGCTGTTTCGGTGTTCCTACTTCTCGGCGTGAGCTGAAACGGTTTCTTGGCATGGCGGGCTATTACAGAAGTTTTTGCAAGAACTTTGCTACTGCGGCTGCCCCCTTGACTAGCTTACTTAGCCCAAAGGTCCATTTTGTGTGGACAGAGATGTGTCAGTTGGCATTTGAGAATCTGAAGGCCCTGTTGGTTAGTGCCCCAGTCCTGGCTGCCCCTGACTTTAACAGGCCATTTAAACTGGCTGTCGATGCTAGTGATGCTGGGGTTGGTGCTGCCCTACTTCAAGACGACTCGTCAGGGGTTGAGCATCCTGTTTGTTATTTTTCAAAGAAGTTTGACATTCATCAGATGCATTATTCTACCATTGAGAAAGAGGCCTTGGCTCTTATCTCTGCTCTGGACCACTTCGATGTGTATGTCTCTTCCAGTCAGGTCCTGGTGGTCTACACCGACCATAACCCACTTGTGTTCATCGGCAGAATGAGGAACTCCAACCACCGGCTGATGCGATGGAGTCTGTTTCTGCAGGGCTTTAACCTGGAAATAAAGCACATCCGTGGAAGGGACAATGTGCTCGCAGATGCCTTTTCAAGGTCATAAGTGTCAGAAGCATATGTGATGCAACATTTCAATTTATTTTGGTGTTAATTTGTTGTGTGTAACTTGGCGGTTGCCTAGAGCAACCGTTTTAAGGGGGGGGGGGGGGTGTTATGTGCAGATCTGCTCCTTGTTTTGCAGTGCTCCTGGAGCTCCTCCTTCAGCCCCTCCTTCTCCTCGTTACCTGGCACCTGCTGCTGCCTTAAAAGCCTGGGAGGCTTCACTCATGGGGGTCGCTAAGCAGGGCTGGCCGCATGGCTCCTATTCACCAGTCTGATTACCATTCGTAACAATAAACCCAGTTTTCTCATATTTAATCCTTGTTTGTCTACTTTATGTTACTTCCGTCGAGCCGGGTTGTAACAGTGATACATTTAAAGAGTGCTTATTAAAGCCACATTCCAAAATCAAGTAATTACATTATGCATAATTACTTTAATTAATATTCTAACCCTAACCCTGACGTCCTACATCAGCTTCTGTGAAGACAGTTGTATTCCGACATGCACCAGGGTGTGTTATAACAACGACAAGCCCTGGTTCACAGCAAAGCTCAAACAGCTTTGTTTGGAGAAAGAGGTGGCCTTCAAGAGTGGGGACATGGATAGGTTCAGACTGATTAAATACTCGTTTGGCAAGGAGATTAAGGAGGCCAAACGACAGTATTCAAAGAAACTGGAACAACAGTTAGCAGCCAACAACTCCTCGTCTGTCTGGAAGGGCCTTTGAGTGATCACCGGCTGCAAAACCAAATCCCCCCACTCTGTGGAAGACTTGAGTCTTGCAAACAAACTGAATGACTTCTACTGTAGATTCGATAGACACTCTCAAACCCCCCCCCCCGCATTTATCACACCTCTTCTCCCCAGCCTGGACAAAGACAATAGCCCCCCCCCACAAAATGGCCCCAGACTGCCCCATACCCCCCATCACACATCCATCCCCTCTATCACAACCCAAAAAAAAAAATCACAACCCATCACACCTGTCTCAATTCAGGAGAGAGATGTAAATAAGCTCCTGAAGAGACTGAACCCCCGTAAGGCGGCTGGACCAGACGCTGTCTCCCCCTCAACACTAAAGGCCGAATTATAGTCCTGCGACTGCAGCCGCGGAAGGCCACATCGACTGACTCGTTTTGGTTTATGCTTCACCAACGTGTTGCAACGCAATTCACCACCAGAACCCTAGGCGGAGTAACGTTTTTTTTCAAAGACAAAACACACAAAGAAGAGACGTCTTCTTCTTCGTCGACTGATTATTTACATTGCCACTCCGGCTCCTCATAGCCTATTTCTGGCGGACAAATCGGCCAGTCAGTGACGGGTTATACAAGTGGTCATACTTTCGGATCTCTTCTGCAAAGTGCTCTTCTATTTGGTCCATATTCGTTCTTCTAAATCTTCCGTGATTTCCGCGTATTTTGGGGCATGAAACCGGAAACTAGACTCCGGACGGGATGTAGTAAGCAGACCAATCACAAGCCTTGCGGGCTGCGTGAGGCTCGCGTCGCTTTGTCGTGTAGTTAGAAAAATTGGCGGACGCACGCAAGCCCGCAGAGAGCACGAAAGGGGCGTGTTGCGTGCATGCGTGCGTGCGTGCAACCCGACTATAATTCGGCCTTAAGGCACTGTGCGGATCAGCTGTCTCCAGTATTCACGGACATCTTCAACACCTCACTGGCTGAATGTGTTGTACCCGCCAAACTTAAAACATCCACCATCATCCCCGTTCCCAAGAAGCAGAAGATCACAGGCCTTAATGACTACAGACCAGTCGCCCTGACCTCCGTAGTGATGAAGACCTTTGAGCGCCTCGTGCTGAACCACCTCAAGACCATAACCAACCACCTCCTCGACCCGCTGCAGTTTGCCTACAGAGCCAACAGGTCCGTAGATGACGCAGTCAACATGGGACTCCACTTCATCCTCCAGCACCTCGACTCCCCTGGCACCTACGCCAGGATCCTGTTTGTGGACTTCAGCTCCGCATTCAACACCATCTCCCCAGCTCTTCTCCAGGACAAGCTGACACAGCTGAGCGTGCCTGAGCCCACCTGCAGGTGGATCACTAACTTCCTGACCGACAGGAAGCAGCGCGTGAGGCTGGGGAAGCTTGTCTCTGAGACCCGGACCATCAGCACTGGAGCCCCTCAAGGTTGTGTGCTCTCTCCTCTCCTCTTCTCCCTCTACACGAACAACTGCACCTCCAGCCATCCCTCTGTAAAACTTCTGAAGTTTGCTGACGACACAACCCTTATTGGATTAATTTCCGATGGAGACGAGGCCGCCTACAGAGAGGAAGTAAACAGCCTGGCTTCCTGGTGCAGCCAGAACTACCTGGAGCTGTAAAACTACGCTTTAAAAACTGTAGAGATGGTGGCAGATTTCAGGAGGAGCCCAGCTCAAACCGTCCCTCTCACCATGTGCAACTCCCCAGTTAAAACAGTGGAGTCATTCAGATTCCTGGGGACGATCATCGCACAGGACCTGAGATGGGCGGAGAACATCACCTCCACCATCATCAAGAAGGCCCAGCAGAGGATGTTCTTCCTGCGGCAACTGAGGAAATTCAGCATGCCGCGGAAAGTGATGGTTGACTTCTACACAGCCATCATTGAGTCCATCCTCACCTCATCCATCACCGTCTGGTTCGCTGCCTCCACTGCCAAGGACAAGGGCAGACTGCAGCGGATCATCCGGTCAGCTGAGAAGGTCATCGGCTGTGACCTGCCGGCTCTCATAGATCTGTTCCACTCCAGGACCAGTAAGAGAGCAGGCAAGATCATTGCTGATCCTTCCCATCCCGCTCACCACCTGTTCCAGAGACTCCCGTCCGGAAAAAGGTTCCGGGCCATCAGGACTAAAACCTCGCGTCACCTGAACAGTTTTTTCCCCATGGCAGCGGGGCTCACAAACAAGCCCCCTGCATCACACTGACTCCGCATCACACTGACTCTGCTGACCCCCCCCCCCCCCCCCCCACCCTTGCACATAATTTATAACTCTATATTACTGGCACTATTACCAATCTCTGCACCTTATAACCGCACGTAACTCTTTAACTGTATATATTGTTGTTTTTTTATATTGTTATATTGTTCGATATTGTGTTTTTTAATTAGTTGTTTGTAAAGTGCACCAACCACACCAAGGCAAATTCCTGTATGTGCAAATATACATGGCAATAAAAAGGATTCTGATTCTGATTTAAGTGCTGATTAATTGGTACATACTGCCACCAGAGAAAAACCGTGTGCCTGCACTCTTAAAGTCTTGTTTAGGCTCCTTTTTAGTATGAAAATTGTTATGTCCATTTCACACGATGCAACTCTTTACTCCCCACATACTTACGTTTCTTACATTGACATGAATGTTGGCCTAATGATCTACTAGATTCAGTTTCAACAACAAATATAGTGATGGTGGAGGAGGTTGTAACAATGGACGTCAAAGCAAAAGTGAAAAAAAAAAATTGCAATGTAAATGAAAGTGAAAGAAATACTGGATCAACAAAAAAACTAACAAACAAAAAAATGGACAGGGGCAATAACATCACTTCCTTGGTGAAGGCAATGAACACTAGTGAGAGAGTTTGAATCTGTATCCTTACCCAACACTGAATGAGTCCTCCATCGACTCGCTGAATTTGAAACTCAACGATTACCATACATCAAACTGCAACTTTTTTGTCATGTCAGGCCCTGTTACATCCTCTGCCCTGCACTCACTCCAACTCCTTCCAGGCATACGAGTCCTGTCACCTGACCCTGTCCACCAACTTCTTTTTGATTGATTCTCCTGTCTGCTGTTGACCATGGCAGACTGACTTCACATCCTGTTCCTCTTTGCCTGCTTTGTCTGTTCGGTCTAAATAAAAGTTAAGTGTTTTGAACATTTCCTCTGTGCTAGAGTCGTGCAATTAAATCCTTACAGTTCTGAGCCATGACAGTACAATCTGGCAAAGTATGGACTCAGCCAACTCATATCCTGTAAACAAAGAGCTCGCTGCTGTTCACTTTCATGAGCAGCATCTCCTCTTGCTTGTCTTGAGGTCTGCAGGAGAATATAATTAGCAACAAAGGTTATGAACAATGATGCTTTTTTGGACAATTCTTTTTAAAAGAACTTTATCAACCTGATTTAAGTAGGTAAAATGTACAAATATGAGTTAACCTGAAATAGCAGTTGCAAGCAAACTTTAACAGATTAAAATTGCTGTTTTTCCAAATATAAAGAAAATTGAGTGTATCCAGCAATGTGATTAGAATTAATGATGCATATGGGAAATAATAATATAACAAACTGTTGCGGAGAAGAATGAGACTGCGTTGCCTCACTGGTTTTAACAGCAGGCGAGGAATCTGTTACTGGGAGGCCACACGGGAAGCTTAGAAAATTTACAACCAACAGTGATGAAAGTCCAGAGCAAGAATAGGTGAATATACCGTGCATATTAGTTCATCTGTGAGGCTGGACTAACAAATCAGGTTTTTATGACTAGATTAAGCACAATTCAAATCACTTAATGTGTAACAACAAGATGCAGTATTTATGCTTAACAAACCTAAGGGCAATCAGGAGGGATTAAGTTAAAGGAGAGGCTTGGAAAGCTTCAGAGATGTTTCCACATACTCCCCTCGTATCTCAGCGGTGGACAGATTTTCACCCATATTTGCAGAACTCGCATTAAAGAAATAACCATACGTATTGAATTATATAGCTTACTGAATAAGAAAATAAAAGATCTATGACATGAGCCTTTGGTAAATCCTTCAACCCAATGATCATGTTGGAAGAGAGGTCAGGCCATGAGCAGTGCAGGCATATCTCTCCCTGATGGAGTCTGGACTGTTGTTGGAGAAGAGGTGAGTGATTGCTGAAAATATGGATAGATGTGATGTGTTGCAGGATTCTGATGAGCTCAATGGAGACGCTGGACCTGACGAAATCTGGGGCTGAATGGAGTACAAGAGTGTTGCATTGGTCTGACACTGAAATCGCACCTGACAGCAGTGCACATATTTATAGTTTTGTCAATGATAGAAGTCCGCGGGAGACTTAAAGTTACATGTACTGCTATCGACAGCGCTGTGTGAGTTTATTCCCTTATATGTCTGTTCGGAAAGAAAGGGTGTTACTTATTGAAACAGGAAATTTATATTTTTTACAATATATATAGTCCACTGCCACCTGTGATGTTTCCAACCTACAAAACAAAGCAGAAATTCTATCAGTCGTAGTTTCTTGACCTTTCAGAGCTGATATTACATTGTCTGTCTCTAAAGGACAATTATTTAAAGACAGACTATAGATCTACATTCTGAGGTGTTGCTGCCTTGGTATATTTTTTTCAACATAAAAAATTTGCAACATTGGTAGTGAACTTTGTATTTTTCATTACCTGATGCATTTGAAGTGTATTTTTATCCCATATTTTCATCCCACATCACTTGTGACATCGATGTTAACTATTGTGTATCAGTATGATGGACGTGTCCTGTCGGTTTGGTGTGGGTGGACCACTGTGCACTGGCCTTCATCCACTTTCTTTCCCATGCTCTATGTGGAAGATCAGCACTGGATGTGCTCATAATCCATCTCCAGAACACTTCTCATATACTTATCTAGCCCAAGGGTGAACTGGAAATGCTTACAATTGGTTACTGTATCTGGCCTTTAGAGCCCCTTTATAGGCCTAAACATTATCCTTTATGTCTGATGACTATTTTTGTTCACTATGGTTTGTTTTTTTCATCTATTTACATAACCTCTGCTTTTCCTTATCCCTACAATCTAACTCTCAATCCCTTTTGACCCCAACCAGCCCATTGACTCAACAGCACTGGGCTTCTGATTTTATTTGACTGAATGTGTTTTCGTTTATATTTCATAGTTTTTTCCATTCCCAAAGATGACCTTTGGATGAAGCAGTGTTTTCATTTTCATCTGTGTCAGTGAAGAAAGTAAACACCAGGTCAATTTATCAATCTAGGTTAGCAAACATTACTAGCCTTTGCTAAGATATTCTTGAAATGACAATAAATATAAATATGTGGGTAGCTCATTCCAACATGCATTTCAGCTATTTACACAAGTTGAATTGAAGAAACTGTTGTGTCGAATACTAGATTTGATGAACTTAATATTAGCTGGCAGGCTGGCTATCTAGTCAATTCACTTTAATGAAATGAACTAACATCAAAGCAACTGTGTAGTTATACTGTGGGAGCTATTCATTGGATGATATATGGGAATGAAAAGCAGGCGAAGTAAAGCGAATATAGTAGGCAAACCTTCCCACATATTGCCTACGGGTCTCAGGAGTGCTCCTCCTCACCATCTGTTGTGGTGTGTTTCCTTTGTTTTAGGAAATTGACAGGTGAGGCAGAGAACTGGTCAGAGATTCAAAATGTCTAAAGCAGACCTGCAAGCACCTCTCTGTCTATTCTCCTGACTGACATTCTCTTTGTCATACATACTTGGTCACAAAACCCTCACGCATACAAACTGACCTGCTGAGAGATGCAGCCTATTGCATTTTTGTAATATACATGTATCTTTATTTATAGATTTAAGTTGTAACACTTTACATTCAGTGATTCATTAACATTATAACTGGCACAGTCTCAGTGTGTACAGTCTCACAGACCCGTAGCAAAGCTGTAGACTGCCTTGATGCTGACTGGAGACAGTCTTGATGCTGTGCAGAACTTTTTATATGAAACATTGCATCTTGGTACAAAGGACTGCAGTATTTTCTCTAGTCTGTTCTCTACTGGTGAAGTTCATCAACAGATCTTCCATTATGGTTCAACTAAATTTCTCTTTCTGACATGGATAAAAAATATTGAAATGACTGTGACTCAAAAGTCTGGGAAAGCAATTAATTATGAGGGAATTAACTTCTTCAACTTCTATACACTGGAACAGGAAAATATCATCAACAATCTAATGAGACTATTCTTGTCTTCTGGAGAATTTATAGTAACATAGTCTGAAAACTATGTTTGTAAAGAAACGGCCAAGTGCTTGATATGTATTCATTGCGGTTTGTTTGTCCGTCTGTCAGTCAGCAGGATTATTCAAACTACTGAAACAATTCCCATGAAGCTTTATAGAGGGGTGGGAGCATGATGCAAGGAGGAACCCATTCAATTTTGGTGTGGATCCGGATGAACGGACAGATCCAGGAACTATTTTTAACTTTCTTATAGAGTCTTAGCTTTTATTGGCGGTATATGTATGTGCTCTCTGAGCACCTTTCTAGTTTGTGTATGTTGTGCTTATACATACTTCATGTATGATTTTTCTCCAGTAGTAGTTGTACCAGTAGGGCTGCATGCTAATACATACTTTTAAGCCATCATGGATAATCGTGTTCCTTTCTGTATGCTGCCATTAGAGTTCACTGGCCTCCATGTGTGTAGAACCCCGTGTGTGTGTAGGTGGAATTGTAACACGCAAGAACTGAATTTTTCTTCTATCAAGGCATTTTGCCAACAAGAATACGGGATGACTGAGGGTGTATACAAATGCATGCACACATGCTGTTTACTTCAGCCTCCCACCCTGCCTCTCTGACTTCCCACATCCAAACACCTGGAACCTGATATGAAATGGCCTGGTCATGGGAGTGGGAAGCAGTCAATGGAAGTTAGAAAACAGTGATGTTTGCATCAAGCCAAATGCTGCCAAAAGGTTATAATGGAAGATGGCTTCATGCTAATTATGCCCAACTTCTGACTAATTAACACTGACTAAACAAACAACACTTGCACAGCAGCACTCAATGTTCACATCAACAGCTACCTTCACATTGTCAGAAAGCTGCAAACTCCTCCCAAGATGCAGTTGCTATTTTTGATCAGCTCACATGGCATTTTTGTTTCTTAAATAGATCTAAAATCTTATAAAATTATAAGAATTTAAATATACTTTTGTTAAATAAAGTGACCCTGACAGCTGACATTTTTGCAGAACATTGACATGAACAACTGACCTGAACACAGAGGGCAAAATGGACTGTGCAAGATTGAGCACTATGGACATACTGCAACTCTACTGCACATACCAAAAATGAATTCTAAATACAAGCAACGAAACAGCACCAAGTCACTGCTGCTGCCAGGCAAGGCATAACTTTAAACAGAAGGGAGACACAGGGGTCCAGACAGAAGCTGTGTGGAGGCAACTGAGATGGTTGGTCTTTGTATTTTAGAGGCATCTTGCCGATTACTTGTGTGTAAGCCAATTGACTAAGATACCCACAGGGCTTGGGTTTCATGTTTCTTTCTTCTTTAGATCCAACATTGTGGAAAAGGTTAGTTTGTTATTTTCTATAGATTTCTAGTCATCTAGTCACCGTGCTCATGCTTCTAAGACTACATGGCTACACTGAGAAAAACAGATTTAGCCATATGTATACATGAAAGGAGAGACACAGAATGGAAGACTCTACTGTACACTGTGTAGGTAGTTATTCATCTCTCTGTTCAGGGCATTCCACCCCATCACAGGCAGCCCATCCTGTTCCTGCTTATTAATTTAAAACCATTTGCTGCACCTCCAGGGGGTAATAAATGCCAGGTGCAAAGACAGGGCAGTGGTGAACCTATAAAAACTATTACGGAGGCCCCTTCCTCACCCCTATTGCCATGGCCTGATAATAGCTTCACGTTGCAGCGCTAAAGCCAAACCATAGGAGAGTGAGGTGTTTTTCTCTCTACCTCTCACTGCTTTCTAGGCTCTGCAGCCGAATTGGGGACACACACACACAAACAAAAGCAGAATTGGACGTTTTTGCAGGGCCCCCGCATCGCCCAAAGGCCTGCCCACCAATGTCAAAATGCCGCTACAAATGTCGTAAAAGCTATGACAGGATGGCATCAAAGTGTCATTATCCCTCTGGACAAAGGAAGAGCAAGAATAAATAAATAAATACATAAGTCACAACTGCATGAAAGATTGTAGGATCAGCCGCGCAGGTAAATAGGACTAACTTCTGTTTTCACTCCAAACAAGTCAGGATTGCAGAGGCTTTGCTTTGGCTAAACAAACATTTGGTACAGTGACAGAACCGCCTGTACAACTACCTAGCAAAACAAGTGTGATCTCAACTAAATGACAGTGAATACCCATCAGCGCATCAGATGTTCACGGTATTAGAACGCACTGATTTGCCCAAATATGACTGAATTATACAAGAAGATACTCAATGGACTTCGCATTTGTTTGTATCTATTAAGAAAGCTTGTGATGATGATGAAACCAATGTTGATGACTTCAACAAGCCATAGCTTTATAATCGTACGAACAGTCAAATGCAGTGTTATACCTCTTTATAGTTTTTGATAACAACAACAAAATCGGAGAAAAACTGTTTAATAATCTCCTGCTGACCGGGAGTTTGGGCGGCATGGGGGGGGGGCATGGTTACCAATGTCTTCTTGCAATAGATAATGGAATGGTATGATATGAATAAAAGTTTATGCTGGATTGTCAGCCTCCACAGCCCTGGCAGAAAGTCAGAGTGAGCCCTTGTGAAAGCAGAGCAAAGTACAGTGGTACTTAATCATTAAATCAGTAGTGCCATGTAATTACGTGATTTACAGAATTGATTTATATAAGTTAGAATGGGGAAAAGAGTGCAAATATTAAAAAAGGACATGTGTCAGTGTTGTTAAAAATACCTTAAGGCAGTGAATTTCAACCTTTTTTGAGCCGCGGCACATTTTTTACATTTACAAAATCCTGGGGCACACCACCAACCAAAATGACACTCTATGGACTAACACAGTAAATATAATACATATAGTTAGTAATATAATTTCTAAATGTATTAAAAAGCACTATTTTAAATTATTTCAGCCCTTTCTTACTCTTACCTTTTAATGAGCACAAATTGAATCAGATTTATGAAACAATCTTTGATTTAACTAAACTTTATTTAACGGAGACATATTATACCCATTTTATCACATTTGATATGGTTCTTTGGGGTCTTATTGAAATGTCTGTAACATATTTTGGTCAAAATACCACAAGGATAATTTAAAATAGGACCTTTTAACCCTGTCTAAAACAGATTGACCTGTTTTGAGTGCCAATAGTTACTCCCGCCGTTTACCCGCGCTTCATTGAATTTCTTCACTTTGACATTCAGAGCACTGGGCAGAAACCACATCGCGTCAACACCCACCGTGGGCCTTCGCGATGCTTTGTTTTAATTAAACATGTCGATTCCCCTGGTCCACACCAGTTCTGGCTGCTAGGCGCCAGCCGAGGCGCACCGCCGGAGGGGGCCCCCTGCGCGAACGGAGGGTTCCCCCAGCGGGCGCTGTAGCTGAGGTGATCCGCGAGAAGGACCGGACACGCGTCCAGAGTCGCTGCCTCCGACCGCCGTACCCAGTCCCCTCCAACGGCCCGCCTTCCGCACCGGCGACGGACACCGCCCCACGGTCCAAGAGAAACAAAGCAACCCGCACCACTGACGCCGTGAGGCACAGCGGAATAGGACCTCCCCCCCCCCCAAAAAAAAAACATTGAGGCGTGCCGCACGCCGAGTCTCCGGCGGCGTGGAGAGGAGGGCGACTGCTCCCCCAGCCGCGGCACCTGCCCAGCGGTTTAACCACAAATACCAATGATATCGGTGAAAGTCAAGTTTATTACCGATGTGCAGATGTCGGTAAACGAGGCAAATATCTGCCGGTACCGATGTTCGGCCGATACTTCGGTGCAACACTAGATATTAGATAATTTCCCACGGCACACCTGACGATCTCTCACGGCACACCAGTGTGCCGCGGCACACTGGTTGAAAATCACTGCCTTAAGGGACAGCAATAGCCTCGGCTTAACATACACACATCCTTCAAAGTCACTTTATCAGTAAATACTTGTTATTTAAAAAAACTAAGTATATGCCAACTGGCAAAGTACCATTGATGCCACCATGGAGCAAGGCAGAATCCATTTAAAAGTAAGATTTCAAAATCAAATGTATGCAGTCCACGTTGCATTGCTCTGAAGCATGTCACATGGTAGGAGAGCCTCCCAGCAGAAGTTTGCTTAGGACCCCAGGGAGGTTGAATTGGCACATCTTAGATCCAGCTGCCAAAATTCATTTCATTCATTCCAGCCTTGTTGACAAAAAATCAAACCAAGAACACAAACAGTATTATCAAGCATGCTCATCAGGAAAAATCCAATGTGAATATGGTTGTTTCTTGCAGGGCAAATGTTGCCATTCAGCAGTTTTCTTAACATTCTCCCTTTTGCAACTGCATTACCATAAAGGATGTTAGTTTGATATACAATAAAAAGACAGAAAAAACCGTTAGTGTGATGAATTGTATCTCAAGCTACTTCAGAATCTCTGTAATAGGATTTTCACTCAGAAGTAAGACAAAGGGTGGCTGCTTAGAAAGAAGGGAATTCTTACTTGCATACAAGGCTTTAGGAAAACTGTAAAGGATCAAACTGGCTCTGATATAAGCTGACCCTGACCGGTTTTACGCACTGACTTCAGACAATACAAAAAAACCCCCAGAACAAATCAAAGTAGAAAAATGTGTATCAAGTGTATTGGGACAGGTGAGTTCTATTACATGTCATTTAGCTGACGCCTTTATCCAGAGCAACTTTCAATTAGTGCATTAAACATCTGTGGGGCCATTCAGGGTTGAGCATCTTGCCCAACGACACTTCGGTATGCAGATGGGGAAGACTGGGATCAAACCTTCTGGTTGGAGGACGGCTACTCTACACCTTAGCCACTCTGCACCATTAGTAATAATAATAGTTCAGCCTCAAAGATGGTTTCTGTCATTTAAGGTAGTTAAAGTGTGTAATTTTGGTTTTATATTTACTCAGGGTGGAACGTCATGATCGACGGCTGAGACTGACTCATGTTTGTTTGGATGCATGTAGCTACTGCGGTTCCATCCACTGATCACTACTGCAGGGACACTGGCTCCAAATACATAATAGGGCGGCGTTCTCAGTGGGAGGAAGTGGAAAGGCAGCATCCATCTTTATAGAGAGTCTATGCTCCCTTCCCTCAGATATGACCTGTTGAAGCTTGCACTGGTAAAGGTACTGGATCTCCGTCCTCAAAACAACAACAATGAGGACGAGTTATGGTTGTGGAATGGTTACCTTTTGGTGTTAGGTTTAGAAGGAAAGTTAGTCATCGAGAGTTGACAATGTCCCAGTGGAGTCAGGCAAATATTAAATATTAATTTCAATATTCACTCTTCCTTTTGCTCTATTGTTTATTTCACCAACTCTTGAGGGAAATATCCGTCTCTTTATCTGATAAATGCCTCACTATATTCACCAGCTCGTAGCTCACTTTTTCACCAACTGCCTGTGTCTGTAAACAAAGCTGATGAGAGCTGAAATCGAACCTGGATATAAAGGTTTTGGGTCACAAAAGCCAAATAAAAGCTTGAAGATTCTTTAAAGCTCAGGACTCAGTCAGGTGATAATTCGCTTTGGGTTAATTACTACAAGTGACTCATTATGCATTACACATAGGCTACATTCTTACTTGGAAAAAGATCAAGTCTGCTAAGGATACGCCTGGCTGTCACACTCCTCTGGAGTTTTAGAGCGTTAAAGAGGAGAAGTTTGGAAATGCTGCTTTGCCCCGTTTTAGTTTTACAGGGCAACATTGTATTCTGGACAAGCAGAGACATAAATGTTTGGAAATGATGACAGACAATCACTACTACTTGCCGACTGGATCTTTTCAATCAATACAATAGCTTTCACTGATTTTCAGGCTCTTATCACAAAATCTCCTTCCAGAAGAAAACAATCAACACTAGCGTTTGCTATGTGTTTTCACAGACAGGGATTCAAATTGTTAACATGTAACAGTTTTAAAGGTGCTAGACACGCATAGTTTGTATCTAAAGATAGATGACATGACAGCTCCCCGAAAGTAAAGCCAATTCACTTGATCACCGCCCGGTGGCTTACCACAGTAAAGGTCATAAGCCTTGCATCCTTCACATTATTGTATGGGACAGAAATCAAAATGTATTCTAATTTTTGGAAGTTATCACGCTGGTGTATGTTCAACTGCTCATTTTCTTGGTAGGTTTTGTTTTCATTAGTTACATAATGCTATAAAATCTGGCTGAAACGTTTTGATTGACAGCTGAGACTGACTCGTAATTGGTCAACTACATGTATCAGCAGGACCTCTCAACCATGATTCCATCCCTGATTGCTACTGCACAAACTTTGGCTCATATACAGTCTATCGTTTCATGTCTGACCACTTAACGAGAGCAGATGTATTACAGTCTGTGCTACTGGGGGGGGGACCATCTATTCTTTAACATCTGGTCTTCGTAATTACATGCTGTTATTTGATTATGAATTGTTTACCTGCATTGTTTGTTTGAGTGTGTGGCTGAAATCTAATTCTACATTGGGCCACATCTTGAGAAATAATAGGCATGCCAAACTTCATTCATTTTACTCTGAGTACATCTATATAGTCTTATCTGCATAACTAAGTAATCTTAATATATCTTGAATATATGAACATTTTCTGAATACATTCCAATACTTGTATACACACCGGATTTCCACCCACTCACCATTTTCTACAATTGGATTTGTGTGCACTTGTTGTCTTGTTAGTTTTTGAATAATACTGTTTTTGTTTACATCATCATATATTCATTATCAAAGTTTATGGCCTGTATATAAATTAGAGAGAGATACACTTCAGATGAAATGCTGAAATCTCTTGTGCTATTAATATGGGAATTGTGAGACCAGTGTTGAGACTCCTACACATTGCTAATTCATCACCCTGAAAAATAGCTCTGTAGATATAGTTTTTTTTCCTTCTCATTCTCTCCTTCTGAGCTATATTGTATCTCAGTTTTTTTCTTCACGCTTCAAATCCAATGTTTCATGTTTATTTTTAGGAGGGGCATAAACAAGAAAAAGGCTTTAAGGGCTGAGATGAGAACAACTGGCCATGAAGTGCACTGAAAATGAATAAACCATCCTCAATCTAATCCGTGACTTGTCATGGCACTATGAGTGTCAACAGAACTCACAGAGAGCCTGAAACATCCAAATCCCATTAAAGCCTTTGTCAGAGAAAAGGCTGACATTTTGTGGTCTAATTAAACATTTCCCACGATGAACTGCGGTGAATGCTTAACAATAATTAACAACTGGCATGGGATGCTGCATGTGGGACATGACCACATAAACTGGCTAGCATCTGAGATTTGTCATTTTTGTCTTTGATGAGAAGCTGTCAACTTGGAGGAAAAAAGCAGAGGCAGGCGGAGACCTCTCTGATATATTATTATTCACCCATATTACAGCAGTGGTTACATTTTTCCTCTGAAGTTTAATTATTCAGATTGTAAAAAGTGTCATTGCATGCTGTGCATAAATTACGTTAATGCAGCCTTTAAATTATCAGTTGTTATCATAATCAGCCATTTAACAACACTCTCTGCGTGGCTGTTGTGGCGGCTGTGTTTGTGTAACTGTTTATACAATCAGGCAGTCCCTCTGTTTCCTGCTCATTAGCATTTTCTGCAAATGTCTCCAAGCAACAAAGTGAGGGAGGCGGGGCTGGAGGGGCCTCAAACATCTTGCCGACACCCCCTCAAGACGCTCTTTTCTCTCATGTCCATCGCTCTCCCTGCTCTTTCTCCCACTCTACTGTCAAGGCACATCCTTAGAAACCACCCGGGTGTCTCCATCCTTCTTCCTCCAAAGACAAAAGGAGGGCAGACACACTTTTAATCATCCTTTCTCGCCTCGACTCTTCTTCTCGGCGGTCGAAATAACAAAAGCTGTCACACGCAGACTCATGTCGTCTCTCAGTGATCATAACGGATAATTACCCTCCCCCCGGGACACCAGTACTGCCCCATCTCTCCCACAAGCACTATTTCACTGTGAATCCCCGGCACTTGTGAAATGGCTGTGTCTCAGTAACAAGCTGTGAGTGGTAGTGATTCAGTCGAAGATATAGCCATGTCAGGCCAACGAAAAGTACATCAACCTTCAACTCTTATCCATCGTTTCTCGATTACAAGGAACTCCTTCTTTTCTCCAATAGAGGATTTATAAATCAGGGCACCAGGGTGGGCATCATTCTGTCCAGGTGACAGATGAGTCTGACCAAAAGGGGGCAGTGTTGTTACTTTGAAAGAAGGCTGGGAGTGACGGGCCTGTCTTACTTGCTGCAGTGCATGAGTAGGCAATTGAATGAGTGAGCAGGTGAATGAGTGAATGGGTGACTGAGTGAAGGGCGAGAGAAGATAACATGTTCACTGACTGACAGAGGGGAAGCTACAGCGATCAGCATCGATCCCACAACACAGACCCGAGCCCCCTCTGCAATTCGTTGCTCCACTGACCTCCAGGGCAAACCAGCTGCTGGATTATCAGCCTGATTTCATCTCTGCGCAAATATTGTTTGTCTGATACGATATAAAGTGTTGGTTTGTCAACTATCACACAATATTCTTGTAACTTACATTTTCTTTTTTCCTTGAAGTAAAGGCCTGGGATAAAGACATGATTTTGAGATCATCATCTTCAGATGTTCTAGTGAATATCAGAAAATTATATATATATATATATATCCTGTATACATGTGGTGTGAATTCAAAAACAAGACCAAGAACATTCTGCAGCACTTTAAACTACGAACTGATGTTTCTCAAATGATGAGAAAGATGCTGATTTAGTTATTCAAGTGGGAATATGTTGCTCACAAGGGAATATCAATGCAAAGAAATAGAGAGAGGCTTGTGTTTTCAAAGCAATTTATCACACATCTATTAAATCCTGTGATGTCCAAGTCTTAAGGGAAACCTGCCTTGGGCTTTTATTTAAGATTTTCAGTGATGCTACAGGTGCAAGACTATGACTTATCTGTATTCTGATTGTGTACAAAGCTAATTCTCCTTTTTATCTCCATTGTCTGCAGCAGAAGAGAAGAGAGAGAGTTTACGCAAGAAAGAAAATGTAAATCTACTCCAATTAAAACAACTACAAATACACCCAAAGTCAGTACAAATTTATGAGTTTCAATTGCAGAGACTGGATTTTTGGTAGAATGTTAGCGATGGTAACTATCAAACTCAATTTGTACAGTTTTGTCTCGAAGGGCTTTAGCCCTAGAACTAAATCCTCCCAGATCATGCGGAATCACAGAGGCGAGAAATCGCAGGCAACCTTGTGATGAATGAAGCTATTCCAATTCCTCCTCGCCTCCTCCTGTTCACTTCTCTCTCATCTCTGCTGATGTACCTTGTACCTACATGGCCGATCATAGTATAGAACTGAGTGAAATCATCTTAGAAAAGCAATTCAGTCCTTCTTCCGCCTGGACTTTTGGTGTCAGGTTTGCAATTTGTAAACCTAGGAAAAAAAACTTCAGATCCATTTTCCGAGGTCCGCTATTTAAGACCAGTAAACACCAACATGATAATGCTGTTACTTCCCACAATAATGCAAGTACACTTCTCCCCTTTCTTCTTAACCCCCCCTGGGTCTGAAAATGAGAAGAGGAGGTATATCAAAAAAAAAAAAAAGGTTTCAAGCGAAATCTATAATCAAGATCCCTCATCCTACCCACCCCCCCGGTGTGGTCAATTGGTATTCCGCAGGATCTTCCGGCCCCCTATGGTGTTCCCAATCTCCAACTCGGAAGGAAAGAATAGAGAGCTGCTAAGCCCCTGGAAAGAGAATGCCTAGCTGTGGATTAATGGGAAGAAGAGCAAATGAAGTCCAGGAGAGGGTTTATATCTATCAATATCAAGTAGCAGATTAGACGTAGAGATGGCTGTGTCTCTGTTTTCATTTCACAAACTGTTGGGCCACATTACTCCATCGATAGAATCAACATAGCACAGTGAAATTAAAATGGCATCAATGGACAGCTTGTTCTGCATCTAAAAATATTAGAGGAATGGTTATTTTAAAGTAGATGCACTAGATGTTGTTTTATGAAGTGGGGCACTGACAAGAGCGCCAAAAAATGTCTACTTTAGGTGCATGTTTGTTTTTCCAAAGTTTCAAATGAATTTAACATAAACAACACAGTGTTCAAATTAAAAAGTATAATATCACAACAAAGAGAATCCACTCGAAACAAAGCATTTGTGCAACCTGAGTTCTCATTGAACTCCACAATTATATACATTTTCAGGACCATCAGTAGAACTTTAATAAAAAATGTAAGTCATGTCGTTGATGAAAAAATCATATACTCGATTGTATGTTGCTAATACTTTGTTCAATTCTGAGAATTAACCAACTCTGGTCTCATCTTGGGATCTCTTTCAATAGTGTGTCAACTGCTCCTTTTGAACTGTGAAACATTTGAACTATACCAAACTGTGTTTGCCTGATACTCTCCACTTCTTCACCTCTCCAGTAACTCTCTCTCGATCTCTCATCTGTCTGATACACTCCTCTTCTCTTTTCTCCTATCCTGGTCACCAAAAGGATGCAGTCAGGATATACCAACTAAAACCTAAATGTCTCGTTCTTAATGTGGCAATTTGATCAATAATTGTTGTTTGAATGTATTTTTTACAGAGTAAAAAAAAACGAATATTGGAACAGAACATGCATTATTCCATTCAGTAGAGGCATCTATACCGTATAACATTCTGAAACCTTATCTCTTCCACTCTAATTTTCTCTCCCTCCAACATTCTTGGTCTAAGTATATATCCTCTGTCACACTGACATAGCTTTAGTCATATGTAAAGGTGTACCTTGGTTTTTCTTTTAATAGCGCCTAGGCTAGCAAACCAACCAAAAACCTGAACCTGTGCATGAGGCAGTCTCATGTCCTGACTCATTTGCTGCTTCAAAAACATGAGATAACTCTTCCTTCACCATCTCTATCCTGCACCTGTGCTCCTTTTTCTTTAAAAAAAACCCCTCTTGTATCGATAGCCTTCATGTCTTGCCTCAGTGAATTAGCTCACTAGCTAACACCAGATGTGTTCTGTCTGTCTCTGCCCTCGGTCTCGAGCAATCCATTTCAGCTGCTGGTCCACACCACGAAACGCTCAGTCTGCTGTCATTGGTCAGTTAGCCCATTAGTTTGTGATTATATGTTGGTAATGTCCTGCCCCTTACCCAGATGCTTCCTGATCTGCTGTAATTCCCCTTGTAGCCATGTTAACAATGGCATTCAATCATTCCACTGCACCAATTTGAAAAAACTAGCTAGGAGAGTGGCACTTTATATTACTTTGTGACATGTGTTACAGCAAAAAAACACAGGAATACGAAGGACTTGGGGAAACATTTAGGGCAGTAGCGTTAAATAACTAGTCCTACTGATGTCTATGTTAGCAAAGAATAAGCAGTGAATATACAGTTTGGGAATCACTTAAGTATAATTAATCACGTAAACATTGGAAACACTGTG
The DNA here is from genome assembly GCF_947347685.1 of Pleuronectes platessa. Lineage (NCBI taxonomy): Eukaryota > Metazoa > Chordata > Actinopteri > Pleuronectiformes > Pleuronectidae > Pleuronectes > Pleuronectes platessa. Next base: position 16,190,472 of record NC_070633.1, read on the forward strand.
TAATAATATGAATGATTTATTTCTTGACCATTCATCTAGTTCAACTTTGACTGGATTCCATTTGTTTAACCTGTATTTAGAGGAGCCAGGAGCAAATGTAAATATAGCTACAATGAAAAACAGGATTAACAGACAATTTGCTCAGTCTATGACCCCCAGAGATGATTTGACTTGATACCTACATGTTACATACTGTTCCTTGCACTCACAGCTCTGAGCCTTGAAAGTCTTTTTTTTTTTAAATGTATAACCTTTCTGGATCTTTGAGAAGCTCGAACCCCCGTGCCCTTCTTAAGCAACCTTTGTCGATCGATGTGATGAATTTAGCCAGTAGCAATAACTGCGCCAATCAATAGCAATCCGTGGTATTTCATTGACAGGTTAGGCACTGTAATGTTTGGCCAGGGCGACTAGTCAAAGGAATCAAAGGAAGTCCAGCAGTTTTTATTCAGCACTTCAGACACACTGGCCACATCACCCCGACATCTGACATCTGCAATAATACAGAAATATCAATACAAATTTCATTCATCGGTCAGCCACGAATGGTTTCATTAATGCCATAGATGATGGCAAAATACTTCAAAAACTTTGAAATGATACAGGTCATACTCGTGACCTGAATCATTTTAAAGCTTTAGACAAATTGCTCTGTGAACAGGTACCATATCTCCACGAAAATGTATGCAATGAAAAAATTTATTTTATTTAACTCAATGAGACTTAATTTTAAAAGTACAAAATGCATCACGTTGACGCTGACCTCGTAGGTGATGATGACAATGAAGTTTAATAAAGACATTAATTGTGGTTTAAACCTTAGTCCAGACTTTCAGATGTGAAAGATTTTTCAGTAGGCAACATTCTTAAGTATTTCAAAAAATAGAATGGCACTTTCAAGTTAAATTTTTGTAAATTTTTGTTTTAAAGCCTCAGCTGGTATAATGACTTGTCAGAGAAGCTAAATTTGTTGATATCCTCCAAAAAAAAAAGAAGCATCCTGTCACTTGCTTGATTGCCTTTGTCGTCATGAAAGAATGTCGGAATGAACATTGCATCATAAAGCATTTAGACCTGCTGAATCAACGCGGTAATTTTTGGCCAAAACATCAGTGGTCTAACAAAAGCTGAAAAGCTCTCCGGCTGGCAATTGTAAATACAGTAACTCCTCCACATGCTCACTGCTCAGTCCCTCCATAACAAAGCCATCAGACACATTTGCAAGGTTGGTTATGTCATGTTCCTTTTACAAAGCAATACCCTCCAGCTAGGGGACTCTAAGGGATTGGAATTTTAGTTCTCTTCGTCATTTGTATGTGTCGAGGTGCCCGCTGTGGCAAATTGCAATTCCACATCCCATAATGTCATCCCTCGCACTTCCTCCTTGTTTCTCTTTCTTTGGATAGAAAATGATCCTCTGTAAGGACAGACTGGTAAAATGTACAAGTAGGGACCTTAATCCCCTCAGGAAGTTCAGTCAAAAAGATCTGCTAATAGCTTTGAGTCTATACACCCTTTACAGGAAGGCAAATATTCATATTACAAAGAAACAGAGCAAAGAGAAGGAAAGAGATAAAGAGAAAATAAATATATGCATGATTTCTAATAAAACATATATTTTTACAATACGTATGGATATTCGTTATTTTGTATATATTATACAAATTCATGAATGTAATATGTTGCAAATTTGTCATCCAAACATAAATGATACAGCTAGTATGAGAGTTATTGACAGTATTGAATACGTGTTTTATATTCACATTCATTGCTTTATATTTCATAAACATTGGTTGAATACTTGTATAAGAGAAATGTAAAATACATCACAATTTATACGAATCAAAAGAAATACACAAATAGCTGGTATGAAATATAATGTGTCAATTATATGAGCTATATACGATGGGAAATGTATTGTGTATATTAACAATACGCTGCTATTTAGACAAAGAAAACCAATCACTATTTTCGACAATGGGCCTCTTCTCCTCACTTTAAATTATCCTCCGAGCTTGTAACAGTCATTTGAAGGTTTTTGTGAAAAGTCAAAAACAGACCTGTCAGATCTACCTCATAATCATAGAAGGCAGGAATAAAGTCCTGTTTAATTTCTCCAAATGTAATATATAGTCACAATAGACTTGGCAGGGATCTATTGTAATTAATGCTGCCATTCATTTGTTATATTTTTTGATGGGGAAAAAATTGGCATCCACAAGGTGTTACATGTCAGTGGATTGAGTTTAGCATCTCTTTCACAGCCGACTCACTTGAACACAATTAACCTACAGAGACATGTACTTAGCGAATGCATGCCAGACATAAACAGAAGGAAAGATGAATAGAGCAGAAAAGATTGCTATTATTATTTTGACTGCCTCCTGTCAGAAACTCTCCACTGAGTCAATTTGCCAAAAGGTCAAGTCCTTCCCCTAAAAATCAGGTCATTTGGTTTGTCCTCCTTTCTCTTATCACTTTATCCTCGGTCTGCTTTCATTTCTATCTATTTTCTCTCTTCTGTTCTCTGTCCCCTCGTTCCCACTCTCTTTGTAACTCTTGTCGCGGAGGCATGAATGCGGGCGGCAGATGGCTGGGATGTTTCACATCTCAGAGGGATTGTACTCGTCTCGTTCCCCATCCTCTCTCCCTGCCAGGAGGTCAGCAAGGTGGGCTGAAGAGTAATTGGCAACTGGCAGGGAGAGAGCTGACACAAGGGCCGTTCAGGGCGGCATTAATTGACAATTGTAAATAACAAATGGAGCTGATGATTCAAATTACTTGTCCACAGGATTCCCTCCATTTATTGTGTCCTGAAACGTGACCCAACATAACAAATATTTTTTTTAAATTTTGTCTCGGCTAATGCCAGGAGTTGGCAGCCGGGGAGGGAGAGTGAAAAAGAGAGGGAGAGAGAAGTCTCTGAGAAAGAACGGGTAGAGAGAAAGAAAGAGAGAGAAACACATCAAGGAACAGATTGTTAATATCAGCCGTTTCATATGGCCGATTGTGAAATAAATGGCAATGGGGCTTGCAGTAACATGGTGCGACACGCCGCGGCGTCTAATGGGACGAGCAGCTCTCCACCAGCAGGGACCTAATGAAGTGCGACATCGTTTTTCACCCCGCGACCACGACAATGTCAAGGTGCTGCAACTTGCCATTTGTGAAAAGATGTGGCAAAGTGGCAGGACATCACCTGCAGAGCTGATGGCGTGTGTGGACCAGCCAGGCATCAAACCTCCCAGCAACACTTGGGTGACTTTGGAAAATCGGGCATCAATACCATCAATCGACCTTCTGTTGACCATGAAAAAGACACCCCAGCCTCCTCTCCCCAATGTTGTTCGGTCACAAACCCACAGGACAACACAATTCAGATGGGAGACACAGGAGGCGACCTTGTTGAACATAGTGCACTGGGACATGTTTCTATTATTACAGGTCTGGAGGCAGTCGTGCACCAGAACACAAAGCATGTTTTACGGGGAAGGTTTTTGACTGATGATGGGGGAAAGTTGCAGAAAGGCTGCAGTGGCGTTTGATTTACTAGCTTCTTTCTGCACTGTAATGAGGAGTAATTCTGTCTTGACACCCCTACGTCTCCCTTCCCTCCCTTTCCTCCATACATATCTTTCTCCCGCTTTACCTTTGCCTGTGGCAACCCCCCCCCCCCCCCCTCTTTTAGTGCAGTTTGTCACAGTTTTAAGACTTAGCCTCGGCTTGCTCCAGAGTTTTAGTGCTGCTTCCGCAGGCGAGTGAAGCCTGACATGTGTCCTATTAAACAAAAAGGATTCTGCATGTATCTTCATTAACAGGCTATTAAGAAGACATGCAAATGTGAAAAAGTGACTTCTCATAACCAATATCCGCCAGGGATATTAAAGATAACCGAGATGATTTCAGGGAAGCTGTAATGTAATTTAGTGCAAGTTCATAGGCCAACCAAATCATTTATGAAAATTTGTAGTTCACTTTTTTAAGTGGTTGGTCCTGTCTGTACATATTCTAATAGAGCAAGAAATTTGCCTCTTTTAAAGATTCCAATTAACCAGCTTTTAAATGATTTTGTGGGCTCAGTTCACAGAGATCAGGCCTGAAAAAGCAGCAGCTGAAAGCCATAGCTCTGACCTTGTCACCTCTGCTCAACAGGAAGGCCAATGTTCTTTCAGAGATAGATAAGTAGTTGCTAAGGAGAGAATGCAGCAATTCACTCTCACCAAGGATCACGAGAAAATTTCAATGTGCTAAATGAGATGTTGTGAAACCATCTACATAAAGCCACATAGAGCTCCAAGACTGTCACTGGTGTGCAAAGAATACGCTGGTAAACACAAAAGAAAAGACTAGCGCTAACCCATAACTAGGTCTATTAACAGTGGCCGTATAATACAGGGTCCTGATTATGACTGTCAGGTATGATCAGCCATCTGTCTGATAAAAAAACATTAATCAGAGAAAGCTCAAAGGGTGTGAGGGTTCAAAGGGAATGAAGAGTCAATGTGGTCTGTGCGATTAATGAAGAGAACTGCCTCCGAGTTTCAAAGCTTTGCGCTTGTTGTATTTTTTTTTCTTCCTTCATATCGGTTTGCTTTCCCACTGGAGTGGAGGAGTCAACTGTAATTTCGTTCCTGCAGATGAATTCAAAATGGAAACAGACATATAACTCTCTCCCTTTCTCTCCGTCTCTCTCTTTTTGCACATTTTATATCCTCTCTCTCCCCATTCCAAGCCTTAATTAGCCAATGCAAAAGCAAACAAGCCACCCTTCATTCAACGCATCTACTGGAAAAGGGCCATTTAAAGTTAAGGTTTCCCAGACCTGCTGCAGAAGTGGCTTTAGAAAAAGAAAAAAAGTTTCCTCCTCCTATGTATGTGTTCGCCTTAATTTAATACCTGCACACACCCAGCCATTATCTTTATGGCATGGCCAAATGTGGGCCTAGAAAACCTATGACTGTTCTGTGCTCATTAAAAGCCCACACTGGTCTGTGACTGTGTATCAAGGTTACTACACTCTGGTAATAAAGCCACTGTGGATGATTCTTCTGGCACTTCCATGTTTTCTATTGGATTGAAATCACTGCATGCCAATTGTAAAGCTGTGCACGCTCAAATTAAAACCTGTTTCACCTCACGTACGTTAACAAATATGTGTAAGTTATATGTCAATTAAAATTGAGTCTAGTTTTAATGTAAAATCTAAATATTAAATCAAACTATAAAAGTCAATCTAAAATGTAATTCTAAAATTCAAAAGTTACATTTAAATTATACCTTTAATTTGCATATTAAATCAAAGTGTATTACTCCTGATGTAAATCTAAATTGTTAATGTTGAGTTGCATTAGACAGACATGTCTGTTAAGTTTGCTGTGCTCAGCCTTTCTTTTCTATTTTTGTCTGATGATGAGCAGATTGATACGTCTCTTATTAAATGTACATTAAATATAACAACTAACACTGATGTCAGTTATCCTGCTACATTCACATACAGTAAATCCAGGCTCCGTTACAGCTCAGAAGGTGAGATGTGCCCTGCTCAGGTTTGAGAAGTGAATGCTGTGATAAAAAGGAGTCTACGGGCAGCTGTAAATAGTCCCCATGAAATATTCAATTTCAGTAATATACTGTATTAATGAATACTCATAGAACTGTCTCTCTCTGACTTTTGTAAACCTAAAACGTGTCTCCCAGAGGCCTCTTTCTCATTTCTGTGAGTGAAGGGGAAGCAGATCCTACACTTCATGGATTTGATAAAGGCGGTGTGGAGTCTGGCTATTTCGGCACAATCCTTTCCCCCACAGGTGGATCAGATCCCCACGGCACAACCCTAGCCCCCTCTCGCCCGGATGATAAATATTTCAGGAAGCAAAATCAGTGGCTATACGGAAAGCTGTAAAGCTGCTCAGTATGACTCGGTAGACTCATGTTCACATAACAGCGATGGAGAGGAAAAATCTCTCAGGAGAGATTATCAGTAGAGTATGGTTTGTACTGGTTTCTCCTGTATACAATCAGATAAGAACATGCACAGAAAATCGAAAATGTGAAACCAAATTTGGGTGAAATGGCTGCATTTGCTTGTGACAAGATTTAAATCTAAAGTTGCACTTAACAACCGTACAAAAATTCATTAAATTAAAAAAAAGAAATTCTGCATGAATCATTGAAATATATCTTGTGGCCATTATTGATTGTGCGGAATGCTAATGATGTGAAAAGAGGGTTTGATCCAAAGCCATCACAGAAATAATGATATGCTGTAAAATTCATGCTTTACATACTCTAATTAATTCCCCTATAAGAACATGTCAGATGTGACTCAACCTCAGCGTCCATGAACGCAGCGCAACACGTCCATCTCATTTTATGGTTATATATATGTTGCACCCCAGCATCTCTTTACGGTCATTAAACAGCTTGCATTTGCAGGTTGCAGGAGCTTTTTCCTCTGTCCCTTTTTGCCATCCAGACAACGCTGTTTTATTACTGTTACTAGAGCGAGCACTAAAGGACAGCTTAGGGAACAGTCCGTCCACCTTGTGTCTCCGTTGCTTGGTTCTTGTGGAGCAGGTGAAGGTCAGTCTGAAGCAGAGCGGATATCAAAGCCACAAGGTCGGTTAGACTGCCACTGAATGGTCCCTGTCAGTAAAGAGTATCTCTCTCTCCCCTCTCCCCTTTATACCCAGCTCTCTCTCATCAGACCTAGCTTCTGTGTCTCTTTCTCGCTCTCTGTAAGCCAACTTCCTCAAGCGATCTTCTTCATTCCCTCTGTCTTCTTTGTTTTCTTTTTCCTGATTCAATGTAATACACTGCAGCAGTGCGAGTCCAACACAGCCTTGCACACCTGCAAAGCCTTGGCCTGTACTGCTGGGATTATATGTAAAATTCATGCTGTAAAAAAAAAGAAAAGAAGGCCTACCCTGACAACTTTTGTCCTTTTGCAATTTCAAAGGAATTGATCATATTTTTAAATGACATAAAAATGTAGCTCAAGTTTCCATTTTTATTTTTATTTGCTGATGAAATTTAATATTTTGACAACCTCCAGCAATTTTATAGTAGAACTCAAAACATCTTAATGGAAGAAAACAGGAGCGTTTCTTGCTACTCGCAGACTTTGCCTGTGCAAATTGCCTCATGACTGCATTTATGTATATATAATAAAAGTTATAAAATAATTGCCTAAAAATATCAACATTGGTACCACAAAGATACAGTGATCTCCAGCGTTGTTGCTAGTGTGTGATCATGCGGATGGGTGGGTGGACGACTTGAATGATCGTTATTGCAACATGGTGGTTCTTTGGTTTTGTCATCAGAGCGGACAGGCAACTGAATCTGCCAAAACGTCAACCAAGTAACTAAAGAGTTTTGACTGTTTGTAGTTCAGTGCCTTTTATGTGGAGACATCTTCTGACCAAAAGTTCCTGCACTACGTTAGACAGTGGCCTGTCCCTAGTGATGTCTGCTAGCTAGTGTCCCTGTAGTGAATTAACAATCCAGAAAGCTTGTTAAACAACTTTATTATCCTACCAATGCCAGACTGAAACTTTCAATGAGACTTGAAGTACTTGTCTTTCTATTAGTTCCGTTTTTTTTTTAAAGGATTAAATGCATCTTCAGCTAAGGTAAACCATATACATATTTCTATTTTCATTTGCAATTATCCTTGCGAAGGCTGTTAATATTTGCATATCAATATCAGTTGACCCTGTGGTTACTTTCTTCACTGTTAAAGATAAAATGAAAAGACTGCATCACTCAAAGCTCAGCTCTGAGAACGGGAGACAGATACAGGATAAGATGAGAGGACAGAGAAAAAAGACAGAGATAAGGTGACGGAGATGAGAGAGGAAGAGTAGGTACTGCCCTCTGTGCCCGGGGTAGGATTAGCATGATGTCCCTGTGCTGCTCAACATGAACTGACTGACCTGATCATGTTCAAACAATGTAGGGTTGATTCCCTCAGAGATACATGTTCGTTTGTAATGACAGTGGAACTATAGGTTGACTGGTTCATTTCTGCATAAAATAATTTTACGAGTTTTAATTTTGCTTCCCAAAATCCGTGTTCCTCTCAGAAAATCTTCTTGTGAATCAATCACAGCTGAAGCACTGTTGTAATTCAAAGTCTGCATGTAGCCAAGTGCTGATAAAATATCTGGAAGAATTCTAGATTTATCGTGGATGCATTAGGAATTGTCTTGTTAATAGTGAAGTGTCCCAAAATGAACCGTGTAACAAACAGCAATTTTGGACACTGAGAGCAAGGCTCAAAGCTGCAACAATCTTCATCCTAGGACTGTTATTCTATCACTTCATTAAGTTTTGATATTTTTTCTCAATATGCTCCGTGGTCCCAGGACAACAATCTTAGCAAACCCTTTGGCAATTCATCGCCGGCTCTGTCGCCTGCAGTGTTGTGATATATGATAAAATTCCTTTTAGAAGATGAAATTTGCTCTCAGAGAGGAAAAGGCTGAATACAAAATAAATGCATGATTTGTTGAACACTTTAACAACAGCACTGCTGCTGTGGGTTTCATATCTACAGATATACTACTACACTTCAACAAAAATAAATACGTAAAATGAATGAATGCTGGTTGGTCCATGTTGAATTTGATGTACATGTATGAAATCAACTTCAATTATTGCCCGAAATGGTTGTTTTGTCAGAGGACAGTCAGATACAGTTGTGTAATCTGACCTGAGCTAATAATTACAGGAGTGCTGCTGTTCCGATTGCAAAAAGGTCTCACTTCACAGAGAGTCTGGACTTCTGAGTCAAACGACAACTTCAAACTCCCAAAGTGCAGGAGTCTGAACTTGGAGATCTAGTATTGAAAAACGACTAATGACCTAGTGGGGGGCAGTGGTGGCACGGAAGGCCGAGGTTTTCACACTCTCTCTCACTCACTCACTCACTCACAGACAGACAGACAGACAGACAGACAGACAGACAGACAGACAGACAGACAGACAGACAGACAGACAGACAGACACGCACACGCACACACAGTTGCCTTCAACGATGTGCACTATTGTCTCTGAGCATATCCACTGCAGCAGTTTAGGTTTTGTGTTTTTTCTGGGAATGTAGCATTTGAGGCTTTGAGCAGCAGTTTCTTTGCAGCAGTTGCAGGGAATTGACTGGTGAGCAATTATGTTGTCATCACAAAATCCTAACAGATTCATATTCAGGCACATGGTTGTCTACAATTTTTTCAGCTGTCAGGCATGAAAAAGCCAGCACATGTACTGCATTGTGTTGTGTTTTTTTACCTGGTAAAGCTCAGCAACTATTATTTTTTAGTGGAGATTTTTATAACCTTCAAACATAACACAATAACTGTCTTACGGAGAGCCACTTGGAATAAATCTTTGCTGTGCAAGAAAACTATTTTATACTCAGGCTGCTATATGGGATATGTAACATAGGGAAAAAATAAGCAACGGCTGCAGCCCGCCCCATTCACGCTGAACCAAATTATCATTTTCTTATCCTTTGTTTGATAATGGTGAACAACAAAGGCAGTCCCCATGACAAAACTAATGTCCTTGTGCAGGGAGTTCATAATCGCCAAAGGCAAATAAGCAGCACCTTAAATTAAATCGCCGCGGGAGAAGAGAACATATGTTGTTCTGGTCCTTGGAGAAATGTTGCCCGCTGGCTGCAAGAAGGGCCCATTCACCTAGCCAGCTACAGTCATATATCACCAATCAGTGTGCAATGGAGGGCTCACAGGACAGGTTCACAATTGCTCTAGTCTGTCTTACAACAAGTAAGCTGCCCACTGAAACAGACTGAAGCTATTCTTGAAGGCAGATGGCTCATTGGATGGGATTTCTTGGAATTGATTTTTACTTTTTTTTTTTTAGATAAACCTTATTATGGGGGGGAAAAAGCACGTCAGTTACACATATGCTTTTGCAGAGTTCACAGTTTAACACCAGAACCAGGTATTGAGCACAGTTTGCACCAGACAGAGTTCTCTCAGGATGAATACATGTTCAGTGATAGAGTGAGAAATACCAAATGTCAGATTTTACAAATGTTTCCTTCTTCATCCTTCCGAGTCTCGAACATAAACTGAAAGATGAATAAAATGACTGCTCCCCTAAAGTAAAGGACAAAGCATTTTGATTGCCCCCTGGGGGTTGGCTGCAGTGCACCTCATAACCCAGACAGTAATCAAAGCCCCAACATTCTGGTTAGTGTACAACCTGCTCTACCTCCAGTGCCACTCTACAATCAGTATATACATGATGATTAAAGCTGAAACATCTTATGTATAAATTAGTTTCTGTCATGCTCACACTACGCCAAGTGCATGTGGCCGGCTGTGGCTCAGGAAGTAGAGTAGCTATTTGCCTAATCTATCTGCATGTCGGGTTTAGTATCCTTAGCTAAAATAAATAACCCAGAGTCTGAATTGATGCTTGATAGACAATATGAAGATCTGCTGCTTAAATTACACCTAGAGACAATACATTTTTCTGTGTTTCTGATCAATAATATCATTATAATATGTGTTTTTCTTTGTTGCATCACTGGAATTAGTAATGTGAACTTTCAGTTTAACTTATCTTACTTATACGGTCGAGTTCTTTCAATATTAGACAGGTACCACAGTTCCCAAAGTGAGCAAGCACTTGGCAACAGTGAAAAAAATAAAACCATTTAAGAGGACAAAACCTTCACTGAGAGAAATGGGCGAGAGAGGAGATATCGGGGAGGCAGGGACAGTTGTTAACTTTTGTATTTGCACATTGTTTCACAGGGTAATATTATTAACACTAGTATTAATAGTAATATATACTCAGATATGCTCTGACACCATCCACAGTTTGCTATTTAAACAATCTTGCATTGATAGTCGTGAGTTGTGTGTTTTTATTTGGGAATTTTTTTTTCTGTGATGAAGTTTTTGCTTAAACATTGCAAAGGACATAGTTTGATCTATATCTATAGATGGTGTCCAAGAAAAAAAAAATGTTCACCAAATGAAACAAAACTCAAAAGAAACCTGATGAAACTTGGCAGCAAATTCTTCAGTCTGGAGAAAGCCAAATACAATCGTGTGGATCAGATAGGATAGGGTATTTTGGCTTGAACCTGGTCAGGTGGGAGTGTGCCATGACACTGCATGAGTGCAAAAAAGGTGTAAGGGAAAATGAGATGAGATGAAATGTGTGTGCTTAATACTGAGTGAAAAAATTACTCCCAGTTTCGATAAACTTGGCATGAGAGGGATTTTTCAGAATGAAAATAACCCAAAAGACACTGAATAATTTCCATGGAAAATAAAATAGTGCACAATATGGCCCAACCAAATCTGTTTTTTCCAATTGTATTTTAAAGTGGAGGTAGAGCAGCAAAACCCCTCCAGCAGGGAGTAGCTGAAAAGAACCATCTGTGAAGATTGGCAGGACCTCTCTCCACAGATTTGTGCAAGAGTTGTATCATCCATGCCTAGGAGAATGAATCAAAGCTGTCATCAAAAATAAAAGCAGACGTACAAAATATTTCAAAAGTAAACTAGAATTACCACCTTGCGGTTGTGTGCCTCCGCTAACCAGTCAAGCTGCACTTTACAACCCTGTCTGTCCAGATGCACACTGCATGCAATATATGTAGTGAAGACTGTGAAATAACTTAAAACAAATATTAAGTGTATTTTGTTGGAATAAGTCTATCCATTCTTGTGTTATAGCCAAACATTTGTGGTGTGAGTTCACAGTGACCTTGACATTTGACCACCAAATTCTAGATCAGGTCATCCATGAATCTGAGTGAATGCGTGTGCCAAATGTAAAATACCACCCCCCAAGCATTCCTGATAAATCCCGTTCACAAAACGTGAAGTCACATTGACCTTGACCATTGACATTTGACCATCTGATCGCTTTATCTTTGAGTCCAAGTGAACCTCTGTACCAAATTTGAACAAATTCCTCCAAGAAGTATGAAGGAACAACCTGAAACATGATACAGCTATGCATGCATAAAGATAATGGAATCTCTCAAATGAAAGTTGTAGCTTTTCTGACTAAATTCGCAGTTGGTTCTTAAATAATGCAATTTCATGATAGTTTAATTAAAAGATTTCTACTTTTCAAATTACTTGTCTTTACTCTCTTAAAACGTTTGTTAAAAACAAATAAAATTGTATTAAATGGACAAAATTCTGTTTTGTTGTATACTGGTGATATCACAGCCCAGAACATGACAGTGCCATTGGCCCTTTCCTCAACCTCAGAATATATGACATAAAATTCCTGAAATTATCCAATTAAAATCAGATGAGAGCGTCAAAAAAGATTTGTGTTACAATTCTCCAAAATCATGTGAAATGAACAAATTAGCTTATTCGACTCGTTCCCTTTTGATCTGATAGATCGCGGGCTGCTATTAAGTATTCTCGTTCCTATTAACCACTGCTGAATGGGCTGAGTCGTTTATTCCCCGTGCTTGACTGCTTAACCGAAATAAACCTTGGGATAATTGCTATAGGAGTGTATGGGGGTGGCAAATTGAGGTTGTGCTGTGCCCTACAGCCTATTTATAAATGTTCAGCCAACTGCTCTATGAAATAAAGTGAGAGAGGTAGCTTGTGCAGTTGTATGCGTACTAATGTGTTGAAACGGGTGAGTGTGGGTGGGAACCTGAATATGTGAGGGTGTAAAAAGGTGTGTGTGACTGCGAAAGGACACTGTAAAACTTAGCAGTTGCATTTTGGTGAATGTTCAATAGTGTCTATTTGTGATCATGTCCTAGCTTGTTGGTTGTGTATATTGCACAGACAACACACAAGGTCACAGTATCTCTCAAAGGCTAAATAAAACCTCAAAGCCTTTGTTCTTCCGCAGGCTGTAATGGACCATTATCCTTTTAATGCACATTCTCCACATGTATCCTGAAAAGACCTTATTAGATGCTTCATGACTGGCGAAGGATTTGTATCTTGTCCAAACTTTCAGCTCAGATAAAATCATCCGTTTGTATGAGTGAGGGATTACAAAGGTGTTTTGGGGATTTCATAAATCAATATCATTTTACAGTTTCTGAAGTCCAGTCCGAGGCTAATCTCAAAGCATTGGAAAGTCAAAGGCAAAGCAGTAAAGGTGAAATTACATTGTAAACACTCAATAGTCTGAGATACAATTAATTTCTTTGCAAAGTTACTTTAACTGCAAAGTTGTGCAGTATGAACGCGCCCATACAACTATTTATTTTTCAACTAAAATCCATTTATGATGTCACCCCTGCCACAGTAACTAGTAGCTACAGTTGACACGACTGGACTTTAACTTGACCGTCTTGACTCGGCGTGGTTGAGAGCATTATGCAACCAAAGAAGTCGGTGATCTGTCTCTGCTGTACACAAAAGACATGTTCTAGTTTCTCTGTGTGACCCCCATGTGGCTGTGATGACAGCCACCCACTCGCACTTCACTTTTAGCTGAACTCCCCCTGACACACCAGCACAAAGTAAAATCAACACTGCCTGTACTTACACACACGCACATTCTTCTTCCCGTACAAATTCCCTAACCTGAACAGTAAACTTCACCGCTGGCTTCATCCTATACCTGCACTAAAAATATACCTCATGACTTCACTTCAAGGACAAGGAGATAATTGTATTTACACACTGAGCTGTTCTTTATTCAAAAAGGGGTTTTGAAATGCACATGTTTTACGTCAGTCCTTGTCATTTTATGCTGACACGGGTGCTTTTACTTTAATCACAGTGCAGTAATGTCAGATAGTTTCATGGGCAGGAGCACACCTGAATGCGTGCAGGATTTGTCATAAAAAATAGGGGGGGATGCGTACAGATGCTGACAATCATGCATTTCTCTCTCAGTCCTCCCCTTCTGCGACGCCATGAATAAAGCGGATGTGGGTGACACATAGAACCATGTGTGGCCCTTTCTATCCCAGAGCATTAAATACAGCGCCTCTGGGTTATTTAACGAAACACACTGTATACCTGCCCTCACGTCACCCTTTAATACTGATGTAACTGATGTAATGCCTTATCGTGAGTCTGCAAACACAGTTGAAACTTGTTCTACATCCTCTGATAAACTATAGCAGCAAGTCCATAGGTCACAAAAAATGCATCATCAGATCATGCTGATTATTGTTATTTCACCTGAATGGACTGACACAGACGAACTGACCCGCCACAGGTTCTTATCCACGCTATGGCCAAACTTCCTGTTTGGCAATTTGTCTTCGATAGTACAAGCACAATGCACAAACAATAAAAAAGCGGCAATGTATTGTAGAGCTGTTTAGGAGGACTTACTAATGACGACAAATACTTCTGAAGTAGGCTCTTAGAATAGACACCGGACTAATAAAAATGAGAATCACCTAATTACCCTTTAATCTGTTGTCGGAATGTTCTTATGGCGAATTTAAACCACAATTCACAACGTCTTTAAAACTGCACCTCTCAACCTTGACCAGGTTTCTCAAAAGCTATTAGTGGTATTCTCTCTTAAATATAACCTGAATCACTAAATTAATTATTCACAACACCAAGGCTGGACAGTTTAGCTCAAACACTTGTGGGCCCACTTCAGTAAATAAAACAAAAGCCGTCAATAAAAACAAATAAACCTTGATTGCTGGCCTGTGTGCAGCTTTTATGCTAAGTGTGTTTGTGTGTCTGTGTGTGGAAGTGAGGGAAGTCTCCTTACTTTGTCCAAACTTTGACCCACACACGGTAGAAGAGATAGTCCTCATTGTGTCCTTGTGAAGAAGACAAAACAGTCCTTTTGGTCCTGAGGGTCAGGAGGAAGAACGATGGTGGGTCTAACCTCGTGCTTTCCTGGTCTAGTGATGTCACGTACACATACACCGTTAGCACAAGACTAGCAGGGATGCTAACTGACAGCTACGCAGCAGGCTAACATCTCAAAGAGTCGTACTTAGCTCCCTAAACACTGTAAAGCTATAAAAAACTTCTAAAAGACATATAACAAACTTTTTACAAACGAGTCAGGTGACTTTAATTTAGTTAATCTTAATATCTGGCTCACTTTCATGGCTGGTGTGTTGACAGGGACGCACACACGCGCGCACACTATGTCCCCCAGACAGTATGCACACTCCTTCTCCTACCTCGGTTGGTCCCGCCCCTTAACCAATCATATTGCTAGAAATTGAAGGAATCTCTGAAAGGACCAATCAGGTGAATGCACCTGCAAGGTAGTCTGTCTCAGCTCATGGTGAGGGAAGTCTTTACAACCAAACCAGTTGTGCTCTTAACAGAAACAAACAATTTTATGAAGTTACATATTTTACCTCAATGCTTTTATTGTAGCTATGGTGGGAGTTCTAATGCTTAATATATCTTAACTGCTGGGCTTTTACAATATGTATATCTTCACTCTGGGGCTATTATACTATATAGCTTAACGTTAGGGCTTTTAAACAATATACATCATCACTCTGGGGCTTTTATACTATATATATATATATATATGTATATTAACTTTGTGGCTTTTTAGAGATCCTCAGTCTTCTCCATCTGCATGCCGGAGTGTCCTTGGGCAAGATATTAAACCTCTGAAATGGCCCCTCATAGATGTTGAATCCACTAATTGTAAGTCACCAAATGTATTATAATAATACTAATACAGTTACATAAAGGAGGCATAATTAATGACCTATATAACCCTTACCCTCATAAGAAGTTAAAACTAACCCAAAACCCAATACGGTATGAACCACAGACATAAACAGCTCAAATGAAATCGAACATCAAAATGAAGGCTCTCAAACATCTGCCTGCCTCTCTTCATTGGCTCCGTCGTAACGTTCGCTGAGAAAGAAAGTAATGAAAGCGCCGCTTCATCTGACGTTAATTGATCAAGCAGGTCCCGTGGGGACACTTATGTGAACAAAAGGAACAATTGCATTATTCAAGTCACTTGAAAGGTGGAATCAATTAGTTATGTATCAAGCCCTGTGGTATCAAGGATAAAGCAAACGAGGATGTGAATCCTTGTATTTCTGACAGATATGTGGGATGATGACACAATAGATTATTAAGACAGTTGAGATAAGTGGAACTATTGTTCTCTTTATAAATTTAATTTAAAGATAGAAAAATAAATATAACTGTCTAACTCATATTATATTTCTATCCCAGCAGCATAGTTTCCAAATCTATTTGGCAAGAAATGTTTAACTGTGCTGTGTTTCTCCTAAACTGTCAGGGCATGGAACCCCATTTAGGATTAGAGTTTAATGGGGCTTTTGGGGCTGAATCTGCTCTCAACAAGGCTGTTTCCCTGGCGAGCCAAAGCACCCCCAGCTAAAACTGCAGGTGATTATGCATGGCTGTCAATTCCATTTAGCCCATGGTTGCAGACTTCAAAAATGGACATGAAGCCTTCTAGGTTGGGTTTTGCCCTGCCCATTCACATGCTGGTGTTTATTTACCCAATACAGGACACCAGCGTGTGTCTTGGTGGTGATAAGGAGTAATCTGGAGGATACACATTTGGCAGAAATCATTAATGTGCAAGTGATGGTTTGCGGCTCAATTCATATTTCATTATGCCCACTCCATGACTGTCAATTTCGAGTCGAGGATATGAAAGATTCTACGTAGTTACATATCATCCTTCGGTTCCACAGTTCATTCTCTAAAACCCAAACCAAAAGCCCCAATAAATATTTCCAAGAAATCATTGTTTAAGGCGTTAATTTCTGTGGCAAGCCTTGAAAATCTTATCAGGGTCCGCTGTTATTTGACATTGCCTTGGGCACTGAATATTTAAACACATCTCCTTCTGCGCTGCCCTTAGACAAGAAATGTACGAATAAAAAGCCTGAGTGGCTCCAACTAAATTAATTTCAACCTTCTCCTGGTGAATGTTAGCAGCCCTCCAAAAATATCAGGCCGGCGTTGTCTTTCAATTATCTCTGTTTTTTGGCTGCATCTTGACGTGACATATGTCTATCAACCTCTGAAAAATAAAAAAGCTCATCATCTGGGGAAAGGCTTCTGACCAATAATGCTGTCCAAAGTGATTTACAACCAGAATTCTGACATGCTGGGTGAGCGTTTCTCACAATTCCAAGTGATGTATGAGCATAGCTAGGCTATATTGAGTTGGCACGGTGCTTTACCTTGAAAAGCATGGCAGAGGCAGTCTCTTATTTAAAAGAGCAACTCTGATGAAGCCTGAAACTTTTTTTAACCCTCTGGTGATTTAGCTGTAACCTCCGACAACCACAGTTTTCGAGTCATATGCACCAAAACTTCCTTGAATCTTTTGTTGCCAATAAATTTACGATTATTTTAACATCCTTCTTGAAGCAGAGGGAACGACTGAAGCCGTTAGTGATTTCAGACGCGTAACTCCTCTGTGGCTCTGGTTGTATTGCTCAGCTATTTAGTTTAATATTCAGGGCATTAAGCACAGAGTTTTTATATCCTGCAAGTATCTCAGCATGAATATAAACTCTGATGATTGAAATTCATTAATGCCAAAGAAATAAATCACAAACATACCTGCAAATAACTACAATGATAGTTTTTAAGGTAATTACGTGGTTGCAGGATAATGTATTCGAAACAAACCTTCTTTTCATTATCTTGGAAAGATCAGTTGGAATTGATTCATAAATTGGAGCGGCTGTGATAAAGCCAGTAATGTTGCAGCGTTGCACTGCATAAGAGCTCTAAGGCCTCACTTGTAGTGGGACCACAATGCAATCTCGATATAGCAAAGTAGTAATACCCAACATAACCAATCTTGCAAGGCAGCTCACATGTATTATTTCATCTGATGAACCAAGTTCGAGCTGAAGAAGGTGACAAAGGGTACAGCACATCAGAGCCCCTACTCCTTGAGTGCATCGGCACCAGCATGCTGGCATCGGTTTGTCTCTCTGAGTCGCTTGAGAGACAATATTCTGCAAAGAGGAAACTGACATTGTCCAGTCCGGACCGGGAGGCAGGAGCTCGTCACCTTGTGGAGGGTGCAGAGAGCAGAATTGGGCAAGTAAAAATGAGAAGTGACAGGATATTGATTTGCTTATCGCTGCTGTGCAGACACACAGATGTGAAGGGCAAGAGAAGAGGGGGCAGGGGAGGGGGGGGGGGGGGGCGATGGTGGCCGTGGTTATCAGGCTTTCACGTCAGATAGGGAAGCTGAAAAAAAAGAAGAAAAAAGAAAGATTTATCAGCTGATTGCTTCGCCTCAATTTTTGCTCCACTTTCTTCATGTGCTTCACTGTAAAGTTTTTGAAAGTAAATAAAATTATCTGGTTCGCTTAAATCGAAGGTGCTATCTACAATACTGATTGATTTGTAATTGCAAAACATTGATGGAGGAGTTAATGAAATTATATGGAAGAGTCACCGTTTTCGTGACAAAGCCCTCGGTGTGTTGTTTTAAGCATGTAGCATATATTACATTTTACATACTGTGACTTGCAGTAAGGCCCAGCAGACCACGATGAAGGACTAGCCTGTGTGTTATGCTGTCACATCTCCTTTTTGGCGCCCAGGTTATACGGCCTGTGTGAGACGACTGTGTTAGACCTAGGTGGAGCCTCGCAGGAGCAACACGTCCTCTAGAGTTTCAGTGACACCCAGATTGTTCATGCATGATGGTCAAATTTCTAAACAGAAACATGCAGAGAAAAAGATCTGCTGAAAGACATATTGACAAGTTGAGTATGTAATACCTGAATATGTCAGGGACCTAAAAACGTTTTCATATTTTACAACCATTATAGTAATTGCATGCTGTTAAAGGAGAAAGCGGAGGCGACGTATGTCATAGCAGAAACCAAGTGTAAGTTATTAAATATCAATACGTTAGACCACTAGGTAAAGAGCAGTCGTTTCACAATACAACTCTTAATCACTCTCTTTCTAAACCAAATATAAATTAAATGTGTAATGTAATTAAATCAAACATTTCATTATTGATGGCCATTGTCCAAGATAAACTAAGTGGAGAAAGATATTGCTGACAGTAGCAGACTGCTGCAACAACGCTGACAGTGCGACCCAGGTATAAGTGCATGAGTAAAATGAGGTCGAATTCCACGTCTGTACAAGTAAGCAGAACAAGGGTTGTGAAGATGTTGCCCTGAAAATATTCCTGTGGCCATGAAGTCATCATATTTTAATTATAGAGAAAAAAGAGACATAATGAAGAAAGTAAAGTTAGATTTTTTATTTTGCAGCGGTAGAAGAGGCATTATGACTCATTTTGAGGGAGAGGGGCAATTTGATGTCGACATACAGTTACACTTGGTTTCTGAATCAGCCCTGCTGCTGAAATGATTAACAAATGATTTAAATATTAATCACGCTTTAGCATTTCAGCGAGAACAGCTGGTGGCAAGAAGAATGATGAAAAGTTAAAACATCGTTGCACAATGTCTAATTTAATGTTCAAGAACCGTTACCCTGAAAAATCTGTCATCTCAATTCCAGATGAGCGGGAAAATCAGGAAGAAATCCTGGACTACTTTGGAAAAAATATAAACTATGAGCTGAGATTTATTTAGAAACGTTTAGAACACCCCGGCTTGATGATGCATCTGTCCACATCTGTTCCATCTACAGCTGCAAGACTATTAAGATATTATACAGACAAACCGTCACTGTGCCAAATTGTCTGTTAACATTTTCTCAGACATCATTATGACAAATTCTTCACCTGTCAGCTGCATCATGTGATTAGACTGCAGAACCTTACCTTTCCGGTCAGGGTTATAATGGCACAATGAAATGCATTATTACTCACGACACAAAGCACCAAGGGAGCTACAGAGGGGTTGTGAGGGGGAGTTGGAATTACACAATCTATGCTGTTATTTTGCAAGAATTCTGTTTCAGGAGGTTGTGTCTTTGCCCCTGTTTTTTAGTTTGCAAGGCAGACTCAATAAATAATTCCATGAAATTCAGAGAAAGGATGGGGCATGTGCTGAGAAAGGAAAATGGTGGCGTGGAACTGGTCAAGGGACCCCTGGATTTTCTTTACACTTAATATTACAAGATGTGATTAACCCTAACCCTAACCCTTGACATTTTAACTTACTTCCCAGAGAATAGCTCATGGATCCTAATGAATATAAGGCATATATAGGGGTCTGATATGTATGACTGTGTGTAGTTTAATGTAGCTTGATTGAATTTGAGGGGACTTTTGGGCCGTGGCGGGGGGGCATGCTCTCCACTAAGTGCCAACTGAAATTAAACCAAATGCCGTGGGCACAGGTATTTCACAACATCTTGTCTTAAAACATTCTGGTTTTAAAATGAATTGTAAAAATCACTCTTAAACGGACTTTCTGAATGGCCATACAGCTGAAATCACACTTCAACTACTTTAGGAGAGTGTTTGGAGAGTGCAAACCACCGTCAAGGCAAACACCCTAAGTCCCAATGATAAAGAAAGTAAAAAAATGGAACTATTGCTGAGACCTGAGTCCTGAGTGAAACTGCAGGATCCAGCAAATTTGCATCCACACAGATTTTCACAGATTAAGATGATCCCAGTTGTTTTGTCTCCACTTTTGAGAGTGTTTTTTGGAACAGATTTAAGTACTTTTGCCTTGGAACGTGGTTAGACGACAACCAAAATAAGAATATTTTACATTGAGTGTATCCCATTTGTGATGTGCCAATTCTGTGTGCATCTGGACCTTGGTAGACATGTGAGGGTCGACTCCAGAGATGCACACAGAAATACAGATAATCACAGTGCAGAAAAGGGAGAGGTTTGAATCGAAGCTCTAAGGATCATAATATTGACACCTTGAACACATTCTCTGAATGCTGGATCAGCCAGCCAAGGTAGCGGGAAATAATAATGTGCCTGATCGAAACGAATGAGTTCAAGAGTTTAATGAAGGGGGGAACTAATCAGATACCTTTTGTTAAATTCTTCAGGAGTGTAAACCAAGGCCAGCAGGCATTTAAAGAAAGAGAAAGCTGAAGTCAAAACGATTTGTATCTTGGTTGGAAAATGAACCCTTCAGTTCTTCAGTGGTAACTTTAGGTAACGTTGGACTGAGACTTAGGGCTCATTTGAAAATTTGGTCCTTAGCCATTACAACAGGATCTGTATTGATTTGACAGCTGAATGATGAAAGTTTGATTTTGGTATCAATATAATCGTTACAACAACCGACCAACTAACAATCTGAATTTACATCATTCTGTAGCAGATGTATGATTTTTTAAAATCAGAGTCCATAAAGGAGCCACAAATTACACACAGGGGCCAATTATAGGACAGCTTCCATGCATAGTTCCTGATTCATTAAGGTTCCCATTTAAGTCTGCAGAGCCATGCGTCATTAAATATATGTTCAAGCACTTTTTGTTGAAATCAAAAGCTTGGGAATAAAAAGAAAAAAATATTAAAAGTTATCATATTTATTGTTAGTATGTTTAGTAAGTAAATAGTTTATTTAAATAAAAAAATACTACTGAATTCAAGGGTCAATCAGATTTCAGCTGGGGACAGTGTCCCCTTACAATTACATTTGTCTAGCACATTTTTTCTTATTTCTGATTGATTGAATGAAGTTCCTACTGTTCTTATTTCAGCCAAGAGCAGGTGAGAAACTAAGAAAGTTAGTTAGGAGTTGTTCATCAAACACCCTAAGGCTGATTATCCAAATATTCCTGGACTGGAGTGATCTTTTCGGCCCCCGTGAGACTAATTTGAATTCATAAAATTAGTACAAGTTGGAAATCCATGGAAAGTTAAGTTAAAATTCTGTACTTTGGAAAGAAACGACTCACCATTGGGATTTCATTGAACAGCCTAATTGCGCCTCAGACCCAACGCTTCCTGCAGGATTGGGTGACTTGGGAAAGAGACAACGAGGGGAAAAAGTTGCAGGCAAACTTTGACATCATTTGGCAAAGTTCACATTCGAACAAGGTTAATCTCAGCCTCATTTTGCACTGAAACAATGGAGTTGTCAGCTTAGTTAAAAAAAGCCCAAGTAAATTGATCTCTCATCTTCTCTCTTTAATAGAAAGATCACACCGTCGCATGGGAAAAGGACCAAAAAAAGGGAAAGACAGGCAAGGCACGAGAAGGGGACTGATTAAATTGTCTTCATTTACTTAACCGGCTGCTAATATTTCAATTAGAGCAACTGGAGGCAGTGACACTGTAAGGTTAAAAATGGAACAGGGGAAGAATTAGTCCAACTGATTAACAGGAGGAAATGAAGACTTCTGCGCACACAGGAGACATCCCTCCGGCGTCGTTCATCACTGACACCACCCTCTGCACGTTGTTGTCACTCAATTTACAGCTAAAACAGGCACGTTTTCTGCTACTTGCTATATACAGACCACAGAGAGACTTTGTATTACATGAATTGTCAACCTGCAGAGGAACATTGTCGAGCTGCTTGCGGCAGCAGCCAAGCTGAGGATGAGTTTGACAGGAAACCCATCGGAGACTTCCTCTCCCCTCCTCTGCCTTTTCCCATCACCATAAACCCACTCACTCATGATAACCATTAATGTAGCGACTTATTAAAAACCTATCAATACAGCCGCTGCCAGTGCACTAATGGCCAGGAATCCCTCTCAGTTAAATCTCGACTTTGGTCTCCACTCTGGACTAATGAGAGCCATCGCTCAGCATCTCTTTGGGCTAAATCACCTTTATTTGTATCTGCCTTCTTGTGCTGTTGGCAATTTATAGAACAGAGTGCAATGAGAGATTGCATTACATTGCAGCGAGGCCTTGGGGATGAGGTTTGGGGATAGGAGGGGTAGAGGTGATGGTTGTACTGGGGTGGGGGTGGAGGGACTGGGCGAGCAAGGGGAAAGTGAAAGACTGTGCTTACCTGGCCATTCTAGTATTTTGTGCTGTGGGACTACAGCGAGCCGTTAATTGTTCAACATTGGTGCTCCGGCAATAAAAGAGGGCCCCATTGCTGCTGCCACTGATGACGCATTGTTGTCGGGGAAAGTTTATCTCCAGTGCCAAGTCACTGGGAGGGCACGCTTCATGCAGGGGCGCCACAGGAGTTCGCCCTTCTAACTCAGGGGAGGAATTGAACATTGCTCTATCAATCTGTGCATTTTACAGCTCAGGCCTCCCAGCCGTGAGAGATGTGGGGGAGTGTTTATACTGCTGCTTATTGTCCGGGATCTAAAACAAACACCCCGTATGGTTAGGGAGGCGTTAGTATGACAGCAGCACACTTCTCATCCGTTGGAGGGGGACTCCATGCCACAACTCAGATAAGGAAAACAAATTTCCCGCAACTGAGATGTGCATTGCACGACGGTGCAATTTCGTTATGAATAAAGTTAATCTCTCCGCCTCATACTTGCCTCAGACATACAGGCTTATTCTATATTAAAAGGGAGTAATGGATTTTATGGGAAAAATCATCCAGCAGAGTTTGAAACAAACAACAAAAAGGAAAATCTGTAAAAACAGAAATCAAGTGGTGCTCTTTAGCCAGCGGTGCTGCAACGAGTGTAAACCATCGTGTGGAACTATTTAAGGATTAATTTTCTTAAAGAGGATCTGCTGAATGTATACTCTTTTCATCATCACCCTCCTTCACACATTCACTTGAGCATATTGACACATTTTAGCTGCCAAGTAAATGATCTCCCCTGCTGCCAGGGAGAGCTAACCATGTTACCCAGACTGCTGTCAGAGAAAAAAGCAGACGGTTGTCCACTTGAAACCTCCAGCGCATTTACCGCTTAAGGAAAGAAAGTTAATTGATTTTACTGTACATAATAGTCATACTGTACTACAACTTGATAAAAAGCTACACAGGTCCTTCTTTCTTCTTCTTGATCTTGCTTATATTTATTGGCATATTTAAATCAGGCTCACGAGGGTCCGGCTCTTTTGTTTTAAATTAACTTGCACTGGATGGAAAAAAAATCCATTATCTGTAATGGATATATAATGTGACGAAATAATTCGGCTACTTAAAGACAAACGTTAAAGTCTCGATTTAAATGTCACTGTAAAGGGTGTTGAGAGAAATTTGACTTAAAATGGAAGTTTTGCTTTTTGTCCAGCTGTTGCCAGACAGGGTTTAATGGGCCAGTAGAGGAAGACTATTCACTTACTGATTTTGCATACATCTTTATCAGAAAATGGCCAAAAGCCTCCAGTACATGCTATTTACAGATTCAAATGTCAAAGTCAAACACCATGCACGCAATGATTGGTCAGTCATATGAAGCTGAAGAGATGCAAGCGCTTCAAGACCACTTATTCCCGTGTGTTACAGGGATTAAGGCCTATGAAAAAACATTTGGCACAGGCAGTGGGCACGCGTTCACCCTGACCTCTGCCCCAGATGGTCTGGGCTTGGCTCCAAATGCCCCTGCTTTTACTCAGAATCTGCCTCGGCTTAATGAGTTGCGCTACTGGTCAAAAGTTTGAGAACACCTCAATTTTTAAAGTTAATGAAATGTACAAAGTGCAATGTCTCAGTCTGAAATTGCTAAATTGAATAAATAACTAATACGAATATAAAAAAAAACTTTAATTCTAACTTAAATTCTCCATTTTTGACTCAGCAGTCAAACACACTCACAGCAGAAACATGGTTCGGAAAGTTTGTCTCAACCAAAGAATGTATATAAAGATGATAAATACGACAAAACACCTCAATTGCACCCTGGTGGTGAGCTGCTCAATGGGTAAAATAACCTGCTAGCTCCATGTCAGTAGATGACCTGCTCCTGCAGGATGAAACTCCAACCAACCAGTAGGAGTTGGGCAGCTTGCATATCATGAAAACTGTAAAATCTGGAGTGATCCAGGTTAAGGTAGCCTTAGCATTAATAAATAGTCACATGCTAGATTGTATGATTGTAATGTCTTTGTTAAATTTAAAACATGTGCCATCCATGGTCTCATCATAGCTCCTACTTCTATTTAGTACCCAGTTTGAACAATGACAGTCTGTGTTAACCCTGTGTCATATCTGTCTGATACTCGCTCTCTTCTGTACCTCTCCAATAGCTCTCTCTTAAACATTAGATTCACATTATACATAAGCAAACTACATATAATGCACTCTTCCATCCTCCTTCCAATAGGGTCTAAAAAGGTAATTAATGCTCATTGTTCCATATGGGCTCTGAGAACATTCTGAGACTCTGATCCCCATTGAAGTTCTAGTTTTATTTATGATGATAATTGCAGATTTAACCAAATCTAAAGTCGAACCGTGGCTATTCTTGTCTTCATGAATGGGCAGCTTGTGATAAAAAGGTCTGAGAGCCACTGA
Organism: Pleuronectes platessa; assembly: GCF_947347685.1. Classification (NCBI taxonomy): domain Eukaryota; kingdom Metazoa; phylum Chordata; class Actinopteri; order Pleuronectiformes; family Pleuronectidae; genus Pleuronectes; species Pleuronectes platessa. Next base: position 16,215,781 of record NC_070633.1, read on the forward strand.
GGGCCAGACTTGCGAACTAAAGAAAACTCTTTCTCACCAACACTGAGCTTGTTCTCACATCCTGTCTTATCTGCTGCTGCAGCAGCCCGATATAACTCTTCTTCCACCACCTCCAGCCTGCCCTGCACCTGTGCTCCTTTTCCTTTAGAAAAACCCTCCTCATATCCATAGCCTTCAAGTCTTGCCTCGGTGAATTAGCTCACTAGCTATCACCAGATGCCAACAATGACACGTCTCTCTTTCTCTCTCTCGCTCTCTCTCCCTCTCTCACACACACACACACACATAGAATATGCAGATGCCCAGCGTTGTGACGTAGATCTGCTGATTGAATGAAACAAAGACGGCCCAAACTCTCTGTGTGGTTTTGATCAACAACATAGTATTCTCATGGTCATATATACATGACTGGAATTAATTACCTCTGTACTGGTAGTTAGGGTAATACAATACAGATAATAATTAACTACCTTCAGCATAGTCTACAATCCATTAACTTTCTTTTGAAACAAGGCAGCCTGCTGAATAATCTTATATAGGAAAATATTTCAGTTTGTTAAATATCTGACACTGCAACTCTAACCTAGACAGTAATAATTCCCAGTATATAAATTAACCTTTTTATTAATGCTGGTAATGTGATCGCAATCAATGTAATATAATCCTTCACATTAATTACACAGTTTGAAATGTACCTAATTAACAACTTTGTAGCCTACTTGAAAACAATAGTTTCAGATTTTTCACTTAGTCGATGGTTGGGTTGTTATTGTCCTTCACATTGCGATGGACATTCATCGTTTCAACCACCACCACAGCAAAATAACTGCGCAACAAAGGATAAGCCCTTTACAGATACCCCACTAGAAAGCACTAGAAATGCACTAGAAAATACATTTTACAATAGAGGTCTGAACTCCTGAGCGGCGTCTTTGAAATGTCCCCTACTGTCACCTCTGTCAATAAGTAGAAAGCTAAACAGCCACGGTTTACAAGGCAAAGGCTCTGGCTGGCAGCAAAGGTAACCAAGGGCAGAGAGCCATTTAATATTTATGACACATGTCAAATCACTGAAATCCCCCTATTCATTAGTGGCTATACATGTCCGTGCCTCAGAAGAGGCGGGGTAGAGGGAGATGTATGTGTGCATTTTTTGATACCCTCGTAATAACCATCACCAAACAAGGCCAATAACAGTTTTCATGTTATAGCCGTCGTAATCATCGTCAGTCTGGGAGGCGCTTCAGCCTTATCCACCAGAGAGGCCCCTCTGCCAAGAATTCTAGTAATATAAATGCACTTTGAAGAATGGAAGGGATGGCATGCTCCTGGACAGATGCCAGCTACACATCCAAAGCTGCAATATCACAGCTGCACTGACTCAGGCAATGACACGGTAACTCCTTTCTTTCTCCCTGGACTTGCTTGTGGAGTGCAAGCACAACTTCAATGTCTCCGATGCATTATGTAGAAGGAACAAAATAAATGATGTCACTTGGTTTAGAAATCAAACGCATGCTACCGAAAAGGGGCAGATTTATTTTAAAGGACAAACCACGGAGCCCCCGTTCATTTTGATGCTCGGTGTCAACTGCTGCATGCACTGGGGGGCAGCATTGCTATTTGGGGGTGTGTTAGTCTGTGCATAAAATGACTTAAATTAGCCATGTTGGCGGAGAGCTCCAGCAAAATTAGCAATCTATCAGTCACAACGCATAAGGACAGATGTGCAGATGTGAGGAAGAGGAAAAGAAATGCATCTGTGAACAGACTGAGCTGAGACTGTTATTCACCCAGCTGAGATGTGCCTCTAAGTAGCTTCCCTGGTTTGTCCCCAGCATGCTACGGTGCACTCATAAGAGAGTTTGATTCATTACGGCATAACAACTGGATGAAAATGTGAGAGCTGCTCACGACAGGAGCAGGCACTCATTAACGCCGATGTGGACAGTATGCTTCCAAAGAGGAAGGAAAGGGAAAGATTACCTCCTTCAAATTTGTGATGGGTCTTCCCCTTCTTATGTAAAGCTAATGATAGTCTATGTGACATACACGGGAGCATAATAACTACATGTACGGTAAGTAATTATTTAAAAAGTGTCCCAGAACTACCAGTAAGGATTCAGAGAGTACCAGTGGTTATGTCCATCCCTCTTCCCTCCCCTGATCCTATGAAAAAATCCATCTTCTGTGGCATCTATGTCATTGACCCTGCTCATTGCTAAGCAAACATAACTTGATAAATTCATCCATTGGCCATACAAGTTTTTCTTGATTACCCATACAGAGAAAAAAAGTCCCACTATTGAAGGACAAGGTCTTCTCTGACAAGGAAACGGCACCTGGTGAGCTTTATTGGCCCTAAAAGCTGCAAGACTAATCCCGGGTGGATGTTTGGAGCGCTTCATGCGGATGAGACAGATCTGAATGTCTCCTATGAGTGTCGTTGCACCCAGTAAATGTCACGGAGGCAGACAATATATGGCTGTCAAGCAGAGCTGCGTTAAAGCAAAAAAAAAAAATTAAAAAATGCTGCGAATTTACTGGACATCAGAGGCAAATTGACTGTCGAAAAATTACCACTGTCATTTATTATCATCATCCTTGGAAAATCCAGCACTGGATTTATGCACACGGAGAAATATACGTGTTGGTTTTCATTTGTCTGTGTCTATGAGAGAGAGAGAGAGATAAAAGAAATAGATGTGAGGAAAGGTTGACAGGAAAAAAAGGATGGAGGTGATTAAAGTGAGAGAGGAGGAAACTAGAGATCATCATGAGATGGGATCAGCTGTGGCTGCTGTTAACATATGGACAGTCCAACCACTGACTCACGGGTTGCCATTACTATATTATTACATGAATACTCTCTATCAAATTATTACATGAATACTAATTAGTCATTTCTATATTATTAAAGGTTTTCTAAGAAGTCATTACTAAATTATTACATGAATACTCTTTGCCATATTATTACATGAATACTAATTAGTCCTTCCTATATATTATTAAATGTTTTCTAAGTAGACATTACTATATTATTACATGAATACTAAGTAGTCATTACAATATTATTACATTTATATTAGGTAGTTAAACCTAAATAATTACCTGAATGGTAAATAGTCATTACTACATCGTTACACGAGTACTAAATAGTAACTATTACATTATTGCATGAAAACCTGGTTACCACATTAACAAACGAGCACTCAGTAGTCGTTACTGCATTATTACATAATTATGAAGTAGTCAAATCTACATTATTAGTTGAGTTCTAAGGAGTCATTACAACATTTTAAATAAGTAATTGGTAGTCACTATTACATTATCACATGGGCACCCAGTCACTATTCAATACGGCCAATTGTGAATTGTGGGCAACCAGTCTTTGGCCACTCTTGTAATCAACCCAGGAAACTTTCAAATTTGACTAAAATTTTAAGTATCACATGTCCAAATCAAACCAAATTTGACACTGCACTTTACAATACACATTCAAAAACTGATGAGGTGAACAATCTGCAAGATGTGCACTCCACAGACAAATAGTAGATAGATTACACACCTGTTAAGTTTTGAGGGAGGATTGTACATGATTGTGATGCTATTGCTGTGACAAAATCTGTCTACAGCCAGAAAGTTATACAAACACCTTCCAGTGTTTTGTAAGCCGACACAGTGGTACTTGCTACATTAGGTGTCCTCAAGACCACATTTTGCCATGATGACAAACACACACATATTCAAAAGGTGAAAACAATACCAGCCAGGCTGTGGCTGCTGGTAAAAAAAAAACAAGAAACACAGTCGTCTTATTCTTTAAGTCTAGATCTTTGTGTCTGTGTGTGGGTTTGTGCGTGTGTGTGAAAGTCACTAACCCTGTGCATGGCGGAGTGTGTCAAAACAGCACAAACCCCACATCGCTCCAGGTTTGTATGTTTCCAACTGCAGGTCACAAAGTGACATTGTGCTTTTATGGCTGCTCTCCATGGTGCTTCACATAAGCCCTGAAATGACTAAATCCCTCAGCCAGTGTCCCTGACCCTCAGCATCCCTGTTAGTGCTGCTGCATTCACACTCTTTGATGTGGCCCTGAATTGGAATCGGTCATCGGCCTCATTCCATGGATTGATACCGCCTCTGCTGTTCACATGCCTACAGGTCTGCAGAGCTCGGTCAGCTGGTGTCTGTCTGATTGTCTGTGTCTCTCGTCTTCTCCCCAGCACCGACGTGGGTGGAACTGTAAGTGCAATAACCTTGAAAGGAGATCTCCCCCTCCATACTATGTTTTAGCTGGAGACGCACAAAAACAACAACATCAAACAAAGAAACTCCTCAAGCTCAACACAAAATATCAGGAGAAAACGGCCAGCTGCACGTCCACCCACGTACAAGCGGATAAAATGCTCATTTTGCTTAATGAAGAGAAGTAAAATAATGAGTTTATACAACCTGCAGTGGACGCTCACTAACTACAGAAAAGAAATCAACGGAAATGTGTAACAAGGCTTTCAGCAAGTTGAGGATGATTGTGAATATGACAAGAAGCGGTGTTGAGTTGAGGTTCAGTTACCTGTTAATGGTGCGTGTCCGTCCATGCATACATACAAACCTGTCTGTGATGTTGCGTTGTCCTCCACTTGATGAGATTGATGTCCAATCACATCTAATGTATCCATTAATATTCTCCCACATAAATCCATCAGCACAGGCACGGAGCTCTTATGTGTCTAACACGGGCTGCAACATTTAAAAAAATATATGGGACAATAAATCATGTGAAGAAAATGCACAAAGAAGAACACTGCAATTATTGCTCTCTGGTCTATTATTACTTTTTTTCTTTTTGCCTCGGCTGATAATTGAATTTAATTATTCAGGGTCTGTCCTTTTAATATGTTTTTCCTCATTTCCTGGCAAATTGATTATGTATACCAATCTTCTCTTGTCTCCTCTTAGCATCCCCTTATCTGTTCGCATCGAAGAGTCATCAACATGAATAAAACTCTTACTGTGGAATTCAAACATTTAGTATAAAATACATAAGTGCTGATAAATATAGTAAAAAAGTACAGTGCATATATTACGTGTGTAAGTGATAAGTGAATTGTCAGTTTCAGACGTTAACTACAATTTGCTATTGTCTAAGAATAACTCTCCGAGCGCTGTCAGCAGCGTCGCTGAGGTGAAAATGAAACTTTTACAAACGGAGCACACGAGTAAATTGCACCAAACCTTCTCCTTTAGTCTTCCTTCCATGTGTTAGTACTCGACCTCAATATAGAGGACCAGGTGATATTGACCTAATTTTGTGTTTGTTTGGTCTCACCCCTTCAGCTGCCCTGGTCACTGATGACAAATGCATTATTAAAAGGCAACTAAGCCAACACAAACGGCGCGTTCTTAATGAAACGCAAACGGCTGAAAGTAGGTGGGTTGCTTCTGCAGCGAGGTGGCAAAGACATCCAGGAGATTTGAGATCGCTGGGAAACAGCTCAAGGGTATTCTATATGAGGAATCGCCCCCCCCCCCCCCCTGAGATTTGCTCTGGACTAAAGTCGGGCTGCTGTGGAGATGCAGCGGGATACAAGTGTTAATGAGAATATACTTATCACAGTCAGAGGTGTTATCTGGTGGTTGTCTAATCTGGGCTTGTTCCATATGTCACAGTCTGTGCTGTAATATGACAAGGCACAATGACAGTATCAAGTGGTAAAAATTCACACAGTATTAGACAATGGTTTTTTTTGTGGATTTAGAGAATCCCCTTAAATATTTAGTTTTTCTATAACACGTGATTCACACACAGCATCCCTCTATGAAGTACAGTCTATGGTGTACAGGGTTGTCCTTTCTTCACAGCGATGCCCGGACATATTTTTTGGAGCCTCGTGGAACGGGGGTTCTCCTCCATGCCACCTTTCACCAGATCCCTTACTAATTGTTTCTGTCTCCAAGGTAGCACGGCTGCTCTTTGATGTTCAAACCCCTTCCTCCTCACAAAGGAGAGTGACGGCGGGAGCAGAGAGAGAGGCAGATGGGCCGCGACAGGATGCTGCGAACCTGACGTCTCTCTCCCCCTTTCAAGTGCTCTGGTTCAATCAGCCCTTGCCGCACAAGCTGCTGTGGAGCACCTTTGAAATCATGGTGTCTGCACAATAGTCCTGACTGTTAATGACTTCTTGTAAAGTTCCAAAGCGGCTCTGATTACACACTCTCATGCACATGTACCGGCGAGTGTAGACAGGAACAACAATGTCGTGCATAAACAAGTGTGCGCTCGGGCACTCTCGGTCACACACACACTCTGCTCAAAAGCACTAAGCGATGTGTGTCTGTGTGTGTGTGTGTGCTCGGAAACATACCTCATCTCTTCGGCAACACCCTGGAAACCAGTGCGAGGACACAAGTAAACAATTAACATTTTAATTAGGCTGATCAGTGGACCTGGTGCACTTGTATGGAGGGAGATGTGCACATCAAACATGGGAAAATAATCAACATTATGCCATTTGTGCTTGCTAGTGTTTGCCAAGCCAGCATATGTTTTTGTTTTTTTTACATTATTAACACCAACCTGTCATTTGATAGTTGACCATGACACCAGGCAACAGTTTTCAAACACTAAGTGTGCACATGAGAGGCATCTGTGATTAGAAACTAGGTTTCAAAAGCATTCTGCGCTGGGTTTGATTTGGTGCCATGTTACATCTTGTTATAAACTAGCAGACTCCTCCAGCCATTTTAGAGAAGTGGTATCAAATAGTACAAGATGTCAAACATGCAGGTGTTCACCCCTGAAAATATGGCACCGCTATCAGTGTGCCTTGAAAATACAACTGACGCACCGGACTGCCTTGAAGGAGATGGAGAATGCAGTTCTCTGAAACTGGCCTTAATTAGGTGGTAGGCATGGAGAAACTGGCATGTTGAAGTGTGTGTGTGTGTGTGTGAGTGTGTCAGGCAGGAAATGAAGAAAGAGTACAGTACTGTCCTACTCAAATGTTCCAAAGTGTTAGTCTGCTGTCAAAACCATCAGGACAGCCTTCAACTTCACTAACGACGAGCCAAGTGTGATAAGAAAAGCTTCCCGCCCGCCCGCCCCCCCGCTGCAGTGACTGGTGTATGTCTGCAGGGGTTCTCAAAAAGTGGTTCATCAGGGCCACAGACCAAATAATCCCATCCCCACAAGGTCGGATTTTCTGGATCTCAAATGTGTTTCTATAATGTTTTGAGCCATACAATTCACACCAAATAGAGTTCAATGTCATATGACTTCCAATCTTCTCCCCTTCTGTGTCATGTGTTGACCTGATACTGTTCAACTGGGGACCATGCTGAGATATTTTTCTACCCAGAACAATGTGGTGCTTTCATTATTATTCATTGAAGTCCGTAACATAATTAGATCTTTCTTGGACTCTAGGTACCCAGCCTTTATTATAAAAATTATCATCTATAGTTAATGTCAGTATTATGAGAGATTGGGAGATTGTTAATAAAGACCAGTTTAGGTCATTGCTAATGTTATCGTGCCAATTTAAGGTCACATTTCATATCCTCCACAACGTCATCAGGTTATCGTCCCTGTCAGGATATGATACTCCCAGACGTGCACAAAAACACATGTGCGTCACTCTATAGTTGTGAGGACTCTCATTAACATAATGCTTTCCCTAGTCCCTTACCATAACATTAACAATCACAACTAAATGTCTAACCCTAACCTAATCCTAATTCTAACCCTAACCGTAAAACCAAGTCTTAACCCTCAAAAAGCCAATTTAATTTGTGACGACGAGCCAAAATGTCTTCACAATGATGGTAAAGAACCAAAAATCGATTAAGGTTCCCACAATCTGAGTAATACCTGGACCACATGCAAATACACTTAAAATAATTTTTAAGGACAGAAGTAATGGATCGCCTAAATTATCAAGCTGCCTCTTTCTCCTGCATCTTGCTGCACTCTGCACTACTTCCCGGCTGGAAAAGATTCAGTTGAGGTGATCTAAATATATCCAATTTGCAGTGCAAATGAATAATATCTTAATATCATATCAAGGGTTATTACCATTAGCTGACAATGACCCTCTGCAGTGACAACAAATTATTTATTTTCCCACAACCCTTCCTGGCTCATTGTCCGGACCATGGTCAGGAAGCACTTTGGAGGGAAGATGTGTGCTCTGCTCTAGGGCTGAAGTTGGCAAGACACAGGAACTTGGCTTGGGTATTGATGTGTTGTAGCATTAATCTATTGACATATAGCCTTAAGTGCACATACATTGCACTGCTATGTTCACAGATGCCCTGCAAACGCATGCTGCCCTTTTCCTTGGGTCACTAGCCTAACACCCGCTCTCTCTCTCTCTCTTTCTCTACACACACAACCTACGCACAGAGCTATCCCTCAAATGAGTTACGCTGGAACAGCGTGATGTTTAAAACTTCTCAAACTTACCGCACATCTTGCACAGAGTTGATAGGTCACAATGTATTTTTCACCAGCTACGACTACATCTCAACACTTATAATGCGCAAGTACAGTTTCACCATGCATCTGTGCATGTGTAAGATGAGAGCGATATCATAACTGATCTCAGAACGGTTCCATAAAAGATTGATAAACACACTTGTGGCTATAGCTAGTCACTCGTCAAGGATTGCAGGATTATCCACAAATATGGACGCACACATTATATACAAATCATAAATGAATGGGACACAGGTTCACTCATTAAAATAAAGGTACTTACAATGACTGGTAGTCAACCTAACTTCCAGAGACAATAGTTAGAACAGTGTTTTGTAAATCACAAAAAGGAGGCACGGAACATCACATCCTTTATGTGACGGAGACCTTCCTCTTCATTTGACTTCTAATTGATATCTACTTTAACCTTCACCTTTAAAAGAACGGCTTACCTTGATTTCTCTGATTGGTCCCTGTGGCTCAGTGGATAGAGCGAGTCACCCACTAATGTTCGATCATAGTCTCTCCTATTCCAGAGTGTCCTAGGTGAGATACTGTAGAGAAAGTGCTGTGATTAGATGAATGACAAATCTGTACCGTAAAGAGCTTTGAGTGATCATCAAAACTAGAAAAGTACATAAGTTCATCACATTTACCATTCGATGTTAGTCAGTGGTTTGTAAATGCTTCTTTATATAACGTCATTAATTATATATCATAGTGATGCACTGGAAACTACAACTTGTTCCAAACAAGTACAATTATTTGTTGATTTATAAACGTGTTAATTTATACAACCATTTTTCCATTGCCAGTTTAGCGGGAGCGTTATTACATGCAGACACAATTCTACAGGCAAAATTCCGTAACACAAAATGTGTATTTGTAGTGCATGAAAGGATTAGACAAAGGATATTTTGTGGCAAGACTGACTTTCACTCAGTGAATATCTTATCCGTCATTTACACCAGATAAACAAAGCAGCTCAGTTTGGTTTAAAAGAAAAATAAGTGATCTTTACACAAAAGAAGATAAACTCCTCAGTCTACAGAGGAAAAACCTTGGATATGCTATCAGGTAGTTATCACCTGCTGCTTATCTCAGCTCCGTCCTTTCTAATTTTCTGTTGTGTATTGGCGGTTGGCAAACCAGCTTGTAGGTGCAGGGAAGCCATCTCCCCATACTCCAGCCAACATGGTGCAATCCGGGCTCCCCCCTATTTGAAAGTACCTTTGGGTACTCTCAATTCATGTTTGGCAGGTAAAATGGATGAGAGATCATCCCAACAAAGAAAGTGATGAATGTAAGTTTGCAATGAATGTATTCATGATTGAGTTCAATACATGTGTGTGTATGTGTGTGTGTGAAAGAGAGAGTGTGATAAACTTAATTTGAACTAACCCTGTGAATGGTGAATAATGTGCATCCAGAAATGACAACAAATGGCTGTGCAGGGTTTCAGGTTAGCATGCTAAACTCATGTACTAAATGGTGACCTATGCTAGCACAGCTTAGCTACTGAGTCCAGGGCCATGAGGAGCAGTGAAAAGTGATACAAAGGCCGGATGCAGTAAATGAGTGGCTTGTGTGTAACTGAGGTTACAGTTTTAAATGTTATTTTTTTCTGTAAAAATCATGTCACATGTCCATCTACAGCTCAAATTGTCCTTAGCTCTATATTGATTGCACTCAAGCAAACATTTAAGGTTTGAATCTGACTTTTATAACATCAAAAACTTAATTAAAATAGCTAAAATAGCTTTTGTAAGCAGTACATCAAAAAAATGAACCGATCAATAAGCGTTTTGATTCAGTATATCAATAACTATATACGTAAATTGCCTGACGCTGGAAAAAGGACAGAAGCTCACGTGCAGTTGTAAAGTTATCTGGCTTCGGCGGACAATTGTTGATTAGCCCAATGAGTCCTGGACAACTTTTGTGCAGTCAAACTGAGTTGCTTTGTCATTTATCCACAATAATGTTGCTATCTATGGAGCAAAAAATTTTGGCCAATTCTTTAGTTGATTTCTGAAAATAGATTTTAATTAAACTAAAGTTCAAATTTTGATGTTGAATTACGAAACAAAACGCTGTATTCAAAAGGAATATAATTTTGAATTAGATTTTTTTTTTTTTTTACCTGTTTTATTTTTGCAAATGTCATCAACACAAAATTTGTGTTTGTAGTGCGTTGGATTGAAGAATATTTTTATTTTCATCTGCATGTTTTGTTTTCAGATTCAGATGTTATTTTTTGGTTTCAAAATGTCACTTCCAAGCAATTTGGATAACTCTAGCCTAATTTGACCAAGTTTGGAGGTGTATCTCTATTTTTCACTGCATGTTAACCTGAAACAAACAGTATATTGTAGAAAACCCACTTTTAACTGTTATCTCTATCACTGTCCACGGATTCAATCTATGCACTGTATCAATGAAAAAGTCCATTCTAGCCACACATTCAAACCTTTCATCAGATAATGACATGGTGGTGCCGGTCTATAGATTAATGAAGTTTATTGGAGACTCTGGTAGGAACCTTACGATCTGAAGCAGTTAGCATAGTCACTCCCCATCCGTGGGGTAATTACTCCCATGTTTGGTCAAACAAATCGGTTCAATGGGAAAATCAGATAGTTGACCAGTCTATCGTAACCAAATTAGTGTTGTAATTACCTTTGGGACATGTCTTCATTAATAATTGCTGCATCTGTTGCTGTAACAAAATATCAATGCGGTCCACACTCCGACTGAATTGAAATCCAATATTGGAGAAGTCCCAGGCACAGAAGTTGGAAACTTCATGTAGGCTTTGATGTGTTTTCTGTGAAACATGCTTGTAGTAGATGAATTACCTATACACTTACAACTAACTTGCGGGTAAACTTTAATACAGCAAACTCTATTGTACGCTATCAGAATAACAACATGTGCAATGGCATTGCCATGTAGTTCCCTGAATGAGAATACACAAAATAAGTCTAGACTGTGACATTCAAAATATCAATGCTGGACAGACAAAAGATTATGGAGCTGTGGTAGTTCATGGCTACAGCACATACTGCTGGATGAAAAGCAAAGGTTTCTGCTGAATGTTTCGTTCTGGCAATATTTCTTTCTCACATTTATAAAGAACACTAAAGACAGATACCCCACATGTCTCTGCACAAATTAAAAATCCCAGAACCTTCAAATTGAAGAAAGCAATGACGACAGAAAAAATATTACAGGTGTTTAAACAAAGACGAAGACGAATGTAAACAGGCCTGTGTGGCCAGTGATTACAATCTGATTGGATGTCTTGTAATTACAAAATCAACACTGGGGTCTAGGTGTTAAAGGATTGCTAAATGCATGTATGCATTCCATATTTGCACAGCCGGTCAATTAGAATTGCACAAGCTTGACCGTCATTAAAACATTTCCCTCTTTGGATTTAATTTTTCACCTACTTGTGAGTTCAATTGATTCCGTGTCACAGCATCATTGATGAGGCATTTGTCTTGTAGACGACTGGCTTTGATGTAAATCTTTCATCTTGTGCCCATTTTTTTTCAACCAAGCTTATAGGAAATTCTGGGGAGAAATCAAATCCTAATAATGAAATTACAGCGGGAGAACTTGATATAGCACTTTGTTGTTGAATGCGTCTGCATGGTGCATTTATTTTTGGTTTGTTGACAGCTATATGTCCCTGATATGGTTTTGTTTGGGTTATGTCAGAGGTTCAACAGCATTCGCCAACTTAGGTCTTTAAAGCCTGCCCCACTGGATTTGAGCTTCAACACCTTACTCTTCTTCAATCTCTGTTGATACAGCCACATGACTGTGTGTGTAAGCGTGTGTGTGTGTGTGTGTGTGCACATTTGGAGGAGCAAAAACCTTTGAAATACAGAGCTGCTTTCCTCCCTGTCTGATGTGCAGACGAGAGCATCTCAGTACTAATGACAAAATGAGGTTAACATCGAATCTCAGAGATGATACGTTGCATCCCACCGGACGTCTTCTAGTCTATGTCTTTTTGTGTGTGTGTGTGTGTGTGCCACAGGAACAATGCAGACAAGCAGAAGTGATTGTGTTTTGTGTCAACATGATGTGACTGCAGCCTTGCCGATGTTTGTGGCAGTAGATGGACCGTGCTGCCGTGGGAAATCAATTCCATAGGTGTCAACACAGACGACTGGAATGCCCATTGAGAGGTGGGAGCGGGCCAGGGTGGGAATATCTATGTGTGCGTGTGTATCGCTTGTGTGTCTTTTTCGATCCCTGTATCTTTGCATGTTTCTGCATTCATCCCCACATTTCTAATAACCATCTAGGTTATTGATAAGTGGGGCTTGAGTGTAATTGGAGTCAATGCAAATTTGTCAATTATTTACACATCCATTTTTTTTACAAGGTCGGATTTATCCTTTACATCAGTTTTTTTTTACATAGCAAACACACGGAACAATGTGTGAATTGTGATAAAATAGAAAGTCTTTGGAGGAAGGGGCATTTTTTACTTACATTTAAGTTTATTAAAATCGTACATCTGATATGCTGTATTATATCAATTTTACAGTCCTTGTATTTTGTTAAGTAGACACAAACAGCTCACACATTAATGAACTTGAAAACAAAAGTTTTAAAATGTGTATTTTTTCTGTATTACTATGAAGTTCAATTCAATATTTCACTTAAATACAGCTACATATTTCATGTATTGTGGGTGGTAATTGTTGTTCCAATATAGATTTTTCTGGTACAATAAATTTTTATAATGTATTCCTGTATAACTAATACAGTGTATTATTAATACACATAATAACATAACATAACCACATTAATTATGAAACGTGGCCATTGACATATTCCAGTGCACTAAGCCTGGCAATGTCATTCTCTGAACTAAATCTTTTAATAAATGTGTGCGACATGTGTAATCAGTATCATCTGCACATTTGGTCTATTTATAAAACCTTCAACATGAGTCACATCTGACACTTCCATTTTGCTCCTGAATGGTGACATGCTCCCATTGATTATACACCCCAAACTAAAGAACAGCTTTGTGTCTTCTCATTGTGATGATGATGATGACGATTAACCAATGTAGTGTAAAAATGAATTCAAGCAATCAATCATGTTTTTTGTGCTTCACTGAAAAGCAGCAAACACACAAAAAAATACAACCAAGACATTGATAGCAGATGTTCCTTCAGCTGTAATCTCTTCCAGAAAGAGAAAATCTGCATTTTGTTTAATTAATGGGCTCTTGATGGCTTCCCATTGAGTTTTTATTGGAGACATCTTTTGACATATTAATAAGACCCAATAAACCTGCAGCTCATGTAGAAAGTGCAGAGGTATTAATATATTTGCAGAGAAAAGAAATGCATCTATAAGTGTAAGGAAATCTTGAAAGTTATCATGATATAAGTGTATGATTTAGACACCGACTTTGTGTACTTAAAGCCTAATCCCATTTCACCCCTTGGCCGTACCCCTACCCCTTGTTTTCGAGACGTGTCTTACCACTTTAAACTAAGTCACAAGGGGTAGTGGTTGAAATCTTCCCCTACGAATTGGGACAGCCCTTCAAGAAGCCGTTACATCATCAGTAGTCGTCGCAAAAACCAGATACGTCATCGGTTGTCAAGATTCGATGCTCTGCATTAATTCACGTATGAATCAAAAGCACACAGCTTCAGGCTGCAATCAGTGGTCTGTATAAAACACTGCCAGGATGCTTTGTTATTACGGGAGCAGTTTAGTTCTGTAATATTGATGCTATACATGGGTTAAAACAAGTGCATCATGTGTCTTCAAAGGGGGGGGGGGGGGGGTGCGATATGAAATTATGTGAAAATAAGGGTTTTTAATGCCCAAAATAAAGATTGCTAGCATGATTACAATAGCAAGCCAACGATAGCATGCAGACGTTTTTGTAAGGTTGTTGTGAAAAAAGTGACCGTAATTCATTGAAATGATATTAAACTAAGATATTACATCATCATCGTAATAACTCCTTTCTAATGAAGAAAATACTAAATTTGTGGGTCTCTCTTCCAGCTTGTCGGTGATTCGCAAGGCATTCTGGGTACCCCTTAGTTCGAAGTGAGGGTATCTGGACATCCTACCCCTCACTTGAACTTGCAAAAAAGAAGGGTAAAGGGGTGAAATGGGATTGGGCCTAAGTCTATGAAAGAAGTCAATTGATAAAGTTTATTCTTCTCTTATTCTTAACAACTTCTTACTTCTTAAAAACACATCAGAGTGCTGTGATTGGTAACTTAGGGATCTAATCCACAGCTCTTTCTGGTGTTTAGACTAGACAGAAAAGAACCCTGTTATGGTCTCTTCATCTGATTTGTTTACTATGAGAACAATCTAGAATAGGAGTGGACATTTTTCTTTAGGTCTAAGGGAAATAAAAACAATTTCAAATCGGTACATAAAAACGAGAACATATACTTGTGTTTCATTGCGGTTGTTATTAAACACATACGTTTTTTTTTATTAAAGCCATGATGAAAATACATCAGTTAGTCTCCACTGGGACTAACTGATCACTTTCTGCTACATTTTTGAGCTGCAGGTAAATTGTGCTGCAACACATTGGTTTTGTGTCGCCAATCCATTTAGATTATTTTGATAAAGTCGACCAAATGTTGTTTTTCTGTTTTCTATTTTACAATTGTAAAAGTTTTGTAAACGTATGCCGTATAAGGCTAATGCCTGCATATTGAATCATTGCAAAAAAAGGAAGGGTTACTGTCAGTTCAATGATTGTGCACATGCCTTAATAGACAATTAAAACTTAAACAAGGGAACTTTATAGTTTACGAAATAATATTTTGGGCAATCCCGCGTTGATCTTAGACCATGACTCTGACCTACCGGGTGGTCTGCTGGTCTGAACACAACATGCATCCTGGGCCACATTAAGGGAACTCTAACCCCCTGACTTCCTCTGACCCGCTACAGCTTCCTAATGAACCGAAAATATTTTTACACTTCTCTTTGCCTCTCATTCATTGATTTCTTTGTTGAGGGGTCTGCCACATCATCAACATTGACCGCTACGTATTGATTTTCAATTTCTTTCCTATTTTATAGCCGTGTGCAGCACATCAATTCGCTCAGCCCCCCCCCCCCCCCCCTGCACTGCTCTATCACCGTCTCTCTTACATACAAGACACACACACAAACAAAAACATCATCACATTTGGTCTTTGCAAACAGCAATGACGTACGTGTTTATTTTCATATTGAGCTGGGAAATTAGAAACGATCCCAAGTGGTCACTCGAGACACCTTAGGAGACAGATTCTAATACCAGGTGTGAGCTGAAGTACTTATAGCTGTCCGTGTGCAATCAGATCACCCACCACGTCTGTATTGTTGCCAGGTTTGAGGGCCTATTTTGTTACAGGTGTATAAAATAACATCAATATCTCCCACTCACCCGTGGACCTCTGAAGTTCTGTTTTAAAAATTGTCCTCATTAAGCACAGCGTCTGTCTGTGGAAGCAAAACCTTCTGTAGCATTAGCATCATCAGGCACGCGTGGTGCTATAGTCAACAATGAATTTGACCCAAATACTTAAAAGTATTTTATGGCTCTATGAAGAAATGTACCCACCCCCCCACCGGTGGTATCTGCCAGCAATTATTTGGAGCAACCCCACAGGAAGAGCCATCTGTAGCCGATTTCAATTTCAACACACACACACTCACACACACAGGGGGATGTTCGCCTTAAAGTCTTTAATTGAGATGGATTGGGTCATCCAATTAACCCCAACACACTTGGGTGTCCTTTGTGCAGTTGAAGCCTTTGCTTTGGGGTATTGTCACAAATCTTTGAGTCACCACAGAACCAGTGCACCTGTCCTCACTCTTTATAAAGCTTAATTGGATTGAGCTCTCCCTCAATCAGAATCGCACTTCTTTTTCTGCCCTTCCACAGTGAGGCTGTGAGAATGCATTTGTTAACATATATGCGATGACAAGCGTTGGATTGGGATGGGGAGATGCATTAATTTGCCAAAGTTGACGTGTGCGAAGGGTTGTTAATTCAAATGAGTCACGGGAAATGTTCACTTTTTTAAATCTCCTTCTTATTTCATTTCAAACGAGTGACTTTAGTCAGTGATGGCAATCAACAGGATTACGCTGTGTTGCTTTGTCTCATATCAAATGTGACTGCTCATCTGCTGCAACATGTGTCACAAGTGGCTCTGATCTGCATCAAAGTGTGAGCTCACGTTCTGCTTCTCTGCATTTTACAATGCGTACGTCTGCCGTGAAAATATTTTGAGGAAATTATTCAACAATAATCCGCTCACTCGAGAATTCAAGTTGGTTTGATTTTCCTTTGTGACTTTCACACTGACCTTAATGTTGCAACGACTCCACAGCAAGCTCTGTAGCCTCAGAAGATTCATTAGAAAAACTGGCAAATAAGACAAACCAAACAAAAGCAGACAAAGAGAACGTCGTCTTCTCAGGAAAAAACAAAGGGGCTGAATTTAAGTTTGAGTCACAACACCTCCCTTTCTCCTGAATTATCGATAATAAGACCTGTCATGTTTAATTGTTTGGGGGAAGTAAAGCAGCCTCATCTTTTGGGGCAATTTAATTTGAAACACAGTTCTTCAAGGCAGGCAGAGCAGCCAGAAGTCATGCAGAGAAAACAGTCTTAATTGTTTAATCCATATCAGTTATGCACCATATGGGAGAAATTACAGGTGCTGTGTGATGGGATAAACACTACAACTAAACAAATGTCTGAGGGGCAGTTTACACTGGTTTGTGTCTTTTAAGATCAATTTGTCTCGGCTCTTCCCCCCTCAGACCCGCTAATAACATGTGCATAAATTAGAGCAAAGCATTTCAGCTCTTAAAAGGCGCTGCTAAAAGCTCAGTCTATTTGCCAAAATCGTTTAAATATTGAGGACAGACTCTGTAAAAAAATAAAACGATGTTGTTCAATCTTGCCATTATTTTATCAGTGTCTCCAATATAACTTGAATTTATACGAGCCATGAAGATGAGTCTCACGGACAAATGCCTTTTAAAAAACGAATTAAATAAAGAAGAATAAATAAACATCATGACCTCTTTGATATATTTAAGTTGTTTCACATGGTCTTATGATTAAAGTGAAAATACAGTCAATGCTCAGCTAAGCTTGCAATTTTCTTCATCATTCAATTTACAAATATTACAGCGCTGACACTCAAGTCTGTCTTACCAATCATATATAAATATATATATATATAAATGCACTGCAAATGAACTGTACATGACTGGTAGCTTTCAGTTCACGTTCGTTCTTTAACCCTTCACAATTGTCATTCCATCTTTGGGATTTCAGTGTTTTTATTCAAAATGATTTATTTAGTCCGAGTTAATGTACTTCATGAAAGGGTCTCAATTACCATACCATTAATCATACTATAATTAGAGTCAGTGGTTTAATTGTGACACTAAGCCTCTATTTCCTAAAGGAATTAATAACCACTCTATCATTTTATGGTAGTAAAAAATGTATGACTCTATGGGGTACAAGACACCAGCCATTGTCAATCTAATACTATGACTCTCTTATAAGGCTTTGCATGTACAGTACGTCTGTGTAAGCATGCAGATCTGGTTTGTTGTGAAACTATTGGTTGCCTGGATACAGGCTGTTCCCTGATCTTAGTTCTCCCCTCTGTGAAGTCTACATAAAGAACAAACGCTTCTTTAGAAGAAGAAATGCAGCGTGAATGGGAAAAATAACCTTGTGGGTATATAGAAAGACAAGTTTACTGTATGTTGTGGAGCTATTGACTAATACATGGTTCCAACACATCAACAATCCACGTATATGAAAGCCTAAGACTCCTCAGTTCTGAAAGACGTTGTCTGTGTACACGTCATACGTAATGCCATACATTCTCAGTACAAGCATGTGTGGTGGCACGTGATCATAACCGCGAAGCAAAACCTTCATATACCCATCAAAAGCCCATCTCTGTGATTCTCAAGTATTTCTACGGAGCTGTTTTCTAAGACCTACTGAAAGTTACCACAAGCCAAATGTCCTGTTCTCATGTCTGCAGACGGCCTTTTACTTTCAGTCGCTGTCTTTCAATAGTTGAAAAGGGAAAGACAAATAAAGGTAATGAGTTGGAATTCATTCTGTCACAAGAATTCCCCAGACAACATCAGTTAATAGCAATGAAGAATACACAAGGGTGCCTTTTGCTTTTCCTCCTCTTTGACCAAACAGAATCATACAACCTGCTTTTGAAATTCCTCTCCGGGTCTTTGGCTTCAAAAAGGGGTTTTGTTTGATAGCTGCAATCCTGGAAAGGTCACAGGCATCAAGAAAATAGAGGGAATGAGCCGAGAGGATTTCAAGTTGTATTAATGAGGACCCCCTTGGCCAGCAGCCATCTTAGAGGTCAGGCCATCACCTAAAATGATAAAGATTTATCATGGGGAGGCAAAGCTGGTCAAAGCGTTCTCTTATCTTGGGCTCTGGCTTTTTACAGCAGCAACTACTGTCAAGAGTCTCGCATGGATGAAAGACTTGGCTACTCTCCACCACTGTTGCCAACCTCCAGAAATATTCTGACGTTGGTAAATAATTCATTCCCTATATTTTGTCCTCTTTGAGAATTTTTGAGGAGGTGCGAGTACATTATGCCCATGCTCCCTTCCTCGAAAAAAGGTGGCACTTAGAAAGTTAGCCACAGCTTGAGATTATATCTGGATCGTGATGAAAGATTTACTAGTTTCATTCACTTGACTCTGGCATGCTTTATTTAAATCAGCCATGCATGCTTAAAAGAAAAAAAAAAGAAGCCTTCTGCTTGTGGTACTGTGCAACCTCGAATAGAAAGAGCACCATTAAACTGTTTCTCATTTTATGAATTTTGATCAGGGACATTTAGTGCTATAGCATAGGAAAAAAACACGGTAAAGAGAAATGGACGACACTGACGTAAACAACAATATTGAAATGCAACCCTTAATATATAAAGTGCATTTAGAGCATGGATCGTTACTGCTTGAGGATTACGATCCGACCTTTTATTTTTCACATAAAGTTATTGTATCTCACATTATAATTCTACATCTGATCCAGTAACATAGTGGTGCTGCAAACCAACTTCAAATGTATACGGCAGGTCATGTATATGTATTTGTCTCTACCAAAGGATGCCTATGATGTTCGAGCACCAGTGGCCCCCGAAGAGAAAAACATTGTTGATATGCCAGCCATGAATTTCTGTTTTTCAGTTTGAAGCCTTTTCATGGATGGTCCTGTGTACTCTCGAGTTTCGTGAAAGCTGCATCGGAGAGAAATGCTCACAGCAAACCTCAACCGCAGGGAGAATAAACCCGGCTCCTATATCCAGGATGATTTGATGTAAAACTAATATACTCAGCCCCGGGGCATGTACATCGTCGTAGTGGTCGTTCCCTAGAATTAGTCATTATTGTCTCCCTTGCGTTTCTTCCATTGATTTACATTTTAATAACAATTTCTGAGGCATGCTTATTGTTAATCAAAAGCCAGGTTTCAACCTGTTTGGGGATTTTTAAAGGTTTATAATGGGAATTCTCAATGATTCAGTTCAACAAATTGGTGGCAACGGTTGAAGTCAGGGATTAGACTTTTATACTAAAGCCAATTTCGAGGGGTCTCAAATACTTCCTGCACATATGGTATGGTTTAGACCAGATGTAAGGTTGACCAGGACAGACCACCCCCTCCCCCCCCTAAAGTCAGTTTTAACTGGTAAGTAATCAGGAAGAGTCGGCTGGTTAAGCCTTAATTCAGTGATTTTAAAACAAAGGCCCTCTATGTGATTTTCATACAACGATAAAAGTGACAATACATTGGAAATGACTCCTCCATCAAGTCTATTTACATTATGCACTTCCAACATCAGTATTGAGATATAAGTGTCCCTGGGAGGCTAAACGCGTTTGCCAGGACAAAATAGATTTTCCTTGTCAGATTTCTTTTAATGGTCCTCCTTTCTCTACATCTTGTATAAAACAGAAATATTCTACAAGGAATTGGCAAGATTCCCCTGTTGACAAAAATCGCAACAACATATTTCTTAATGATGATATGATGGTTTCAGTGATGCTTTCTGATGTCAGCTTTCCCCCACGAGAAGATTTTCAATTATGATTAAGAATAATGGGGCACATTCAAGTGAGGGTATTGCTTTCCAATGATTGCCATGCTTCTCACAAGAGACTGTGGTCAGTCAGGGAAGCTTTGGAAAGGACACACGGAAAAAATTTGAGAAATATTCAGTGATTTAATACATTTGTGAGTTATTGTCATTTTCAGCTGAGCGAATTGTTTTTTTTTTACTGCCGTCATTAAAGACTGGAATGTGTGGATCTGCTATCTTTGAGGTGTCTTCCCGCTCCTCCACATTTCTTTGTTTTCTTTTTTTATGGAGTTCAGCAGCAAGGAGCAGCCATTGAAGGCCACACCACCCGCTAAATGTTTAACTTTCCTAAAGGAGTCATTCAAAACAAGAACGGGAACTTGTCTTTTGGGAAATACCGCTGGATTAGGGCGACTGAAAGATTGAAAAAGTAATTTGAAAAATAATGGGCTTTTTAATGACTAAACCTATGGGACACCCAGATGTGCTCTTTGTTAATTTTCACTAGTGTAATGTAAAATTCCAACTGCTTAATTACTCTAGGACATACAAAGCAACTGGTTTTTAACGAAGCAATTATGGGAACAGCTTCTACTACATTGCGCCGCGGCTTCCATCCCCCACCAGATCCTTCCTTGAAGAACCACCACGTTTTGGTACAAAGTTATCATTCGTTTCATGTCTTAAGCAATGACAGATATCCAGAGTATTTTTTAATCAAAGGTTTGTTTTGGCTCCAGAGACCTCAAATCATTTGAATATGGCCTAAATCTCAATATCTGACGGAAGAAATGATTTAATAACGAATGTTTCATAAATAATACCCATATTTACCACTTATCTCAGCTTTCTAAAATTTCCTTTGCTGAGTGGCGGATACAGTTTTTTCTGAATGCAATGACTGAGCCAATTTTACCTGTATGAAATGTGGATGAATAAATATGGAGTTAAGTTATGTATTGTCTTTTTGGTCACGTAATGCAAAGTTTTCCCCCTCCCTCGTGCAGATATATTATCAAGAAAAATATCTTCTGACATTTAGATTTTTCTTCTTCGTCTTCCATTGATCAATAAAGAAAACTACCAGGGCGCATTAACCACCCCCCCCCCCCCCCCCCCCCCGGCCCCCATGGGAGAAGCAGAGGAACAGCTGTCGGTAAATATCATTACAATATTACGTGCTTTATTGAAGCCTTAATGGTGAAATACCACATGTCCCGACTCAAAGGACATTAACATTTAGAACAATCGATATAAGTTGCACATTTTACGAGAGACATTTTCCAGCTGAGAGGGAAACTTGGCGCGAATGCCTGAGGTGTCATTCATTAATGAAAGCTGTAAAGATCATTATGATTTGTGGGCTTTTGGAGGGAATGGGATCCTCACATGGACACATAGTGTTTTTCTCAACAGACTTGCATTACCTGTACTTACATTAGTATTACACTACATGAAGGACAAAATACGTGGATATTCTCAGAGGATGAAGTTGACCCTCTGAGTTTGTGATTGCTGTAAAGTTGCACTAATTTAGTTATTCATTTCACAAAAAAAAGACAATTGATTTATATTCACATGGCAGCAGCATCAATGAAATGAAAATTACATTACCATCCCTTTGTTTTACATCAATAGGAATGTCAGTGTAACCTTTGTAATATTATACCAAAAAGCTGCAGCACTTTCAGTGATGGATCATTGTATATTTCTTTTCTTTATTTCAGTTACAATAGTTAAAACGCTGTGTTCTCTCTCTCAGGCCTCAGAATATAGAGCACTATAATGTGGAAAAAAGAAGGGGGAAAAAACGACTCACCTCAGCTCCAGACTAATTTCAAAAATGAAAATGATGCCTTTGAGATTCAAATGCTCAAACAATATTCTCCATGTTGGATCTAAATTGCTAATGTACACAGTGTAAAAGCCCAGTGTGTCCCTTTCTAGAATGGATATCTTGGACACCTGGTGATATAGGTGTTTATCAAAGGTTCGATCTCATGCTTCTCCTCTCAAGACTGAGAGGTCAGTGAGACGCATTGACACATGCAACTTATCTTTACTTGGTTTAATAGGGTTTAAAAGCTCAGAAATTCAACATTAACGAAGGACAAAGAAAACCAATGATATAGTAAGGATGAACCATTCTGTGGTAAAGAAACTGATTGAACGTAAACCATCGCAGCAGCTTGAAAAGGTGCCACAAACTGATCATCTGTATCATATCATTCTGCTCTAAATGAGAACAATGACGTGAACCTGCAGGAAACTGCAGATTTTCCCACATCACAAAGAGCACTCGCATCTGTCTCAATCCTGTGAAACGATCAGTCTAAATTCAGGGGGTGTTTCTGTGACAGGAGGCTACTCCTTCTGATCGCGTGCAGGGTAACACCTCGATAGACCAACTATATGGATTAATAGCACTAGTTACAACACAGCCCTGGGCCCCCCATATCTACGTTAATAGAGTCTATCCATTTGATGTCAGCTACTGGGGACTGATGGAATTGCAGGGGGGGTGGCTGTTCTCCACACAACAAATCATAAGCCCTCAGATATCACTGGAGTTGGATGACTACAATTTCCATTTAAAACCAAATATATAACAGTGGGATCTCTCGAACACAGTCAGACAACTTCTCTTTTAAATTGGTCTCTCTGTCTCAATTTTTCTCTCTTGCTCTCTGTCTCTGCCCTGGACTTCGCAGTACATGTTGCTTGTCTTCATTTCCAGCGGGGTGGCAAACACACACACACGCACACGCACACACACACACACGCAAACACAACTTGTAAAGTCCAACCTGACTGATGAAAACACTTGTCTTACCATCACCACAGGAGCGGTGGAATCTGAGCAGAAAGAGGAGCTGTGTTTCTGCCATAATCTATTATGTCACAGGAGCCGATTCCTTCCAGTCATTCTGGAGCCACCTGTTAGATGAACATTCATATTAGCAACACAAACACTAACCTGTAATAAGCAGCAATTCTGTCAGTGATATGAATAATGGAAATATTTGTTTCTACCAAATCACATAATTTCAACCTGTTCATCATCTTAGATAAAAAAAAAAAAAAAAATTATAATATGCATCTGATCTGGTTTATCCATAAAAAAAGAGTGTTTAATTCATAACGTATACCACATTGTGTACAATATACTTTTAATTTGAAAAGAGACTGCTTCCTCGTGTCTATACTTTGCACATAGATCATTATGTAAAGTAAAGGGTCAAACATCGTGAAGGAAATAACAATGAAACACCATTTCGAGTGGACGGGAACTTGAATTTCAATGGTTTAAAGTTTTTCATGCTTAAGTGAGAAACAATTTGGGTAAGAAATGTTGAATTCACTCGGCAGGAACGAGGGATGTCAGAGGTGAAGGCAAATGTATCCACCTGTCCAACACCATGACCGCAGCACTCATTTCCCACTGCACAAGTCTGCAGTACATCGGGACTGGTACATCCACACTCAAGTAATCTTTACATGCTGTTGAACTGTATTTCCTGCTCTCTTCATGCGTGTAGTCAGTATTTTAACATTGTGCTCATTTCCCCATATTGTCTATTTCAAGAGACTAGGCTCTAAATTTAATCAATAAAAATATTTATTTCTACAGAGATTTTGATATGCACTACAGCTGACCAACTGCTGTTCTTCCATGTCTCAGTGACAGTAACATGCAATAGGACTTCACTCCACTATTGTTATTGCAAGATGAATGGAAAATGAAAATGAATTAATACTGATATGTAACTGTCCCATACCAAATGGCGTAGAACGTCTATACAAAATGTTCAAACCAAGAGAAAACCTCAATTGTATTCAAGGTAATGGGACTTTTTATTTTTTGGTCGCACAACAACACACTGGAACCCAGTTAGCCAGTGGACTGTTTTTCCTTCCACTGATGGTATCGGTGACCCGTAGTGGATCATGATTATTAATTTCCATTTGCCTCTTTGATCTGTTGCTGAAGCTCTTCCAGTAATTGCAAACGCACGGGGATCCGAGCGAACCAAGAAAATCAGGGGACAAGAACATGTGTTGAAGACAGCAACTCCTTTGATACCACGCTGCTTCACAACATCATCAAACTAGGTCTTTTGTTATTGTTTTGATTGAGAGACCCCTTCATCTCTCTTTAAAATGATCTATATGGAGTGTGTCAGTTCTTTAGCTCACAGTGAATTACGATTCATTTTGTGCTAATGGAGGATCACATTGAGCTCCAGAAACCGTCGAACAAACTACAACGGATCTCTCTTAACTTTGCTACAAGTTTTTAACCATTACCATTTGGGGACTTCTTTCAAATGAAATGTCTCTGACAATGTTGATCACAGGAAACTCTCCAGCAGTTCTAATGGCACACCTTGTCAGACAAAATCCCAATTAAATCGGTAACGTTTTAGGCTGTTACAGTGTTAGCATCCTGACAGAGTAGAGGACACCTTGAAAGACGAATGCAGGAGACAATATTCACTTATGTCAGGTTGCGTCTTTCTCCCTCTACAGCTAATAATGACAAGGTTGCTCTTTGATGCCAGCGAGACAGTTTTTCATTTTCCTGCGACTTCAAATTCCAGGTATTTAATCCTCACTGGAAATGCCAAGCTTTGAGGATGTTACCCCAATCGTGCTTCAGAGTGCAGTGCCTCAGGAGAGCAGAGTAAATATGAAGAAAAGAAACAAAGCGTTGAAAAATTATTCCCTTCTTGTTGTTTTGGGTTCTGCTCTTGTTCTCTCAAAAGTTGGCAGCTGGGGCTTATGCTTACCTCTCACTGTGAAAGTGACTTAAAACTCACTGCTGGGGGTGTGAGGAGAATCCAGAATGAGGAGGGACCTCAGCCGGCGCTATGATTAGTCTGTGAAAGCCATAAACATAACGTGCATGGCCATCGCACACATATTCAAACTCGCACACGTTCAAACACGACCGTGAGCATGTGTCAAAAGAGCAGAATGCACAAACTCATTTCTCGTTCACACAACAAGCGTCGACTTACACACATTAACAGATCACAGCGGTTAACGAAATGGCAAACATGAAACGGGTCTTCCACGTGCCCTTCCATGAAGACGTGCAGCATTCACTCAGCAATGGCTCTGTCCACTGTATCTATCAAAACTAATACTGTACTGAGTTTTCGGCACACTGCATGAGCACGGATGAGGAGGCTGCGGCTACCATCACTGTGTTCCAGTGACCGCAAAACAGACCAAGGGATGATTCAAGCCCCCTCCTCAGTGTCATTCAAACCTCTCCAAGTAAAAATGGTTTTCTAACCCTGAAGAACCGTCCGCACAGCGATGTAGAGTCCGAAAGTGTAGAAAACTACACTTTCCTGATACTTTGAAGGAGTTCAAACCCTCGCAACCGAAGCTACATGTCATGATGGCCACAAAATTCCGAGCCTTATCCCCAAATTAATGATTTTTGGGGGGATCAATCAACCCTATCTGCCTGCTGTAATAGGCGATGAGTCTTTGATTTAAGAGCTGTAATTGGTTTCCAGTAGGGCGTAGTGTCAGTTTTCTATTCCCTGGTAGCCCACATGTACAGTTTCAGGACATTGGCACTTGTCACAAGTGCAGGCTTGACTGGACAGGGAAGAAGATATCCACTGGAGACACAGCCGCTCTTCTGGCGTGGCTCTCTGTCCGTAATGGCCTCTATTCACAGGCTCTTCATGAAAGGTTTTACATGAGAACTCCAAAGGCTAATTGGCCCATGGAGATCGGGCTTATTGTTAGTTCTGCATGGCTTCCAACAGCCATGGCTGCCATATGAGTGCCTAATCACTGCAGGGCTCCACACCTGACTAAACAAAGAGCACTTTTCTTAATTCTAAAAGAAAAAGTGTCTCACCTCCTTTATCGTTTCCCTTCTCGCTCCACGTCCTCCGTCTCTTTGCCTCTGTCTATTACGGTTATAGAACAGGTCCTGAATTTCTGTATTAATACCTATGGATTTGATTTTTAATTAGACTTGAACTATGCTTGAATGCTTAAAGCCAATTGTTAAATGGCTCCACTAAAAGCCCAAAGGGTCAATCCCATTGCTTATGCACCTTCGGTGTTGTTAGAGTCAACAAATAGAAGTATATTTGATTGCTCAGTTAGGAGCACAGAATGTAAACAGCTGTATCTTTCTCAAGAAACTGTCTCTTGTTAACCCAAGTCGGTGTCACTAAGGATAACAGACTCTGCTCACCTACTTACTTTGGACACAGTTCTATTTCTACTAATTGCCCTGTACGTAAAGACATGGCAACATAAAGTAAACGGTGCCATTAGGAGCAGATCTTTCCACATAGAAGCTACATTCAGAGGAAACCTGTGATGACTCAGAAACAGTGAAAGTCCCCAGAGGTTTCCTTTTGAATCTCTGAATGCATAAAAGCCCTCCGCAATATCAGAGGTTTGCCAAATGTCATTGAGCTTCAATTTTCTTGTCTGTCATTTTGATTTGAATACACACCTGATTGCTCCACGCTGATAAAGCATTCAAGCGCCACCGGGCTCCCACTGTCAAAACACTCCAGCCTGCACAAGCTCTGCTCCTGAAGTGGGCCGAAGGAAAGTTGCTGTGCTGATGGGTCATTCAGGAATTTCTTTAGCGTGCAATAGCATAACATTAAACCCTGCTTTTATAAGCGACAATATTGTAAACTTAAATTGTTATGAATGATGATTTGGTGGTTGGACTGCAATGCATGAATCACACGTGGCCATTGGGTGAACACTTGACGGTGGCTAAACTGGGATTGTTGTGGCGCCCGCAAGTGTTGCTGGCTACACAGAATATCGCCGGATTTCAAGCTCAAGTGCCATGCTAGCTATCAATGTAATGCTAAGGAGAAGTAGCTCAAAGGCTGAACAAATCCCAGGTTAGCCGCCTGCCTGTGCCTCCTATTTCGCATCAACATGATTTGATTGGTGAATGCGTGGATGTTTGTTTGAACAATTCACACATGATCATCATCACAACTTGATTGGCCGGTGCCTCAGTGGCCGGGTGCAGTTTGATTAACCTGACGCAATGGTACCACAATGCAGTTTGGCAACACATGATATCATCTCATTCAAGGTGAATAATCAGCATTTCATTGGAACCTTTAAACACATACAGTGCATGGGAAAATATCTAATCTCTCTGAATTTATGGCAAGTATAAAAAAAAGCTACAGACAAGCTATTAGAAAAATAACTCTGCACCAGCAGAAATGTGACTGTGTACAAGACAAACAGCATGTTGACGTTTAATAGCAGGTGAGTGTGCCTCCTTACTAATTAATGAAAGATGAGTTGTTTTCATACTGTACGTTAGTGCATCATAAGACATGCAAGAGACAAGGGTGGTCCCGAGCAGTTAAGTAGCTCATTATGTGATGAGGCTTCATTTAGAAAGCACATACAGACATTCTGCAGGAAGAAATATGTTTAGTCCTTCTTTAATATTGATGCCTCACTCACTAACCCCATTGATCCATGTATAATTTAATCAGCACTGCTCTGATATTTAGTCATGAATATTTTATTCACATGTTCCTGAGGATGGGTTAAAAAGAAAGTCTTAAGGTTGACGTGTAGAACATAACGGGTGGTTTCTGACACCAGATTCATTTTCAAGATGATCAGGGCAAACAGCAAAGGGAATTTAAATTTGTCTTTGTTGTTGTTTGTACTGAGAAAGCTTTAGGATATATATATATATTTTTACCAGGGCATTTTTTGTCCTTATTTTGCAAGATGTTTGAAGACAAGATCTCATTCC
Organism: Pleuronectes platessa; assembly: GCF_947347685.1. Taxonomy (NCBI): domain Eukaryota; kingdom Metazoa; phylum Chordata; class Actinopteri; order Pleuronectiformes; family Pleuronectidae; genus Pleuronectes; species Pleuronectes platessa. Next base: position 16,244,228 of record NC_070633.1, read on the forward strand.
ACTGCAGAAAATATGAAAACAAAAGCTCTCAACCTTTACACTGTTTGATCCTACGCGTGTTGGCGTGACTTGAAATGACTGCAGATGCAGCGCCCCTGTGCAGCTTGCTATGAGCACGCTAAAGTCACAGTTTGAACATTGATTGTTGGACACAGAATTCAGAGAGCGCGTGGTCGAAAACAGCCACAGTCTACGTGCCTGGATTACATTCAATCAAGAGGTACACGTTCAAGAGCCAAACAACACGAGACATTTATCAGCTCTCTGTGCTCTGATAGCAATTATCAATTATCTCGGGGGATTGTGTGTAAATAACATGTCACTTTCAGGACCTTTCAACGCATGTCTACACATTTTAAGCACTTGGTGTGCCATTTGAAAGCATTCCGCTAAGGGTTGGCGGAAAAGGTTGGGGGTAGAATCTTAAAACATGACATGACACTTGAAAACCAGAAAATGTATAAAACTAGAATGGTGCCATTAGAAAGAGCACGTATTTCCACTAAGGCCCAATGATCCCCTTGATAGTCCAAATCCAATACGATTGAAGTAAAAGACCACATAAAAAAACATAGAAAAACATGTCTCGATACTGATCCTGTGGTGTCATCCAACTGTCCATAAGACCCGACATTTAACTTAGACTCAAAACAGCATAATTTAAACTGTCTTTTCAGCCTAAATATCCTCTGATATCCTCCTCCTAGTTATTGCTCCAGTTCTCGCGAGACAAGATCAGCAATACTCACAAGCTCTTGCGAGAACTGCAGCAGTAACTAGTGTCTCCAATAGTATTGAATTTGGCTGCAATGCTGTTTACCCCGAAAGCTCTAAGGGTGTTTTGTGGATTCAAACACTTCACCAACCCCTCCATCGGCATAGTGGTGAGTAGATAAATACATTTTGGGTGAACTATCCCTTTAGAACTATCTCTTTTTCAAATCAACATCCATCAAGTATTTCCTGGGAAATCAGTGAAAAATATAAAAAAAAAGGTATTGTTAAAAAAAGTAGATCCGCCCCCTAAACCGGATCCCCACTCAAATTAAATGAGTTCCTCCCTGACCCATACTGCGTCCCTCCACTAAGTTTAATGATAATCCATCCAGTATTTTTTGCATAATTTTGCGAAAAAATCAAACATACAAACCTAAAACTAAACCTCCTAAAAACTGTTAAGTGTCCCCCTGGCATCTAAAAGTAATAGATATCGAGAGAGCAGCTAACTTTTTACCATAAAATTGACTATAAACAAGGAGATATATTCAAGATGATCAGTTTTCTCATTAAATTCAAGTAGTTTATGACCTAATTGGCCTAACTGCACTCAGGCCCTGTTCACACCTTGTATAAGCATGTGTTGTTTTGATTCTGATCAGAGGACAGCTTTAACTAAATCACTTCACACCGGAGATCGAACGTGTCAGTATATGGATCTTGAGTGAGCGCCTGTGATGGGATCTGGCTTCTTTGAATTAAATACAAAATTATCATGTTCATAGTTCCTATTTAAATGTTTTTTTTAGCTAATCTTACCCGTGCTGTGTGTGTATGTTTGAGAGAGGAAGACAGAGGCATAAGGGGCTTAGCGAGTTCTCAAGTGAAATACTATTTAATCTATTATGAGCAAGTTGTGTAATTGAGTAGGCGGCCCTTCACTGTGGCCCAGCACGCTTTTGCTTTAACCTCCGAATGTGGTCCAGGTGATGGGATGTCAATGTGTCCTGGGTGGGTTCACACCTGCACTCAGAGCTGACCACTTGTGGTGGGATCAAATGAGATGGAAATTTATTTTGGGATTGAAGAGGGGCATTAATTTAACACTTCAAAGCGACATAGGGGATTAGTTCGGTTCAACAACAGAGCATTTAAAATTATATCAAGAAGTGATTTTTTTTTATACTTAATTGTGCAGTCAACTTATTAATGAGTGTAATGGATGACCTTCATGGAGAACAGTAGTTTTTTGGGGTCTTTCTTTATTTCAGATAATGAGGATAGTCTTCTCGATAACTAAAGTAAGTGAGTATTCTATCCAAAAGACCAAACGTTTTAAAATGTCTCATCTCTGCTCCAACACAATTTGAGGATTCATCAAAAATAATAACTGTCTTCTTCTCTGTTGCATCCTCAGTGTGCTCGCTGCTGTCTTATTATTTTTCACTGCGTTAAGTATCACTTGTAAGGAAGACTGGAAAAATAACCACAACATCCAATTAGTCACATTTTATGATTATTAATATTCTTTTTGTGGTTTAAAAGATACAAACAACATATTTCCGGCAATCAATTGATGCAAACAAACAGAATATCTCCAGTTATGGAGGTGTTTAATGAAATCTATTCATACATGACTTAAGGGCTGTTTAACAACCTGCCAAACAGGCCAGAGGGCTATTTATACATTTTCTCACTAGTTTGATGGCAGATCACGCTGTGTATTATCAGCTGTATTTGTCCGGAGCTAAGTACACAGCCGGTGCTCTATCTGATGGGAAAGCTCATTTAATTATTAACCGATCTACCTCGGCTTGGTGTCCATTTCCTCACAGATGAAAAGGCCTATTAGACTTATTTCCTCCTTGTAGATAGAATGAAATATCGTATGTTTTAATGGATAGGCCTATTCTAATCTCCCGCATTAATATTTCAGCAGGCAGGATATTATTGTTCTGTACCAATGACTATAATTAGTTTTATTTAATAATCTCTGTCAATCCTAAAACTGCTCACTTGCTCGCTACCACGTCCTGCTAAGGAGATCATTAATTGTAGACTCTTCATGGTGTTATGGGGCTGTAGATGAAATGGATGGTAGAACGGAATCATGATTTGGGGTTGAGATAAGTAACAAAGAGGTGAACTGCTCACACGTAATAACTATTCTTTCTTTGCCCGGTTGCATTGTGTTATATCTTCAGGGTGGTGAGCAGGGTGGGAAATGACTGTCTCTGACCAAACCTGTGATTACATGTGAGAATGTTGGCTTGGCCATTAGAATAATAATAACACAACCAATAATTCCAGTTCGTCTCAAGAGCCATAAATCTAATCTGCTTCACACTTGGCATGTGTATTGTTAAGGGCCGAAGGAAGTGCAGAGGTGACTCAAGTCCGATTTGGACCTGACACATTAAAAAAAATACCTTCATGACAAGAGGTGTTGTCAAGGTAACACAACTGACAACTTGGAATGGAAATCTCTTTGTGCAGCAGCTGTGGAGCAGGTTCAGGTTCTGTGGACTGAATCCCGCAGCCGGTCTCTGCTGCAGGTCACTTTTACAGCTTCAGAAGAAAAGCTGCAACCAGCAAGGTTTAGAGCTGGCACGACACTTATAGATTTAAAACAGAAGACATGCAGCAATACATTTAAATGCATTTAAACCGGTACTTCCTTTTTATTATGCCATTCCACTGAATCTAAAATTAATAACAATTGGGGACGCCTACAGTGCAGCTCAAATTGTTGGTGGATAAGTAATTTCATGACGTTATGTTTTTATTTACTTTTTTTCTCTCAGGGTTAATTTCTTCTGCAAATCCGTGGCTGGATTTGATTACCCTCAAGCCTCATAGAGCCGGTAGTCTGTTCAGTTTGATCAATCTGATATGTCTAGTTTATAAAAAGCTACGTGAAATAATAAAGGTTGAGATCTGTGTGACCTGCAAAATGTTTCAGAGATATGCAGAGAAGTTTGCACGATCAACTTCGCTGTAGTCGGAGTTCAGCTTGGTGCCAGAGGAGAGAATCCGGCCGTCAGCTAAAAATATCCATCGTCTTATAACACACCGCCTCTCCATCTTTATTGATTACATCCTTCGCCCCATTTACACAAGTTTTCTCTGTTTGTAACCTCAGAGAAATTAGGTAATTCATTACCAGAATGTATTGTAGATTATTCCAAATAGCTCTGGGAAAAAGACAAAGAATAGGTCAGTGCATTATTAAAAGTTCAATTTAAGAGTTTATTAAAAGAATCATACTTTCTAAGAAGGAGTCATCCACACTTTCATTAAAATCTATTAACAAGAGTTTCGAGTCCCCCCGACTTGCGTCTGCTACTGAAAGACACTCAACTCCTAACTGCTGTAAACAATCGCAGGACGTGTCCTCGACGCGTCCTCACAACAGCACCGTCACGCTTCCCCTCTGCCCCCTCTCTCCTCAATGGCAAAGTCAAAATGGCAAAACCCTCCAATCACATTACTGTATACCGAGGAACATTTAAATGCTAATGTTATAAGCTCACATGCCTAATATGATAAGCTGACAAGCTTATTATAAGCTCTGAAGTTTTAAGAGTTTCTTCCATTAGTTATCACAGGAGGCATTAAATTGCATCGCTGCACTGTGCCAGGAGGTATGGAGTTAAATTCTCCTGCAGAAGAGATTATTTTGGCGGACTTCTGACAGCACTATACAGTGGCAGGATTGTACATGATGGTTTGTCAAGAGACAGAGGGGGTGCACGGGGAGTGGGGCACGGAACATGCTGGATGTGTGTTTGTCTGTGTCTGTGTGTGCATGTGTGTGTATGTGTGTGCCCATGTCTTATCTATGCGTTTGTTCTGTACATGTGGCTATATAGGGGATAGTTTATCCAATGGAGAGCTGCACCACAGCGACATTCTCTGTCATCCTTCCACTCGCACAGCTGTGGTAACCTGTAAAGCAACAGACAGCTCTCTGTTCATCACACTACACAGTTATGCCATGTGGATCACAGCACAAAACAAATGCCGCGCTTTCAACAAAATACTGACATGTACACTTTTTTCGACAATATTGCTTTTTTCCATGCTGCTGGAAGATACCGAAACAGAATTGTATCCTTGAACATTCAAAAATTCCTATGTTTTATATTTTTCTTCTCCGTATGTAATCCAAATAGTTTCCAATTATGCTCAAAACCCAGAGGAACCTGTTTAGTTTTTGTCACCTTTAATTATCATATCCGATTTTTTTTCGTGGCTGTGCTCATCTCTGCTTTAATTCTTGGAAAAACACACAGCTAGCCAGATATTTTCCCTTCTACTGTTTGTTTATGTATCTCATAATGAACCATAATGATTCATTGCTGTTTTTTGGCTTTTTTACATGTGGTAAATGGAAAAATCATATTTAATTTCCAAATTCAAGATGATATCCAGATGCAATTAAATCCTTCATCTGCATGTAAGAATCTCTTCCAACAGGCCCAGTAGTCCCACTAAACTCAATTGGATCTGTCCTGACAAAATTTTCGAAAGGGTAATAAAGCTCGGTTTATCAAAGGAAGATTGCTCACCTCTGAAGAAAACTAAATATGAGATCGACTCCCTTTAATATCCTAAATATTGGAATTGATGAGGTACATCACGATAGACATTTATGAGCTGCACTTACATTATAAGTGTCAGCTTATGTCAGCAATAACATCAGCCAATAGATGACCCAGCGCAGTTCACTTTGGCCCGTGTCCACGGTGCGGCTCTCTCAACACTGACGGTTTATTTCCGCTTTTACAAAAAACCCTAAATCATTCGCAAAGTCTGGTCAGAGAGATCCCGAGAGGAAACCTCGTAATTTCCCCGTGAATCAATTGAGTCATTTACATTTCGGGTATTTACATTTTAATCAGGTCCTCTGTTCCACAGCAGCCCCATTGATTAACCTTATCATCAGATGATATACCTTGGACGCATTATGAAGGACGGGGACGAGGGGGGGGGGGGGGTTGAAACAACTGGCACGGGCCTTGCTCCACGAACATTGGGCGCTCTCAATTAGTCAGCGATACCGCATCTGACTAACAGCTGGCAGCTTCTGTCTGTCTAATCTCTCACTGCAGCTGTGCTGGAACAGGCAACATGCTAGCCTAATTAGCCATGCTGTCTCCACGGAGAAATTGAAGCCTTGGGGTCCCAGATCAATGTTGCCATCCCTTATTCACTCTCCTCCTCCGCCGTGCATAAACAAAAAGGGCTCAGAGCTGCCCTCGCTGAAAGGAAACAATAAAAAGCCATTGTTGCTCGCTGAAATGGTTTTATTACCCCCGGTGAGGAACTGCCGTCGTGTTGTCGCTCCGCTCGCACAAAGAGATGTTCTGATATGTGGCGAAATTAGACACTTGCTTCTCCGCTCACTGGCGCGCTCGTGTCAATTTTCTGCCGTGCCACAGATGTGATTTCAAATTGATTGGACTGGATTACTTCTTTATCAGGTTCTCCAGCTAATGATTAGTTTACCACATCGACGACATCAACAATAAACACACACACACACACACACACACACACCAATACAACCATCTGAAGCGGTTCAACATCCCCCTGTTGAATATGATCTTTCTCTTTCTCAGAGATGGAGAAGTCACTGGTGTTGAATTGGATTTTGCTCCCAGTTTAGGCAACCCTGGTTTGATTCTCATTAGACCACTTTGTTCTTAGTGTCATTAGTATTAGAGGCGAGAGTAATAAAGCAGAGGATCTAGCCGTGTGCTCTGGGTAATGCCAGTGTGCTCAGAGACTGCAGACCCGTGTGTTCATCACAACGTTGAACTGAAGTCTAACAACACTGAGTGGAAGAAGAAATTGATATAATTAACGCTATACTACACCCCCGCACAAATGAAACAGATGACAATGGGTGAGAGATACATATATTAACAGTTTGACACATGATCCAGTTTAAGCTGCTAGAGAATACAATACCTTGAATCTGTACGTATGTAAATGCAATTACAATAGAGTGCATGCAGTGTCTTCAACACGTTTTTGGCAGGTGCACGACAGCCTGAAACTGATGGTGTCAAAGTGCTAAACTCTCATTTCCTGCTTCTTACTTGATGACCGCTCGGCGCACACTTCTTGATTTGCTGTGAACACTCGGTTGAAAATAGTTAAATTGCTCTTTAGCAAGTGATGGCTACAAAGTTTTTCCATATATTGCAAATGAGGTCAGCAGTGAGGAGACGCGTAACTATATAGTTTATCGATTGAGATAAAAACAATCTGTGTATTTTCCCCCAGAGTGGAATCAATTGGAGCACATTCAGGTCAATACACACAGAAAGAAAAAAACTAGCTTTGCAAAGGTCGCTGTAAAGTATATATTAGTTATGTTTTAATTCATCCAACAATTCCAAACTAACTTGCTGACTCTGAAGCAGTTGCTACAGGGACCTCAGGAAGTTTGACTTGCTATAAACAGCTTTCAGGCAGTTTTGTTTGAAGTGGAGATGCATGGTGTCATTGCTACGACCCCTGTTCGCTGTAACACCAGCACCCCTCCTCCACCCCTGCTCAGCGGGGCCCAGCGTGGGTCACAAACCTGTAATAAACAGGGGGGGCCTATAGGCTCGATTTGGGAAAAATGGGCACTTTCCCCAGCATCTGAAAACGTCTAGAGTAATGCACTAAATTATTGGGGTCAGTGACTCCACCCGCTCTGCTGATTTGTCTGTGGACACAGAAGGTTCACACTGACACTGAAGGACATTCTTCCTCAGCCAAGGACTGTAAATTAGAGACATGTCTGCACCAGGGCAGGTTGTGAGTGGCAGCATGATTGAAGTGTTGTACTATCGGAACACCCTTCTTGATGCAAAACACTGAAAAACAACCCTGTGATGTTAAAGGTGAACTAAAAAGATGTAGGGTAAAAGTATAATTTCTGATTTAAAATACGTGTTAACCACGGAATCAGAGCAGTATATCTGTCATTTAACCCAAAACACACACACACACACACACACATACACACACACGAAGCACCAGGAGTGTATTTTTAAACATCCTGCATCCTCAGAGTTGGGCAATTGCAGCTAATCAGCCTAATGAGCCGAAGATTGCAGAAGTAATCAGGCGTCATTAGGTTTATGAGTATTTATTATCTGTGGCACGGAAATAATAAAGAAGGGCACCTCTTGTTGATGGCACACAAAGGAGTGAAGCCCTGCAATCTGTTTATTAATGGAGCTCTGTCACCTGGCCACCACAACTCAACGGGCCAGGTCATCCATCAATGCTGGGCCCCGACACGGAGAAGATAGATGTACTTCCCTGTTCTGACCTGGATGTTAGACATTTCAAAGCTGGCACGAGGAGCCACACACGGTTCAGGGTATCATGTAGAAGGCCTCGGGCGAAGCGGTTCCCCCTTGTTTCTACCCGTGTGCATCCGCGACTGTGGCAGAGAAACACAGCATATGCAAGTGTGGAGAGTCGATTTGTTTGCCTTCAGTTCCAACCGTGCTTCATCTCATTTGCCTGTGAGCAATGTTTCACGCTGGTTCCAGCCAGTTTGGGTGACTAGGGATGAATCCTCCAGGCGGATCTCCTCCATGTTTTCTCCCTTTTATTTTAGCTGCTTGCAAGTGATGTCATGCTTGTTAGGAATCAAATTACATCCATACACTCACACAGGCCACCCAGTCCATCCTGCCCTGCTCGGTTTGAAAAGATTTCTCTTTTTTACATTTTCAAGTTAAAATTGGATTTCGAGCTGTGGTTTATTTTCCTCAAATGTTTTTACCATTTCTGCTGAAAGTGTTGGGTTTTTAAGGGAAGGATGTGGAAGTGATAGAAAAGGAGACAGAGAGAGAGAGGGAGGGCTGCAGACAGAGTGGCTGGTGGATTGAAAAAAATATATGCATTTGTGCATCTTGTGATTGTGTGTGAAATACAAGCTGCCCCTTGCCGGTATCATCTGATTCCTCGTGGGGCAAGGCGTGTGCAGAGATTAGGAGGGAGGCTCGGGGAGAGAGGTGTTTTATCCGTGTCTGTTATGTGCAATACTATACCACTTGGATTAGTGTGCTGTGCATCCCCTTAAACCCTCAGAGAAGCTGGCATGGTCAAGCTCCACTCAGACCGACATTATCATTGAACCTCATATTGTTGTTGTTTCCCAGCTCCCGGTCTCTTGACTGAAGCGCTCTCACCACAGAGAGATAGTTGGTGAGAGGTTGAGAACAACATCAAATGCTAGAAATGCTAGAGAAAAAGGTAGATTTCTACTCTCGTATATAGTCGCTTAAAATGCGAACTTGTACAGCACTTTTTCTCCTCGGCAGATCGGTGTTTGTGGGCAGAGCAGTCCCGCTCCTGTAGCCACAGATCCAGCTCACTGTATCTGAAAACAGGCTTACATTAGCCAAGAGCTATTTCACAGGGACAGCCAAGCAGAAAAATAATTCAAAGGTTTGCTTATCAAGAAAGCTGGTGTGAAAGTTCAACAAATGATTATTCCTCAGTCAATGTTCACATAACTGGTGGCCTGAGATGGGAATGGATGTCAGGCAGAGATTTTGAATCCTTGAATTAATTGTCATCGCGGCGGTGTAGCCCCCCCGGGCCCGTCGTATGTGACAACTCAAACAAAATGAGTGCAGGGTGGGGATGATTGGTCGGCCACATCTGAGCAAATTGGATTATTTCATACACACCTACGATCTTAGATATGAAAATGTGTTGAACTAAACTGTTACTTTGGGAAAGGAAAAAATGCAAAACAGGTCCATCGTTGAATCCCTGCGTATTCCACCGAGGCGTTTCCATCTGACGTGTTTGGTGAGTGTGTACGTTTGTATCCAGACACAAGATAGTTCCTTTCCAGTGCTCGCCCAGCCTATTAAGGAGCCGTGTCACAGCGAGTTTTTCTCATTTCCATTTCATTAATCTATTCATCACAAAGAAAAATGCATGAACCCCTTGGTAATAAGTTGTTCTGCTAAACGTCTCGAAACTGCTGCTGAGACATATGCTGCAAGAGCCCATGTCATGTTGTCATATTTTAAACTCCGTGCAATCTGGATGAGGGTAGATCAGTTTTTTACCCATGATCGCATCATAGCTCTATGGACAGCAATGTATATATAATATGATGCCATGAATTGGTATCATTTTTTCCATTCATGGTGTACAGTGGATTCATCTTTCAGTCCTTTTTTGTCCTCTGAACCATAGGCTGTAAAGATGGATGACTTACCTTCTCACTGTACTCAAAGCCAAACCGCCTTGATTGCCATTAATCCCACTTCCTCCATGTTAGTTTATGGGACATTGACCGAAAAAAGTAATGTTAGGTAAATCTCTAGACACCTAAGTTTGTTAAAGTGCTAATTTTTCCCAAGTTGGAATTTGATTAGTAATTTGATGATGTTAAAATCCGGGATGAAATGTCGTGATTGGCAAATGAGAGTGACTCATGTTCGGTCATGTGTCTTAGCAAGATCTCGCCTCAACGGCTCCACACCTCGATCGCCTCGATGTGCAACCTGCCAGCCTCTGTATCAGGGAGGCTTGCCCTTTATTTCTGGACTGTATAGGAGGATATGGAGTCGTCCATCTTCATATTCAGTCCATGGGTTGAACCCTCATAGAGCAACCACAATTGTTTTTACCGGCGCCTCCTTAAAGCTGTGACTTTTCAGTTTGCATGCCTTTCAGTAGGACAAACAAAAAACAAACGGCACCCAGTACAAAGATTTTACTGAGATTTCATGAGTCGATCATAAAACACAGCGTCCCTGTCAGATCTTATGATGTAACTGACACTACAACTGCAGTCAAATGTCAGAAATGTTTTCTGGATTGATTCCACCAGCAACAAACATGTTCATTTCAGGCGGAGGGGGACGAAACAAGACGAAGGGGCTGTGCGTCTGATGATGATAAATGTCACACTTTGAATCATATGTTTTTTACTAAAATTATCTGACAGGCCAAAGGAAGATTTATGAGTCTGTGGAATATTTGTATTTGTCTTGTGCTTCACCGCGGATGTGCCCTGGCGCAGTCAGCACCGATTCAAACACAGCTGGCCCGCTCAGGGAAATTCATCTACCTTCATTAGGAATGCCAAAGTGACTCTGAAGATGCAATTCATTAATCCTCAGCAGTGAACAGTGTTCTTCATATTGTTATGGAAAATCAATGTGATTGAGCTGGAGGGCTGCCAGCATGGGTTTCTTTTGAGGAGCCACAGAACACGGCTCTAATTTATGCAGGCGACATCACCAGATCAAGAAAGGGAAAAAAATCCCCAAACACATCAGACGGTGTTAGCCTTAGTTAACCACCGGGTCAGCATCATCGCAGAACAACAGTGTGTTCACAGCGCAGGTGGGAATCTGACAAAGTGTGAATGAGGATGATAGATGATTTTGCAGCACTTTGCTCCATCCTGCAGTTTGCTCCATGTTGGATCTACAGGTCCTCGGCTCACCCACATGCTGTAAGTGATCACGAGCATCAAGCCGGAGATGCCGGTAAATTGATGGTGCCGCTACCTGCTGTATCCTTGCAATCATTAGGTAGTAAACAAACATTTCACCTGCAAAAGTACAACGGTAGCCTACTGTAAATTCTGCCTCATGCATATTGAACAATTAAAGCTCATGTGGTCTGGCAGGCCTCGGAGAGCGTAACATGAAACACATCTAAGGCTACTCTTCAAAGATTAGCAGTGATGCAGTGCTAATGCTTATCTGGATGTCACGTTTCATTGAGCGGCAACACAAAAAAAGGCCATTTGATATAAAGTAAAATGTATATAGAAAAACAAATTTACAAAATTCTAAATGTCAAGAGCTTAGGGAGCCCATGGGTATTCTTCTGCCAAGTCCTGGGAGTCTGGCAGACATCCTTTTCAGATTCTGTTGCTGTTCCAAGATTATGTGGAGGATCATTTGAAGTACTTTCAGGGCCTTGCACACTCCCCAGAATATGTTATGTGCTAACTGATGCCGACTGAGAATCACTCTGTAGTTTAAAATTTTGACATTCAGAGCAACATGTAGTATATTCAGTAGCTACATCAGCTGTCTCTCTTTCCGTCTTCAGAGGCCGTGTGAGTAGAAAGAATATGTTTCTGCAGAATAATGTTTGTGGTTTCTTTAGTGCGCTTTGTGTAAGGTAGAGTTATTCCTGTTGGTGGGAGAGGGTGGAGGGCGGCTCAGTGGTGCAGTAGTTGGCACTGTTGGCTCAGAGCAAAACAGATTCTGGCTTTGAACCTGCTGGCCAACTCCGACCTTTCAGTGTGGAGTTTGCATGTTCTGCCTTTGCCTCTGTGGGTTGTACTCCAAACACATGGAGGTTAGGTTAATTGTGGTCTTTGAATTGCCTGTGAGTGAGAGCGGTTGTTTTGCTCTAAACGTCAGCCCTGTGATAGACTAGTGACCTGTCCAGGGTGAACCCTGCTTCTTGCCTAATGTCAAACTTAGATTTTCCTAAAACTGTCATAGAATAAACAATAAAGCTGATGAATGGATGGAAGGGAAAGGATAGGGAACATGAGCAGAGATGTGTCCCAATACAGAAATCAATTATTTCCACCAAGGAGGTTAGGTTTTCATCCTGGTTGGTGTGCAGGCAAAAACTAGCCGACAGATAATCACAACACTTGATTGAAGGTTGTGGTAATGGTTAGGGAAGAACCCATTCGTTTCTTTTTTCACCTTGTTTAACAAGATTTTTCCCGCAAATTTCTCAGGGAATAATTTATGCACCACAGATAATAAATTACAAACTCTGCTAACCATCAATGTTGGTATTCGTTCAATCAACATGCAAGAAACATGCACACGCCTGTTCCCACCAGCACGTGCACACCCACTGTAAATTATTTTGCAGCAGATATTTGTTTTCAGGTGTGTTTGTATGGAAGAAGATTGTTTCAGATACCAACATGCTCATCTGCAGTGATCCTTTTAAGATACATTAGCGTGGACATAGCCTCTGTGTTGGGTTTAGTGGCGCAATGCAGAGACAGAATTGGACACCGAGGACCGGTAACAAAGGAGATCAGCGATGCGTTCAAGCGAGGATGGGAAAAATTAAGCAGGAGGTTCAAAGAGATGGCTGGACAGTCTGAGGCCGAGCTCAGTGTCAGTGTTCACACCCCTGCTGTGTACGTTGTTCTGTAGAGGCCAGATGACACATGCCTAATTATCTTACTTTAAATGAATACAAATCAAGGAGACCGAACACCTCATGTTAGCTAAAAAATATGAATACATACGTGTAGCTGACACTGAGGATGTTGCATGGTTTACAGTTTTACAATTAAAACTTAAGGACCTTTTAAAGGTTTCACACATCATCTTGGAAGAGTTTCTGGGGCAGACTAGAGGAGATGCAATCCAAAGCAGCGAGGGGGGGCCTTCCAATTTCTGAGGGAAATTGTCTTGTTTGAGTGAGGGGGAGCGTGTGTGCTCAGACACATGTTTCATTGTGCCAATATTCTATTCAATCCGTCCAGCAGCGATGTTGGGTTCCCTTTGCTCTAAAACTCATCTTGAAGGATAATGCATTCTACTGTATGTAATCCCATGTAGGTTGAAAGAATGTTGTGGAGGTTAGAGCAGGGCGACCCAGCGGGCGCCCCCCCCGCTGCTAGAGGTGACTCCGACCACAGGCCTCCAGGTTGTTAGCAGTTGGTCACGTCTTATTTTATGCTTCCTCCATGTTGTCTTTCATTGTTTTTGTTTTTTTGTATGTAAAAACACCAGATGGTACTTGAGGTCTAGTCAGCACAGCAAGTAGCCTCACAACTGGCTCTCCTGCTCGGGTGTTGAGCTGGAATTTGTTGTCTAGATACATATCAGGAAATCGTTTTTATGATTTGATTGATTATTTATTTGAATTATTAAGTTTGCCACTTGGTTTAAAAAACATGCAAAGATATTTCCTTATCAATATCTTTTTATCATATTGATTCATATCATATGCAAAATACACAAAATTAACAATGACCTAAAAATAAAAAAACTATCAATATTACGTTACACCTCTTCTGCTTGACAACGCAAAGTACCGTCCCAAACCAGAGCCTCCTCTCAGGCAGGGAAGAGTTTCACACTGTTTTTGTATTGTCACACATCAGAACTGTCAGCGTGAGCCCAGCGGAGTCACACCACAGTCACTGTTGAAGTCTTTCGCATTTTGTAATGGCTGATTGAAATTATAGACAGGCACCAATAAAGCCTATCACAACAGCTGTCCAACGTTTCTGTTATTCGGTGTCAGCTCGAATAATGCCTTACAGGGCCTGTCAAAACAGTGCTGCTATGAAAAAACTGAAAAGATGTGTTTGATAGTCTCGGGAGGTATTTACGTTCCGGTAAAAATAGGATGTAAAATTATAAAGCACTTAATCTTTTACTTTCAAACCGGTTTTCTGAATTTGAATAAAATCAATTTTATGTGAAGAAATCCGAGTATTTAATCATTCTGATCTCAGTTTGAAATCATATGGAGTGTATTGTAACATAAAGCCCCATGTAAGGCTAGCTAGTGTAGCTTAAAAGGCATTTCGCCAGGGGTCGAATTGCTCAGGGGCTTTCGGGGAGCCATATTTTCTGGTTGTCACCAGTCCTGTACTTAAAATGTCACACGCATGCACATACGTACATACAAGTGATAACAGTGCTGTCAATTGCAAGGTTACTGTGAAAATCATCCTGTTATCTCCACTCACTCCTTGTCCAATCCAAAGGCAATGATGCATCACCAGGTTCAGACCCAGGTGCGCTGCTGCAGGTGGCCACAGCTGTCACTTCACCAGCAGGACCCGGTCAGGCTAGCTGTAGTCTCTGCACTGTTGTCGTCACTTGTTGTGGACTTTGTTTGTTGTGTTGAATGTTGACCAGTCAAATATCAGGCACCAACTCAGTGATGAGAAGTTCAGGTGACTGTGTAGACCTGGTTATTTAAAGTGTCCAGTGCTGCCACGCAGGGATGACCACAGCGGGAAAAGACACAGAATTGTGTTTATTACTAGAGACAGACGTTAATCAAATGAATGCACTATAGTGAATAAACACACAAAAGTTACACGTTTACATTTTTTATATTTTTTATTTCAGGAAGCTTAATGTACGTAAAATAAAATACATTCTGTGACACAAAATGTATCACTTGTTTTTAACCAAACTCCCCTGTATTTCGAACCCTGCATTGAGCTAAGAGTATATTAACTGATATATAGCACCTTCTCCTCAGTCGTCCTATAAACCTTCACTCGAGTGCCAATAAAGTTTGTGTACATACAGGCTACTGTAGTTCAATCAAGTAGAAGGCTACTTAGCTAGCATTTAAGCTAACGACCGCTACGAAAGTGGCTAACACAGTTAATTGAGAGACCAACACAATTAGTACACCCCCTCATCTCTATCTCCACCATCTTACCTTGATGTTTGATATAAATTTATAACCACCTTTAATAAAATAATTTCATTGGCAACCGCGATTTTTCAATTTATTAAGCACCAAAGGATGTCAGCCTTTGCCCTGTTGGCATGGTATCACTTCGCTACTTGTGTATGTTTAATTAGAGTTGAGAACTGACAGGCCTGCTGCTCCAAGTTCCTTGATGTTTGCTGGTTGCCTTTGGCACCACTGACCACATAATCATTGCTGGGCACATCAGGGACAGGGCTTGATTTTCAAAGCCTTTCGCTCCACTGATTCACTGTGCATCCAGGAGATTGATCACAGTGGTTTATCTGTGGCAACATGTGCTTCATCCCTTCAGATTTGGGAGGTGGTTGCCTGAAGGGGTTGTGTCCTTGCTCCAGCTCTGGCTGAGGCACCGCATGAGCTGAGAGGGGGGGGGGGGGGGGACACTATGACAGCAACACAGCCACGGCCCATCACAAGTTGCCCGTGGCCCCCTTGTGATTAAAGCAGAGAGAGGCAGAGCGAGCGATGGAGGGTTCGGGGGAGAAATGCAAAGATACCATCAACTGTTGCTTTAAAAGAGGACAGATAAGTTTGGCCTCGCGTCCATTAGGTCTTCAACTCAATTAAATCTAAATCATTTCTTATCCCCCCCCCCCACATTCGGTAAGCTGTCAGCAAATCAAAAGATTGAGACATCGCTACGAGCGTGACGGCAAAATAATAACACAAAGTGTGTAAAGGAAGAAAAAAGCCTCTCTCTGTAAACAAGGCTTCGTTTCCTTGCATAAATTCATAACATTGCTCTCATATTTAAGACGTGCACAGAAGGAAGCATCTCCACGGCGATTACTAAGCCAGAGTGGAATTTGAATAGATCCGAATAAATGTAGTGGCACTAAATCAAAGCAGGAGGTAGTTGCTGCGGTTTTTTGGTATTCAGAAGATGGTGCTATTTGTTTGAGTATGCATTGTATTCATGAATCTGTTTATTTGCTCCCTGTGGCTTTCACAGCTGCCCTCTGCAGAGAGATTGTGTTTTATCAACACTGCTTGACGCGGCCAGGACTCCCTGTTACAAACATATGCACATTCTATATTAATTTGTTGGCATTTCTGAAAAAAACTAAACCAACGTATACCACACAAACATGTTGGTGGCAGTTCAGTTTGTTTTTGCTCCTGTGTAGATTTTGTGCAAATGCCACGTTGATGAGAAAGTCATTATCATACTAGAGACCTTAAATTGTACATCTACACAACCACAACAACATCTTGTGGGATGTGACAAATCATCAGATCCCACGATGCTTTCAAAGGAAAAAGATTATCAAGCCTCTCTTATAGACTTAATGGAATTTAGGGGGAAGCTGAAACGTTTAAACTGGCCGTGTGATCCAGTCTCGTCCTTCTGCCTCGCTCGCGCCCCTTTGCACCAGCAGCAGACAGGAGAGGGACTTTTTGACTGAGGCTAGAAAGGGGAGAGTTGGGGTAATTTACAGTAATTGGAGCGAACTCAAATCTCTGGGCCTATTTCACAGGAGACCTCAAGAACACTCTCAGACGTCCAAAAAAAATCGCGGTAGTGTAGCCAGAAGAACAAGATCGTTATTTCTATTGCACTTGTTCCATATACTGTAAGCCAGAGACGAGCACGGAGGGAAGGGAATTGGCATTGATTTTTCTTTAGAAATTGATTTTGCTCTTCACTGACAACAGTGCGAAGGCTTCAGAAATATATCAACAGGAGTGAATATGAACAACAGCAGTTCATAAGGTACGTTCAAAACGTTCCAACCTATCATCTGGTCATACACAGGGCTCTGGAGGGCAAACCGAGGTGGTAAATGTCCCCCTTTTAAAAGCTTGAACGCTCCAAGTTCACAAAGTGGAACAGTGTGAATCGGCTGCTAAATCGATCTCTCACCTCTGAGAGAAAATACTGAACTCTATCATTTCAGCTGAAATTAAGTTTGAAACAAATATAAACCCATATTAAAATACCCAAATTAATGTCTGAAAGGCAAACTAAAATGCTTGTTGGTGCATAAAATTGTAGATGAAACGATATTAGGCGATATCTTATTAAAGTGAAACTTCATCAGTGGAGTCGTTGAAAGGGCAGGAGAGGATTGTCGTCTCTGAATGGTAAAACAATGTGGCTGATTAGTTCAGTTCAAACAGGAGTTTAGTTTCAGCATAGATCTGGAAATGATTTCAGCTTTTCAGACACACATTTAGAGGCTGTTAACTTTTTAATATATCGGCGCTGTATGTATACAAGGTCCAACACAGTTTGAAACCTCAGGGTGGTGGCGTTAAACCAATAAATGTAGTGACACATTCATATTTTCAATCAAAGAAACAGTCAGATAATTTAAAGTTCAGCTCAAAAAACTGATTTTGAGTGTGAAGGAGATATTTTCAGAGCAGTTCTATTTGAGGTGGTTGTCAATTCAGGAACTATGGGGGGAAAAAAGATGTAATGATTAGGTTTGAAGTGACTTTCTGACAGACAGTTTTTTTCGAGAAACTATTTTGTGTTGAAGTGTTTAAAAGACAGATATAATATTTTTTCACTCATCAAAACTTTGACACACTAGAATGCAATGCAATGACAGGCTGAGTAATTGGGAATGGTTTTTGAGTGGTAAGTAATCAAGGTTTTCGCTGCCTCAACACGAGGCTGAGCTGGCAAAACGAAAATAAATGTAGAAATTTCGAGCCTGTTCCTTCAGTCATTACTAAAAACCAACAAACATTAGCAATGATAATTAACTATAATTAAGCTAATATATTCTCTTTGCTGAAAGGCTTTTATTGTGAAGGCAGGAAGGAAGTATACATGCATAAAATATGTTGGAATAATAAATGTGCTGATCTCCACACCTGTCCAGTAGTTGTTGTTTTCCCCTTGCTGCTGTTGTGCAAAACGGTTGAACAGAAAACCTGGACTGTTTTTATTTATTTATTTACCGACCAGGATACAACACATCATTGTTCTCTCCTCCATCTGTCAGTTGTTAATCACAACATTTTGCTGGGAAATAAGAACTATTCTTGAGAAATGGTTAAGTCTGAGAGTGGAAACGTTCTCCTCGAAGTAAAAGTATTTTTTCAAAACTCAAATCATCTGGCTTCAAGGTATTTGTTATTGCAAACTGCCTGACCATGAACCCTGAGCCCTCTTCTCCCTTCTTTCCTCCTGTGTATGTTGATGGCTTGAATGCATCTTTAATGGGAAAGTGTCAATAATTGTTAGCATGTAGCTACAACCACGGCGGAGGGCACCGGGAGGTCACACCTCGCACATCGTGGTTCGATTTCATAGGTCAGCTGACTGGGTTTGACAGTGATTAGTGTGGCCTCTCTCTTGATTGTGGCAGCCTCACCTTCTTTGTGAAAGGTCGTGTAAATATGCACCATATTAACGTGATTATGCAAAACCATTTGGTGCAAAGGCTGTCCACAACTGACAGATCCCATTCAATTAGGGGGCGACGCTGATGTAACTGATGTACTTACTTCCTGGGAAGTGACACATTCTAAAGCAGATTTCAGAGCCGTGGGCCAATTCGTTGCAGTTTTGCAGAGAGAGAGAGAGAGAGAGAGAGAGAGAGAGAAAGAGAGAGAACGAAAGAGAGCATGTATAGAGTGACAAGTGCAAAAAGAAAAACAAAAATCCAGTATGGTTCTGAGAAAGCATTGGATCAGTGGGTTTTTTCCCCCTCTGCCTCTGCTCTTAATATATCCATCAGTGTGCAGGGAACATAATTATTCCTGAAAGGTGGAACAAGGAAGTGGCTTTTTACGTTTGCAGAGAGCGCTCCTCGGAATGATGACTGAAGGAAGCGAGATCAGAAGCAATTAACTGCTGAGGGAGGAAAGTCACAGGGCTCTAAATCTTATTGCGACGCAGCACTTAGGTTTGTGTTGTTGTTAATTACTGAAGTAGCTCGCGCAAGTGTGTGGCAATCAGCATTTTTTCTTATCGAATCCGCTTATTTGTCTTCACCACAGTTGTATTTTACGAATGAGAAGGCTGGCGATGCAAATTTCACTCCACCGTTTTTCTTTGTCGTTGTTTTTTTCTCACAAATAGTTGAACTGAGATTGGAAGTTCTGATACTTTGGTTGGGGGGGGGTTGGAGAAAAATGTTGATTGAAGCCGTTTGAAAGTTCATCCTCCTGCCCTCCCAGATGAAACACTGTCAGGGATGCTGCCGCAGCGCCCGATACCCTCTGCGGTGGAGACTGACAAGCGTTAAATAGCTTGGCGGCAGCTCCTATATGCTCTATTATCACAAGAGGACATATCGACTGTTCCTGTTTAATGCATCAAGACTCCTCCCGTAGCACCCCGTCTCTGGCCTTCATCTATGATTCATTTTTATTACCCATCATTCCCGGGACACAGGCCCCCCGAGGCTTCTACATGGCACGCGGGGCGGAGCGGAAGTTGTCTGACACCTAATCTTCCCAGTGATGGACCGCCGTTATTTATTGGATCTCCGGGTGAATCCGGATTCGTTGACGGATGGGGGGGGGGCAGGAGGGGATCAAGCATTCAGTGTACATAGACAAAACACATAATGCGGTGAGAGGCAAGGTTAGCAGGGGCAGCCTCCGTGCACGTCCTTTGTTGGGAAAAGAAACTCCACGATGATATAAAAATTCATAGCATCCGCAACGCCTCCCCCCCCCCCCTACCTTGTGAATATATCTGCACAAAGTCAAAGCCCGTGGCCGGCGAGCCCTTCTGTGTTTCTCAGATTACTTTAAACAAAATCACTTTGACCAACATACAGTGATTCTCTAAGCTGACAACTCCCCTGCAGTTAATTTCCCTGTGTGCCTCTGTGTACATATTCCCTTTTCTTCGCCCCCCCCCCCTATCAAATTTAATCAGTCTCAGCTCTCCCCACAAGCGGCGGCGGAGGACGGCCGGTGAAAAATGCGACGTGACTGACAACAGCCGAACTCTATTAATTCATTCCATGTGGCTGTTGGTTGGATGTGTAATGTTTGTCTTGGCTTGCGGGGGGGGGGGGGGGCTATGCAAATCGTGCAGGATATGTTTCAGAATATCAACGATGAGAGCTGCTCTTTTCTCAACAGCAGACCTGCTCTTCATCTTCACTGTATGTGCCTTTCCTTTTCTTAGCAGGATCTGATGTTATCCAGTGGAACAAGAGGCCAACTGTATGAGGAAACTTCAGACACTCCACATTGTCCAGCAATGTCTCTCATTTGGCCATTAGGAACCATTTTGCATTAAGGAATATGTGTCCCATTGCTTATTTGTATATTTTGTTAACATTTCCTGCGAATCAAATACAATACAAGCTACTGTTATAGAGACGTGTGTGCGCGTGTGTGTGTGTGTATGTGTGTGTGTTGTATATTTCTTGCAAATACATCAGAACTTACTAAACCTTCCACCATGCAGAAAAACACAAGGGTACAGTGTTATATTGAATTGCAGTTTTTCTCTTTCAAGACCCATGCCATATAATAACCTGCACCCTGAATGCTACATTAATTAATTACTCCATACAAAGGAATCTTAATTAATTGGACACGGTCGGGCATTCGGTCAATGAATAGCCAGTAACTCGAAGCCTCGATATCAAAACCACAAATTTGCTGGTTTTTAAACAATAATTAAAAATAATAACAATAATCCCCCCAGAAAGACTCTGCTCTTCCTACCCTCGCAGTATTTTCAGAATAATTAAGAAAAACGGAGCTCATACGCTGACACGTCCTGGCTCGAGAACTACTGCTCATTTGTTTACTTGTTGAGGCGTTTATTTCAATCCCGCTTTTTCAGAGTGTATTGATTCATTGAGTGTTGTTACAGCTATTTCCTCTAATGGATATGCAGCAGACGGAAACAACAAAGGGAAAACAGTGTCTTTTCCCCCCACTAGATGTGGGGCTCCACATATTTTTGACTGAAGACCACTGAAATCAATGTTTGCTGTCGTGATGCATGTACTGTATGTGCAGTGTCTCCTGTAATGCAAGTACATTTTAGGCTTTCATTCAATAAATGGCTCTCAGAATTGCACAGATGTGTCGGGTGGGCATGGAGCTCGAGGAATGAGGGTGTCCCTCGGTGGGAAACATTATGTTTTAGACTGAAAGCTGCATTTCAGTTGCACCAGTTCCGACGCTAAAGCACCTGTTCACCCACTCCACTCGCACTGAAAACAGAGCCTCCTGTAGATGAAAAGTGTTGAAAGGTAATAAGAGGGATGCTGCCATAAAAGTATGGCAGCATCCCTCTTAAAGTCACCCATCAAGGACACACAAGTTTATTTCACATCTCTAATAGTCCCTCCAAACTCTCTCTGAAGACCACAAAGGGCACATACAGTATCTTGAGGAATCTGAGTGTTTCAGGCCCGTCAGCTTTTGACAGCGGCAGCAGTGACAACCCAACCAGGATGGGTGCAGGGTGAAAAGAGTCTTTGCGGGTTTATACCTTCACCGGAGGGAAGGTGCCTCATCCAAGGTGGTTCATCGCACCTTTCATTGTCAGATTAATAAATAATCTGTGAAAATGCAGCATTATTGTAATGGCTTTCAGGCAGCCATGGCTGTGAAGGTTCAGCTGCAAAGGGAATCTATCTTTCTTTAAATATGAATACGGCTAAGAGCAGGGTGCCCATTAGCTATCCTTTGCATTTCCATTCCACCTTGTTCTCCAGCCTCATGCACTCAAACTAAGTGTCGTGCACAACTAAAAGTACGGAATGCAAAAATCTGTGTGGAAGAGTGTTTGTGGAGGAGTTCGAGGGGTCAAAATACCACAGGAATAGAAACTGCACTGTTTCAGCCATGGTTGTGTATTGATGGTGATTCAAACCGGCCTTAAACCAGTTTGATATTTCATTTTTTAACCTTAAAATTGGTCTTTTCAGGGACATCATCAAACTCAACATGTGGTTTAGTCCATCACTGTGTAAACGGGGCACGTCCAGCTACCCCGCACCGCAACCGGCTGTTTTGACTGATACAAAAAAATCATGCCGATGTTCTTTGATATGACTGATGTGCATTAACCAGTGTGAAAAGCCAGTAACAATAGCTACCTGTCAGGCAAACAAGAATAGAAATGTCATCCCTGTCAGGGACAATACTGACCAAAGTTCTCCCTCTGTCTCTCACCGCCTGGCTCTCTCCCTGTCTCCCTCTTGACAGAAACTCACTTTGACGATTTGAAAGGAAGACTCTGTTTCTTCCATTATTCAAATATTTTAGAGCTTGATATTAGTGTGAGACCCAGACAGACCCTTTATGTCAGTGGTGGCCCTGCCTGAAAAAGAAAGAAGCTCGGTGCCCAGAATTCACTGAAACATTAATGCCGAGTTATTTCTACTTCAAGGAATTTTTCCTTTTTTATTAATACAGTATATTTCTGATGAAACACTCTGCAAATTCATCGGGCTGAATTATTCATTAATTGAAATAAAGTCACAGAGCACAGATCAGCATCATACTGTCTTAAACATGTATGGCACAGCGTCCTCTGTCTTATATTATGTTGTGTATTTTGTGTATTAAGAAAACGCACATAAGCACAAGGCAATATAGTGGAGTCGACATCCAGGGAAACATTAGGATCTAATTCAAGAAATTCTATTATTATTATTTCGGAATGTTAAGTGGATTCATGCAGAGAGGGATCATGGCGTATCATAGCCCACATTACACCGCTGCCTTTTTGGGAGTAATAAAGAAACATGATTAGCCCTGCCCTGGAGAGTGGACTTGGAATTTTGCCTAATTCTCCAGTATGCTCGCGCCGCACAGTTATCACCTTACGGATGATTACAAATGTTTCGCCATTTTATTTAACATCATCACAAATCATTTACGTTGTAAATTAATAGCCCAACACATCGAGAATTGGAAATGAATGTTCTGCTTTGCATATTCATTTAAGAAAATCGCTTAATTTGGTGGACGCGCAAATCACCAAACTTAAGCTGGTGAGTAATTATCCCAACATCTTTGTTCATTCTTACAACAATGCATCATGTGTGTGGTGTCTCCTTTGTTCTCCAGCTTGATGAGCATGTGTGTCAAAGGAGTACAGTATATGGTTGGTATGGCAACAGCGTATCAGAGAAAGATACCCCTCTGACCTCACAGGAGGTCCACAAGTAAAGTTGAATCAACACTAGTGTGATACATAAGCATTGTTTCATTCTGTGAAGTACTTCATCAAATCCCTGAATGTGTACATCAGGTGATTAAATGAAAATGACAGTAATTTCGCAAAAAAAGCAATTCGGGGAATGTTTGTGTTTGCGAGTAGCTGGTTTTGACGGATCCACCGCCGCCCCTCGTGGCATTAGCTCTGCACAGTCACTTCCCTATCTCGCACAGTTTTTCATCATGCAAATACACACTCACAAAGACCCCGCCTGTGCTTTGAATGCTCCAGTAAGCGCGGATAAGCTATGGTTTCAGTCACACATATCAAATGTTTGAAACAGAACCAGCAACAAAGGCTTGCAACATCCAGTTTCTGGGCTTTAAATAGGGATTTGAAAAGGTTGAAGCGGAGAGTGATAGACAGAGAGCGACACCGAGGTAGAAAGATAAAATAGTTTTTTGTGTTCCAAGACACGTCCTTGAAGAAGATGATGATGTATACTGCGTACGCCACATGTATACATTTGATGTTAACATTTAAATGGCAAGGTTTTTTTTATCTTGTTATTGCTGACTCACGAGTCTCGGATTCAAAAAAACAATCAAATGTTAGACATGTCGAGCGACTCTCATGTGGACATAACTACATGTTGCATTATCATTCATCTTTCCTCAGCATGATGTGGTGCAGCAGCGTTTCACTACTTGTTTTCAGACAGTAACTCTGGAGAATGGCTGCACAAACAGGTGCACACTTTTCCCCCGGACTTTGCCTTTCACAAACGAAGAACGCAGCACGCGATAGTCAAGGTCAGATACGTTCACAACAACCGAAAAATCTCACAACGTGTAAATTCTGCTCTGGAGATCAAAACCGGCGTCTGCACTTATCACCGAAAACTCTAAAATCTCGTCCTTTCAGGTTTTCTATTTCGTCTGTGCTTTCTAAGTGTTTTCTTCTATTTTTTGTTGTTGTCCGAGTTCTTTACATGTTGTTGCTGTCTTTCCACCTGGGCTCACTCGGACATTCCCTGGAGTTTTTGCAAGGTGACTGGCAGGAAAAACCACGTCCATTAAAAACCAACATTTGCGCCCTCGCCCTATTATCCCTCCCGATGATTTCTGATTATATTAACATTCAGTGCATGTCTGAAAACAAGCAGGTACTTTAATGAGGGCCGTAAATCTTTGTGATACCAGTAAAATAACAACAAATATGTTTATCACAACCCAGATAGTGTTTATCTTGCATAATTTAAATTCATCACCCAGTAAAAATATTATACAATATTTATAAGACGTGACGTGTGCTCTAATGTCACATTCAGATCATTCAAAACTAAAGTATACCAGGTGGGGGAATTTACAAAATATCCAATCAAAATACTGGCTGAAATAAATTATTATTAATGTCAGCAAACCTCTAATGACCCCGAGTGTTCAAAAAGCCTAATGGCGCAAAGTGCCAGTGCTCGATGATGATGGTGATGAGGATAACTTCAGATTTGAGCTCAAACTGGCATTAAGAATTAACGTACTTACACATCTTTCACATTAGCTCCAGTCTCAGAACATTAAACCAGTGATTTAAAATGGGATGGCGTAGTGCGGCTTACAGTTCCTGACCCTTTGTACACTGGAATGTCAAAGGCATCGGCTCACATCAGCCCGCCTGCTCTCCAGTTCATCCAAGGGAAATTAGCAGCTGTTTTAATAAAGCTTGTTGCCCGAGAGGTCAGTTAACTCTCCGACCATGCACATGTGACAAATTCGCTGTCATTCCTCTCAAGTTCCAGCATAATGTCTGAGTAATACACCCAAAGAAATCTGCAGCTTATTATTACTCTTTTATAAGGTATGAGTGACAGCTTCGTGTCCAGAGCTTGAATTTGGATGTACATTAAAATGTACTTTCTGTAAACATTCAAATTGAATATTCTTTGTAAACAAACATGAACGTGTTCACATGTAAAGTTTGTTAGTTAGTTTGAGGTATGATCACTTATTAAAACACATAATTTAATGGACAGACATTTCATTTACAGAGATAAACACAGATGTGATCTCATCATTAATTTTGAACTGAACATCTACAGTATGTTCAACCTTCTTTCAGCTGATCATCTGCTTCCTGTCACAAACTGAAAAATAAGAACAAGCAGCTTATTGTACATGGTATTCAATGCAAGGAGATTTCCCTTTAAGGAAAGGGAAGCCTAATTGGGAGGTGCAGGAGGATTCCCACGGGGCCGGGCCGGTGACAGGGTCTGCAAACACAACAACTTTATCAAGAGAATATCTCATGACAGCTTTTAGCAATAGGCTAACTAGGCTAACTTAACTCTCACTAACTCTGTGTGACCCCTGTGTGTGATGACGCAGAAAATCACACATTATTTAGATTACACTGTAGATGTGAAGTCAGAGGGATGTGAGACAGAAGGAGATAAAGATTGAGAATAAGACATGTAAAGGTTGGGGGTGAAAAAAGGAAAAGCACAGATGGTAAAACAGATTATTGTGTCCCCAGAGCAGAGCAAAAAATCTATATTAAGTCATGTTTGAGAGTTGTATGGCTTTAGCACTCTGATCATTGAAAATACGTGTTGATGATCTACGTTGTATTACACATTAGTGACACATCAATGTGTATTGTTTAGATGTGTCTGTATATATATAAATACATATGTACACGCATATGTATAAATATATATAGATATATATATGTATATATGAAAAAGGAGCGTGAAAAAAGATCGAGAAGTACCACGGACTGAAAGAACAATAGGGGCCGTGACCCTGAACTGGGAGGGTCGCTCCAGCCTATCCCATGTACAACATCTGAAGCCGCCGTCCAGAGAAGAGCGCAGTCCTTGTAACAGCGAAGATACTGTACCATACATACACATATATATATACACACATATAAACTATGTATGTTTGTCCAGTCTGATCTAAAGCGAGCTGGTCAGATGCATGAAACACCCGGGCTGTAAATGAGTCCCACTGGGTCCCTGCTGTGAATCTTTCACATCTAACATGTGAAAGATTCAAGATGCCACAACTCATGCATAATTAAATCCCCTAATATTTGGTGATGTTGTTGTTGTTTTTTTCAGATGCAGTAGCCTGCTTGGATACTGTGATTTGAATGAAAACACTGTTACAACGGGCCTCATTGTAACAGCTTTGTACGATTCTGTTCTATTCTGACTAAATACTGTTAATGCTGCAGCACACACTGCAAATAGTTGTTATTCAGTTCTTGTCATGATAATAACAGCTGCAGAGGGTTTGTTTTCTTCTGACATGACTGTGGTGGTTTCCTGATGCCACATTACAATAAAAAACAACAACTAAACAATACACACAAAATGGTGGATCTGATACACTTTATCACTGTGCTGCATGTTAACAAACTTTAACATTCATCCATGACATGATCGACATGGACTTAGAGGACAGGCTGCTTGTAATGGAGAGGTTAAAATTAGGACCAAAGCCGCTGAGCCAAGATCATCCCAGTTTCCTCCGGGCAGCCTGAGTATTTGTCCAGTTATCTGTTGTGTAGCAGCCCACTTCCCCTTTGCCCGCGTCCCAGCAAGACTTAAATGTGCCCAGGCTTTCAGCCAAGTGGGCTGCTGTGCAGACATCGTGCATGCATGAAGTTTCCAAACATTGGGACATCAGGGACCAATTTCTTGGAACGTAATGGAAAGACTCATGTTGAGAGTCATGTTAACACTGGACAATTTGTGTTGTAGCAGTAAAAAACAGATATCTCCTGTGAAGCTCATCCTCGGCTCCTTGTGCACATGCTTTAAAGCACGTTTGTCAAATCTATACAACATGCTCCTGATGGCTTCTTCAGCTGTTTCTGTTTGAATGAGTTTATCACAGACTTCACTTTCTGTGACTGCATCTGTCAGCGTTACCATTTGTCAGTGTCAGGGTTACACTTTATGGAACAGGAGCCACCTGCCCTGATCCAGATGCTGTAGAAACGTGGAGTGGCTGCAGACTTGATTGAGGTGTTTGGTGTCGGGGTATCATTTTCATTTCATTGAGAAAACAGCAACGGCTCAAGTCACTATAAGCATGGACTTTACCATAGAGAAATAAGTGGATGAGTAACGTGCAGAAATGTAATGTGTTCATGTTGTGTGAAACAAATTAGCCATTTTAACCATGACACTTGCACTGAACATGCTTCGGCTCGGAACCACATCACACAGACACGTTGCATGCTGCCAAAACATGTCCCTTGAAAGAATACAATAATTAAAACCCAACGGATGTAGTGGTAAAACTTCTTATGTAATTAAAACTTTTTAAGACCCATATCCGACAGAAGCTTGATCCTAAATTGAGATCCAGTTTTAGAGAGTATATTGATGACATGGTTTATAAACACCTGTTGTGTCACTTGAGTAAAAGCCGTAAACTGTCAGACAACGTTTCTGATCCGCAGCACAGAAACATCTCAGCCTGCCCGCAGAGCACTAGCTGTGATTGCTGTCAAGCTACCTCATTGCTGTGGGTTCCAGTTGTGGACCCCCTGGGACTATGTCTCAGGACCTACTCTTTCTCTCTTTGCGGGTCACAGCAGCTTCACTGGAAAAATCTATGCCTCTTTACGTTTTACCGATGGAGCTCTTTCGCTCTCGCCATGAAATTTTCGGTGTATCGATTCAGGTGCAAGGAAAAGAGTTATTTTTGTTGTGTCAGTGGTCTTACAATGACCAGAGCAAAAGTTCTCGAAAGCCACAACACTCGGTGTGAGTGTGAGTAAAAGGTTGAGGTTTCTTAAGTGAATTGTTTTTTTAATCCTAACTCCAGACTGGAGTGAAGATGCCAAATCCAGTTTCTGATGTGCTGAGTGTCACAAAAAAGGGAAACTTTCTGCCCATTTGCAAGAATCGGTCTATTACATTTAGTTACATGACACAACATTGCTGTGAGAGTGGATTGATATAAAACCTCACTGGCACAAAATATGACCCAAACAGGGACTTCTTATTTGTAATTGTAACACAGCGAGCAGTTATGTGTGTTTGTGACAAAATGTTATATATTCAGAGTTCATCTAATTGGGAGGAAATTGATAGAAATGTTTAAAACTCCTCAAAGTCCAATCATCCCTGAAGCATTTGTAATTTAACGGGGTCAATAAAACACATTGATTAGTCCAAGTTGTCCTATTGATATTTAAGGTGTATTGAATGATTCTCAATGTTAACTCATGCATGTCTAATATCGAATAAAAACATTTCACCTTAAACACAACATTGGAAACAAGCTGCAACTTACAGAACCTGTGCACGTGCATGCATGTGCACGCATGCTCCTTTATTCAAACAAACAGCGACTCGTCTGCTGCTCTTCAGGGATCTACAGGAACAGAGCTTTGCTTCAGCATGGAAATGAAAGCCCCCATGTGTACAGTTTGAATCACGGGTCATCTGAGAGCTGGAAATGTCTCACAGGTCAATAGGCCAACCGACATTAACTAGAGATTTATTTTGAAGCCCTGTGGTCTTCTGTGTAACGGTTGTTTCCTCGTCTGTGTCGGCGAGACGCATGACACTGTCATTTTTTATCTCCTGTCAGCATGTCACACAGTTTACTAGGCATTGAGTCATCGTGGGGGCATCTCTGTGTCTGTCTGTGGGCAGATGTGTGTCGGCAACATCACACGCGTCCTCTGTAGTGCAGATAATGTTACGGGACTTTCGGGCCGAATTAGCACATATATTAACACAGTAAAGGACAAAATGTTGGATTAATTCCACTGATTGAAATCAAAGAGAGTGTGTGAGGACATAATTTCACCCCTCGATCACAGGTGCCTTCTGTAAAATGGCAAAGTTCTGATTGGATTTCAAGCATCTTACCAAACAGATTTGCATATTGATGGGAAATGGACATTCTGGAGCTGAAGTGCCTCTTGGTTTTTCCTTCATGCATAATGACATTTTCTCGCCGGGAATTTCTAAATGTTCTTTGTAGCTATACTTCTGATGGACTCGTCTGACGGTCAGACTCCCTCCAGTCATTTAGATCGGTGTTGCACTAATTTTGTTGTTTTGTGTCAATGGTTTTTATAGATCTTGGGGTGGAAATTCTTCATTTATAATGTTAAACAGTCCTTTTACCTTTAAGCAAACCACACCAAAGTCTACACACATGAATATCAGTCCCCAGCATATGTTTTCTTTTTTTTTTTATCAAGATCCATGAACTATTTCCTGAGAAATTGGTGAAAATGGCAAAAAATGCCCAATCTCACAATCTTAAATAAAGTGGAACAAATACCCAGATCTGCCCCTTGACCCTGATCTGTGCCAAAATTGAACGGCTTCTTTCTTGGCCCACGTCTCATCCTTCCACCAAGTATTGTGGAAATCCGTCCATCACTTTCTTGCGTAATCCTGCTGACGAACAAACAGCAAAATCAAACCAACAAACAGACCAACGGACAGGGTTGAAAACATAATCTCCTTGGCACAGGTAAAAAGCAATTACCGCACATGGTGGAAGAGGAGTAATGGTGCTACAGGAGAATGTAAAGGTACAGCACCATTATTGCCGTCTTTATGAAAAGCCCTGAAATCGAGCTGTATGTGCTCAGTTTCACCATTTACTGAAATCCAGGAGCATAAAGCAAATAGTATAAATACCATAAATGCTCCAAAGAGTTCCTTATAGATGTCAGTTGTACATACTTGTGCAAATCTGAGTTCATAATCATTTAGTTTTTGTGAATATGAGCCAGAACAAGGAGGCTGTCTGTGTTTTTGAACCGCCTGGAGCCACATTATACTATTTATCCACAATGTCCTGCAACATGCCTGCCTGACAGTCTGCCCAAGGTTGTTGCTCTTTAATTTGGCACAGACTGTCTAATCAGATCATTGTGTGAGGAGATGGCTGTCGCTGATGTCAAGAAAAGGACAGCTGACAGGGACTCGGGGGTTGATAGACAATGGAGGGTAGCGAATAAATATCAGAGGCTTCTGAGAAAATAAACTATGAAAAAAGAAGATCCGCCGCTGACATCTCACAGTGCGGCTTGCAAGATTTTTAGAGATAAATATTTTTATTTAAATAATGTATCTGTGTCCCATTTGTGTTTTTTTTTGTAATTGCCATAAAATGCTAAAATAATGTGCGAGAGTTATTTATTTCAAATCGGGAGCAAACACATGTCTTAGTTTTGACAGTTATCTCGTGTGATTATGAAAGAGCTCTGTATTTACACAGTGTTTTTCTACTTTTGATGACCACTCAAATTGATTTACAGTACCATTCTGCCATTCACCCATTTAAACACATGTTCACACACACACACACACACACACACACACACACACACACACACACACACACACACACACACGCACACACACACACACACACACACATTCTCTATCATGCAGCACTCACACACCATCAGCCAACAGCCATCAGGGGGCACTTTGGGGTTCGGTATCTTGCCCAAGGACACTTCTGTACGGGAACATCTGGTTAGTGAACGACCTCCTGAGCCACAGCCGCCCAATATTGGATTTAAGGACACATGGTCAATATTATACAAGCTACCAAAAACGACAGAGTCCTAATCACTTCTGGTATTTAGCTTTTAACATCTAAATCCAGCTACAACCTATTTCTAAACGCACATTATGTCTGTGCTTTTATCAAGAAAAATGAGTGACTCTTAAAACATCCCATAGTCTGAACCTGGGGCCTCTGCTCATCTAAAACCATGCACTTCTATCGCATCAGCACACCACACCACCATAATCTGAATCATTAAACCAAATTAATGATGCGTCATATTCACTGTGCTTCTCCGTCCAAGGTCTTTCTTGTGGAGGTTAAAGTGTTTGTGTGAGTGTGTGTGAAAAAGTGTTTGAATCAGGGGGTTTATTAGGTATTAACCCTTAGAAAGGGCTGAGCTTAATTATATCTATCAAAGCAGTTCAAAGCATTTTTTTTAGTTTTTATCTCTTTTTTTTTACTTAGTTTGGCCTGAGGCCATTTCGCCTTAAACCCAGGACCGTCACTGACAGTGTGTGTGTGTGAGTATATGAATATCCATTTATCCATGTATCTGGATATGGGTTTACATTGACACGCATACTCAAGTGACCTCATTAGCAGGGCAGATATCACCAGTTATCAGAGGGGCTGCCTTGTAAGAAGTGCAGCACCCAGCTCTCCACCCTTCTGTCATCAGCTCAGTTAACTTTTGGAAATGCCCCTCCGTGAGATGGGTGTCTCCGTTTGCTTTGCGAGTCAAGGTCGTGTCAATGATAGATTAGACGGCGCTTTTGTGCCTGAATTTAGCCTCTTTAAATCTTTAAGTCATTGCCTTAAGGCTCCAAATTGAGAAAACAGCCGGGGTCTCATTCCAAACCCGTCCGAGCATAATAAGTATGAGCTGTCCAATGGCATTTATGTGTCGATCTGCTGGAGTGCGGCGATGGAGTGCGGGCGCCGCCGAGGACCCATTATTTCAGACCCCCACAGTTCGGAGGAATTGCCGAGGTGCCTCTCTGCATACCTCAGCACATTTTCATTTTCAACATTATCATAAAATGTGTCTTTTCACCTTTCTGCCTCACGAGACTCGCCTCATGTAAACATCCTCAGTGATGCGTTCAGGGATACAGTGTTGCTCCACATCCGATTCCAAACTTGTTTATCACAGTGTTGAATCACTATAAAATAGTTTAATGTCAATTCTAATGTATTAACTGACTTGAGATCTTCATATGCTGCTGAAATCCCCCTGCGCAGCGCCCACTCTTAGCTCTGTAATATATTAACTACATACCGCATGAGGCCATGTCGAGAGGTTGATCACATCATTCAGAGCACATATTCATAACACAACTGATCCAAATATCAGCAGTGAGCATTAATAACACACATTGACATCTGTGTCTGCTCTTCTTTTTTTTTAATAAGATAAACTAAATCTATTTTTGGGAAATCCTCTTTGTCTTTCCTGTCATACTCTAGTGCAACGTCTCCTCCTCTATCCAAGGATAGAATGTGCTGCAGTACTAATACTAACTATCCCAGATATAATCGAGGATGGATTTCTGATCCCTCGACAAGTCACGGAGCCTCCTTGAACATCAATTCAGCTTCAGATTTTGCTCGGCTTTCATTATGAGGCAAAGTGCTGTGTGGGTAACAAAGAAACATTGTCGTAGAGCCAGATACAAAATGTCTCGCACATCATGAAGAATGGGTTGTGTTAATGAGCGCCACGTAGACTGCAGCACCGCGACACAGAGAAAGTTCTGATGTGTTCTCTTCGGCTGAGTCAGAAACTTTGACCCACTCTTTGTTTACCCCATCGCAGTAAAAGCGCTCCCACCTCACCCTGTCTCACACCAGTGGTTCCTCAGTGGTACCAACCACAGGCCCGGACTGGGAGTAGGATCTTAACCAACAACTGGCGTTTGGCACTGCTTGATCATTAGACATGCATGTCTTTAAGTTGCAGGCTCTGCTGAGCAGAATAATTATACAAACCAATCCTTGCTGTTGTTAATTAGTCTGATCTAAGGTTGAATTGTCACTATTGCAGGTTGGAAGATGCAACTTCCTGGTGGAGCTTGATGGGGAATCGCAGCGGGCTACCGAGGAGCAGGTGAGAGCCTCCACCCCACCATGCGCCTCCTGCACACCTGTCTGACTCCTCACTGTCAACATCACCTTGCAGGTGCAGGGTTTGTCTGAGCTCATGTGTGCTCCTGTAATTCACATGGAGCAAATCAAATTACATGATCACAACCTGAACTTATTTTCAGTATAGTTTCTGTCATTGCTCTTGTATATAGAAGAAATGTAAAGGAAGTCATACATCTTTTTATAGGAGCATTAGATATTATAACTACACATAACTGTGATAATCAGTCTTTTTAAACACCTGATACTGGACTGACTATGCTCCCCAATACAAAACAACAAAAACAAATCGCTTGTAGCATTTTATTTTTAAATGATCTCATGATCCTTCATTTCTGGTTTGTTGTCTCAATGAGCTTTTTTTTTTGTATCTAATTGCTAAATGATTTCAACAGGTGCGGTAAGTGTTGTGTTAGAAACCTAGCGTGATTAACTCTTATTCCAAAATAAAAGTAATCTCCCTGTTGTGATCACAACATAATGAATTTGGGGATGTTTTGGAAAACACATTTGTTTTGGGCTGAAATCATTTCATCACTTCATTAAAAAAAGTTAGGACTGGAATCTATTTATCTGAAGTGAAAACTGAAGAGCTGCAAAGGCTCTTTTACAACAGAGGCTTGAACCACTAATTGATCAATTGACTGATTAATGCATGATTGAAATAAAATAACAGGTGCTTATGATTTCTGTTGATAACTTGAACCTCAACCCCCACAGAGGCTTTTCTACCTTTTGACACAGCTCAGCTCAAGGCCATCTATTCTTCTATGTTCCGCGTTGTACTGTCTGATTCTTTCTGCACGTACATTCTATCAAAAGTCAAGGGTAGGAGAAATATTTAGAAATTTCAACATTCTGCCTTCTCACAGAATTGTGACTTCTCACTGTCGTACCCTATCCATTCATATCAGACATCTGAGTGGCAACCTTGGAGCATGTTCTCCTGCCCACCTTTGTTTGATTATGAATTCAAAAGCGTTACTTGCTGAGCCGGTGTTATGATAATGCGTGGCACCCCTCTGTGATGTACAAAAATTGGTTTTGACAACAGGCTTGATATTAGATTCACACTGCCCCTAAGACCACATATTTACCATGTAGCGCACACCGGTTCCTCTCTCTCTCTCTCTCTTTCTCTCTCTCCTGGCACGAGTGGAGGAGGGTTGAGGAAGCGGTGTGTTGAGAGGGTGAGAGGGGGGGCTGTGAATTGCCAAGAAATTCATAAAACGCAGTTGTTTGCCCTGACACATGCACTCGCCCTCGCTTTCCCCCTGTGGATCTCCCCACTAGTTGAGGGAAATGTGCCCTTGACAGTCCGAACGTCAGCTGTGATTTTGTCACTCGGTGGGCAGAGTGCACGGTGGAGCTGCAGACGTCTCGGAGGGCACTGCACCTTCCTGGGAGCTCAGAGTGGAGTGAGAGTTAAGCAGCTCTTCAACAACTTCAACAAGTGAACCTGCACAGTTTTCAGGTAAAAAAAACAACTAAAAAAACCATTTCAGTCGGCGTCTGTGTTCCCAGCTCTCATTATATCTGTCATAGGTGAGTGTTGCACAGAATCTAAAACAGCTCTGTATTTTAGAGGTGTTTTCGAGTTCCTTCCCTTTTTTAGCTGCAAACAGCTGCTCGCTGGAAAAAAATTACAGCCACAGCTCTCAAGTGCGTACACAAGTGACGCGGCTGACATTGGTGGAAGGAGACGTCTACCTCACCGAGCACCAGAGGGGAATCAACACATTTGTTTTTCCAAGCAAAGACAAAGAAGAAAAAAAAAGACAGACGTACAGACGCCAACCTGTGAGAGGACATCAGTAATGGGCTCACATTTTCCTAATCTTCTTTGATGGATTCAGGCCATGATTTTCATTTAGTCCAAAAGAGATAACCAAACTGTCAGCCATGCTGCTGCTTTGCTTTAATCTCCGCCCGCAGCCAATAATCACCCGGCAACCCACAACCCTTTGTCAATTGTTAATCTTGTATTGAAGACACTTAGATGCCAGGATGCTATTCTGCATCCTAGGATAATCCAGGGGGCCACAGAGGAGAGGCAAATTGGATTCATTATACAATTTTTGCATTATTAAAAAGACAAATGAATTGAGTTCTCCATAGAATTCATGGAATTAATGATTGAAATAATCATGAGCATGCAGATGCGTATCACGCCTCTCGCCGACTGACTGAGAGACACTTGACACATGTTTATGTCCTAATTGTGACAACACAATCAAATATGTTTCCCTTTGATCTGAGTTTATTTATCTGAGGACATTTACTACCATGAGGAGATGTGTTCAAATGACAGATTGCTTATATCGTTATATAGAAACAGAAACCAATCATCTTTAACTTTAACCAGTCGAGAATCTTAGACTGTGCTGGACCCTAAAACATTTATTTTTTATCTCAGTTTTGTAATGAGAAGACAATATAATGTGCTGTTCCTTGTCTGGATTGAAACTTGGAAAGTTAAAACACACAAGCAGAGTTAAAATAGTTTTCACATTCATTTAGAAATAAAGAAATAAATAGATGCAAATCATACGAGAGATTGACATTTCTAGCCGGCGTACAAATTTAAAAGTGCAGCCCCGTGCGCTTCAGCTAATGGAACAACAGTCTGTGGTTAAAATGAATCAAACAGAGATTGATTGGGGGGGGTCACTCCCTGGCAATTTCGCAGGTGATTATATTAGCAGAGGCCTTCACATTTAAATGAAAAATCTTAAATAACTTCCCGTTTGCTATTTGTCTTCACCGTGACGCATACAACACAGGATATGCCAGGGCATGCTCAAACAGACGAAAGCCAAAGGAGCCTGATTAAAGTTTATCTTTCGGGGCAATAAGTCTGCTGGCATTCATTATTGCTTGTCAGATTGTAAATGGTCTCCGGGAGGGATATTATGCAAGCTCACACACACATATGTTAAAGCCAATGATTTACTCGTGCCGTCCAGCGTGGGCTCTAACCTGTTTGTCCCTGGGTACGCCAGTGATCGCTCTGACGGGAGACAACATCTAACGAGGGAGAGCAGAACAACATTAGCCCTGGACGCCGTCCGCTGAGGCGCTCCGCGTATCACACTTTGTTTTATTCATGAGAGGAAATTAAATAATCTCTCTGTAAATTGGGAAAGCTTCAAGGAATTAAGTACCCATCCCCAATGACCCTTAAACAATTATTTTGGAGAAATTTATAGCAAAAGACCGGTAGCTTTATTATGACAGGATTATCTTTGTGTATACTGAACTATTAGAAAGAGCAAAGGGAATTTTCCACGAGGATCCCCAGACGATGAGTGAAAGTCATGCCCGCGGAGTCTAATATTCCACAAACTCTCTGCTCTAAAAGACACGTCATAAATAGCCAAGTAGAGGTGTCCAGAGAAAATAGAGAGGTGTGGAGTGGACAGTACAGAGTGTACCCAACACACGTCAGCATGACGCCGGGAGGAACAAGGAGATTGAGATTTACCACTGCAATGAAAGAAAAGACACAGATTCTTAATGACCTCGTTCTGACTTCTACTTGCCTCTTATTATACATTATATTCATTAAATCCTAAACTATAATTCTGATGTATTTCGAAATGATTTCAGTTGAAGCCGCAAATTAAAACAAGTAAAATTCAATTAAGTAAGCCAAAGAGAGTCGTGAAGCAGCCCCTGCATCTTGCATCACTTCTGAAAACATGGTGGGTTGTTTGAACTGTCAAATTTGAATTCAAGCGTAGTCGCAATTTTGACAAGGGACATTTCAGAATATCTCTTTTTTTCAAGAGAATAGTTAATGTGAGTAATTTGTTGGTACAGTACATGATGTCAGTTTTCTTCAAGTCTGTCTCACACGTGACTGGAGGATGTGATACTGTCTCTCTTTCAACTTATTCTCACTGCTGTGACAGGATTCATCCTGTCCTTTGAATAAAGTGGCATAAATAAAACAGCCGAGACTCAACAAGGTTCAAAACTCTTCTTAGCTTTCATGATGAAAATGTGCCAAACAAATCAATTTACAGTAATTTCATCAAAGAGCCGCACAGCTGGAACACACACATCCTACCTGGTTCCTCGCGGCGCGCACAGCTAATATTAGATTTGAAATAAAAAGCTAATTTCTCCCTGTGTGAACATGTGTTGCTTCTGAGGAGGGTGACAGAAATCCTGAGAGCTAACCCGGAACAGACCCTGTGGTTCTGAGGAGCTGCTTCCTCTGAGAGCTTCATTGTGCAGAAGGAACATAATGTCGGAGCTCCCCATGCACTCGGGCAGTTGCTCGCTCCCATAGATTTTTCTGTAATGTAATACTTGTGGCAGCACACACATCATATTTGGCCCGGGGACGTGACTCATGCGTGTTTTTCAAAGAGAGTCATGCTTTGAACTTGTTTATTATGTTGCCGGGCGCGCTCCCACCTTGCAAGCTCGGGACCAGCTTGTGATTAGTCTTGCGGACACAGGAGAGCGGGACCCTGCTGGAGCCCCCCCGGAGCTAGTCAATAAAACATGCAAACAACAGGTCGGTGCTCTGGTTATCCCTCCCTCGGCTTCTGGGCCACATGGTACAACTTGCCCAAACATCCAAACATCCATACTGTGGACACAACACGCCCTGAGCAGCTACACCTACAAATGGGATATTTTCTACCTGTTTGAAAAAAGGATTTAGTTGTGGCCTCGACTGCGTTGGGAGGATTTGACGACACTGTGGTGTAAAGGCTTATGTTCTTCAGCTGAAACTCCGTTTTTATTTGAGTCAGTATTTCAAATGTAATACTGCCGGGTCGACAGAAAGTAAATAAGAGAATGCTGGGTATATGTCAATGCCAAAACAGCACTAATGACTTTTTACCGAGCTTCATATCAAAGTGGTTAAAAGAAGGATTTTCTCTCACATAAAATGAAGCCTGAAATGAGAAAAGTTTCCTAATGTGAGTCAGGAATTATCTGATCAGGATACGAACACAAGCCAAGAATCTGACGAGGCATTCAATACCTCCTTTGGATACTTAACAGTTTTCAATACTTGGCGCCACAGACACATTTTAGTTGATACTCTTGAGATTTGATGCTGGTGTCCTGTATAGCTGCGCCATAATTTTATTCCTGGCAGTGTGGGATAGGCTCGCCAACAACATTTAAAACGACATAATGGGACATTACAATCCACGGAAGAGATAAACTGTGAAAAACTGAGAAAATAGTAAAAACAGAAGAAGAACTGGGTTGTGTCAGGGTCCTTGGCCTCTGACCTTTGAAACTTTGAATCTGTGAAATCGTTGCTTGCTTGATTTTACATTTGTGCAATATATCTATAAAAACATGTGTCTAATGGTCTTTGTGTCTTTAGATCAATACATTCCTCTCAATGCACATTACCAAGGATGCTTAGAATGTGGTCATTTCAGCTGTAAAGTAACTTTTAAATGTCTTTTAAATATCTCAAAGCTGCACTGGACTTCTGACACTGAGATAGAAGAGCTTTGAAGCAAACTAAACGAACGCATTTAGTATCAAACCACTCTGTAACCAGCAACATCTGCCTGCAACATATGTGTTTCCCTCGAAAACAATACCTGAAGCCAATTTGCTGTCTGCGCAGAAATAACCTTTTGAAACTTGAACAAACTAACATCCCTGTCGCTCAGTGGGCCTCACCCTCGCTTGTACGGCTCGCAGTGTTCCACAAAGGCGGCTCTGTGAGATTTGAATCGGATACACTCGCTGTCTTTCTTGATATCTTGTAGGAACCCATGTACAGTGCCAGAATTTAAATCAGTTCATGAATATGGAACCGTCCAGCTGGAATTTCCGTACGGTAAAGCAGCTTGTCACTCAGAACGTCAGCATCAACTTTTGTCCTCACAAGCCTGAAACACAGAATTCCGAGACTATGATAAATCTGGCAGGCCCCGGCTCGCTGACAGCTGTGTGGGGCTCCAGAACCATGACCTGCTAACTGTGTACCGCATGTATGGGAGGTTCTGATCCACTGCCCCTCAGACGGAAGACGGAGACACACGCAGACAAGGGAATTGGGAGGGTCTACATGCGGATACAACAAACCAAGCATGCGTTCAACTGCATCCCTCGGGCCCGGAGGTTGTCAGTGGACTTCTTGTTTTCCACCCTGCAGGACTCTAGTTTACCTTTCAGGATTAGAGAGGAATAAAATGGTGCGCACAGAAAAAGCAGGTTGCACTTCGGAGTCGGGTGTCAGCTGTGATTTATCGCCGCTTGATTCTCCCTTTTTGGGTTTAAGAATAAAAAGCGGGCATTGCTCAGTTTTAAGAACATCCTTGATTTTGACTTTGAGCGTTCGCGAAGGGCGGACGATCATAACACAAACTCCACAGCTTTTACGGAAAAAAACTCCGAGCGATGATCAGCTCGTGTCACATGCGGAGACAGTGATGTTAACGGGATAAGCTATAACACGATCTCACAGAGTGAAGCGGCGCTACTTTTCTTCTCTCTAATGCAGATTATTGTATTTCTGGTTTAGACTGTCATAGCGGTTCCTGGTGTCAATAAGATTACATAATGCGGCTGATCCAAGTTGATCCAGAAATCCTAATCCCAAAGACCAAGAATGCCCGGTGTGTAACACCCCCGATCTGCTTAGCAGTCGAGCCTGCCTCTGGGGCTGCAGCCGAGCTGGGGAGGCCTTGTGGAAAAGCCGGCGGTGGAACCTGTGCTGGGTCTTGGGAGGAGAGGGGGTGGGGGTCAAAGCGTGCTCCCACATTACGTATTCAGCGGCCGTCTGCACCCCAATAATTAGACTCATTCCACACTGGGCGAACTCACTCTGACCTGTTTTTGTGGAAGGGAATCGGAGCTGTAGGTTGTTCTTGGGATATATTCAATCCAGCTGAGTGGATGAGAAGTGACAGAGGCATAAAAGCCCAGAGAACCATGCCGTAGACTCTGAACACATAATTAACCCTGTCCCAGGAGGACGTGCTTGTTCCAGACCATACATTAGCAGTGACATCCTTCTCCAAGTCGACAGGCCAAATAACGAACACCCCCTTTACAGTGTGTGCCGTCATGAAATAATTATCACACATTAGAATGAAAATCACTTGTTGGAGCCCTAAAACTGAGCAAAGTTGATATGCATGGCTTTTATTTGATTGATTTTATATATTATTTTGTTTCATGGTGTTCCTTCAAAACGTTGCCTGGGCTCACACAGAAGAATGTCAAGAGAAAGACAGATTGAAATGAACTGAGTGAAGTGAAATCATTGCCCCAGGTTTGACGGCAGGCCGACCTCGGAGATGTGGCTCATTCTAAAACCAATCAAACCTTAATTGTTCCACTCCATGAACACGTAACCAAAAAAAGAAGTAGAAGTGCAGATTAGCACGGCGGCAACAATGATTATGTTTTCATTAATTTTCTCTCATAAAACTATCTGCTTAATTAAAACGACTGGGCTTCAATCAGCCTTTTCTAAAAATATATCTCTTTCTGGTTGTGCTTGTTTATGTTCACTGTAGATTACGTGTTTTTCCATCACGCGTCCTGCACTGCTTTTTAATTTGTGATTGTGTGCCGCTTCCCACTTAGCTATTTGTAATCTGTTGAACCTGTTGTGCAGTGATCAGACGGCCGGTTCTTTCTTACAGCCGGGGCTTTGGCCGAGCTGCGGAATCATCCCTCAGCTGGAGATTATCCTTTACCCTTGAGTGGGATTCTCCACTGGTGGGACTCAAAGATGGGGCTTGAGGGACACAGATTTTCATCTCGTTCTCCACTCTCCTCTGCCCCCTTCTATCTTCCCGCTTTCTCTCCGCCCCCCCCTCCCCCCCACCACCCTCTCCTCCCTGTGAAGCAGTCCGTGCTGTATGTGGATACGTGCTGAAAGGTACATCTTTAATAATGCACATTAAGGGCTCATTGAAAAAGCAGCACACGCATTGCATCGCACTGTATATACAGTATTCGGTTTAAATCAAAGAGCTCTAAATGCATGAGCCGATTCTCATTTACATACCCGTTTGGGTCAATGCCATTGAGAATTCCAGGCTGCCTGCCAATTC
Organism: Pleuronectes platessa; assembly: GCF_947347685.1. Lineage (NCBI taxonomy): Eukaryota > Metazoa > Chordata > Actinopteri > Pleuronectiformes > Pleuronectidae > Pleuronectes > Pleuronectes platessa. Next base: position 16,285,324 of record NC_070633.1, read on the forward strand.
ACGGCGAGCAGAAATCTGTTGTAATGTGAATTAAGGTGTGAGTGGAAGCGGCGCTGTCGGTGTGAACGGCCAGATTTGCCGTAGCTCTTTTCAAAATAATCTTCCTCAAACTCCTGGCAAGTTTAAAAAGTACCCCCAATGTTTCAGGAACGCCATACTGTGCTCCAAGGCATACGTCTTCCTTTCCCCCTTTCATGTTGGTTCTTGTTGCGCGGTGGCAGTTGTCAAGGTTGTCTCTCGTGTTGACGCTAATGCTAATCCCGGACGTCAACCAGATTCAACTTACTGTCCACCGCACAGAGGAAGAACTGGGAATATTATCTGCCGACACAAACGGAGGTGCCACCGTGTTCATCAGTGTGAGCGCTGCTTAAATATTCAGTTCCTTCCCTGCACGTGGGGAGGCTCCTTTGATGTGAATGGTAGAGATTTCATGTCATGAGCAGAGAATCAGAGGAAGCATTGGCTGTAGGTGTAGCATAATAATAGACAGTGTTCATTGCGAGCGCGGCGGAGGCAGCTTAAAAGACAACGTGTGCTTTTACTTATTTTTGTTTTATTCTTTTATTTTTTTAAGCAGTAACATCCGGAGAGAAGAAAAGAAAGTATGCACGCAACTCACACAGTCTGGGTTTCACGCAGCAGGAAGCCGGAGATGCAAGAGGATGTACAGACATACAAAGAAAATGCAAGCGCCATGTGCGCGCACTCACAAGACCCCAGCTTGCTTCTGAAGCCATTTTTAATGTGCAACAATCTGTGCAAACTCCAAAAAAGTCCATCGCGCCAAGCAAAGGAGATGAATAAATGAGTGCGTCTGACAGAGCACTCACAGTCGCGATCAAAGGAGAAGGAGATAATTAACAGCAGACTAATTGGTAACCACCCCGAGTTTTCATCAGATATGAGAAAGACTGCAGCTTTGCTGGATGTTAATTGGAGGAGAATAATGTGCATGAAATATGTTCCGTTCCGACATTTTCGGCGGCAGATTTCTTGACAAAATCACACTGTGCGACGCAAAGTATGAGCAATAACAAATGGACTGAGTCGAAGTGGAAAAAAAAAAAAACTAAATTTAAATGAAATATGAACCAAATAAGGAAACTCAGCTATTTCAAAGATGGAATAAATGTGGCATTCTGTGTACTGTAGCTGTAGCTGACTTTTATATTGCTCGGGATTTTCAGCATTTTCCCGCAGTCAGTGACATAGCCTCTTGTGTTAATATGCATGTTTAGCTCTACACTGTGTGCATGTTGATTTGTATGAAAGGAATATTCGGAGGCCTATGAGAGGATTCTTCCTGTGTGCACTGAGTGATCTGTCCTCGTCCTCAAACCTCCCGTGTCCCTGGTGTCTTCTCACAGCTCTCCTCTTCAAAAGCTGCGGCTCAGACATCCTGCCTCAAGTCTCACAAAGCCAGACCAGACGCTGCCAGAGAACTGAACTGTGTCAAAATCTGACGGAGAGCAGCAGTCATGCGATGCGTCATGAATATTTGATGAGGAATCTTGTAAAAATATTAACGGACAAATGTTAATGGCTCGTATGGTGTTGTTTACTGGAGTTGCTGGGATGTACGCGCGGCTTCGTCTTACATGTGTTAAACGTGTGGAGAAGAGCCTGTAGGATCCTGTGGCATATAGAAACAGGACTGGGAGCAGAACGGCAGCTGAATCAATAATGGACACGACCCATGAGATTCCTTTTTTTTTTTTTAAGTATGCTACTTTTGACAGAGTGATGGTGTATATATTGTGGAAGTTTTCCCTTTTTACACCTGAGCGTGAGGAAGACACGGCAGTACATGAACTGAAAGAGCGAGGGTATATACGCCCGTGGTATTAATGAGTCAACGCAGGCCTAATAAACAGCATGTATCACTTTATCACCTTATCCGGCAACATGTGTAGAAGTGTAGCCCGGGGAAGGCAGAGCAGCGGTCTCAGGTGGGACATTAAAAGCAGTATTTATAAGGCTGGAAATGCCTCATTCAGCTGTGAGATATGGGATTGTTAGAGGCTCAGAGCAGCAGCAGGCCCTGTGGTACGATTGTGAAGTAATACTCCTCAAATAAAGGGCTTACATACTAAGATATTTTTAATCTATTATTACACTGTACCGGGGGGGTGGGGGGGGGGGCTTTAAGTGAAACACGAAAAAGTACAAGTCGTCGCTATACATGCAACAAATTGTGTTCATTATTTCGCTGCCTTACGACACATGTCAGGTCCCTCGTGGAGAAATAAAACTGTCTGCACAGGAATGTGTTGTAGTTAAAACAAAATGATTACCAGCAGTGCTATTATATTAATATCAGAGCAAAAAAATAAAAAAGTATGTTTTTGTGATTCTGCTGACTTGTTTACTTTAATGTAAGCAATTGCACTCTGGGGCACAAAAAGTCTAATCTGCACTGATACACAAGCCAGCCCAATAAAACTGTGATGAAATAACATCAGCAGCTTCCTTTTGCATTGTGTTGTAAAATTACATTCATCTCATCTCGTCCTGTGAGCTGATCAAACAGAGCCGACGACAAGTTGTGGTCGTGAACATCCACCAAGGACATAAGCCAAGTGAGTAATAAACTTATGAAATAATATCTGTTTGTTTGTTTGTTAGTTTTCAGCCTCCCAAACAAACTACTGGGATCATCATGACACTCGGGTTAATTAGAATTTGAATGTGGATCCGGATCAGAGGCCAGATTTGTATTTTTTCACTTCTTCCCTTTAACATTGGGCGACAGGGTGTTGATTTCTTAGGGGATGGATGTTTATGAAAAAAACATAGGAAAGTTTAGGGAACTGATATTTATGAGTGTGACATGTGGTTTCAGAAGAGGACTGTTTGGCCTTGGTGGAGGCAGGTGCTCTACAGAGTGCCAATATAGTTATATAAATGTATTTAACCAAAGTGACATCTAGCTTTACCTTTGATAAAAGTGTTAATGCATCCAAGCAAGGCCGAAGTGATTTCTGTAAAATAACTCTCTGTTCACTCAGTGTTTTGTTAAACCTCTTCTCATTCAGCGCTCCATGGTGATGCTAATTGTGGGAGAAGCTACGAAGCCACTGAGGAGGAGTGAAGTGTCTCACTTCCAGGTGGAGGCTCAGTTTGGTTTTTGAAGTCTACAATGCTACAACCTTGGTGACGGCGCCATTGAAAACAGTCAGCCATTGACAGAGCCCTTGCTCATTGACTCTGACCTGAATACAGTTAATATAGTTAACAGTTATAATGCCAACATGAAATAGCTGAATAATTGTGGACCATAATTGAAAAAGTATTTTCTTTGACAGCTGTTGAATTGCAGAGAATCACACCACAGTTTAATATGGATTTGATCTTTGTCTCCTGGTCTTATTGCCTGAATACACTTGAATATCATTGACATTGCTTCCTACTGCTAATTTAAACCTGAAGAACAAACCAAAGCAGGGATCTAGTATATAAAGAAGTGTTTGTTTATGCAGCAGAGACAGGACAAATGAAACTTGTAAACAAATCATGCCTCTCTGTTCTTTGAAAGGCCTCCATTTCCTGAACAGTTGCTTACAAGCCAACAGTGTAATAGGTCCCCGGGGGACGCTCCTTTGCCCAATTGGAGTGGTAGTAATGTTTAAAAAAAAAAGTAGAATTAGGTGTGTGGATTATTCAGGCAGAAGTGAAAGCCGGAGTAGTTGTACTTGACAGTGAGTTATTTAGTTGCAGGTACACACAAACACAGGATTACACGCTTACAACCCCCACTGGGAGCTGTGGGTCTAAAAATAAAAAGGCCTAACAACACACATTTAAATCTCGGAGGGACACAGATGTCTCCAGTCTTTCTTGAACTGCACCGGGCCTTGTTACAGCTTCCTCTGAAGTTGTGCAACTTGTTATTTCGTGTATTTATTCTGTGCTGCTCACAATATTGTATGGCACGTCTGAGCTGTAATTCCTGAAGTCCCTAAAACATGGAGGGGGATAGGGCCTCCGGGACCCTGTGCACCAACACAAAAACACCTGCTTGTTTGCACAATTCTATATACAATTTACCTTCCCTGATACACTGCACCCACTGAGATTGTCATAACTGTTCAAGATGGCAGGCAAGGGGGTAGATAGTGAGGGTAGGATGCTATCTTGTTGGCGCCAGGCCACTGCCTTGGTTCTCATTACCAATGTTACCTTGCACAAATACAGGCCCTACAAAAGCCACACATATAATATATTTACCAATTCATTGTGGCCATGCACTAGTGTTATTTTCTCCTTTAGTATTTTTATCTGCACTTGGTCAAATAATGATGATACGATACCGTTTTTTTATACAAATGCATTCATTAGAGAAAAATGTTGGAAATGTTTTTTAGCTTTTTCTTTCAGGATCAGATTCCCAGATGCGATTATTCTAGTTTAGCATGAAGATGAAGAAGAATGGCACTCAGCAGGGTTCATACCACTGAGGCCCAACAGTCTCCTTTCATTTGGATCTGCCTCAAAGTGCACACACAATTACAGACCTTGCAATGTTGAAGAAAGTGAATAGACAATTTCCTGGATATGTCCCTTGTCCGAATCCACACCAAAATTCTGCATGTTTTTTTCCAGACCTATACCACATCCTTCAACCAAGTTTTGTGGAATTCCATGTAGTATTTGTTTGGGTATTCTTGCTAACTAACAAAAGCACAAATGCAGATGAAAATACTAGATTTAAAAAGCAAATCCATCTCTGTCATCGTTAATACCGCCAAATTGTTCAAAACACTTGTTTTTTAAATTCATACAGAAACAGAAATACAAAAAACACATGTTAACAAGCTGATTTCTGTCGCTTCCAGTTTCTATGCTACTGTAAAAAGGGCTAATCACGTTCAAGCTGACATTCTGTCATTTCCACTTAAGCACGAGATACAAGCTAAACTCATCATCTTGGGTATTTCAAAAAATTTAGAGCTTTTCAAACTATCGTTGAATCTGACCTCGTACAGGAAGACGTGTTTGACAGCTTGTTCAATATCCGTTGTGCTATTTTCTCTCTGTTAGACTCCAGCACGCTGCGGATACTAGGGACCCGCCAGCCTTCTCTGTTCATGAATGTGAATATTGAAAGCAGTGTGCAGCAGATAATGTGGCTTACATAGATCTGTTCTCAGTGAATCTTTGTAAATCCCCAACTAAGACGTGTCTTGTGTTTGAATCGCACATCCCCGAGTGCTGGGCTTAAAGACATTTATTTTATTTATTTTTCTCACCATATACTCCCTCCAGATGAGCAGATATCATACTGAACAACACCTACTGTACTTTGAGTAAACAAGGCAGGAACAGCAATAAAGTGGTAGATGGCAAATGCCCTACATCTCCTAATACAACTGGTAAAAACCACTCCATTAGTTATGAGTCCAGTTCTAATAGACAGCATATTAGTTTGACACTGCACCACGATAACACACATCCTCAAAAACTATGTGAGAGATCTGATTCCAAAGCACCTACATGGGCGTTCAGAGAAGATAAACAAATAATTCAATCTCTTCTGCTCTGGAGGTTTAAATGTACCAAGGACTATGAATTTTGTGAGATGTTTATGACTGAAAGTTAAAGGTCCTTGTTGCTGTTTCAGTTTAACAGTTCATTTACAACAGACGTCACTGCGGCACATGTACAGTGTCACAAGCTACAGGCTTATCTGGCCGACTACCTGGCAACCTGAAGTCAATCATCTGATCGAGCAGAACACAACTTGCCCGACAATGGCAGCGATAGCTGGAGGCAACTCTCTGTGCAAATTACAAACGTGTTACAAATTAGAAAGGCCCCACAACTGAGACTCATAAAGAGTTACTGCTCAGTATTTTAATTCTAATTTGTAGAACTAATTGTAAATAATTAGATTAGTAATCACTAGTATTCTTTTTTTGTTATTATTATTAGTATTTGTAGTAGTAATAGAATAATTAATAATATTGTTATTTAATTTTGTATATTGTATCGTTTTTTAACAATGTACAAACATAAGTAATTATCAATTCATCCGTTAATATATATAGATATAGGTGTCTATATATATTAATATGAAAAAAGTGGAACATGACTGATGCTATAGATATATATGCAAACGTATCACAGCCATATATACGTTTTATGTACAGCCCATGTATTCATATTTTCATATATTTATACATATATATGTATAAATTTATACATATATATATGTATAAATATACATGTGTATGTTTATATACCAAAAATTCAATGTGAGTGTGATATTATGTGTGCAGTCCTTTCTCTGTAACAGAACATGAATGGTTAAAAGCTCAGCAGACGCGTAGGTTTGAACAGTGCAGTGGGACGTGCCAATGTTCACAGAGAGAAGACAAACAGTCCACGAAGGCATTGTTGTCAACAAAACGGCAGCAAAAGCTTTATCTTTTCAAATGATGGTGCCACAGTGAGGACAGGGCAAAATATGGAATTATAGCACAATAATACAGATTGGCTGGTAACGAGGTTAGGAGCTGATAGGATTTGGGAAGAACCTTGTGCCGCGTTTCAGTGCAAGGGTGACAGGAGTATCAAGCCCTGGTTAAGAATAATGGTTTCCCTTCAGGAGGATGTGAAATTGGATTGCTCATACAAAGTGCTTGCCGAGGATAAACCTGTGTTATCCAATTACCCACCTAAACTACATTAAAAAAGGGGAAGGTGTGGAGTCCTGGCAACATGGTTGCCCTCCACTGAAGATACAGAGAGAATGTACTGACAGAAAGCACAGACTCGTGCACATCAAAGTCACATGTGTTTTTAGATAAACAGTGACAAAAAATCAACCCTGTAGAAAATCTCCATTTCCTTATTTTTTTCCCGTTAAATGCTGTGATGGTGGAGGAGAGACGCTGCTCTCACAGCCTGCCTCCTCTGATAAGCGCTGCACTGCATGCCAGAGCCAATGCAGATCGCACCGATGCCCAACAGAGGGCAATGGTTTATTGCATAATGCATTTCACACCCTCGCTCGGATCGGCAAATCTGTCTTTTTAACTCCCTAATTCTTACCCTCACTGTCATAATGGTCATTTCTCTTTCTCTGTAGCTGTGACCTTTTCTCCGGAGACACTCTTCTGTTTCACATTTGACAAAAGCTCCCTGCCACAGTACAAAAAGTGGCCTTGAAGAGCACATGCCTCTGACTGCAGCCATGTCTGCTTTTACACCGCACTAAACAGCCGATGCTTTCAACTTGGACATTGATGTGACGCGACCAGAAGCTTTGTTTCTGAGCAACTGCTAACACAGCCTCGTGTCAAAGCAGGAGCGGGTGCACATCAGCCCCGGTCCTGTTGCTCTGACATTTCCCCCCCTGTTTTAATCCTTTGTGACTATCATGCTATCAACTGGCAAAACCTCAGACATCAGAGTGGCACCGCCTGCCCTGATACGTTCACATCTACACAGATGTGCCGTGAAGCTGCGTGCACACTCTACCTGTTTGCACGCAGCTTCAACGAGATCACATCGAGTCTCTGCTTTCAACAACAATTATCTTTCCGTGTAGCTTTAAATTCGAAAAGTGCGGCGCAGTAAAGATGTACACGGCGAAGGCGGTCGCTCCCTAAGTTGCTTTTGCGGCTCATTTAGGGGAGGAATTTCCATTTCCTAATGAGAGTGATTCTCAATAGGAAATACAAAAGCCTTTCTACTTCTAAAAGAGTCAGTCAGCACACATTTGCATAAAAGAAGCCTTTGATTATGATAGATACTGCCTGCAGTCTCAAAAACACTGGCCTGAGGTGGCTCTCCAGTCAGCTAGCCTCCAGCCATGGCTCATATTGTTTCTCTGATATGAAAAAATTATGCACCACGTTGTTCTCCTTAAAAGCACGGAAGTGACTCGCCTTTCTCAGGGCTGGAATTATTGAAGATTACATACTAATTAGACACTAATCCAAACAAACAAACACAAAAATGTTAAACTTTTTCCCTTTTTATTTGAGTTGCAGAGCATTTGCATTCTTGCACTGGGGGACGATAAGTGATGAGATGCAATGAGTTCATACAGACATTTTTTATTGTTGGCAGGATTTAAAAAACACCCAGCTTGGGACTTCACATCCATACAGACCGACCAAGTAAAAGATTAAAAGTGAAACTTGGAAAGTGGGAAATAAGATGAAAACCACTGGGTTCTGAAAGAGAGAGAGGACCAATGAATTAGTTATCAACCATTACTGACAAACCCAGCCGACTTCATGCCTCTTAAAAGGCATCGAAGAGGCGAGGGGGGGGGGGGGGGGGGGGGGGGGTGGACGGCATGGGGGGGTCGAGGGAATTAAAAAAAACTGCTCGGCATTTGCTGTCATCCTTCTGTGAAATATATAAGTAGGTACAAATGGGGAATGTAAAGCGGTGCACGCCGAGGAGGGCATCACCAAGGCGATGAAGACACAGCACTGAGATGATTCCCCCCCCTCTCCTTTTCTCCTTCTAAATGACAGAACCGTGCACCTCCCACTGTATAACGGATTGTTCTTAAACACAATAATTAGTGGGTCTGGCGCTGTGAATACACATTTATTAAAAGTAGGAGGCCTCGATTTCTGGGGAGCAGAAGTCTGCCCCTACCTAGGCCTTGTGGCCCCCCCGTCGGGGTGTAAAGTGTCAGTAAAAATGCTCAGCAGGCATGAGAAGCACCCCGCGCCAAGTGTGATCGAGTGGGGAAAGGCAGCAGCACCGCGAGGAACTCGCTTTGAAGGGCGCGGCAGTAATGACCTGATCTCACTGTGTGGCCTCCAGTGGCGCCGGAGCCAGTCATCGCGATGTTGCTTTCAGATTAGGCCTGCGAGTGTCACCGACGCAAGGGGGGCGGGAGGGGGGGGGTGGCGGTGGCGGCGCTGGGATCGCAAGCTCCGGGTCGCTCCTGTCACACCGGAGGACCAGGACTGTTCTGGGCCTCTGACAGGTCTGGTGGTGGAGGAGGACATCGAGGGGAGTCCAATCGCCCGTTGGTCCCCTGACACCCACCACCATGTAGGCCTGTGCTCCCCTGCAGCAGAGGGATGATTATCTGCATGACTGAGCTTGGTGCATTTGCAGCCAGTGACTATGATAGTCCCTGGCAGCAAGCATTTTTTAGTTCACTGTCTCATGCTCCTGTTAATTTGATGACAGGGAGTCCGGCACAACTGCAGGAGAGGGTGTGCGGCTGCATTTCATAAATAATATCACTTAGTTAAACCACTGCACAGGACAGACAGTGAAGCAAAAGAGGAAGGAGGATGATAATGAAATCCAGCCGAATATGGAAAGATGATACAAATTTAATGCTTGCCTGTCTTTCTTAGTCTAATGCTTTTACCCTGGTGACAAGGCAAACAGAAGGCTGTGTACTGTTATGTGAAGGCTATCATTATACCATGTCCCCACGAACATGACACAGGCTCTCCAGAAGGGTGCACAACATCCTGGCAGCATGAAGTCACAATGTAATGACTCAGTTTCTGCCAACGCTATTGTATAAGATAAGAGTAATGTGTGCTCACACTGGTGAGGAGGCTGCCATCTGTTGATTTTTTTTTTTAACAGTTATTCAGTTTCTCTTTGATATAGTACAAAAAAAGTGGAAACCGATAACATTCGGCTCTCGGTTTACAATGGTCACATTCATCTCACAGTCTGCATCTCATATCCTCTGATGAGACAGAATTCATAGTGGGCAATCATCAAGAGTGAACTGAAGAAGAGAAGAGGATTGCATGTTCCGCATAGTTATTCTGTCAGAATAAATGATGGCAATTAAATAATAGATTGTTGAATTTGAAAGGAAGTGGGTTCATGGCGGCCGAGGCCTCTCTGTGATTACAAAGAGATGAAATCTTTCTTTACATGTAGTGAGGAGTGTTGCCATTTTGCCCCGGCCGCAGATTCTAGACAGGTCATAGCCGGGAAAAATATTCATTTCCCCGTGTCCCAATTAAAGCCTGGAGGATCCCATATCCCACTGTGATGTGACATGGCCTCATATGAGCACAGAGGCAGGGCCCCACGGTGCACAACACTCTGGGTAGGAACAAAGCATCAGCCTCTGATTATGCTTTCTGGTATTGCCCTGAGACAATCTGCAGTTCTTTTGAGCAGTTTTCTGGCTATGCAGATGTTGCAGTGCTGGGGGAGCCTGCAGTGATGGCGTGGAAGAGGACCGAGCTGCCACCAGGGATGGAGGATGTTTTCTCAACTTTACTTTCTCAAGCGTTATATTTATCCTCGCCACCGCAGAGGAAGGACCATTGTTTTTACACTCGCGTTCCGATTCAAGAGGCAGGAATTTAACATGAGCTCGACGGAAGTTTTTTCCATCAGCGCATGAATGAAAACGAGAACATCATGAATTAAATACTGTAGCATCAGTATATTGTAACGTGCACAAATGGGGCTATTTGACAGCCTCATAATTCTCTACATTAATCTTAGAACATGTACGCTTCTCTTTGTATCTGAACATTATATCAGTATAATTCTACACTACAACAGGATCTTTGTTAGCCAGGATCTATTCAACGGCTGTTAATGTGGGAGACAATGATCGCCTTGCTAAGAAGAACTTGTCTCGGTGAAGAATTCCAACTAATTTTTATAAATGCCTGCCTGTTTGGAAAGGGCTGTTTGCAGATTTCTTTCTGAAACTGTGAAAGTGACCTGCACTGATTTAGCTAAGATGAGTTAAGACCAAGTGGGAGACTCAGTACGCAGAATCCTGAGGTCTCACCTCCGCCGCTGCACAAAGAGCTGCTCACCTGTTTGCTCAAAGATCGGTGCAGCTCGAGTCAGAACGCAGAACCTCGAACTGGAGAACCATGTGGTCAGAGCCGGCGCTGCCACAGAGCGCCTGTGACCTGTTTATTCAAAGCTAATCAATATTTGCACGTATCACAAGTCCAAATCTCACCATATTCGAGACTGCCCCTCCTTCACAACACACATGCCAAGTGTGAAGCTGATAAGATGAACAGATCTGGAGATATGCAAGCCACAGATAGAGAGGCAGAAAGCGCATTGTTGGTTCAGTCCTCCATCCTCCTGATAGTTTATGACAATAATAAAATAAATAGTACAGGACTAATTCAGATGTGAACTTATTATCCTTTTAAATCGTGTCCTTATGAAAATCTAACTATTTGGATAAAGATTTGAAGATGTGACCAGTGATGGCAGTGTTTTCTTCTCTCCCCATCAATTGATTTGTTGCAGTGAACTGAGGGAACCAGGATAATCCATGAAAAGAAAAGGTGTCAACACCGACAACAGTGAGTGAGGATCCAGCTTGTTGTTAACAAGCACCTGCAAAGCACAGGCCCATTATGCATTGTCTAGACATCTAAAGAAATGTCATGTACTGATCTCCTGTCTTTAAACTGCTTTCTCTGTTAATTTCCTGCTCCCACTTGTAACAAGGCACAGTGCAAACGTCACACAGCAGAGGCCTCACAAACAAGCATATTCAAATATATTCCTGTGAATGTTCCAAAGTTAAATCATGAAAATACCATAAGACGATGCCCAAAAGTGACAGGGCTCATAAATAAACAAGCACAAGGCGAAACACAGAAATCCGCTGGCCGAGGGTAAAAAGAGAGTTATTTGCGGCTTTCTGAATGACGAGCTTCTCACACAACATAAAGATGATTAACGCGGTCGACTAAAAGGAACACAGCGAATCGGCGTGCCAATAACATTTCGAAGCAATTCGATCCTTTTGTGGAAGATGCTGATGGATTCCATGAAGTTAAGTGCAGGTCATTGGTTTTTTCTTCTGTCTATGTTCTGCGATTACCTCAAGAGTGATTAAACACTCGCTTTGCAAGAACATGAATGACATTGTCTGCAATATAAATGAACTCAAAGCATTCAAAGAAGATGTCTTATACATCTGCATCGAGAATGGAAACAAGAGATGGTTCGATGTTTTTATAAAGTTTATCCAGCAGATATCAAGTGTGCTTAGAAAAGTGAAAACAGAGCAAGGATAAAAGAAAGATGTTCTTTCCCTGGAGTTTTTGAAAATCTGTACTTTGTAAGTGGTGGTGCTTGAAAAAATCTCTGTTTAAGTGAATTAAAACAGTGTTTGCGTGTCGAGAGGCCTCAACGCAGAGGGAGAGGTTGGATTTGCAGAATATGCGCATTAGTGTGGACAGGGCGTCAGAAACCGAGAATTTGCAAAGTAGGCTAATAGATTTTGGAAAGGCCTTACAGGTGGAAAAATGATTTACCACAAATTCATTAAAAAAAATAGATCTTCAGGCCCACGTCAACATTTGTCTGGAATCCGTCCATTCCATTGAGCTCATTTCATTCAACATGTCCAAAATGTTATGGGCTCATGGTGTTCGGCAAACAAACCATGCTGATCAAATAAAAGTCTTGTAAATCCGTTTCCTCGATTTTTGTCCAGGCAGGGAGGGAGGGAGGGAGGGAGGGGGGGAGGGAGGGGGAGAAGGAAAGAAACCGAGTGCAGGGCGCCCGTTGTAAATCCAGGACAGTTACTGCTCGATACCATCAGCAGGGGCAATGGAGGTATAAATGGTCCCAATAAAGGTTAGAGGTTTTTTACGGTGGCGGCTACGGCAACCAATCGGTTTCAGACCAAAATGTCTCCTGTAATTTACACTATGGACACACAATGGACCGTTTCTTACAGTTTCCATATTTTTCTAAGTTGTGCTTCTGAGGTTTACTACCTGACGTGTCTCGACTCCTGCAGTGCTACCGGTGAATTCTGTAGGATAATCTGGTGCTCCTAGCTACCTATGTGGAAAATGAGGCACAATGCCTTATTCCCGGGGGCTTAAGTGGGATTTGAAAGGTTGGAGAACACTAAGAACCACTGGAGGGTGATGCTGTGGGAGAAAGAAGGACTTACTGGAAATCACTGTCAAACTGGCTGTCTCCCTGAGCTCTGACGATATTCTAAAATGTATAGCGAAATGTTAGATGGGTTGTATTTATTAGATCAAACGCTCTCCACACCCTGAGAAGACAAGTGGGGAATTGCAAGTGATTGACATTCTCCTCACTGTTTGAATTTACTGTATTTACCGTGGCTGCTGCCTGGACCAATCTCATTCAGAACAGTGGTGAAGGGGGGGGGGGGGGGGGGGGGGGGGACATCCCTCTGCTCCATTGTTAACTACCAACACAGTGAAGGAATCTGTCCAACAGTCTGCAATGTATATTTCTCTTCGTTTTTTAATTTACAATTAAGAAAGTAGCAACACAAATACACAATACACTGTTTTTATTGTTTTATATCAGCATTCGTTGAAAAGTAATTACTTTTTTTCCCTAAAAGACAGTGAGTGAATGTACTGAAACAATTGGCTACACTGCTCAGACCTTTAAATCCTACAGGTTCCAGTATATGTTCTCTTCTCTTCCTCCATACTGTCAAATGCATAGAGATATAATGAGCACTTTGCTGTAGCACCTAAAGATTTGGCAATATTGTCTGATATATATAATGGGAAAAAGAGTGGTACAAATGACTGCAGTGTTTAGGAGGCAGACAAAATGGAGTTAGGGCCATAGTGTATGTTGTTATCATCATCCGAGGATGTGTGTTCACAGGTACACTAAACTAACTATAACAAGAAACCCCTAAAGACCCAAACTCAAAGCCTACAACCTGCGTGTAGTGATTTTGCCTTGAAAACTCTTCTAGCTCAGCTGTGTACAGACTGTTGTTATTGTGATTGGCCGTGGGAGGAAAGCAGCCGAAAAAAAGGGAGATACATTATTGTGTATAATACCTGTCACACTTTGTATTCATTAATCAAAAGTGTTGCTGCAGCCTCAGAAACATACCCCTCCGTGCTGGAGAGTAAAGTTTCCTGCACAGGCTGCAGGTTACTGCTGCATTCCTGTTCACTCCCTAATTGTCTCCTTCAGATTGAAAACCAATGCTCATGTTCGGCCTGTTTTATGTTTTAAAAAAAGAAGAGGCTTTTCCTGCTGCACATCAGACTTCTCTGCCCTTTTCCATTCTTATTGGTTTCAGCTATTGTGGATGCTATTACCTTTTTTCCTGCAGTCTCATCTTGATAGCCACAGCTCACTGCAGGCTGTGTCCCTACGACATGCCCACACAGCAAATGACCCAAAACACAGAAACAGCCCCGGCACTATTAAAAAGCCAATTCAGGTAAATGGAGAAACTCTCCCACAAGGTGCTTATCTATCTATCCACCTATCCACCTATCCATCTATACATCTATACATCTATCCATCTATCCATCTATCCATCTATCCATTTATCCATCTATCCATTTATCCATCTATCCATCTATCCATCTATCCACCTATCCACCTATCCATCTATACATCTATCCATCTATCCATTTATCCATCTATACATCTATAGATCTATCCATTTAAACATCTATCCATCTATCCATTTATACATCTATACATCTATACATCTATCCATCTATCCATCTATACATTTATACATCTATACATCTATCCATCTATACATTTATACATATATCCATCTATCCGTTTATACATCTATACATCTATCCATCTATCCATTTATACATCTACACATCTATCTATACATCTATGAATCTATCTATAAGTATAGTACGTCTATACATACATCTATCTTTACATCTATCTTCACCAAACACCTGTACATTTACACATCTATCTATCTTTATTTATTTCTTAAGGTTATAAACTTATAAGACTGACTGCTTTTGAGTTAATAGTTTTCATGTTATAGCCTCATTAGATAAAAAATGACTCCACGAAACTAGAAATTTGTCAACTTTGGTCTGTATGAAGTGACCTGACATAAAAATATTCAGGATAAGTGAAGTAAGCTTCACGAGCACTTAACATGACTGTGGTGGCACAGAGGAGAACATTAATTATTCGTTACACCTGATCTGGTAATTTGTGTTCACTAGCTCCTGCATCTGGATTATGCATGGCGGTTAAAAATACCTTAGCGGCCACATGGCACACACTGCAGGAGTTTATTTCATCAACGGGGGCCTGCTGTAAATCCTCGGCTCAGTGGAGGTTATAGTTTATCACAAGCACAAATCTGCTCCCCCTTTCTTACTTGATCCATTCACTGATACGCAAAGGAATTCAATCAGGCCAAGCTTCCTGACATAAAAAGGATCTCTCTCCGCAGCGGCTGGGCTATAGTGCTGATCTGACTTCAGTGGCTCACCAAACCTTTAAGTATGGTCTTTTGTTGCACGACATTAAAGGTGACCCCCAGCGCCTTTATCCCAATGATTGAGCAAGTGCTAATACTCATCATAGGGGCGAATTGAAAGATAGCTCTGCCACATCCTGCCTCACTGAGGACAAAATGGACAGTATCCTCAGATTTTCTTAGTTTCCCACAAGATGGCTGCAACAATGCTGATTTAAATCTGCAGGGTTGCAGTGCAGTCAGGTTGTATTATTGTTGGGAGAAGGGTTTTTTTTAAGACTTCAGCTAGATGGAGCATTCTGTTGCTGGACAAGGTTTTCTGTAGAGGAGACTTTACAGGCATACACCTGCAGTCATTTAGGAGGAGAGGTCGATACAGAGTCCTGCAGAGGTGAATCAATTTTATTTCCTTTTTCTTTCTTTTTTTATGATTTAGCACTTTCTGCAGTAATCTTTGTCAATTCTGAGATTCGTTCAGCTGCTCTGAATTTGCAAATAGCTTTTTTAAGTGAGAGAATGTTTACACATTATTGTTATATCGTCCAAAGTTTAAACATCTGCAAGTTACAACAAAATTATGATTTTACATGGTTTTGTGTCTGGAGAAAAGCGTCACTGAGGCCAATAATTCCCAACCTCATCACCAGAGAAGAATGTTCATATTGGATAGTTCTGCAAAACCCTAAATTAAAAACAACCAATCACCAAGCTTAAAATACTGGTGGGTAAAATGAATTCAAATAAAAAATGAATTAAAAACCCTTTATCTGCCTACGATCCAGGACGCAGTCTGACGTCCTCTGGCGTTGCTAGCCATTCCAAAACCGAGACTGAAAACCAAAGGAGACAGAGCCTTTGCCGTGAGGGCCTGACACTCTGGATCAATCTGCCAGAACAGATTAAACTAGCAGAATCACTTACCTGTTTTATCTCTCTCCTTAATGCACACATCTATAAAAGAAAAGCTCTCTTTTCTTGTTGTAAAGTGCTTTACAAATAAAATGATTATTATTGTTAATCCACAGCTTAAATCAATTCAGTTTTGGATTCTTGGTCCCATTTTGCTTATTTTGAGAAACTATGACACCTTGTTTTTATCTTAATTTCAAGTAAATGAACTGCTATTTCTTTTCTTTTCCAAAAGCAGCAGCGGTTCCTGGGTGATGTATTGTTTAGGCACATCTGATTTGCTAAACTGAGTAAAATAGTGTTTCTCAAAATTGAAAGTTAAATGGTTAAGATTGGTTTCAATGCTCATACATTATTTAGGAGAGTTCTTATACTAAGTATAATTAAGGATAAAGGTTAAAATTCACATTGAAATCCATTCATCTTTTATCTTTACCGCTTATCCTTCTTCACAGGAAACCACGCAGTCCAGGACTCAAACCAAAAACCCACTGACTGCGAGGCGACCATGCTAACCACTTCACCACTGTGCCACCACATGCGAATACAAAGCAGGTGGAAAACAAAACCACAAAAATAAAAACACTTCCAGAGGCAGCAGCTGCTCCTTAGTTCCACTGGACAGGGAGAGGCTCCACGTCTACGTGAGGAGCCGAATGTATGAATATAATTCCCGAGACTCTGGGCTGAGGTTCCATGACTGCTGCTGTTTGATCTGACAGATATATTTTCTATCTCGGTGAAAAGTCTTTGGGGTTGAGATTTCCGCCGATGTCGCCGGATGAAAAACGTGATGGAAAAGCTTGAAAAGCGACACCCCCAGATTACACAGAGATTAATTCTGAACTCAGGCTCGAGTAATGTACCATGATATTGAGTTTGGGATGGAGACATTTTCGATGTATTACACCCAAACATGCAACGTTAACATTAAGCATGACAGCCACAGGCAGAGCAAATCCTGTGGCATTAGCGCGAGTCGCACGCACGCTTGTCTGACTATCGATACGCATGTGTGTTTAAAAAGAAATCCTTGAGCGGGCGCTGATGCTTTCATAATGCTGTAGTGGAGCAATTTCCTGTCGAGAGGGAGGAAGCACAAACTTCAAATTGAATCAGTATCCCAACAACAGAAAACATGCTTCCATAAATATTGATTCTTCATCTGGGGAATTCGACAAATACAATTTAACTCTGGGCAGACAAACACGGAAAGAACACCCAACACCAGTGGTAGTGTGTGATTTCACCGACGATGCAAACCACAGGGTTTAAAAGTCGTCTGGCCGAGTCTAGGTGATTCGGAGGAGGTCAACAAAATATAATGGTTTTTTATTCAGTGGTATAACATTTAGATTTTTTCATTGTAGGCTGGACCCACAAACCCAGTTATGAGTTGCTCTCACAACTCCCCCGGGTCACAGAGTGGCGTTCAGACTTCGGTTATTTTTTGTGTCTTGCCCATACAGGATTCCTATTATGGTTGTCCTTTCAGGCAGAAACATATACAGCTCAGAGGAAGGCAGAAGAAACTTCTGACGTGTCTTGAAACCAGCTGCAGGTTCTGTCCGTCCCTATGGCTTCAAAAGGAAATGTTGATTTTCTTTGTACTTTTCTGTATGTGTGGACTTTTATTTTATGCCTCAGACTTTGATTCACGACGCTGGATGTAAACACGTCTCTTTTTCCAGACTCTCGCCCTCGCTCCCACCACTTGTTGAGAGAGTTACGTGTTATCCCTCCACATAATCATTAAGACCGCTCCACAGAAGCAACTGTCCTCTCTTGGTGTAGATTAGACAGATTTCCCACGGATATATTGGTTAAAAAGAAGAATCATTTCAGATCTTTTAACTGCATGTTTCCGTCTCTGGGAGTCATGCAGCTCATTTGAATGTATTTTCTCCTCCCTGAACTCGATGGTGAGCCAGGTCATTAAGAAATACCAAGCAGTGCAGTGGCCACAATCCGCGTGCGCTCCCCGCCAAACAAAAACAATTGATGTTGATTGACGTCATCTCCTCCGTCTAACTGCTCCAAACTTTTTTCCTGCACTTTTAATAATGGACATTTGCATTTGAGCTCTGACACTGCTTATTAAAAGGAAACAAGATATGGACTTTAATTCCCAGACTCTCCGAGACCTGACGAGTGTTCTGTGCCTGCAGCGCGCCTCCTGTCTGCGCCGTGACACAAATGCCAGCGCCTGCAAGGTGGACTGCTCTTTTGGCCAAAGGCTAAATTCCACATTAACACTCAGATTTATTCATCGCAATGAAAATATTTAACAATAGCGGTCGCGTTGTCATTATGGCTTGCTCCCTCATCACAGATCGCACCGCTTACTCACTGGAATGTTCCTCCGTGCCTCACGTAGAAGAGGGACTTATCTCAGAAACAGTGCCAAGAAGCATAATATAATTGCATTAGTGCCTTGGCATTTCAAACTACTTTCTTGTAACTTTCCCGTAAGCGATTGCCTGCTGTGTGTGCATTTGTGAAAAAATAAAAAACGATGGCACGACATAATACAGCACTTACTTTTTTTATTCATTTACTATATTACTATGTGATTCATTAACACACCATTTACCCATTTAAATTGGTCTCTCAGGTCACACCGCTGATGGTGGAGCTCTGGCTGCGACCACACCGGCACCAGCGTGTGATATAATCACAGCACGTCGTGCTCCAGAACAACAAAGAGAAAGCAGGGAAGTGCGGCCGGAGCTCAGGGGGCTACTAACACCAGTGCACCAGCCCCTGCAGCGGCCACCATGCTGACTTTATTAGTTTAGCGTCACAATCTTCTCTCCGTTGAGAGCGTGGTCGGTTGCCAGGATGGAAGGGAAGTAATGCTTTGTGTGTGTGTGTGTGTGTGTGCTTGTGTGTGGGCATATGAACATGTGACTCCATCTGGTTGTATGTCTTTGTGTGCGGTTGCAACAAAAGAGCTGCTGTTCAACAGTGTACGGCTCGATGTACTAACTCTTGTGTGGGCAGGGCTTTATCTGGGTTTGTTTGCGAGTGCGTGTCCGTGTCAAGGCCTGTGCTGCTCCCTGTTCTCCCTGTGATAGACACGATTCTTCAGGAAAATAAACAGACGATCACGCAGAAGCCCATCGAAAAAATAATCGCCCGTGAGGACCAAAACACACCTAACAATGAGAATCCAGTGAATGGCAAGAATCTAAATAATGGTCTAATAAAGACGGCGGATCTACTGAGTCCTAATTACTGTTTTCAGACGTCCAATTAGCATTTTTCTGCAACCCGGTGATGGAGGCCTTGCCACAGCAGGGCTCTCAGATGCATGTATATATCTTAGCAGGGCACTTCTTCAGGCAGGAACGCCAAATAAGAGGAAAGGTGGGGTCGGTGTTGCAAAATTGAACAGCTGCGACAGTAAATAAGGTTTATGTGGCAAGGGGAGAGCAGTCTTTCATCGGTCACCACAGTAACTGTGAATGTTGTTGATCCCTAGGGGAGGAGGAGGCGTCTCTCTCTTCACACCGACACACTCACCTCCACAGCTCAAAGCAGCACCGTCTCCAATTCTCATCTCGATTGTAAAATGGAAGATTTCCTCCCCGAACAACGAGAGGCATCGCTCCACAATTAGACAATGCCTTTTTTTTGTATTTGTTGTTGTTCTAATCTACGATGCAAGAAAAGGGAAAAACACCAGGCGATGAGTTTCACGGGGTGTAACATTTGGTTGTTGACCAGGTGAAAACCAAACTAAGAAACCTTGATTCAAGTGAGCTTAAAGCAGTCAGGCTGATAGTTAAACACAGTGTTGCTGCCAGCGGAGGAGCTGCGAGGGGAGCTGGAGAACTCTTTCCTTTTTCGCCACGTTTGCCAAGGAACTGGCTTCGGACCAGAAACACATTCTCGCTATGAATCTGAAACAGCAATTATTTTCTATGTTGTTATATCAAGCATGCAGTGGTACACTTTCGGGAGGAAACAAACAAAACCAAAAAACAGATGGAAAGAATGGAAACAGTTTTTCGGATTTGTTTGTTTTGATGACACCTTTTTCCTCCTAATAATAACTGATTGTCATGCAATGTCTACGGACTATGGTAAGTGTAACCAATTTTAGGAGTGTAAAAGTGAATTACAGCATAATATAAGTTGGACTAACAATAAGACCAGGACCAGAATCAGAAGAGACCAAATTCGAGAGGAGCCACTATACTGAGCAACAACAATGAGGCAGACACAAGAGTAACAATTGAGTAGCCACTCTTATATTTTACAGTGAACAAAGTAATTTGTCTGGTTCGTACAAAATGCAAAATATTATACCAAACAGTAAGAAAAATAAAAAAGTAGTGTGCACACTTAAAACAAAAATGTCTGTTGGGGCCCTTAAAATAAAAGGAGTTGTTGAAAGTTCACCTGATTCCAAGGTTCCTTGTAGTGTAATGTGAGTGTATTATTTGTGTGAATGAGTGTGTACGTGAATATCTCCTCGGTGCTAATCTTCAATCAGGGTAGTTGGCTCGCCATCTTTCACAGCAGGAAGTTGTCCTGAACCTCAGACTCTCAGTCCTCTAAAAAACCTGACCGTTGCTCTGTGTATCAAGGTGGAGCATGCCGATGCCGAACCTCGTAGCAGCTCTCCGGAGGACAGGCAAGCAGTTAGCCTGCGACGTAACTCTCCTTCGTTCAGCCACTTGGCTCCGGACCTCCACTGGGTAAGTGCTCCGACTCTTTTTTCCTTTTTCACAGGTTTCACTCTGGGTTTTTTTCTCTAGTTTTCCTCTTCTCCTTAACACACAGCTGCCCTCGCTTCCCGGGCCGAGATCCGAAAAGACCGGAAGAGCAACGCGACCGCACTTCCTCTCCGAGCCGACAGGCTGAGCGTGGCCTGCGTAGCTTCTGATTGGCTGCTGAGAACTAGGTACCCCACGTGGGACCATGCGAGTTGAGCGGTGCATTCAAAACAAATAAGATAATCAAAGCAAACAGTCTTTCTTCTTTTACGGTACTAAATTAACAGTGTTTCTTACACCTGGTTACATAAGGCATAGTGAATAGGAGTTGAACAAAAAATAGAAAACCCCCGCCTGAAACAAAGAGGACACAAAGTTTTACTCCGGGAGACAAATTTGACATAAAACTATGTGAAGTTGCCTTTCATTCATTCCATGTAGCAGTATTTTGGGGGATCAGCACTGACTGTCAAATCAGTGCAGGGGAGAGTGGAGGATACTGGCGAGTACAACTCCCCGAGGCGGAAACCAACGCTCCTCTTGTTTCCCTGTTGATCTCTCCCCGGTTGACATGTCCTGTTTTCCTCTCCGACTCGTTTAAAGGCTAACAGGCTCATTTGAGCCATTTCTACTGGGAGACATGGATGTAGTCATTTGAATAGAGTTGCTTGGACCAGGCCCACGTCGGCATGGCTTCCTGCGCATTCAGGCCAATTCGTGATTGCCGTGCAGGGAGCCATTGTGCATTCCTCCACTATCCTTTTCATCCAGGACAAATCGGCAATTCACTGAATGTGTGCTTTTGAACTTCACTTACCCTTTGAGAAGAATGGATGGGAGAGGGACGTGCAACAATAAAATGAGCCCATAAGTTATTCTGATGTAAACGATCCCTCGTTTTACAGGGGAGGAGAGAGTGTGGTTTTAATATTCAAGCTTAACAACAGGTTCAAATGATGCCTGTGCTGTTTTCCTTGTGCCATCAATTGAATGGTTTGTATTGTGTTAGGGAGAATATCTTCTGCTCGTCTTATCCGGACGTAAAGTATGTATGCACATGTATATTTAACAGTTCCATCCTGATTATAATGCATTATTTGATGTTGGCCACGTACCTGAATATATTATTTCAAGAATCAATGCACCGGCTGACCTGACAGTGCTTTAATAGCCTTTGTGCTCTTTCTATCACTTTGCCTTTCATTACACTATACATGCATGGGTTATATTGAAAGCTGTGAGCACGTACTGACATCCTGCCATTCACAATTAAACATGATTACTCAACACATGTCTTGAGAGACCTGAACGTCTAAACAAAGCTAAAACAACGTCTCTCATCATTTCGCTTGAGAAATATTGTCTAGCGAGAGTCCCTGGGTTGTGTGGTATTACCGGGACACGGTGCACGTGCTGCTGGACACACACAGAAAGTTTCAATATGCGATGCTGAATGTGCATTTCACCCATACGAAACAATCCAAAATAGGAAAGTAATTAAAAATGTAAACAGTTGATGTTTTGGGAGAAATGTAATTATCTTAATTCCTGGCAGAATTGAGTGCAAAACATAATGCAGCATAATCTTGTTTGTACTGTTTTGCAGGAGCCAAACCCATATTATTTGAATCCCAGTTTTCACAGTTTTATTATTACACTAATAATTTGCATACTTTACCCTTTCTTTTTTTTCACCAAGGTAATATTTGCCATCAGCTCAGTGTCAACTGGGTCTAGCAAGGTCAGAGCTCTGGGCTACACCTGCAAACATGAAGCCACATGATGAGTAATTTATCCCTGTGAGGATTTTTTTTAAGATAACGAGCCAATGCATTGATCCATTATTTATTGCTTGTTTATAAAATGGAAAAAAAAACACATATTGTTGGAGTTGGCTGAAGGAGTTACAACCAGCAAGCTGTGTGGAACCTTGTTTCTATGCGCCCCCGGCCGTGTTGTAATGAAAGTCCAGGCTTTATGGCTACGTGGTGAACAGGAGTTTTGTGATGTTGCAGTGTTTATCTGATTTCAACATCCCCCCTCTCACCTGGACAAAACATACAGCACTCACCAAACATGTTTATATGGACACCAACATTCCAGCTTTAACAATAAATAAGACCTGGAGCCTTTTCTGATACTCTAAATAAGCAATATTTGAAGTAAAACGTGGAGTATTCCAATCGTAGTTGTATTATGTCGACATGTATACTTCCTGATCGCAATATAATTTCCTATTCGAGTTTTCACAGCATTTTGTTGTTACCAGCTGCTGGACGGCACCTGGCCTGGGTTTGAGTGTCAGCAAGTAGTAGGCCTTTATACCTAATCAGACAATGCTCTGTGACATGTGAATGTGAATATGAATAGCACAATCTATTTGTACCTCATGTAAACACCATAATCGAATTATTCAGAATAAGATTAGAATATTACTGTCCTTGTTAACATCTGAATAAGACACTGACGTGTTCTTATTAAGAATAATAATTAAGAATAATATTGCACATAGTGGGGAAGTAGACGTATTGACGTAACGTTCAATCGGACTGTGCTCGTAAACGGGAAAAGCAATGGAATATTCTTCTATCAACTCATTATTGAAATCACATTTCACTCTGAATAAGATATAGTCAAGGTCACCATGCTTTGGGGTAGGACAACACAAACACAGGAGGGATCTTTGCTTTTAATTGTAGGTGAAATGAAATATCCATCAGTTTCCTCAGGATGTGAAGAGCTGATCCTCAGACGGAGCCAGGTCCAAGAAGCTGAGGCACACTGAGTAATTTAAGTGCTTTAATAAATAAACTACTTTCAAGGCTATCCATTTATTGTTAAAAGCTTTTACATTTTTTGATTGTTTTCCTTAAATCTACCGACCTGAAGGGATTCTTAGAGGCCATGGAGACCCTTTTACACAGTGTATATTGCTCTGTACATTTAGCAGTGGCAGTTAGGCGTTAACTAAGTCGTCGCTTACCATTAGTTAGCGAAACAAAAGGGAATTAAATCCTATTTTTGACCCGTGAAATGTGAAGCCACAGCGTACCACTGCACATATGCTCTGGCAAATTATTTAAACAACTGATACTATTTCTGTGAGGATTGTTGTAGTTAACATGCAGCTGATCCATCTCAGTCGTTCTATGCACAGTGGAAGGACTTTACAAACCCAGATTTTCCAAGCATATCAACTTATCTTATACACATTCAACAATCTCATCGGTGCGTGCTCGTGCTTTCGTTGTGGGATTGCCGGCGGGTCGGAAAAACTCTGGGTTTTACATAAAGTTCAAATTCAAATGCAAGCTTATATATTTGAGTGTAAGATTTACTGTAAGTACATCCAGCACAGCGCAGAGCTCTGGGCTCAAGCCATTACGCCACTTCTGTTCTCCTAACTCGCCTCATTCCTACAAGTCTGACTTCAGGGACATTAATAATGAAACAAAAACCGCAGAAAATAAAATTACAGCTTTGATTTTCACTGACTTCATCGCCATCTTGTCAAAAGCAAAAGAGTTGTTGCCGGCGCTTTAATAATAGGCCAATCAAGGGTAAAAGGCAGTATACACATAATTTAATCTGTCCTTTACTAACCATAGCTCTTGTGCCGGCTGCTGCAAAATCCATACTGCAGCCTGCAGTGTATAGCATGCGTCTTCAAAACATGTTTCACTTTACAGAAACCTCAAAGTGGAACGGGTTCAGTCTGCCACATCGCTTGGTCGATCAGGCTCGTTCCAAGCTATGAGACTTTATGAGTAATTGGTGGGTAAATCTTTTCACGCATACACTGGCTGTTGGTTGTGCACTCTGCGCTACAGAGGGAAAAAAACAACACTTCAAGCAATGTCAGCCTGACCTGTGATTCTCAAACCAGGTTCTTCAATCAGCCTCCTCATTACGGAGTCACAGTCCAACAAGGCGGCTTCACAAAGTCAGAGTTGAAACCGAGCAGGAATATTTTTAGATTATATCCCTTTATTAAATATCTCCTTTTACTGCACGGACAAAATATGCTTTTCCAGCCCTTGTTAGGCCCGAGCTAAACACTACTGCAGTTTTTTTCTGTCATAACAGCGAGGCCACAGTGGAAATAATGGTGTACTGGCAGAAGTGGCTGACATGCGGGGTTCCACCTCACAAACCTCACTTCACTTGTGCCCTGAGGAAATTTTTGAGTGAAACTTTGGTTTGACCTGATTTAAGTTTGGGGGGGAAACAAAAAATAAAAAAAACAGTGCTTGCAGTCACTTTTGAAAGTGACCGCTTCCCTTACAGCTTACTGTTTTAGTTTTTTTATCCTCTTTTGTGCAATGCGTTCTCCCCTCTCCACAGGGAGGTCAGGGGCCGGAGGGCAGGGTCGGGCACAAAGCCGTGCCCGTGTAGATGGGAGGGATTCGCTGTCTTACTTGAGACACTTAAGCGGGGCAGGTTACGGGGGCTGATTATAGGACGGTCCCTCAACACTGCACCACCCTGCTGACCGCAAAGCTCACAATGACCTTTTCCGAATGTCATATCTCAAACACCATCACTGTGAGATAATGGGCTGCACTTTCACAAAAGCCAGCGCCGAATAACAAAGACAAAACATGTCCACGAAACACCCCGGACATTACAAGCACGTACATATGCAAATAAAGCCATGTGGGAAATGATCAGGCAAAACTTCATCTTGACGTGAGCTGATCAATATTCAATCTATCAATCAATCCTGGGCTGAGAAGTCTATCAATATGCTGACGCTGGAAATCATGCGGACACTTGACCTTTTCCGTGGCTTAAAACTTGGCATGGGGGCTTAAGAGGGTCTGACAGTAGCGTGTGTCGTGTGGCTGAGGAGGACGGGATGAATCACAATTTGGATTTTATTGGCAGGGTCAGAAATTAACAGTGGGGGGGGGGGGGGGCTGATGGGAGAAGAAAAAAAAACCTTGGAAGTTCAGAAAATGAGCATGAAATTAAAAAATGAAGAGAGGAACGTGTGCCCTGATAGATACCCTCTTTTGTATTTCGCTCTCTTCATATTCTATTCATTGAGCTGTCAAATATTCTCATGTTAATGTGCCAATCGGGTCGTTTTGCGGTGATTTGTGGCCACCGATAACAACGTGTTTCTCTCCAGCGCGTCTGGGGCCAGAACAATGGGGGAGGGGGGAAAACAATCGAGCACCAGCGACGTTTGACTTTTACTGTTGATGTGAAGGTAGAATTGGGATTTGAAATATGGGCTATCTTTTTAATTACCAAAGTAAACATTGAGTGAATTTTTCTTTTTTTTTCTTTTAACAAAGCACAGTGGTGAAGTGAATCCAGGTAATAGCCCCTTATTGATCCTGCCTCTGAAAGCCAGGAGCATCTTGAGGGAGGGCACGGCGATAAATACAGGCTAACAAGTAACAGAGAGACAAGAAAGGCTGATTGTGCAGAGGGAAACGCAACGCTGAACAATTCCCCCTAAAAAAATTGTGCTTGGATTATTCCATAGCTCAAACAAATTACCCCTGAACATAATTACAATGGTGTGAATAGCCAGATCACATGAGCATGGGAGGGAAGAGTGAACCCCCCACTTCGACGCAGAGCCTTGAGAGGCGGAGATTTATTATCCCCAGTGAAGTAAAGTGGGCCGTCATGGTCATCACTTTTATTTTTACCTACACACACAAGCCGTTCCTTTCTCTTCGCTACAGTGAGGTTTACGCCGGTCCGCTTTGATGATTCCGGATGTTAGAGCAGACTCCATTGTTACAGCAAACTCCATTGCCACTGCACGTGTATTTTTATTTGGTGCATCCGCTGACGGATAAATTCTCAATACAGTTTAACTTCATCGTAACTTTGCACTTGAATGCGAACGCAATTGAGCAAAGGACGGAGGCAGATGTGACGTGTTCCCCCCGAGATATTCAGGAAAACAAAAGAGTGAGATGCTGCTAAGATATCTGTGTTCTCATGACTTCTTTCTCTCTTTCTTCTGTAGCAGCAGTGCAAAGTAGTTAAAGTGCATGTCCGTCATTGTTATCGCAAAGAGTTCGGCGTCCTTGTGGCTGTGGATAAAAAACTGTTCTTGAAATGGGAGGATTTGGTGGATAAAGATCTGCACAGCTTTGTTTGTTTGTTTGTTTGTTTCTTGGACAGACGATATCACTCTCATGTTCTGCGTCTCCCTCAGTGCAGTGTAGATTCTGATATGTGTTATGGAATCTCCTGCTATGATGCATTTGCAAAACAATACAAACAGCTAACGGTATAACTACCAAGCAGTTAAATGACTGTACCAAGACTGATTTAAATACACAGGTTTAGGGCATGTGAACACACAGACACACACACACAAACAAAGAGACAGACACAGACAGACACAGTCGCTGGAGAGCCATGAGACAAATGCCGGTAAATACCGGATATGACAGATCCAATCCTACTTGTGTAACATAAACAGGGATGGATCGGTACAGGCCCAAACAAAAATATTAATAGAGAGTTGTGGTTGTGCGATGTGAGGAGGGCCGCGGCGTTACACTCATTCATCTTTCACTTTGCTTTTCCTCCGAGCCATAATATTTCTCATCAATCAGCAAGTTGGGTGTCAAGTGAGAACAATTCAGCACAAAGTGAATGTCAAGCTCTCTTCACTGCCCATTTTCCAATCTGGCAAATGAATGGCTCTCTTATGCTGATGAATATGTATTGATGGTATGCAGCCAGGGCCAGAGCACCTCACATGCTAATGTGCAGGAGACATCTTTCCCTCCGTGGAGGAACAATATGATAATCTTGTCCCTCCGTAATGTGCCAGTGTCCACGCGAAAGCGCTTCACTTTTATTTTAGTCATACCAGCAGTGTTCTGTCTTATTTCCACTGACAGCCTAGCCACCTCTTAATTAGTGCTCTATGGTATATCCATATATGAAGACGATGCAAGGTGATGGTGCCGTTACCGTGCTCATTAGAAACTTTGCCGTAAAACAGTCATATGCACACCGATACTTCGGGGATTACGTTATTGTTTAACTTTGAAATTAGCAAAGCACAGCGTCTCTGCTTGATCGTCACTTTTTAATTATGTTTTAATGTTAACAATTAGTACTGAAGTGGAGTCAGCAGCACTTGATTGGAATCCATAAACAAAGTCATCTGAATACGTTTTTTATTGTTAAGAGTAATTCAATAACATAACAAAAGACACAACCGTGGGACAAACAGAAAGATTAAAAAAAAATAAAGGAAAGAAAAAGTAAGAGTTGTGATTTATATTTAACAAACACCATGTGTTTTCTGATCACCCTTCCTTCTCCTCTAGATTTAATTTCTTGTGTACAAGTCCAAGGATGTGCAGGGTGATAAATTCCGAGCTCAAAGATGAAAAGATAATAGCAATGAGGAGGCTTTGAACTACAAGATTCCTACACGCTGAGTGAATGACACATAGTGGTGACTTATGGATGACTGTCAGCCCTCCGCAGAGCCCGTGAATTACTGCCCTGTTTACACATCAAGTCCTGACAAACATCAATACTTTATCACCTGGAAAATTATTTGCAATCCATTTTTACGGCGCTTATGCTGTCTGATTAAGCTAAAAGCTGCTGTCAGTGGACAACAGCCCCAACATCTTGAGATGAAGCCGCTCCTCGTATATCTTTGCATCCAGACCCCAAGCACCTCATCGCATCGCCTTGTAACTCCTTTTAATTATTCTACTCACCGCTGATTCAATGATTTTTTGTGGTGAGTGTAAAAACCTGTGTCTCACTGTAGCCATAGCCTTGACCGATCCACGCGCACCTAGCAGTGCGCACACCATCATTCTCGGAATCTATTTGAGAGATCATTTCTTGGCTGTCAGCACCGCTCGGCTCGGGTTTCACTCATCACTCAGAAACACATATATTGGAATCGGAGGAGAGGATTGGTCATTTGGCGCTGTCACTTCCTTTTCTACGCTGCTCGCTTATTTCTCGGCGCGTCACTCCGTAGAATAGCAAAGTAAGTGTCACCAGTGAAGTGTGTTCCCTAAACCTAACTGCACACCCACTGGTCCGCCCACCAATCCATCTCGTCCATCCATCCATCCGTTCAGCCACACAATATGTGTCATGTGAGAAGAAAGAGAAGCGACTGACAGTGACATGTCGACCATCTGTTATGCTGTAAAGCGGGGGGGGATTTATAGTGTGTAACGAAAGAGATCGTTGTTAGATTGGAAATCTAGTTCTCCTGTTTAATGATAATCTACCTACCTTCCTGCCTACCTATATTTGTACAGTGGACGGACATGGCTTTCCTTATATTCTAAGTTTTCTCAAAATTTGCTTTCTTAATTCTGTGTCAATAAAAATAATACATATATAGATGACAAATACTACACAATTTGGAAATATTAATGTGGTCCATGGTTTGATATAATGTTTTACGATGCCTGGAACAGTGAACTTTCTTTTAGCATAGATTACTATCTATTATAAGTACACAACTTTTCTGGTCGGAGCATAGACTGTAAATAAAGATGGCCGAAATGATGGCTCTCAAAAAGTGAACCCAATGCATGTAGATCACCACCTGGTGGCTGTTTGCAGTATAGGTCTTAAATCCCGCCTCGTCCATGTTAGCAGATGAGACAGGAAAAATAAAAAGTCAAAAAAATTTTTTTATCAAAGATTGGTGTCTGTCATTTAATGTATTTCTAATTCCACTGATGTATGCCAAAGACTTAATTTTGTTTCTTTATTTGTTGAATCATGATTGACAACTGAGACTGACTCGCGATTGGTCGAGTGCATATATCCCATGATTGCTACTGCAACCTGGCAGCGTTAATTTCCAGGATATTGTGGCTTCATTTCTTGATAGTGGGAGGAGGTGGAGACACGTCGTCCATCTTTATATACAGAAACACAATACTTGTTAATGTTGCCCAGAACCAAAAGGTTGTTTTCCCCAGATGTGAGTTTTATTTTTTATATTTCTTTATGTGTATATGATATTTTCTCATATTATTTCCTTCAAGTTTTATCTTCAAAATGTCACGAATGTGTTCAGAATTGTATAAAACGAGGTGCGCATGAAATTCACATCCGCAAAGGAAACAGATATGGTTAACAATCAGCAGCAATTTGTTGGTATAACTTTGAGTCACCCCTCCGTATCCAGTGCCCCGATATATACAAGGTTATTTCATCCCATCACCTCATTCCGTCCCTGTAGCATGTTCGAGTGCTTACTAACGAGAAATGTGGTTTAGGTGGCAGTTAGAGATTAAGTGCAATGATTCTAATTCCATCAGGAAATGCTTGCTCCTTTTCTTTCTAACACGAACGGTGCTTTTGATGGCCCATTTAATTTGTCACAGTTTCTCTCTGCTCAGCCAATTTCCATTAGGGTTGAGTCGATGTGGCCCCGGTCAACACGAGCACTAACACCCATTTCTTGTTGGCCATCATGTCCAAAACATAAGCACCTAGTTTGTATTCTCTCCCTGCGTCCCGGCATCTGCCTCGCTCGCTCACTCGCTCAACCATGACGGACCGAATCCCTCGCTTTCTGCTCATCTTCTCCACTTAACTTTAATGGTGTGAAAGAATCATTTGCATGTTCGAGATCAAGAGATAAGAGAGAAACAGTCGGAAAAAAAACACATCATTGTCATCTTATCCCGGAATACCTCTGTTGTCAGTCACCAAACCAATTTCCCTTCCTCGCTCTTCCCCTCACTCTCTCTCTCTCTCTATCTCTCTCTGTCGTCTGGCACCTATTTAACTATGTATGGTGTTGACCAATCAGACTGTTCATTAAAATCTGGGGTCATTTTTTAGTAGTTTTGAAGGAGAGCTGGTCAGTGTCTGTCATTTACGGACACATTAATGAGAATATTGATTGATTGATTGATTATTGATGTTAAAAAGACACCTGCGTAATTGTGTTACATCCTGCTTATCTGTTTCGCCAGTGTCACCGACCATCTCCCTTCAAAGATCACCCACTGTGGCTCAGAGAGTCATTATCATCCAAAAGGCAGACCCGGGTAATTCAACACATCTCACTTTAAAATCAACTGTGAACAGAAAACCATTCACAGAAAGCACTTCAACAAACTAAATAGGAAGGTTTCCCGCAGGGTTACAGCTTTGTCAGCGTCGTAGATAATTTGTGCGAGAGTTTGATATTTAATCCAAAACAGCGAAATTTCCACCCTGTGCCTCTAATCTTCTTCCTAATTCCCCTTTACACCTGCGCGTTTCATTTAGATATTTTGATGATGAGTCAAAGTTGCATGCATTTATTATGGAAGTAGATTTTCCAACGAGAAAAGAAAAAAAAAGAGCGCACTTTGGTAGAAGTCACCTTTATGCCAAAAATGTATTTTATGGCTTTAATGTCTTTGGCATGTAATCTTCTTTGAAACAGAAGAGAGGAAGTGAGGCCAAAGCGTCTCATGAAAGCTAAACCAATCCCGGTGGGATTTTGCTTAAAACCTGGCAGAAGTCGAACAAACTCTGACTAATAACTGCACCTTGCATTTGGAGTTTTTCTAAGGACAGCAATCATGGTGAAGGAGAAACCCACATTCTGCAGATTAAGCTCAACTCTCAGCTAAGAGCTCTCATTCTATTCGAGGAAATTTCGCTCTTTAATAGTCTGTTTTCAGTATGCCCTAAAATCACTTTCTTCTCAATCTAATACGCAGACACAACAATCCATTATTGAAGTGAAGTGTTTCCATGAATTAAATGCACAATAAACAAGGTTCTATAAAACTAAATTGCCTTAGAGCTCTGCTTTGCAAACGGTAAGATACCTTTTCAAGGAAAATAAGATGCCTGTTTTGGGTTGGCATGGTGCTTATGCAGTTATTTGCCGTGGGCATGCTACTTGGCAAGTAATCATGGCTCCTGGCTCACCCTCTCCATTCAGCACGGAGCAGTGCAGCAGGCAGAGCCACAGGTCAAGCAAATATTGTGCATCTTAACCTATTCACATGATTTATGGACTAAATTCTGCACAAGCTCACCTGGCTCCCTGATATAGAAGTTTGATTGGAATTACTTGAAGTCATACAGGGTAATGGCCCGAGAATTTAAATAATTTAAATAGCTATCATCCCAAAAAGCTCAATTGTGCTTCCTTGGGGAGCAGGGATGTTTTATTTTGCCAGGTGCAATTTGTAATTGAAAATATACCTCAAAGGTTTTGTCAGAATAATACATTAATGACATAAATTCACAAAAGGCTTTTATTAGAGGGAATAAATCAGTGTCAGCGACCAATACATGCAGAGGGAAGCCAGATAGTACATCATCAGCTTATTTCCATTGGGAACGAAAATTGCCTCATTCTTTGGATTTCTAGGTGAGAAGAGATAGAATTGAAACCTCTCTCTTTCTCTGCTTCACTGGTTCAAGATAACCATTGTGGAGACCGATGCTTTTGAAATCACCCTGGTGGTTCAGTAAGACTACCAATAGTGGAGAGTCTCTTGATTTAAGAGCTGACAGACAGAGGGACTACAGCCGAGTCTCACGGTTCTCAGCGAGCATGTCTCCTCCTGGCTCCCTCCCTCACTCCCTCCCTCATCCCCTCACTCACTCACTCCCTGGCTCACTCCCTCATCCCCTCGCTCACCCACTCCCTATCTCACCCCCTCGCTCACTCACTCATAAACCCTCTCTACATGTTGGTTTTAGTGTCCGTACTTAAAGAAAAATAACATCCCCAAGAGTCCCTTTCACATTTCATAGCTCTGTTCTTTACTGCACCGGGGAAATGACCACAGACAGAAGCTCGGCCCCAGAGATCTGGTGGCATGCAGATGTTTGTATTTATTCTTTAATTTTCTTTCTCCAGCTGTTGAAGTGACTGAATGCAGCGGCTGGATCAAGACCACACGGGGCCAGTGAGCGTTTAAGGGCCTCGATCCATAACATTACATTACAAGTAATGTGAGTTTTGCAGGTCAGGGGAGATGTTTTCCGATGTCTATAGCTGGATTTAAAACTTTTTTTCTTCTTTTCACAGAACTATAAAACCTTCATAGCCTTCATACAGATATACAGTATTGAGCATATAATAGACATTCTGTCAATATAAACCGATAAGAAAGGCACAACAGCCCTGCACATCTCCTGTTTACTTAGTTGGTTTGTACACAAGGGCAAAGTGACATACCGGGTTTAAATGAAATAGCAACAAAAATGTGATTATGAAACCTCAAAGCTTATTCATGAATAACGTATGTCATGGTCGTATTGGATCCCATGTTGTACAGCATTTAGCTGAAAGTTTATGAAACTGTCATCAGTCTGCTGAACCTTAGCTGGAGATAAAAGAGCCGCCACGAAGACACTTTTCTCATTTTTGCTACTAGCAGTGTGTTCCTGCATTTTGTTGTGTTGTGTATTTGCAGCACTTTCCTATATTTGGTTGATTTGCAGTCTATTTGGCTCTGTGGTGTATTTTTATTTGTAGTGCATGTGTAGTCAAATTAATTCATGCCACCATAGAACCCACTATGAGTGCACCCAGCATGTGCTGGCCCCTGTGTGCACTCCAGGTCAGCTTGATTGTAGATCCAGCGTCACTGAGTGTGGCGGATATAGCCAAGGCAGCTAATCAGCATCCACATTTTTCTTTGTAAAGGAGCAAGTTGAGCATGAGGTGGAAAGAGCTTCTTGAATTATTCCTGTTTTATAACTTTCCCAACTTGAGAGGAGAGAAATCCGAAAACAGACCCCAGTGCTGAAGTATGAGTGGTGAACACGCACAATGTTGTTTAGGACCTAAATTTAATAAATTCCAAAGCCGTAGTGCTGATATTTGTTCCAGTGATGCCAGCCCTCAGTGTGGCTGACTAGGGACAGGGACAGGAGTCAGAGTGCCTGCAGTCCCTTTTTAATGAAAAACACATTCCTCAAAGCCTATTATGACCTTGTAGCGTGTCTTACAAATGGCTACGATGTTGCATATTATGTACATATGGATATTAAGAAATCAAACATTGCAATAATCACAGCTACACAGTGAAAACATCTATATGAACATGTCTTTGTCCAGGTGAACTTCCTGTTGAACTAAAGTCTCTAATGTTTGTTCCTACGCTATTTAAATGTTCTTATCCGAGTTACACTCTCAGTTAATAATTTTTCTCCATAATTGCTTGCCATTTAGCAATGATACATAACCCAAAACATCTGAGGATGTAAACAGAGGCGGCGCTGAAAGAGCAACAGCCAAGGAAAACACCACCTGAAAGAAATTAATGACAAGCTGTGGTGTGTTGCTGCGCTGCAAACATAAGGTGAGAGCGGGAGTAGAGGAGAGGGAGCGAGGCGCAGACAGACCGAGGAGATCTATCACTCTTTTTTATGTAGAGGAACAAGGGTGGATCATAGTTGTGTAAGGATCGGACCTGTTTGTGTCATGTTTGTAAAGTGCAGTTCAGACGCACTGGAACACTTTGAATGGCAGCGGGTATTTATATTCCACAGCATGCACTTAAATGCACCCTGCTGACAGAGTGAGAGTAAAGTTGTGTGGGGAACGGGGAAACTTTGTCCTCACCCATTAGATGGTGACTAATTGACTCCTAAACTTGCTATGGAGGAAATCACCTCTAATGGGATTTCTTTGTGTGAGTTAAAGGCCTTTAACTTGGATTCTGCCTCAGGGCAAAATGTTCGATGATTTGTGACAATAAATAGAATCACAAAAGGCCTAATAGACCTGCACCAATGTACAGAGCAATTAGACGAGAAGATACACAATCATTTCAGATTGTTGTATTTAAAGGAGACATATGCTCGTCTTCGAATCTCATTTTGGATTATTACTTGAAAAGGGTTTACACACGCTATAGGTTCAGAAAACGTCAATGCTGCCAATCCTCTGTTGAACCTCTGTCTGAAACACTTGGTTTTAGCTGCTGTCTCTTTAAGGCCCTTAACAGCAGTCTTTCAACAAAATGTTCTACTTTTTATACCTTTCCAGACCTTATCAGATACACAGGAGAAAACTTGAAAAACCATAGTACCTCTCCTTTAATACCTGGTCTTAAAGTGTCTATCCATGTGGCCCAATGAGATTGTCCATGGCTAGACATCTGCCTCTGCTTGCTGCTGGCACACTGAGTGCATCTCGCTAACTGACCAGAACCGTCTTGACAACTTGTGTCTATTAACTTAAAAGGAGGGAGCGGGTTAACTGAGGATGCTTATAATTAATTTAAAGGCACAAATTAAGTAATTTATGCACACATTATTTATTCAACAGAACAATTTACTAATTTCTAGACTTCAATTAGTAATTTCAGGAAGACATTACTAGTTTGGATTCCCTTATACAAGCTAACAGCACCACAAGGTTGAGCCACAGCATTTTAATCCATACAGGCTACTACATGATACAGTTTCTTTAAGGGTCGTGTCTTACATAATAACCAAGGTATACATTTCAAGAGATGCTTTTATAGAAAATATGAACATATCAAAGCTATATCATTTCATTTTGTGAATAGAACCAAGGCAGAGTACCCAAAGCAGACTGTGTGGTTTGTGGCCATGTGGAGAGTTGTGTTAAGGGTCTGAGAGCTGTTTGAGTTCTTCATCTGTAATCAGAGAAGTGTTTTTTGGTTTGAGTTGTGTGGGGTTAAACTCGGTTGACGTTTGAGTCGCTCTGGTTCTGTAAGTGCCCGGGGAAAATATTTTCCTTTCTTTATGTTGTTTGGACAAAGCTAGTCTATCAGCGTCAGTCCTAGTTCTACTGAGTGGTGTGCATTACACAATGTAAAAACAAGTGATTTATCAAACCTCAAACCCTGATTACATGGATTTAAACATGTAGCTGGAAGTGTGTGGGAAGTCGTCTCAATTGTCTCCATTTTAAAGGATTTTGTTTGTAGGTTGGTTCTTTAGTGATTCATCCTTAAAAAGAAAAGAAAAGAAAAGTCTGCATCCAGGGTGAATACCCAGGAGATAGATCAACACTAAAAGGAATACATATTCTATTGTTCTGCTTGCTAATTGTTATGTTCTTTATTCCAAAAATGCAGTCCAGGTTAAAAAAGCAAATCATCAGTAGCAAAAATCCAGAAAACCTGCAGTAATCACTTAGAAGCTGATATTGATCGACATCACTATTAACACCCTGTGACTACACTTTGTGGATCAGTTTGGGCTAAACAAGCAATAAACAGCCTGATGTGTGAAAGTGTTTTCACTGTGTTGCTCACAGCTGATCCCACTGATCCGTCCACACTTGTGCTGTTACGCGTTGTCAATCACGTCTGGATTTACAATCGTTGCCAAAACACTACTTCAGCTTAATGCCACGACAGGCTTCGGGAGATTGACCAATACAAACACACTTCGCTGAATAATTACCTCAGATCAGCTGCTGTGCGACAGAGGCATGTGTAGCGCATTGGGCTCTGCCGTGAATTCTGTGGAAAGTCAATCCTTTGTGACCAATCATCAAACACAAACATTGCTGTTTACAGATTGGACGTACACGTTAAATCCCATTTGACCTTGGTGACCCCCCCCCCTCTCTTCTCTCCCCCTCTGCCCACACATGGCTTGACACACATGAGTGGAATAGAAAGTGACATTTTCCAGTGAGCTTTGTTACCCATCAGTCATTGTTAGCCTGTGTCTTGGAGAGAAAAAGCCCTCAGAGCGCAGAGTGAGTCGGAGCTGAAATGGGGGGAGAGGGGCCTTTAAGTGTTGTTAGCAGACAATGGAGCGAGTCCCCATGACATTGCCCCGAAACTCCTAAATCATGAACACCAATTAAAATGGTGAACAGTATGTTTTACATTTTAGAGGTGTTTGCCTAAATCCTCTATTCTATATTAAGACCGACAAACCGAGAACTCTCTTTATGCCAAAGTAATTTATCACCGAAAGTAGAATACAGTACCTGTGTAACTAAGAAAACCAATTTCAGGCAAACATGTAAAATCCCAGCCGGTGAAGTACATTCACAGTTTCAAGTGGGTTATAACAGTTTAAACATGCTAAATGCTACATAGAGTCACTTTCTTAGTTTTTTGACAACACAATATTCACCCTTTTTCAGGATCCACTTACTTGAGTCTCAGTTATATTCCTGTTATTCTATAGGTTTTCTAGGCCAAGATCAAAGTGAGAGTTGTCATGCAGGTTATGCATGAAGCCCAACGTATCAATATATGAAGTAAATCCATCAGTGCAAGCCTTGTGCATTTAGCAGTACCTACTCTCCAGAGAAGCTCCCCATGAGGCTTCATTATTAGCCCTGAATATTTCAGATTATATCTGCATACTCAGAATACTTAGCCCCACAGTGGAGTATTTTTAAAATTTCATGATACAAGCCTTATCTCCGTTCACCTAATTAGTGATTGCCATTAAATGGATGCATGGCACACATGTTGATAGAGAATGAAAGCTCTCTGACCTCTCAAAGACCTTTTGGCCGCCCCTCTTCTCCGTCAGCATCAACATGGGAGGCTACTATTGTCACGTAAATGTTTGCAAACATTGATTCGTTTTGAAAGCCTCTCGTTTCCACTAGTTACCCTTTTTTGAAATCTGTTTAGCGTGTTTGGCAGATAAAGCAGTTAGAGAAATTTAAAGTCAGAGTGTTCATATTTACTTTTCCAGTAAATATACAAAGCTATAGTGGGTATTGTCGTAGCTATTGATTGGTGTTTATAGAAGCCAACAGCGCTGAATGTTTTTCACGCCCCCACGTCATAGTTGACAGTAATTAGCAGTTTAGCATTTGCAGTCATGACGACACCCTGTTCCCTGTTGTTGAGGACTTCTCTACACCTCCTACGCCTGTGGATTTAAACCGATGAATTGAACAGCTTATAGATCCATCACCACTGGTTGCTAACTGGTAGAATTATAGGTTAGGGATAGGGAGTTAAAAATTGAAGTAAGCATTATTATTGGATGAAAAATCTGTAAACGCCTTCTATGAGTCGTCAAATAGTATAAACGGAATAGAGAGGACAGGAAGTTTGATGTAAAAAAAATACAATGATATTGGTTTTCTGACAAATAACAAAAGATAAATGATCAATTAACACAGGGGCACAGGATTAAAACTGTGATGCATTTTTTCATTTCGTGAGCCCTGAACATACAGGCAAGGGAGGAGTCCTGTTTGCACAAATAACATCCAGCAGGAGGGGGGGTGGGGATGTGGAATAGAGGAGGCTTTAGCCAAAAGAAACACAGTGTCTTGGATTTGCACATTGTTATCACAGCAGTGTCATTGCTGTGACTGTGACACAGAGAAGACAATGGGTATCTTTACTTTGAAGCACAGACATCCTTATATTCAACTTGCCAGACACATTTTTCTTCCAATGCAGGCGAGAAAAAAATTCCAATCTCTGATGATAGCTACATCTCGTTGGAGGGGCCCCGTTATCGAGAATTAACGAACACCCCTGAGCCAGTCAGAGTAGCATATTCTTTCAGGGGATGCTATAATGTAAAATATGTTCCTCAATCTAAGTATATGCAAACCACAATAGCTGTAATGACGGTGAAGATAATAGTTCAGTCTGGAATGAAGATGGTCTTTAGATTGCTGGCAGACCAGATCCTATCATCATTAGGAAACCTGCGAGAGAGGGATGCTGAGGGTATGTGGGAGAACTAGATTTAGAGAGCGAGACGTAGACAAGGAGAAAGGAAAGATGAGAAGGTGGGGGATCTACAGCATTGGCATTATTGTTAAATAGCCCACAATCACAGTCAGAAAAATGCCCAAAGACCTGCTGGAGTAGCAGTACTTGACTCGCCACTCGTACACCCCTCTATCCCTCTAGAATTCACTTTCATAGCGGGTGTACTAGTGCATAAAGTCTTCCATGGCTGAGACCTGACAGCCTCAGATGCCAAAAATCCATCTTCCAATGCAATTTAGCACAGAGGGAGCTAGGAAGATGGGGAAATTATACAGGACTCGAGTCAGAGTTTTAAGGTAGCAGTGGCGGCCCACAGACACATTTGAAATGATGACAGCTGGCAAGAACCTGACAAGTCAAAAGTTAGCGACTCCAAAAATAAAATTTCAGTCACTTTCTGGAGACCCCTGTGACAAGGCAGAGTATTGAGGGGCTGTCGCGCTGCTTCTCTTTGTATCCGAGGGCTCACGATGACTAACCTTCAGACCAGTTTTCCTTCGAAGTCCTCCCGTGTCTAACCTCGAACCGAGGGAAAGTGACAGAGATAAAGTGATGCAGAATGTCGAGACTTTCCTCCGAAGAATCAAATCTTATTGTCTGAACAGTGCAAGTGAGTTTGAAAGATCAGAGTTTCTACGGCGTTCTCACCCTTCTGCATTTCTCAAGGCTTTGATTTGTGTCTCTTGTTGAATTATTGAATCTTCGATGCATTATAATTGACAATTTTCAGTTAATTCGGAGAAATGCAGCATTGCAATTTTAGTGCTGAAGAAATGTGAAGGTTTCTTTCACCAAACACTAACAGTTACTGTAGCAGTGAAAGACAAACCTTTAACAACAACATTAACATATTGAATCCATACACTTGCCACTTCTTTTTAGATATTTAGCTCACATCTAAACTCAAAGGAAACACATATCCTATAAGACCAATAATTCGGGGGCGATCACATTCCTAGGCTGCATTTGAAGACCAATGGTGTCGCAGTGGCAAAGCTAGTCTGTCCTAATGCTAAGACTCCACCCACTGCCTTCAAGTCAACTGAACAGCTAACGGTACAATGTTGAAAATAACAAGGGGCAGCTGCAACGCTATTACTCGGCGTCTGCGGTCACCTAGTGATGCTGATCATGAAAATCCTCCGTAGACCCGACCATCTCATTTCAGTTAGGAAGAAGGTGGCCCCTGAAACGGGCTAATATGTTGTGGTGTTTTCTTGAATATTCAAAATAACACAGGTAAATGCTGCCTGTAACCCAAACAGGAAGGACATGACTGTTATGGTTTCCAATATGTAGGTCCAGTGTGCCATAGATTCACTATGTGTTCGGGGTCCAGACAAAAAAAGGTTTGAGCAAGGAAGAGTCCGAAGTGACCAAAGACAGTAGAATCGCTCTATTTACCCAATATCATTTCTTAATTATAGATATTATATCTTTTTTTTAACATTACGATGCACCTATTTTAGTTCTAACCTTTCATTAGTCCCCTCATCTAACACCTTTGTGTCTCCTCCTCAGCAGACAGTATATCATACAATATTTATCATTATGAGGCACTTGAGGAAACTTGGGGAAATTGTTGTTGTTTGATGTGAGGAAAAATACTTTAACTATTTATCCCATGTGAAAAGTTTATAGGGATCTCCTCATTGATTTATAGTCTTGATGTGAAAAAAACACCAAATACCAGTAGTTAAATAGAATTTGTAAATTAAACTCTGCTCATTTCATCTCCAAGGGAACCGACCAAAATGATCTTCACTGTAGACAGCAGCTTAGTTGCTGTGGGTCGAGGCAATTATTTCAGATCAGAGCCACAAAATCGCATCCCATCGCATAGTGGTGATAATGGCTGAACACAAATTTGGGCTGGATATTTTAATGATACGGCATGGCGAATAAACAGATAACACAAAACCACTCAAGCCAAATTGATAACGCTCGGTGGAAACGAACCAGCATTTCAGTGGTGCTGGGAGTGTAGAGTGTAAAGCCCAAGCCTCCCTTCTGGGGCTCCACAGAGCAATATGTGAGAAAGGCGAGTGTGGGCCGACCGCTCACGTCCCTCGGAGGAACGCATGACCCAACTGTCAGATGCCAAAATGCCAAAAGCTTGATTGACAGCCTTGCGTTAAACAGCATGTTTGAACTCATTAGCACATTAACACTTGCTACATGGAGGACCCCCGGTCATTGTGTGTTAATGTTGTACTTTTGATTTCTGCCGCACGTCACTCAAGTCAGCACCCTTGTGACAATATGGAATTGTACCAGTAACACGTTCTCAAAAGCCTGCGAAAAAAGGGTGCTACTTTTATACCAGACACGCCCCTTAATTGCAGAAAGAAAAGGATTTTCACTTAGTAGCGAGACAACAAGCCGTCCATTTAAATCAGTAGTAAATTTGTTTAGATGTGTGAATGCGTCTGGGCCCACATAAACATGCACCCGCGTGCACACACACGCGCACACAGAAACATCGGTCCGGAGTCAGCACAGGCTCTTTCTTCACAGCAGCTGTAATTCCAGTCTCAATCATAGCACAGCACTGAGAGCTCAACATCAGTCAAGTCCGCCCACTGCTATTCTCACATCTGTCAAATCAAACAATCATGTTGAACTTTAGGGTTCAAACATTCTTTCAAGCTCTGCCACAAAAAGGGGACGCGGGACTGTAAGGGACATATAAACACGTGTTTGTGCCAGGCCTGTACGCCGTGACAAAAGGTGAGCTCTGGGACGTAAGTGGGAAAATATACCGATGCTTCCTCACCGCAGTGTGGAGATGGTAATACCTTCACACAGCCAAGGTTACAAACAGGGTTTGCTTCTTTTTTTTTCAAGATGAGTGCTTGCATTTTATTTTTCATATGTGACTGTCACCCTTATGCTTCTTTTTTAAAAGTGATTGACGTATGGTGTTATCATCCTCTGTGGCATTCTAAAGAGGGCTAGTGGCGGACTCAATGCACTCTTCATTTTTAACTAATAGGGACAGCAAATGGCTGGAAGCTGTCTCCTTGTTGGTCCCTGTTTGACACTGATGCATTTCTGTCCCGACTGAAAATGCTTGGTCAATAGCCAGCCCTAGCATATCCTGGATATTGTGTGTACCGCATGTCAGCTGCACAAAATCCTAGCAATCTTTTTTTCTACAGTGACATAAATAGTCTGTTCTTGTATGCTTTACAACATTGAATATTCTCTCTTCGATGAGAGTCCTGAGGAGGATGATCAGAAGATTTAGTCTAGTGAGTGACAAGTTAAATGACCTTTAGCATAATGAGACTTTGACAATTAAATTCCACTCTGGCACACTTTTCCCACACAGGCTATACATAATTCATTTGAAGAAGTAAGCAGTCAAGAGAATGTCACGTCTCATTTGGTTGTGCTGAGCGACAATGATGAGTCCGAAACACGCGGCTTACAGGATCCGATTGGAAGGCTCCTCCAGATATCCGCTTCCGCAGTGACACGAATGTGTTAGTGAATCTCAGTCAGAAGTGATGCTCAACCCTGGGATTTCATTTAGTTAATTCTCTCGGCTCACATTATCCATTTGATACATATTTCAAGAGCACTCTCACTTTCTAAGTTTCACAATCAATGAGAATCAGTACATATGCCACAGAGTATCATAAAGGAAGCTATGAGGGGAGATTGAACACTGGTGGAGATAAAGATGAGGTGTAGTCTAATGTAGCTTGGTATGAGTTAAGCATTTAAATACACTTTGTGAAGATTATTTTAAAATGTTAGTCTTCATTATGATTTTGTTCCCAAAAGCAGCATTTAACCTCAAATGACAAAAAGACATAATCAACTGGATTGACATTGCAAGAATGAAACTCATCATTTCATGCTTGATGATTGACGTTGATGACATGAAAACAAGAACATGTCAAAGCAAATTAATTGCACTCTATTGTCTTTCACAACAAATTTTCTTGAAGCAATTTCAACAGTCGTTGAACGATTTCCCCGCAGATTTCAGGAGCAGACCGACTGGGTTGAGCCTTCGATATAGATGAACATCCGTTCTACCCTCCACTCAAAATCAGTGTATGATGCAAGTCAATGCAAGTCAAAAATTTTACACGATTTCACTGAAATTACCATGCATGTCTTACAGGGTCAACATCCTCCAAAGATCCAGCGCTTCCCCCCCACGCTTGTGTGAACGGCAGATTCCCCCCCCTTCCAACTCATGCAATTTGGTGATGGAAATGTATTCGTCTTTCAGGCTGACATGGAGTACCATACAGGTCATATCAGTCTTTTGATCCAGCAGCCATTAATAATCATGGGCACGAAAAAACTAGACTTGCATATAGTCGCTCCCATTAATAAATGATAGCGCTGATCCAATTAAAAAGCCTCGCAAAGGAAGGTTTCTCAGGGTGTCCTCACAGAACATTTTTTTGAAGGTGCGCGGGCCTGTAAATAATCAAGCCCCGGGCGCTCCCGCCCTCGGTACCCAGGAGATGCATGCTGTGTCAACAGCGTAGCACTGTGCTGTCACCACATATCACTCCTGAGCCTTCTCACAGCCCTCAGCTGTGTGAAAAGACCACAGCCCTTATCTTTCCCCTCCTTACCATGCCACCATGTTAGCCGTAAAGCATACACACCACAGCTCAAATGTAGACTCCGGTTTTCACAGAATCCCTTTTCTTTTTTCTTTCACAGCACCACGTTCGCCGGTTCTATTTGCTTTTCCTTTTCGTGTTGTGTTGAGTCGTACAACAATAATGAAGAGTCTTGGTGTTTGCAGATCACCATGACTAGCAGCAGGGATATTGTAGAACTTATACATTTACCCCTCTTTGTTTTCAATTCTCCTTCCAAATTTACAGTGAAAAATGGTCAATTGAAAACTATGAGCATTCACTCATGATTGAATACATTGCTTTGACTCTGTCTAAGCCACTTTCCCTGTTGATATCTTAAGAGATTTAACGTGGTGATTGTTGCTTGTCTAACATCATCACAAAACACTTTTCTTACTTTATATCTTAGTATTTATTTCACCCATTTGTCTCGTTTGTCCTCCTCCTCAAAAATCGGCAACCATTGAAGCTGTCACTACAGCGATTTGATCGGGGCTAGTTATGCTTTTTTCTTTTCTTTTTCAGGCTGACTGTCCCTTTAAAAGAACATGGAGATACGAGAAAGCCTTAGATGTAATGCATGAGACTTGGCATCATTAGTGGAACCGACACGCTCATCCAGGTTGGCGTTTGGCTTTGTGCCTGAGGCTTGATGATGCCCTAATATATGAGCCATAGTGTGTGGAGAGCTCGCTGTGACCTTCTTATACAGAAGCGTTAATACTCCAGAACAATATGATGGAACATGAAAACAAAATGATCTTAATTAGGAAAGGAGCTCATTCTGTCTGACACCAGCTGAGTCACCAGTGTACCCGTCCACTCCCCAGCACCTTATTATCATGTAATGACTTCCACTGAATTAAACATGTCGGCCTATCTTTAAATACAGTATGAGGGACAACTCGGTATATAATAGAGTGGTTGACACTGCATTCATACTGAAACTAGGTTTGAAAATTATTAGGTACGAGCGGTTATGTGTATAATTCACTTGCCTCCTGAATGAAATGTTGAGCATGGCCACATCATTAGCATTTCTCCCTTACCAGAACATGAAAATCTGTATTTTCAGCTGGGAAGGGCTGCCACTCAAGCATCAATGTGACATTGTCATTACTGTTGAGTGTGGCCTTGGCTTGAATTAATACAATCCCATTTTGATGTTTGACAAACAACTGAAGCGAAAGCCTCAAAATTTGAGACTTCCTTGTCAAATTGACCTGTACATGTAAGACCCCCAAATTACTTTGTATACCTTATAATGAGAGTGGTTTCAAGGTTTTCAACAGAAAAGGTTTGATGGCATCCTCTTCATGTTTTTTATGCTTTTGTTATATTTTAATAAGTAATTTTATGGAAGAATCGATTAACCCCTGAACAGAAAAGACAACTGTGTAGGGTTAAATTCACTTACAGAAAGTCAGGCTCTCAAATTTGTGCTGACTTGAGGGAAGTGAATTTATCAACTGTGTAAATAACAGCAGCTCTTAAATTATCTTTTTTCTATTTACAGTGTAAACACATGCCAATTACTGTGATAATAAACCTGA
Organism: Pleuronectes platessa; assembly: GCF_947347685.1. NCBI lineage: Eukaryota > Metazoa > Chordata > Actinopteri > Pleuronectiformes > Pleuronectidae > Pleuronectes > Pleuronectes platessa. Next base: position 16,330,039 of record NC_070633.1, read on the forward strand.
TTACAAATACACACACAGTTCCAGGTCTCTAGAATTAAGACGCTTTTTCTTGAAGACTTATTTGCCCAATGCAATTACTGACATTCCCCTGAAAGTGCAAGCGAGATATCAACTCAGGGACAAAAATAGTCCTAAATGCTATGTATTTATTGATGAAATAATCATCGAGCTGCGGTTCATTAGGCCCTGCTTTATGTTTCTGTTTTAATTATTGGTCCTGGAAGATGTAACATGACAGGATCTTTAATCACCTGTGACGGAGGCTTGCTTCCAAAGGACACCTTGCTGACACGCTGAGGAGGGAATGTGTCTGCAATGCAGATTCACTGATCTCTATGAGTACATGTGTCGCCTCACATTGATAATTAACAAAGGGATGTGTCAATTACTGACGGGCAATCAGGGAAGCTGTGCCAGCAGGTGGGTTCTAAGGTCTGGGGGATTTCAGTCTCAGTTCAAGCATCGCTGCTGCCAATCAAAGGTGTACTCACCTCGCCATATAGGTGGGGAGAGATCCCAGGCACCCGCAGCATTCCCACAGCAAATATTCAAAGAAGGGCAAATTGGACTCAGATCAGTGGAGCAAGGAGGGCATAGAGAGCCCGTCTAGTGCCTTTCTGTGCACATGCATACCGCATTCGCCCGACACTAGAGGTATATGACAAGACTTCTACATGGTAATCAGGTTGGAAATGCATTGCATCACAAACTAGATTACGGACAGATTGACAGATTTCACAGAGAATCTCTCGAAGATTTGTGTTGCCTTAAATATGATCGCACCAGATAATGAGGTGTTTCTGCTGCCTGTACCTGTCACTGATGATCATGCTGTGTATATTGATCATGCAGGGATCCAACATGAATAAGCATACATCAGTATGCACTTCAGAGTGAATGGAGAAGGAAACAAGGTATTTGAAGGATTTTGGCAAATGTCTGGGCAAAAGATTGGCTGAGGGGACCCAGTGTCTTGGCTCGTTTCAGTAGAAATATCAAACATAATAGTGCCGCAGTTAAATTAGAAATATAATAGATTCGGGGAGGGAGTTTCCAAATTGTTCTCCCTTTAATGTAATCATTGATTACAATCGCGACTTACCATTTCTGGGTCACTTCATTGTAATCTGGGCTCTCATTTGCTGTTGGCAGCTCTCTCTGAAATAAATCTTTCATCAACCCTGCAGTGCGAGACCGGTGCAGATGTTGGGAGGAACTGCTCGTGATCGAGGCTTTGACTCGACAGAAATACACAGTAAATCAAGCCGTCCACTTTTTGTGTCTCACTCAGGCTTCGCGATCCACAGGCCTGTCCACTTTCTGTATTTACTCGGTCTATTACGATGAGTCTTATCCCGGGGAGCGGTGCAACAACATTGACACGGCCAAGAAGGCTAATCTCATCTGACCTCATCTTGGGTTCATGAAATCTGTATTATCTGTGCATGTTTGGTTTCTCACTAACTTCCTTCATTTCTCAGAAAAAGTATCTCTGGGTTGCAGAGGGCGGCTATAAGGCGTTATGTATCTGTTTAGCAGCCATCATGTATCACTGTGGCGCCGGCAGATTAGAGCGGTGGTGGTGTGATGTCACAGTCTTTGCACTGCAGGTTGAACAGTGCGGAAACCTATTGTATCTTGGCATGGCTATGCTGCGAAAAGGTCTAAGGTTGTGGAAGCTGTTGGCATTTTTTATGATGCAGTGTGGTTTAGAAATAGCCTGAATAAAATACAGCAATGGGTTTTAGTTCGTTATGTTGCAGAGAGTCTGAAAATCTGTGGAAACATTTGGACTCTGTACCGAATGAAGTTCAGTAAATTCTTTGAAATTCTAGGAAATACTTGTTTTGAAGGCTGCAATGTGTACAACTTGAATTCCTGCTGCAGCTATATATTATTGAATTGAATAAGAAAATGTGAAATCAGCATTGTTTTGCCTCACTCAAAAATTATGTCATAGGCAAGATAATGCATTTGCAGTACTATGTGTAAATATTAAAAAAAGATGTTGAAGCGAGACATTTCAAGAATGTGCTAACAAATCATAGCTCTCGACCTGCTAGCCTCCAGCCACCACTACAGTTGGACAGTCCTTGGTGTGCTAGTCTCTAGCATGCTATGCATTGGCATGCTAACCATCATTCTATACCCCAGCTCATTGATTGGCTCAGGTTTGTGAGCCTAACACCTAACGGTGGGTGAGTCTGGTGTCTGGTCTTGTTGCTGTGCCATCTATTTCCTCATCTGATCCTAAACGTTGAGCAGTCCTCCCTGGGACTTCTCTGGTAATCTCCCTGATCTAGTAGGAGGAGCTGATTCCCCATGCCCATCAGCTCCACAGAGCTTCCGGCCCTTCCGAGCACCTTGATCAATGCACAGCTGGAACTTGGCCACGATTTGGCTTGTCTGGACTTTCATCCCCCTCCTTTGCCTCTGGGGGGAACCCGTCTTTAGTGTTGGCCTCCTGTTCTGCCTCTGGTGGTCTCCTGTCTTTGCCATTGGCCACTGCCTGCAACGCCGGAATCCAGCTACCGTCTAGGGGGGGATCTGCTGTCTGCCTCCTGAATGACCGGGCTTCCACCGTCATTCTCCTTCTGTGCCTACTGAGTGTCCTTGACTTCATCATCAGTCTTGTGCTCCTGGGATATCCAGTCTTCAGCATTATCCACCTGTTCTGCCTTAAGGGAGATGCCACCTTCGCTGCCGCCCAGCAGATCAGCCCTGCCTTTGCAGCCGGCCTCATAGTTTGTACTCGTTTGTGTTCAAGTCTTTCAGGTATGAACTGACTTAAAGCGGCCGACCTGTGGTCAGATCACCCAAGATGCTTGTTAATACCTGGTACGAACAAGTCTTAACACGTATATTTTTAAATGCTGAAATTTTCAGCTTCACATTTTACTGTTCAAATTCTATTTTACCCTGCGGTCTATTGCCACCAAAATGAGATATATAAATGATATGTCCCCTCATGGATTGTTAAAGTTTTCTTTCTCTCTCTCTCTCTCTCTCTCTCTCTCTCTCTCTCTCTCTCTCTCTCTCTCTCTCTCTCTCTCTCTCTCTCTCTCTCTCTCCTGTTTCTTTGAAACAACGTTCATTATTATCAGTTTACTACCATGGATTTTTTCGGTTGCCGCTGAAGATAAGTAATATTCATGGTGAAAAAATGATTAAAGCTTGCCTCTGATTCATGAAATTAGCCACACAAACTAATAATTGAGATCAAGGAATTTATATAAACATATTTTTCAACATAGCTCCCCCCTACATTTACACACCGAGTGCCGTGGCCGTCTTCTTATCCCTGCTTCTTAGAAGAGAGATCTTATCCTTGGTCTTGATCCTTTGTTCTGACCGTCAGTTGTCTTCCAGGACGGGGTTCATTATTCCAGACTCTGCCACATTTTAATTCAGCAACCCACTTCACCCTAAAGCAAAAAGATACTCCCTCGCCAGTGATGCCATCATCTACTTGTGAATCTCTTAGGATGATAAGTGCAAGGGCGTCAACTGCACTAAGGCCAATACTGTCCGTTTTATCAAATTGATCATTAAAAAATAGAGACACCACTAAAATGATGAACTACAAACTTTTAGCCTTGTCACTCAAAGAGATTCACAAGCATGTGACAAGAGCTGTATACAACCCACCTCCCTACAGTTTAGTCCCCGGACTTATCAATCACCTTGGATGTCAACATTCAATGTATCTGTGCAGGAGTCATGTTAGGACAGTTTACAAGAAAACATATAAACCCATATTATATCAAGCCAATCATGTTATAACTTAATACATGCATACTATTCTATTAACTGGTAGCTTCGGTGTTTCATGTGCTGACACTTGTCTGTATTTCGAGAAGAGGCAGCCAATCTGATTATAATGAATGAGTCACAAGAGTGTGACCTAATGAACCAACATGGTATATCTTTACACAATCTGAAAATAGAATAAAAGACACGTCTGACAACTAGATAATGACATTTTACTCCAATGCAACACTTTGAGGTAGGTTTATTTATATATTATTTTTCAAATGTGTTAATTTTCATATCACTGCATCACTTAAAGTCATTGTAAGCATTTCATGTCAAAAATCATTAATCTTTCTCTCTGACTTAGAAATCATAATTCTTAACAAAGCCTGCCCTGAGATACATTACCCAGAGTTCCCAGCTGAAGGCTTGGCTGTTTGAGAAGTGGAAGGCTCTATCTTTGAGGAGTGAACACAACCCCCCCCCCCCATTCTGCTCCAGGGGACAACAGTGAGCTGAAGTGACAATCTTGACAGAATAAAAGTAATGGCAGCACTAAACAGTGGGCAATGGATCTGACAAACATTTAGATGCTATCTCCCAGTTACAGGGAATAACTGCGCTGCCACTGCTGCACCATCGTAGCCACTGGCAACACCAGCCAGACATGTAATCCCTTTGGACAAGCGAGCACCTCATCAAGCACAGGCCCAAATCAAAGTAATTGACAAACCCAGGGAAATAATGAATAGACCACGAGTGGATTACCAAGAATTTGTATTTGTCCAGAATAAAAGCTTAGCTGCGTGTTCGACACTGTCCAACTTAGCAACAATGATGGCAGTGATTTGGGAAGTTAACAAGGCCAAAACTATGAAAACTAAAATATAATGTTCATATATTTCTGTTAGCCGGACTTCATATGTCCCTTTAATGAATTTGATTGAAATTGAAATGAATTCGTTTTTTAGTGCTTGGATAATAATGCAATACTTCCATTTCAGAGATACCTTTCCATTGATTGAAGTTGAACTTTAGGTTTGGTCTGCTGGTTACCCTTGTTGTGCCCACTAGCTGTAAAACATTATCGTCCAAATAGTATTTCCTCCTCTTGTTTATGTGCCCTCTGGGTCACAATCCGTATCTGGTCAAAAACTCCATCACATACGCACTTACAGTTCAGTATTTAGAGAAGGCACAGTATGTTCTCTTGACATGCAGAGATCGACCCATTCTCAACCCTGGTTCATAAAAGAAATACAGTGTGTGCTGAACACCAGTCAATACAGTGCACCTACAGCACCAAAATATTCCTGAGCAGAACATATCACTGCCTTAATTACCTTGTATATTAACATACCAGACGAAAACATTCCTATTAAAATGTCCGCAAATTGTCCACTGTTAATGTTTTCTTCAGGCTTCTCTTCCAATTAAATCCACTTGTAGCAATTAGCATGATAAAGGTAGGGTTAAAAGTCGCCCCTAGCAGCTTTTAGCGCCCTATCTAGTCAGCAGAAACATATCACACCATTCCCTTTCTTATGCAAGGGGGGATGCATCTCTGTGGCCTAGCCCAGAACCTGGCGTTCCACTGCTCATGGAAACATTTCTATGCAGCTCGAGCAGTGGCAGAAAAAAACATTCAGTCAAAATTCAGTTAAGACAACAGATAAATCGATAAAAAATGTACAGTCGACCTTATAAATAATAAACACGCATAATTCAAGCTAGATTTTACACAGTTAATAATCAATACTTTAGGGAAATGCCATCCATATTCACTTGTGAAATATATTGAGCAAAACTGTTATATTTTAAATAAATCATTGAGGCTTGGGAGAAAATGCAGAAACACCTGTAGTATGTTATTTACAGTATTCAAGTGTATTCATTGTGTTATTCATTGACTGTTTGTTTATTACAAATGTTTGATGTTTTTGTGTGTATATGCGGCAGGCAAAATGAGGAACGCAAAATGAGACCGGAAAGACATTGTGAAGGCTGCGCTGTTCCTTGAGAATGAGGGGAGTGATGACAAAAAAAATGAAAGTAACCTTGAAAGAGAAGTTTCCACCGTCAGCAAGTGCAGAGATCACAGGGGTGGAGGTGTCTCCCTTGTTTCTCTGCCTGTAGTGTGGCTTTCATGCGATGTTTCACCTCATTACCGTAAAAGTCCTCTAACAACTCCGGCAATCAGCTCTTATATATGTCTCCGTGCATGAACACAGCGTCAGTCATATATTTCCCCTGCGAAATACTCATGTGGTACAGCAGCCTCTTCAGGGGGGAGCAAAAATAATCAAATGTGTTTTACGTCATGTGGTTTTAAGGATCGTATTCCTAGAGCAGCCTCTATTCCCAGTACCTCTGTCAAACGGTCAACACGTGAATTTATTAGTATTTCATAATTAATGTACTTCAATTAACAAAATAATTACACATTATTTGTATTTATTGCAATAAAGATAATTTTTTTAATTCAAAAATACTTTCGCAGAACAGGTTAAGTGAGCGACATCATGTGTAATAAAAAAAATGCTGAAATCCTGACGGTGGAAATAGGGCACCTCATCAATATTGTGAAGTCTAATTTTGTTCCCATATTAGGATATTAATTCCAAAGTGGACAGATGGCACCATTTGCATGTCTACCAGCACTCTTCAGGATCAAGCAACAATTTTGCACTTCACTGCAACTGTCTCCGAAGAAGGTCATCCATTAAGCTATGCGAGGCTTTAAAAGCCTTTTCATGTATTATGAAATTAATTTTAAAAGTGGGGTAGGCACGTGCGTCTCATTCTTCACCGGACAAGCTGCGGCTGAATTACCATATTTAGCTGGTTTATTCTGAAAAAAGAAACCATTATTATAATACAGCCATTAAAGTGTTCAGAATCCTAATTTTTTGCTTCATTCCTGTGATGATACACTTGTATGCTTGACACTCGTGTGGGTGAGCCCAGGAACAGAACGGCAAACTGACCTTGAGTAGTCCTTTCAGCTCTGTGAGGGCAACGTTAAGGACTTTGGCTGACTGTCATTACAGAGGGGAAAATGTTTGGGGGATCATCTACATCTCTGATTTAATGATGCATAGTGAAATCTTATGAGAGTCACTTATGTCCCATAAAATCCCTGGACAAAGCTGTAAAATCAATGACCTGTTTTGTTACTTAATGAGCAGCTCGACTGTGGAAAGGTTGGACCGCTCACCTCCCCGTGCCCCACCCCTCAAGGTATAAACTTTGCTGTGTGGCCTCCAAAATAGAGTTTCATCATTCATCATTTGTTGTTGTTATCTGCCTATTGACCCTTTGATGATGTGTGATGCTACACTAAACTGTATTTAAAGGTCATGTGTTGCAGTTCATCAGGTTATAAGGTATAATCTTTAAATAGCTTGCCCTATAATAAACTTCTATGTGCAAGTTTGGGTGCTTTGCCGGCCATTGTATTACAGTCCTGTGGATGTCTTCCATAATATTGTACCGGCTAATCTCGGCGGGGTATTAAAACTGGAATGATTGGTATGCAGCCTTAATGTGGGAGAGTTAAGAGTTAGGGGTGAGAGAAAAGGATATAAAACCAACCAGGGGAAAAATTAATATGAGGCAAGGTAGTGGAACTGATAGCATTCTATAATGTGTTGGCACAGAGATTGGAGGGGGGAAAAAGTCACCAAATACAAAGTGATGAAAGTTGGTGGCTTGTTTGGGATCTTTTCTGACAGCACAACAGAATGTGCTATGAAGTCGGCTTGAAGGCAACTCTGAAACTGTCTGATGACTTCCACCGAGTCCTTCCTCCTGAAAGCACTTTAAAACAGTGAATGACTTTTTTTTATTTTTTTATTTGCAGACTTTCTCAGTGAAAGTCAAGGAACGCAGTGAGGCTGTCGATCCAGGTGAGGAGTGATTATGCATTCCGGCCCATCCTTGTGAATCCATAATCATTAACATCTGCTCCAGCTTTCATTATTGAACTATTTCGCCCATGTGTGGTCCACTTATTCTCGTTAACTCCACTTTAGCCAACTCAGCACATAGATCGAAGGATAGATGGAACGGAAAGGGAGGTAGAGACAAACAGAGAGAAGAATGAGAAAGAGAGAGAGAGAGAGATAAGGGCACCTTTTGGGGGGGATAAAATAAATAATATCTGGCTCTATTTTAAGCTTTTAGGTCCAGGCAGGCTCACCGCAGACGTTGCTTACTCACCTTTCTTTTTTTCTTCTTCCCTCCCTGGAAGTCATTCCTTAGCCTACTGTATCCTGACAACTGACCCATGGATTTGCTGTCTGGCTGCGGGATGCCTTGAAATAATTTCTATAATTGCCTTCCCGCACCTATTGATTCCGACAAGGATAAAATAAGAGTAGCAGCAAGTATACTGAGAATTTGTTGACGGCGGGAATTAGAAACTCATTAGAAATCCCATTGACCTTGTCACTATGGTAACTTTCAGGGAAAGTCATCTCTTTAAGTCAAATACACGATCGACGTTCCTGGTTTATTATGATTATTAGTACCAATACAAGTATTTGCAGCATCACCTGTCGTACTACTCTAGTAATACAGGCTCCGTGGAAGCTCACTGGGTTTTTGCACAAACCACGTTTGACAAATCACCCAACAAATCCCCCTGGATGACCTATTGATATCAAGTGACAAGTCGTCAATATGTCCGGCCTCTGTCAATATCTACAACATCCCGTACAGGAGCTGTGTTCTTGTGCACGGCTGCAAAACAATCTGCTAATAATTACATTCATATGCAGTTATTCTGCACAAGCAATTACATTTTTTGGGGAGGGAGCCTATTGCCAACCAGATTAGATTTTATATGAATGCAGGAAACAATGTGAGAAGGTCATACAGAGCAGCTGGAAGGGAAAGTATGGAAGGTGACTCTGGTGTAGAAGTATTTGCCTTTGACACCTGCTGTCCTGTCTTTGTCTCAGCATTGACATTTTCCTCTAATTCATCCATGACCCCTGTCTTTGCCTAACCTTGACGAAGTGGTTGAGTTGCCTAACCCTGCAGTTGTCGGTTGCACATACTGAAGAAAGGACCAAAGAAATACAGTTTTGGCTTTTAATGTTCATACAATATGAATATTTTATTTTGGATTCCAGATAAAACATGATGTAAAGTTATGTGTCATTTAGTGTCACCTCATATAATGAAGGTATTGCTTTAAAACAATTAGGATTCAGAATATAGAAATTGCAAAGTCCTTCCAAGTGATCTCTGGTCACATATTCAGTGATTCTCATTGACTGTATGAGACAATAAAGGCATTCACACGTATTATATTTAATTTATTATTCCATAAGTACGATTTTATGATTTCAACAATATTTTCCTGTGTTCAAGGGAGCGTGTGAAGGGACTTTGGCAGCCCCATGCAGAATGGGCCCTGCATCAACCCTCCCCTAATGCATTTATGGGATATAGTCTTCAAACACAAATTGCAAAGCTTTCGGCAGGAAGTCGGTGGCACGGGGCTTCGTCAGGGTGTTTCCGACCATTGAGCCGCTGCTGCGGCCTCTGCATTGCCTATCATAGGAATTAAGGGGGCTCTCACAAAGTTGTTTTTACTGTAGTAGACTAACACGATCAGCTTCTCTCCATAGGGCCCCCTCTCATCTCAGGTCCCCAGGCTCTTCTCTGCTTTGCCTATACCCTGTTGTGATGCCTCTGCCTATATGGCCTACAAGTGCTGCAATGGTTTCTATGTGCTTGAAACTGTACTCACTATATGTCTTATTACATGGGAATGTACTAAATTGTTGAATATATGGCCATGTGATTGAAAAACAAACGACTAAAAAGAATGTAGGGATTTATTCACCCGTCGTTTCAGGGCACGAGCGCTAAGCACATATGAATTTTTCTCTCACAAATAAAAATGTTACATGATTCGGCCTGAAAGGCAATTTCAGTATCTTTGCACTTTGATGTACACTTCTCACATTTTACCCAAAAAACAAGCTTTGAGCAAAACATATTCGAGTTCCCCTCTCAGTAACCTACTCCTACCTCTCCCTTTCTCGCCCTCCCTCACTCCCTCACCCTTTGTAGCAGGTGATTAGGGCCATAACTAGAATATTATTTACTGGATTGGCAATGTTAAAGTTAATGTTGCAAAAATCCCCTTTCTCCAGTCGGATTCCGGCTCTAATGAGGCTTTACTGAAACAGCGCTGATGGCTCTGCAGAGGAGACGGGTGCTTCTGGAGGCATGTCAAACATCTACCTCCACATTCTTGCACAGCATCATTAGGGTTATTTAGTAGTTCCGTTGAATCACAGCAGAAACCGGAGAGAGCAAAAAAAAAAAAAAGCACAGAGGTCCATGAAAAGTCATCCTGTGCCTCGTGGAGGGACTGAAGTGTATTTGCATGTTTGAGAGGAAGAGTGCCGGCTTTATGTGCCCTTTGAGCTCTTACTGCATACGAAAGTATTGATTTTAAAGTCCTTTCACCGATCAGAGTCATTTGGAGAGCGGCATAGCAAACCGTGAAAAGCTCGGAGAGAAAGTGCAGAGAAATATATTCTCACTGAAGTGAATTTCATGTTTTTTGCAGCTGCTGGTTGCTTTTAGTGACTTGATATTCCGGCGTCGGCCCTGCTCCCGGTTTCGTGTTACATTTTCAAGTTTCACGTGACTGAAAAGCTTTTATGAGAAGACTTTCAGGTCCCATAATTTATGAGGAGACCTCCATATGTCCGTGTTAGGCTCGGTCCATTTGATCATGTGATGGAATTTTTAAGTCCCCGTTGAAGACAGTGCTTGACATCTCCGGGTCAGCCGGACCGTCGTGACATTTGCTGCCGACAAGTGTTCAATCTGTGGGGAGGATTGTGAGGCCGCTGACTCACATTACCAATGAACAGCGCCTGGAAGAGAAACACCTTGATGAAAAAGTTAAGTGGACAGTCGGCCAGTCCGCTTCAAAAGAAACGTATTCTCCATCACTCCTCGCTGTTATTTTTGATTGACTTTGAGATTTTTGTATTATTCTATTCACTTACTTTCCATCCAATCCATTTGTGGATAGAAATGTCAATCCTGCCTGAGTGTGACCCTCCGGTTCAACCTGCAGGAGGCTTTAGTTTTTTTTTTCATTCATGTCGTTTGAGACGTAAGATGTCATCTAAAGCGACATGTCCTTTTTCTATGATAACGCTCCACTGTCTGCCGACTGACATGAAGACAGCGGTGGCTTCAAAGAACCAATCTCATCCAAATGGTTTGAAAATAATCAGTTCACTCGCTAAATTCTAATCGCGCGTCCCTCTGAGCTCACATTCCTTTGAAAGAGCAGGACCTGGACCCCTGAGCCACCCACAGGTGACCCTCCCCTCCCACACAGGTGCTGGATTTCAATACGCCCACACCTCCTAACCAATTGAAATTCAGCTTCTGTTGTGGTCCGACCGGCTAGGATTGCCCTCGGAAACCTGCTGATAGTGACACATGTAAGCACTGGTAGAGAAAAGGTTTTTAATTAATTAGAAAGAAAAATTAATATTCACACTTTATAGAAATGACTTTGACTTTCAATGCATTGCAGTTGACATTGATTGACGTTACCCTTGATTTTTATTGCCAGTCTATCATGGATTACAAATGCAATAAATGTAGGTAACTCTTATTGGAAATTCACAAAAACCTCACAAAATGTGAACAATGTTTAATTGTAAGGAGGTCTGGTCTCCGTGGATTATAAACTCTGAATCCTGTATGTCATTAATGATACATTCAGAAGGTGAGAGGATGTACTGGTTCTGTATGAGGAGGATTTCCGTGGCGGTGGGGATATTTGCATTATGATTATGGAATGTGCCACCACCTCCAATAAAGCAGCTAAAATCCACATGGCAGAGCTCTCCAAAGTTTTACCTGCTGGGATCTGTCAGGAGCATTTAAGAGTTTTAGCTTTTGTACTTCACAGAGAATTATGCATGGGGCTTCTCAACAGTGCAGGCTCAACATCACACAGACCTAATACATCCATGTTAAACAGCTGTCAAGATTAACACTGCACAATATGTTTACATTTCTCGGGTTTGGCGCGGAGAGGAACAAGTGAGCTCAGGTCTCGATGTGAGACTTTGCGATGTCTGTGTGATACCGCTCGGCATCATGGGAAATCCCTTCGGCCTGTTAATGAAAAACTGCCAAATCTTTCATTTTTTTCCCTCTAGAAACTCTCAGGTCTGAGTTTCCCCCTCACTCTTTTCATGCTATCTGGGGGGACTCGTGGCCAAAGTGAGTGATCTCGCCTTCAGGCAACATCTTACTCTTATGGAAGTTTGCAACCTTTCGCCAGGTAATAATTATGTTTTGGACAGGTTAATTTATATCCTTGTAATCAAGTTTAAAAGCCATAAAAAGACTGTAACTGCCAGCAGGTTGTGTTTAATGCGCATGCTTTAGTGTAGGTTTGGTTGTGCGGTTGTGTGTGCGTGCATCCCCTGCAAACACAATTCTCCGATGCCTCCTATGCCCGAAAGCCATCATCAAACTTCTTGTGTGTACTGTATTGTCTCTGTCATTAGTCATACATTTCTATAAATATTCAATCAGCTTGACTAGCTGCCGAACACCAAGTTTCCAAAAAACAATCTCACCCAGCGATACATTATTTATTTCCGTGCCCTCTTATGAATTATTTTTCTTGTTCAACTATCTTGCATTGCTTTTTTTTTTACGTTTCACTTTCCCGAATATAGACCTCGCCGAAATAAAAGCCGAATCTAAAGCACGCTTCAACTCATAAATTCAGTCGTAAATTCAGTTGTGTGCTGTGGATGCTGCGCCTGAAGTTTACATGAACTTTCTCATGTACACGGGGGGATGTTTGGTTTACTGGGACGCCGGGAATGATGCTATGCTATAAATATTTGACTTGCAAAAGAATGCACATTGAGTTGAAATAGAATACAGTTTTGAAATATATTCATGCACGTATACCATACTATGTATAGAGATATAGAACTTTGACCGGGAATCCAAGTATTTAGTTCGACGTTTTTTTTCCATTATTTTCTATTCATTTAAACAATGATTTCCGCGGAATAGAGAAAGAAACAAAAGGACCATGTGTCATTTAGCTTGGCTCATAAATACCCTCCACAATATGTCAACCCTTTGAGTAGAACTCACCCTTGTTTGCTTGTTAGCTTTGTGCTCCATCATCAGCGGACCACAAACATTAGCCCATTGTTTAAGTCTGATATTCAGCCGAGCAGGTCATTAGTCCCTGTCTGGGCCATTGTTCATATTCAAAACCCCATGTTCGTTTCATCACTCAGCCCATTTAAGCTCCATTTTCCTAAGTCATTCTTTTGGTGATGAATTGGCCCCAGCAGTGGCAGTTCAATCAGCTCTGATTTTGTTTAACACGTTCGAAAATGAGAGCGAAAATGATACGGAAATAAATCACATTTTGCTACTTGATCGGAACCACAGACTGAGCCTGTGCTGCTCTCTGCCTTGAGTCAATTACTCATTACACACAGCTATTGACCTTTCTTCCAACAGGAAGTTCAGTGAATATCTCTGCAAGGATTGTAATTGACAAAATGTCTCTTTTAATAGAAAAATGCCCACATTTCCTCGCAAGTTAATTATAAATTCAATAGAGGACCCAATGGCCACAGCCCCTGAAAAAGGTTAGTATAGACATTTGTACCTGCCAGACCACCCATGAACACATTATTTATTCCTGAAAGAGAAGAAATTAACACATCTACTTTCAAGCCATTTAATACATGACAGTGTCACAATTTAAAAATTCAGATCCATTTAAATCTACACATAATTCCAGCAGGATGTGACATGAAAATGGAGACTTTAAGGTAATTTGTGCAGCATGAAGTAGCGTCCATACAGTGGCCGCGTTGAACGGTGGCCTCAGCGGGCTTGTCAGCACTGTACATACAATACAGAGGTTCAATTTCCAAAGTGAGAATGATGTCATCGAGGAGGAGATTTAGTCCCACATTATGGGACGATTTAAAAAAAGTGGCAGCACATCCATCAACATGAGAAAAACACGACAGCTCCATGCTATGACACGTATAGATCTGACCTTCATTTGCCCCAGGAGCCTCTCCCCCGGAGTCGACAGGCGAGTTCATCGGTAAACAGAGTGTTTGAGAGAGCAGCTGATTCTTATTTGCTGGGAACGTTTGATAGATCCTGACACGCGGACTCCAGAGGTACCTGGATGTTTCTGAAACTCCCATCATCTCAGACATGTGAACCTTCAGAACTCCTTCACTTATCCAACTTGAAACCGGTGGGACCCAAACAGCTCGTGGCTGTGTTAAACACTCACAGACGCTGCAGTTGATGAATTTCGCAGCATTTTGAAATTTACAATTTAACAATGTTTACAGGCAAATTTACTTTTATTCTAAAAGCCTTTTATCCATTGAAGCGGAGAGATGAAAAGAAGCACTTAATGGTATCATGCTGATCGTGAAAGGCAGTCAGCCTGAAGACACACGGCGCTCCTCCTTGTTGACTGACACCTCTGAATCTTGAAATAGGAGACGAGCTGAATTAAAAATCAGACCCAAAATATGTTAAACGAGGAATAAGAGCCATGTAGGACAGTTTGACATTATTCATCATCCTGTTGGTTGTCACATAAGAGTCCAGATTCAGGGAGATTTATGAACAGAACACAGTGTTTTAAAATTACGTTTTAATTCGTGCATATTCACCTGTAATAAAGTATTGTTGGGAAGAGGGTCTTTTGACTTTTCCGGTTGGTTGGTTGCAATGTTGAAGCTCACAGCTAGGTGCCACTACATCCTACACACTTAACCTTTAAAGGACGACGCTGACCTTTTTCTGCCAATCTTCATCTCTCGTAGTGACTCACTTTGACATTTTTGTTTAGCAGATACACCGAGAGATGTGAGCTGTACTGTAAAGTGCCTGCCGCCTTTTGCTTTGCACGTCGTACGGCTCCTTTTCTGATTTATCAAGCTAGTCAACCTGCAGCCATAATTCATCTATTAAATGTGAACGGTGCTTCATTTTTTTTTTGTTACAACCTGTCATAGTTTACCATTCAAGCATTAGTTATCTGCTTGAATCCGATATCCGGCAGCAAATTCCAAATGGCACATGAAGGAAATAGGCTGTCAGAGATAATATTATTCATTTTGGAATTGATAGAGGCATTGGTGGCATAAATAGTGTCAAGTGAACACAGATTGCCAGCTGTCCCTTGTATAAGTGAAAAAGTTTTACCTCGTGTCAAATAAAACATCAACGACAATATCCTATATTTGCATGGTTATTAAGAATAGGATTTATTAACACAGCATATATACAGGATTGATCGCTTTAAATTGGGCCTCCATTAATCAATAGTCTGACACAATGATTTGACACAATGCAGCAAGTAAACTGACAGATTTCTACATTTTTCAGGGCAAACACTTGATGTGGCTTCAGAGGACAAAACAATGAAACAAGGTCCTGCTGTGCCAGACGGATGAAAGGACCAGAGCATGGTGGAAAATACACATGAGTACATGCATCAATCACGTCATACATCAGGCTGTGGCGAGGCAACGCGTGGCACATATTTGGACCCTTGATAAAAGAGAAGCGATGGTTCAGTGCCATGGGATAGCAGAGTGCTATTGCCAATCAGGTGCATCCCTAACAGCATAAAAGCACCGCTCCGGCAGCAGGGTAATACACCATGCTGCATGAACAGGATTGTCTGGGAACAGCTCGGTGAACATGACAGTAAATTCGGCCTACTGCACTAGACTGCTCAGTCACAAGATTTCAATTCGATTGAGCATCTGTGGGATGAGATTGAACATTTGGAGTAGAGATCTACTTCCAGTCAACTTGACGCTTCTGTGGGAGGCACTGAAGTCAACATTGGCGAGCGTCCCCGAGAAACCCTGTCACAAGACGCGGAGGTTATTACCTAACAAGCTGACACTGTGAGAGGGGACAAGCTGGTATGAGTCAAAATGAATACAGCTTCCTCTTAGTGTTTGCACCATCTAGTTATAAAGTGATGGGAAAATAAAAAGTCATATTCTGTTTTATAGATCCGAAAAGATGTATCAAAACATCCAATATAGGAACCAATAATTAAAAAGTATTTATATTTTCCAGATTTTTATTAGACTCGTTTTTAAGAACCAGTCATTATCAACAATTTTAATAATGTTTATTCCTGATGCTTTGATAAATGGTTCTAAACATGACGCCTTGTACACATCAGTGTTTAGGAAATGTTTTAACCTCCCTAGGGAGGGCATTTTTTCACCCCTGTTGGTTTGTTGGTGTATTTGTTTATTAGTAAGCAGGATTCCACAAACGATACTGCACCAACGTGCACCAAACTCGATTAGAAAGATGGGACGGGGCCAGGGCAGAACCCATTTAATTTTGGTGCGGATCCAATGAAAGGAGCAGATCCAGTGCTTTTTTTTATATCACTTTCCTTAACATTGTGAGATAAATTGACAATTTCGCCGCCACTTTTATGGTGTTTAAATGTAGGAGTAGTACAATTTGGGGCAGGTCCTCAGACTTCATTTATCTTTTTCTTATTTTTATTGTAAGAGCTAGATAGACGTGTGCAGGATTGTTTGGCCTTGGTGGAGGTACAAACCCAGACAAGCGGTCTGATTCTGCCTGTTTCCACTAGTTTTTGTGGAGCTAAACCAGCTGCTGACTCCAGCTTCATATTTACTCTACACGCAGTGGTCACCAACCTTTTCAGGACCAAGGTCACTTTTAATTCCATACGTCAGCCGAGCTCTACCGCCCGATATCTTCCCAAACACCCACTTAGGAGCGTCACATTTATTATTTTTGCAGTTTCTGCTAAAGGCTCAATGTACGAGCATAAATATCCACAAAGAACGGCAGTTATTCAACTTTATCTGTTCAATGCACAATATGTAGGTTCTCAGTTCAGCAATATGTTGTGCAGAGGAGCTTCTATAGGCAGTACAATGTCAAGGCTTTACCTTGAAAACGGCCATAAAAATGTCTATTTCCTTGCATTAAAGTAGTCCTGTGTACACTGCTAAATACCAGTTCCATACAGTATGAAGCCCTACAAATATTTCACCATAAAACCCCTTTTTCTTTAACAAATGAATGGATTTATCTTGAAAGCCATACAGGAAGCGTTGCAACCATTTATATTTGTGACATAAATTCAACAGATAAACATTAAAACTCAGGTGAAAGATCATTTGCCCTGTTTATTTAGCTGTGAACCACAATGTTTATCTCTCCATGTCACAAACGTATATATTTACAACACTTCCAGAATCCCTTTCAAAGTAAAAGCACTCTTTTTCCGAATCCATTCATGTATTCTATTTAGGCTTGATTGTTAACACAAGACTGAAAGATCCACATCTTCATACCGTAGTATTCTGTCATTTAATTTATTAAATAATACGACTTGCATTCAAGGAAATGCAGTAGAAATATACCAGCAGCTCCGCCGCCACTAGCCGACAGGCTGCTAGTGTGAACACCAGACAATCACCACACACAGCTGGTCTGGGGAGCCACGGCAGCCAGTGAGTCCAGAGCGTTACTGGGATCAACGAAGGTCAAGATCGACCACTCTATCGCGAACGACAGGTTGGCGACCGCTGCTCTACAGGCAGTATACAGCCTTTATTCTTTTCATACCAAGAGACTGAATATGATGCATTTTTTTCACTGGAAAATAACGACATCTGAGTCATATATACACAAGTGAATATCGCAGCTTAACAGATATTTTCTACACTAGCACACAATGATGGAGACTCTACTTTCAGAGTCATTTAAGTGCAGTAAAGTGATGATGCATCAACATTAATCTTTCCTCTCAATCGCATACTCTGGAAACGCATCTCTTGGGAAGTTGAGGGAACCTCTTGACACATTGTTTCCTCTTCATTACCCAACCAGCTGTTGTTCCTAATGAGCCTAAAGGCAATCTCTCATTCTCCAACTTCTAGCCACCATGTCTCTCATGCAACCGGGGACACATCGTCTGCCCGCAGACTGAGGACCAGTCACCGAAGGAAAGAAAGTTTGTTATCACAACCTCCCGAAAAGTGAGTCCAAGCACAAGAGGAGTAGTTTCAACTTGAAGTGTCCATCTGGGGGATTTTACCAATTTCTTTAAGCCTCTGGTTGTTATCTTGTAATGTTTATTATGTTAGGTTTATATGTGCAGATCGGCTCTTAGTCACTCTGATACGACTGGTGTGAGAAACAACAGTGCTCAAAAATAATACTTCCTAAATTACAAAATTGCTAAGAATAGTGCAGAGAAAAGTTAATGATGTGTTGATTTGTGTACAGTGTGTAGAAGGCCATTATCCGAGCTAATGGACGACAGAAAAATATATATGCACAGCCACTTACGGCCAAAACAATTTCGAGGTTTTAAAACACAGTTAAATCACTTAACAATGTCGCGTTCTCCGAATGATCAAAACGCCTCGCTGTGCATCGTCCCTCTCTACTTTGTTTTGGTGAAGGTGATAACTCATTACTGCTTACAAAAACAAGAACAACACACAGAGGGAACATTCCTCTGTCTGTACAACTTAGCTTTGAAGTCTGCATTGGGAATATCACCACCTGAGTCATTTATCTCCACGTAGTCTCTGCACATAATCAGCGTCAGTGGCTGACAGGGTGCTGCAGGTGTAGATTAGCTCCCACTCGGATTACAGCCTCATGAATCCTCGTGGATAGAGTATGTACCCTGATGCCGAGTGAGTGGAACTGCTTGTGGTGTGCCAGAGGAGAATTACTCCCCTGATGTATCACATTAATATGTGATAAACAACCTTGCATTGCCAGATTACAATAAATAATTCACTGCCCTTCAGAGGATGTGATATGTGCCTGCACGGATTATTTACAGCTTTGAAATTATTCTTTTAATCTCGTGCAGCAAGCTGCCAAGGTGAACCCGGAGTAAATAATGCATGGCAAAAGTTTATTCCGGCTATATATTCTTTTTGTCGGACTCTTTCTTTTTGTATTACATCTCAGTGAATAGGTGGATTACTTAAGAACTGTGGGAGTGTTGGCACGGGGTGTTTTTTGTTGTTATTTTGCTAATGGAGTTTGGTTTAATTTGAGAGTCATTTAATATTCTTCTGAGTTACTCTGCAGGGTTCATGCTTGGTCCACAGCAAACAGAAGGCTACAAAGAGGAATACAGATTCCCTCCAAAGACATGTTATTTTTTTATTTTGCCAGAAAGGGGAGTTCTTGGGTTTATTGAAGTTCAACCGAATCTTGTGCTGCACATGAACCATTGCAGGAGGCACAAAAACACGCGGCGCACAGACCATCCTTGGCTCAGCCGGTGCTGAAAAAAGATTTATCAATAGACTGTATCATCCCTATTGAGAGGGTTTAGAAACCATCTAAATACCAAAAAATCTTCTGATTAAAGCAGGTTTGATTTGTGTTTACAGTCAGTGAAGGACAAGGAACAAATTCATGTCAAATAAAGAAATAAATATCGATAACATAAGCTAAGATAAGACTTTATCCCATCCTGAGGGGAAAGTCTTGATGGATAGAATACAGTAAATAAAAGTATTACGTGTAAAAAGAAAAGTATCAAGTGAATTAAAAGTATGACGTGCCGACCCAGTGCCTTATATAATATCTGGATGTCATCTAATGTTGGATTGTTGCTCCGCTTTGTGCATATGACAAAATGTTACCCCTCATCGAGCGAGCCACACACACACACATTTAGCAAACTTGTTTTTTTCTCCGTCCCATCTTTAAATGACAAGCTCACACCTCTGGAGTGCCTCGGTGAACATTTCAGAAAACAGAAAATGTTGTTTTGTCCCCGTCGAGTCCGGGAGGAAAGAGGCCGAAGAACAGCTGTTGCCTAGCACTAAATCTTAATCTCGGCGCTGGACTGCAGACATGATGATTCACAGCTGGATTGAAAAATTCTCCGCCCTCTGCCAGAGTAATTATCAAACAAGTGGAGTCAGATGAATTTTGAATGTGGGATGCCAGAAAGATGACCATGGAATAAAATGTAGGAAGGTGATTGAGTTTCTAATATCACAGAGAAAAACGCAAAGGAATGGGCTGAAGACTTTTTCTTCCCAAAACTGAAAATGACAGTTTGCACATGAAGCCACAAAACATGCTCAAACCAAATGTGTTTATAATCTGGCAAAAATGATGGAATAAGAAAAATACATGTCTATGATAAAAATTCTTATCGTGTCTGAAACCCTTGTAGATCTGACGTTTATGTGAGCTGTCAGCTTCTCATTCAACCATATCACTTATAAATTACATTTATGCACCATAGCAGCGATTTCATTTTGTTGATACGCCCACACAATGTGAATGGTAAAACTCAATACATACCAAATCAAATCCTACAATAACTTAAACAATCGGAAATCACTGTCGTGCATTTCGACTGAGTAGTAAATCTGGGATTACACAGAACAGTATCCACGTAAACATTAAGATATCTCATTTCAGCTAAATACATTGTGTACGGTTGAACAAATGTGTAACCTTTACGAGTTTTTCTTTTCAATTTTTTTGTGTAGTTTTTGTTACGAGGTGGAGGCAAACTTCACCTCACTTGTTCACTTGAGGCTCTCATGATAATAATCAACAGTTATGATAAAATAAGAAAAACAAATCACGGACACAACTGGCATTAGCCCTGCATACCAGTGAAGAACGC
Source organism: Pleuronectes platessa (assembly GCF_947347685.1). NCBI lineage: Eukaryota > Metazoa > Chordata > Actinopteri > Pleuronectiformes > Pleuronectidae > Pleuronectes > Pleuronectes platessa. Next base: position 16,350,563 of record NC_070633.1, read on the forward strand.
AACATAGAAAAGCTTTTGTCTTTGCTATGTTTTCAAGTGTGTTAGTACGGACAGGCCTTAAAGGTTCAGTGTGTTGAATTTAGTGACATCTAGTGGTGAAGTTGCATGTTGCAGCTGAACACCCCTCACCCAATCCTCCCCTTCCAAACATGATAGAGAACCTGTGGTAGCCGCCAGTTGTAATATAAACTCCAAATGTGTTTGGTTTTTCCAGTTTAGGCTACTTTAAAAAAAACATGGTGGCCCCCGTAGAGAGGACTGATGTAAATATAAAGTATTTAAATATAAAGGACCCATTCTAGTAAATAAAACAACAATTCATACAATTTAGATATCACATTAGTGAAAACATCACTAGGATTATTTTATTTTCATTTTCTTCCAATATATACCTCAATAAAAACGATGATGGATAATGTTTTCTATGCCCTAAAACCTCCACATTTCAATCTGAAACAACAGGACAAAAAGGGCTGAATTCACGTGTGATTCAGTCACATCTCTAATAGTGATAATGCATTGGACATTTGTCAGAAATAGTTATAGTTAATAAAAAACATGATGGATGTTCTATTCTTATAAAATGAATTAGCTTGCCTGTGTCGCATGTGTAAAGCAAAGCACCTTGACTGTTGCCTTGTTTTATGTATGACTGCGTTGTTTGGTGCCTTAAGCTACTGTGTTTCAACTTCAGGATACGCTGCCGCCATGTATCAGACCTATCAGATGGGAAGATTAGTGTGTCAACGCCCAAGGATTACAGTCAATGCTCCATCAGCACTTCTCTGTCTGTAGCCATTCACCTGCAGGCTGCGACTGCTCCTCTCGTCCACAATAATCTACACAACGGGAGATTCACAGATTTACAAAGACACACACGCAGGAAGGTGAAGTGTTTTACTAATAAAAGCAAAAGTTAAATCAACTGCTCTGATAGGCTTTCAAAACTCAGTATGCTCTGGTTTATTCATTCCAATATTTTCGAGACATGAAACAGCTTTAAAAAAACATATCTGTAATATCAAATGTTTCATTCCAGTCAAGAGTCCATTTAAACCAGTAAGTTATATTCCACCCTGTATTGTATTGAAGAATAATAATATTTTCTCCTTCCATATCCTCTGAAACTCGATCTATTAATTTATGATCGAGAAGCATTGGGATGTCATGTGTAACAATAATTTCTTAACGTTCCAGCTGGAGTTAAACTTGTTTTTAAATGTATATCTTTTTTGATTTGCATTCATAATTGAATTAAACCTTTTGTGCATCTGCTCGCTGCTTTGTGTCACGGATCCAGCAGAGCTTAGAAATACTTCATTGAATGGAAATGTTCCAAGGATAAGACATTGTGCACGTCTCAATAACTCATTCAATTTCACTTGCAATATTTTCACATTTGATGAAAATCCAATAAATTAAATTCAGCTAAATACGAACCAATTCAATTTATTTTTATTAAGAGTAATATCCGCGGCGCACTGTTTCGTCTCGCCGGCAACTGTGAGGACACGACTCCGTCCCGCTTGCACCTAAAATTGCTTGCGTGTCATATGAGGACATCGTTGTTGACAGAAACATTTTGCACAGAATGCAATTATTAGCTGTATCAACAATATAATTAGCATTACTAGTTGAGGCTAATAAGATAATTATGCACACCGGAGAGGTGAAGTGTCTCTTTTCCAAAGTTACTTTAATGAGGATCATTTTCGAGACATCTTCACAGAAGCAACGGCCTCAGTGGCTCAAACGAAGGCTCAAAAATGATGTTTACATTCTGCCGACAAGTCCCCTACTGCAGCGGAGTGAATAATGATTTTGCCCTTTCACCGAATCAAAGGTGGCAGTAATGCAATGTTGTCGCACAAGGCAAAATCTATAAACTTGTAACGTGAGGGAGGTCAGGCTGGATGCCGGGGCGCGGCCTCACATGAGAAACATCAGCTGCCCTTGTGACGGTTTGCATAGCAGGTGAGATTCATTCGTATGAACAATTAGATATTCAGTCCGATACGTATTCATCCGCTGCTGACAAGAAACATTAATACCATTTCCCCGTTTTTTTAATTAGCCATCTCTTCTAGCCCGAGCTGCTCTGGTATGAACGTATATCTCCTTTATTAATTTACATAGGTTTCTCTAATGTGGGAGTATAAAATCTTGACAGGGGATTCATGCTGGAGTTGGGAATGAGTCAGAATGTGATTAAAAGGAAATCATTCATATTGTCAAGTGGTAAGTAATGTTAATTCAGCATTTGCTACATACTAATTTCTTTTTTAACGCAAACCGCAGTTCTACGACGATGCCGTGCCAGATTTTCAACCGAGAGAAAAACATATTCAGGGTGATGTATTATGTATTTTTCGCAACATGATTTTCCTAAAAGCTGCGAGGTGTGTTATCTCTGAGCTCGGAGATTACTTAAGGAATAACATACAACAATTTCTGAATCTATTCGATACCGGGCGCTGGCAGGCGAGGTCTCGCCACTTCAGGAGACAATTTGCTCGCTTTAAAAAGAGGAGAATGATCACATCTCCAAGGGCTTGACTCCTCGCTGTAACCCCAAAAATGATGACACAGTAATCTATGGAAAATCCCCCACCTCAGCAATTTTTTTCTTTCTCGGTGTACCTTGAATTTGAAGGTAGCCTTTCACAGTCGGACAATGCAACAGGGAGGGATCCGTCAAGATGAGAATACACAAAGTGAAATTACAGCAGCACACATTTGCCTCCAAACTTTTAATTAATTGACTTTGTTTTAATGATCTCTAAAAGATAGCTCCTACAACATTTCGTGAGGATGAAACAACTTGTTCAGTGCTTTCATCAATACGAAATATAAAAATAGATTTAATAATACACTTTGTAACATTAATTTGAATCTATGTAATCCTCACACCGTGTATTTCAATCAAACTGTGTGTTCGGCCTTAGGGCAGGTGAGGAGGACAACTCTGAGACAGATGATTAGCAGAGCTTCAACTCCCATAGATCCATCTCACCCTGTTCGGGGTTGGGAGGTTTTACAAAGAGTCAGTTTTCTGCTTTTTTGTGATCACTCTTTCAGAATCATTAACCAGATCTGCTCCGGTGAAAACAACTAGCGGCAGCATTGTCGTCCAGCGTGTGGTCTCCCAGATTATTTTGTCATCGTGAATGTATTTTCGAGGTCATTCATCCACAGACGTTTCCTGCGCTGCAAGTGATTTCAATCATTGGATTTCACTGAGAGACTCGCTCAACAAATGGATCAATGTTATGTGCATGCCAAAGCGAAAGTTTCTACTCTCCTTCACAGTCGCTGGCAGGATAAGACGGCTGACGGCAACCGCCATACAATCTTCAAGTACAAATACAGCTAAGCCGCTAAGCTGATGATTGGTGTGGGAACAGAGTATGTAAGCAAATGACTTTGAGGAGGAGGAGGAGAGGGCCCTGCTGCTTTCTCAATTATACTTCCTCCTCAGGCTTGGGAGAGACAAAAAAAAAGCCAAACTGCATCATTGACAGTCAACTGGGCCAGACTGAACTCTTCCCCTGAGGTATTGTGGTCCAAGTAAAGAAGGGTAATAGAGCCAGTACCACGTGACGAAGGCGCGTGCTGCTCTGGGACCACGGAGAGCAAGGTTACACGTCTGAACAATGCGACAACCGCGCACACCGGCTCACGGCATTGACCCTCTTCTGCGGTGTATGGAGATGCAATGTTCTTTGGATCTGATGCTGTTTATTCATGAAATAAACATGCACAAATATGTATCCTACTGTGTTTGTATGGCACAGGGGGAAGATAACACCGGCTGATACAGACACGGAAACAAGGAAACCATCAAAACGTGGAGCAATCAGATAGTGGTCGGTATATACACACAGCCAATTGTTCCAGAATGAATCAGTTCTCTTTACTGTTTCTATTCCTTTATGTGCATCAGACCCCTCCCTCACAGAGGCGTGTGTGCCGGAGAACAGACAGGGTGAATTTCAACTAATGTCTTCAGTGTGCGAGCGCGCTGTAATAAACATCAGCATTTGCATTCATACTGCGGTGATAAGTAGGTTGCCCTAGAATAGGAATACAGTGCAGCCTCTGCGGTGCACCATTGTTGTTAAATACTTAATGGTGCTGCCAGTATCTTCAAGGAGCACCTGTCCCGTTGTTTTGTTAGTGTGATTAGAGTGTGAAAGAGCTGTAGGGAAAAAGAATCAATAGGGAGCTCCGTGTTAAGTCAACTCTGCGTGAACATACTTCAGGAATGGAATATTTGTTTCTGCAAAAAAAAAAAAACGCTCCCACAAGTGCATCGCAGCGATTATCTCATCAGGACCGCAGGTATACGAGCATTGCAAGTAGGTAAACGCTATCTGCTGAGGTATTTAACTGCAGAAAAATATTGATCCAAAGCAATAATAACATCATCTCAGAGCCTTGCTTGCATTCTGATAGCTGTCTATTGTTGTAACATTCATCCCACCACAGGGGATACATTCACATGCACACAGTCAGCTATCGGTTGAGCAGTAGAGTCGTATTCAAGTTAAATTACACACATTCTTCTTTGATATCTGGAGACATGAAACACAGAAGAAACAAGTGAGCGGATAAGGTTCAGCTGAAAGCTCCGACTCTTTCAGCTCAGCGGGAACGGATCCCTCATATCAAATGTTTAATTCAATATATTTACCGATAGTTATTTTAATTTGTTTTGGTTGACGTTAAACTGATGTGTCCCTACGCTGTATCTGATTTTAAAACCAAACCAAAGGGGAAGGAATAGCGTTGTTCATGCCACATTAAGCCCTTAATCTGAGACTACATGTTGACAATGTTTGTTTTCATAATCTGAATGATTCAGAGTTATGACCAACACCATTTTATTTGATTACCTGGGTTAAGAACTCAGAACTGTTCATGCACACAGCTCATATTTGAGATGTGAGCTGTAATGGGGCTGGATGCCTCTCTACAGGTCTGTAGAGTCTTTGTTTCAGCACTACCCATCTAAGTGCACGGAGAGCCCTGTGTTCGGCTCTTCAGAATATATTTCAAGTGCACAAAGATGCCGAATGCAGAAAAGCACCATTCAAACATGTACCTGTCATTCTCCCCCTGTGAAGGGTGTGGGAGTTCTCTCCCTCCCCGCCGAGCTCTTGTCTATTTTCAGTGATATGGTTTCCAAGCCAGCAATCACATAATTAAGACCCTTCATCATATTTATTCATCCTCAAAGATTTCTGACAACCTACAACTGTTTTCCACCCCCACTGCTAAACCTTGTACAAACAGGAATACCTTTGGCAGTATCTGGATAATTTGATGCATTTTGTCTGTGGCTTGATCCATCTTTATGAGAGTGAAAACACTTGCTCACACTCGACTGCATGCTGACAGTCCTAATAAATAGATGAATCAAGGTTCCCTCTCTCTTGTCTCTCAAAATGAATAATGCATTTGTGTAGTATATGCATGACGAGACTCGCCCATTCTCAATTTGAATGTTCTGTAGGCACAACCTGCTGGAAATGAAAGCCTCACACTCAGCTTGCTGGAAATGGTTTTGGAACAAGACCTTATCATTTATGTATAATCCCGGCTTCCCATCAGAGTAATACACTATCATTGTGCTCATTATTAAAAGTTTATAAGTCTGTTACACTTGTCTGTAGCCACCTTAAGAGCTTTCATGGATTATTTAGGCAGTGCCCGGCAGCAATATAAAGCCAAGCCTATCAACTGTACTCTGCACAGTTGTATGGTGTCCATCTGATGCCCCTCGCATGTGAAATATTTAATTAAGTTTATAATAGACTTGCTGACAGTCCCCGGCAACAGCCAGCTGAAATCTGTGCATCTTTAATGTCTGAGTGCTGTGGAAATTGAGAACGAAACTGTATATGAAAATGTCTTACTTCTATTTTAGGTCAAGTCGAGGTAGAAATGGGGACATTTTTTATAGGCAAAGGAAAGTCATCCGCAGAAGTGAAATCTTGAGGGTGAATGGGTTTAAAGAAATCCTCTCCTTTATTCCCTTTTTTTTATGAGTTCCTGAACATGAGGTATATATGTGCATGTCCATCAGCAGCAGCAGCTTTGTTTTGTCTTCTCATGGATGTGTGGGATAGCAGGGGGACTGGGTTTGCCTGTGTCCAGTGTTTTGGTTTGTTATCTCTAAGTGTGATTCATATTGGCCATCGTACAACAGAGGTGGAGGTTGTAAATCTGCAGCAAAATTCCACTTAGAGGACAATGACTCAGTCAGTGGTGTTGGACACCCTGGCTGTGCTGTGTACCCACTGCAGCTGCATTCCAGTGCAACACTTCAATCATCTCTGAGACCATTGGAGGAAAGGCATTCATCATATTGTAAACATATTAAAGCCCAAAGAGCAAGGTTGATATAATTAGTGTGAGTAGATCACAGGGAGAAATAAGCTGCACACACAGCCCTAATGACTTCTGGGTAAATGACTAAATAAATATGCACGTTTAAAAACGAGAATGGGTTCACTTCCAGTTTTTCAGTGTAGTGCGCCATAGTTCCGGTGGCCAGGCAAGCTGCCAGCAGCAACTCATAGGGGTGTTGTGTCGTTAACAAACAAGGCCCACACAGCTCCATTCTTTGCGTCCTACAATTTAAAACACAAGATGGGAGAGTATGCCAATGATAGAGCATGGCGCCATGCCAGAAACTGCACAATGTGGAGGAAGTGCTAATGGCTAGTGCTAAAACACACAGCTGGAGCAGGACAAGACGAGGGAACAGTGATAATAAAAGTCTGTTTTGTTCTCGCTACTTAGATTATGCCTACTTTGTGTGTGTGTGTGTGTTTGTGTGTGTGTGTGTTGGATAGGCTTGAATTGGTAATGGTCAAGGTTTGGGTTAAGGTTTTTGTTGATCTGTCCACAATGAATGGAAATCAAATCACAGTTATGTGTGGCTTATCACAACAGGCATTATTAGAGTGGGGACTCACATATTAAATATTTTATGATTTCAGTTATTTGAATTCTCAATCAACTAAATTTCAAGGAGTTTCAATAAAACCATGTCTGTGTGTTTCTACTTCTCTCATGCTATGAATTAAATTCAAAACTTTGAATCCAAATTGAAATTTAGCAGCAGCCTAGACTCCGGGGTCTCTGGGATTCATCTTAATTGACTTCAACTTCGCCAAACATCTCTTTTTGTGTAGTAGTCTGTCTCTCCTCCAGCGCAAACCTACTATTTGAAGAAATTACTGAGGAGAAGGGGGTTGTTGTATATTTCAAAAAACAAAGTGAAATGGCATTGTTATGACCAGGCCACAATTTCCCCAAACATTTGATGCATAAACACAAAGTTCAAGTTTATTCTTGGGATACTGACTATCCTCATGCACCTGGGTTAATTCATCTGCATTGTGGAGGAAGTGCTAATGGCTAGCGCTAAAACGATGAGGGGACTGTAAAAAAATATCTCTGATTAGTTCTAAAGAATGCAATTATTAAAACTTGAGAATTTTTTTTTTTCCCCAATACAAAGTAGAAAAACAAAGCCAATGGGCCACTGACCATATTTATGTATCTGTATTAATTCAGTCTGATCTCTGTCGAGCCGCAATGCACTCAATCTGCTGTCCGGACATCAAGGAAATCATTATGGTGCGGTGAAAAATGTATTACTTTGAAAAAGTTCTTGAGTTAAATTTTATCTCTAAAGATCTGTTTGGCACCTTGGTAAATCAACTTTGTGTCATTCGAAGGCACCCTGCTTGTTATTGAGAGAAGCCTCCAAATATTGCATTTAAAAAAATCAATTACCCAATCAATGAGGAGAAAAAGTTTTTAAACAGGATATTAAGAAAGATAAGACGCCACTCTGTCAATGTTATTAATAACAATTTGAACACGGTCCCTTTGGGTACGTTGTTGCACTCTGCAATCTCCAAAACACACGACCACAGTCGTTTTCTGAATCCGAACCAAAACACTCCACCTCAGACAAACCTGTTTCTCAGCAATCTGTGTGGCAGCTCGACATTGGCCAAGATTATCACTTAGGTTCATATAACTGCTGAAGTCAGGCTTCTTCCCGAGCATCGACTTTAATTAGCTGCATGGACTGGAGTAGAGGAATGAACTTGTGTTTAAGACTAAGAGTGTCACAGTGACACCCTCCTTGATCCCTCGCCCCCGGTCATCACCTGAGGGAGGCTCCTTCTAAGGCGCAGGAGGTGAGAAAGTCGACTGATTGCCCTCAGGAGGATCACAGTGGCCTGCCTGCGGGACCGGACATCTTGTTAAGGCTCAGTGGCTCACAGTTACAATGAATGGCCCCCCCACAGTTGAGTAGGAATTTCAGGATAGGACCCTGGCTATCTAACAAGCCAATCACAAAAGCCAATTAGGACCCAGGCGTTGCTTTGGGGATACAGAGATTCCAGGGCTTGGGGAAGTGATCCTAGCCTTGGCCTCAGTCTATAAGCTGGAGGAGAATTTCAGTGTTGTCAGCAGGAGAGCAAACTCTGCATCAATCTCACCAGTGGACCGAATCCGATTTCCCAGGGTCCAGTGTGCATGGGCTGAATGCAACATTACTTTACTTAACTTAGTGTTTTGACAACTTTCCAAGGCTTGTCAACGGGGTTCTTTTTTCCGTCTTAAGGCACTGCTGAGGAAAGTACAGTGAAGTTCACCTGATCCGGGGGAATCAGAGGGGATCCTCAACTTGTACCTCCAAACTTTTGAATGTTCTGCAGATGTATCATTTGTTTTCACACCCTTATTGAAGGTTGTCCTTTGGGTAGAAACCTTGCTACTAACTTTTCTATGATAGTCCAAATGGGATTTTTTTGACAACTTCTTGGAGATCTCTTCCCCTTGATTGTCTGCACAAAGTGGTCATTCAAGAAGAAGAGATACAGGCACAAAGATGCAGCGTCTTACTGTACTTGATGCACTTTTAACGACTTACTGATGTATATAGAGAAAAGACAACATATAACACTAAATCATACTCAGATTTGATATGCTTCATTTCTTAAATAACATAAGATGGAGACATATAATCAGCGTCACAAATATCAAGAGACTGATGCCAGACAAGCTGATGGATCAAGATGAGGTACACTTCTCCAACAGCGTAGCTCTGGACTTCAAATGCCAGGGTTAAGGGGTTAGGGGGTTAGGGGCTGGAAAGTTTGTTCATGGGAGGATCAACGCAGCTAATGTTGGTGCGTTTTGTTGTCGAAGATGTTTAGAATCAGTCAATATTCTTGCCTTGATGGCAGTGAACTCATGTAGAAGCAAGGTGAATGCGAGCATCCCATGAAAGAGCTGGTTCCGTTTTCAGCAAGTGAACACATACAGAGTGAAGATCCACTGCAGATCTGCAGATCCTTCAATGAAACTCAAAGGAATAATGTGTGGCTGAATAGTTTATACAAGGTGTAAAGTGGAATAAAGACAGCATTTTCAAGCCTTTTGGATCTTTAATAAAAACTCCTCAAGGGTTAAGAGCAAGTCTTTTTCTTACTTAAAGCCATGTCCTTATAGTTTTTTCTGACTTGTAACCATTCAGAAGGAGGCATCTGGTTTGAATGAACAAAAAATGTTACACTTGAAAATGTTATCATTCATGACTATCCAGAAATGGTATCCCAGCTTCACAGAATAATCCCTCCAGCATTATTTGATTGGAAACAATCGTATACCAAATACATGAGAGAAGTTATTGCGACATGACAAAAACTGTTTACTCCTCTCCTCCATCCGCCGCCCTAACTCCTCATTGCCATGCTGTTTGCGATTTTTCTTCTCAGTGTGTGTTTGTTTGTTTTTCTGGCTTGGTCATTTCTCAGCTGTCCTCCAGGAACCCTTTGTGTTCCCCCCTGTCCTTCACACCTGTTGCTCATTCTTATCGGCCCTGATCTCTGCCTGCCTTCCCGGTGGTCCTTAATCTCCTATTAATGTCTGTGTATGCAGTTTTTGTGTCCTTTGGCAGATTGCCTGTCAGCACGCTGCTTTAGTGTTCAAGCTATTCCTGTTGTCCTATTTCCTGCCACTTAACTGCTTCCCTGTCCAAAGCACCTGTTGCTACTGCCTCATCTTCCTGCTAATCGCCTGATTTGTTTGCCCAGCCACTGGCTGTTTGGTGCTGACTGTGAACCCGAACATTCTCCATGCCAAATCTTCAGTGTCAGTATGTGCACTTAAGTCTACTTAACTGTTGCTAGGTTTATTAAATGTTGTAAAAACAGCAAGCAATGGCCACGGTGAGGTGACATAGAGAGCAATGAAACAGCACCAGTGGTAGAGGGCACTAAATTACAACAGCGTGCTACATTTATTGTAGACAAGATGCAGTCTTGTGATTTTAAATGAAAAATGCTACGGCCATTACCGACTGATTCCTCAAGGCCTGCTGTGGCTTTCCAAGAGACACTCATCACAGGTGCTGAGATGATGAATGGCATCTTTTAACCAACTGAGGTGAGAAGGTTGGAGTAACACTGTCGCTTTTACTGCCATGAGTCACAAGGCTGCATAATGTAGCATTAACTTGAGCATATGCATTAAGGCATGCTAATGATTGACCTACTTTGTATGTCTGCTCAGCCTTGGCTTCAAGATGTTTTTATTTTACAGCCTGGGTCTAACAGTCATGCTGTCATGTTGTTTAACCCCAAATACCTAAAAGCTCCATTATGACATACTCAACCAGCCTCACTGCAGAGGCGTCATTGCAGACATTATTCACATAGGATACATACGGTCTGTACCTGTTGTCCAAATACTTGCAGTCTGCTTTCCCAAGCCCTTGTTGCTACTTATGCCAACTATTTTTGTAGAAATAGGCCGTCTCGAATGCTTGGTATACTGAAGGTAGAATTCTGCAATGGGTCATCGGGGATAAGGGGCTTTGTGAAGTGAATGTAGCTGCAGCTGTCAGAAGAATGTGACATTGCCTCACTCTGACAGTAGATATAGCCAACAAAGAACAACTGAAATGTGGCGTATTTGTTTTCCATGTATCTCTGGACACTATTTGCAACAAAACGTCTTTGGGATCTGGTTGCTGGTTGTGATGTGATGTGAAAGGTGTTGCATAATTCCATATGTTTTCTTCATTCATCCTAATGTTTATCATAACCCTGAAAAATACTTCTTTGATTATTGTGCTTCTGGTTCTATCATTTCTGTATGTTCAACTCCAAATGAACCTCTTTCGGGGCGGCTGAATGACAGGAATTCCTGAAAATGAATTGCATCTTCTTGCAGAGATTAGAGGTATGCAACTTTATGCGCCTTCTAACATTTTATTCCCTCAGTTAAAGTTAAGTCTGGGGTGAGATATTCATTTTAAATAATTTGAACCAACCAGTAAAAGGAGCTCTGAGTCATACTGCTGATGCCACACCACATTACCCCTAGTCTGCCAATGGATTATCCAAAACTTTGTTGTCGAACATGGAAGTAATTCAATCTTGTTATCACTCGCGTACCAACATCTACTTAACAAAAGAATTCCCCAGAGCCTTTGCCATGGTTCGATTCTAATAGTCTTAGCAGCATTAGACTTAGAACTACAAAAGGAAGATTGTTCCTCCACACCCCCACAATTAAAAAAAGATTAGGGGCATGCCACAAATCCACTGCATGTTTACAACAGGTGAAGCATGCCGAGGGAGCCTGCTGTACAGAATGGGGGAACTTCACACAAAGAATTCTGTTGACATTTTATCTGACAGAGATGTCGATAAATTCCATTAAGATGCTTTGTGTAATCATTAATTTACAAAGCATGCATTTAACAATCCCTATTATACTTTTTTGCTGTTGTTTTATAATCCCTCAGTTTTTGTGATGAACCAGATTTAGATAAAAATACTGTATATGCATGTGGGGATTTGGAAACCTTCCGTTTGAGTGCATCCTGCTCATTATCCAGGCTCGTAATAAGAGCTAATCAATCAGTCTCTCTTCAGGCAGTTAAGCTGTGGGTGTACGGCCACATGACTGTCTGGTGTGCAGAGCAGGTGGAAATGGATTCTAAAGAGCCAGAATGACCCTGAAAGGTTCGCCAAAGGAAAAAAGAAATCTGTTCTATGCCGATGTTTTGGATTCAAGTTCAGTGACATTGAGCTGAAAATCCATCCATCCATTATCTATTTCGCTTATCCTTCGATGGTCAGAGCGCGGCTGGAGCCAATCCCAGCTGACAGCGGCTGAAAGGCGGGGCTACTCCAGACAGGTGGCTTCGATCAGGAGACATCCAAACAAAAGGAACCACAACATGTGTTTGTGAGGGTTATGGGGTGAGAGTGTTAATGCTGCACCACATAACAAGTCCTCACAGAGATATAAAGGTATCACCAACTCCATGATGAACTTGGCATTTTGCAAGATGTCCAGCTTCTTATAACTATATTTTATGGTAAACACTGGGTGATAAAGATGTCTGAATTTTACTGATTGATGCAATAAAATACAGCAGATCAATAACCTCAATGTTCCATGAAAAGACATGTTACATCATGTTTGGGTACTGGAGGTTATGGCCTGAAAGCAAACATTGTATAAAATAAATGTATAGCTAAATCATAACAATAAATCTAGATGCATAGGAAATTTGCGCAGCTTATTGGAATAAGAAAGAGTCTTTTGAAGATCGTGTTTAAGTCTTCACAGTCATAGTAGCTTCTCTAACCTAACTGGTATTCCTAGTGTGGATTTTCAATCAAATTGTGTTTTAAAAATAAACAGAATCATTAGATGTACAAGGGAAATAACCAATGGAGACTGAGGCAATTAGTACTTAACCAAAATATTGATTTTGAAAGCTTTGCCTTTTGGGCCTTTTCAGCCAATAAAAACATTTGAGCTTAAAGGAGTCTGATGGAGTCAGATGCAGGATTTTGATTGATTGCTCTCCTCGGATGTATTTGTGAACAAATGTTTAGACAACAGAAACATTTAAGCTCTGATTTGAAAATGCATTTAGTTTGTAAATGTGGTCGTTTTGCATGTTGTTAGGTCAAGCACCCAATCAACAAGGAGCTGCATTCATCCTTTTGCTACTCTACTGTAATTTATAGTGTTCTTATTGACGCAGCCCGCACAACATAAGGTCTCTTTGTCGGCTCACAACTGGCTCTAGCCCTCTGTGCGTCTCCATTAGATCGATACAAATGCTGCTCTGTATAATGGAAGCCAGCATTACAACAAAGGAAAACATTAAGGGGTGAGAAGTGTTCACGTTTTATTAAATTTTCACTGTCTACTATATATTGAACATATCCCGTTGAGTGTCACAGCATCAGTCCCAGAGTCAAATCTATATTTCTGTGGCACGAAATAAATGCTTTGAAATCAATATGTTGACAGATCAAGGCTTCAAGTTACTTATTGAGACAGGCAGCACTCAGGTGCATGTTACGCATAGTGCAAATAATATTGCATGACACAAAAACAAAGAAGTGATGGAGGACTTGAAGCAAGCCCTTGTGCTTTTCAAAAGCAAACTAAAACCGAAATATATTTTATATACTGCAAACAAAACAGTATATTCTTATAGTTATTATTGCAGCTTTTATATTTAGTTTAAATAGTATGCGTGAGAGTGAGAGAGACAGAGAGAATGTGTGGATACTGTACTCTGCTGAAGTAGCCTGAGTGGAGATGAATTGACACATTAGTGCCGGGGCTCTTTAACGATTTGTCAAAGGAAATTAGAGCCACTGCTCTTTATGACGGTGCTGCATAGGAAAGTAACTGGGGGAGAATAATTCAGTCTCAATTCATTTTATGCTGAAGGCAGGTCAGGGTTGAATTGCACCATTTGGCTTTCGAAACTAATGTCCATGCATATCTTGATTGCCTGAACAAAAGCGCAGGGTGGCCTTTATGGGTCCTGGAGGATGGGTGTGGGGAGGGCTTAGCCTGTAATGCTCATTGCTAGAGATGATCACTGACAGCTATAACCTTAAGGCACTATTACCACCAGCAGCAACCATCATTTGGTTATTACATTCAACAAAGTAGTCTAATGGGTCTGCCATTGTAGCTGTACTGCAGCATGCTGACTTACTGTGGTACAACTTTGTTTCCTCATACAGAATACTGAGTAACTTAATGACATCAAATGCAATTAAATAAAAACCTTTTACATGAATTAAGTTAATTTGTATAAAAAAAATACACAAGAGGCTAATGGGAACCACAAATATCTGTTAAACTGGTAGCTTGTTAAAACTGCACTCAGTTTGTGGGTCAATTAAAAAAATGGAGCGTTTGGGTATCCTACAGGAGCTGCGTTTAGGACTGCAAGTTTAGCAGTTTGCGGAGACTTAAGGGTTTTGCTGCGGTATGTTTACCCAAACAATTACCTACCAGGATCGCAGCTAAGACTAAAATCACTGTTAAGTAATTGTCCCATGCTTTAGAGCCCCAACATGGAGGCAGAATAGATCCAGTGTTTTAAAAGCAATCAGGCCGCTTGTCTTTTCTGCTTCAATACATTGTATTTGGAAGATGAGCCATCCCTTAGAGGACTAATGCACCCGATGCTGTCTACGTTTACAGCTCACCCTTCACGTGGCACAGAGCGGAGCGATATTGACTGCTTCCACTTCAGTGGAGTCGGTCGAGATTGACACATAACGAATGCACAGCAGGGGAGAGCAAACAAGGAGAAACATATACATGCTGTTTTTGTGAGGGCTTTCAAACAACTGATACACTCACTGTCAACCGTATTTAGGATACAAATATAATTTAGGATGTGACCTTGCAGCACAGGAGCTATTTGGAGTTATTTTTCACATGCTTGTGTGGTAAGTCAGGATGGAGCCGCAACTACACACTGGTACTAGCTGTGTGAATGTCCTTTTTAACTCTGCAGCCACAGAATCAGGCCTCATGGACACGGAGCTTGTAAACAGAGGGTTACTATTTGCAACTTCCATTCACTTTCAAACTAGGCTCTCCCATTTTGGCTTGTTAGTACAAATATGTCATGCTAACAAGAACTACCACTCTTGTTGGGTTAACCCTTCACCTTTTTGTCACACCAGTGATATATACAGATAGGAGCAATTATCCACTAGGCAAGTGGATACACACCCGGGCCACCGTCTTTGTGTATCGTTTGTTAAGCAAGAAAAACAATCACACTGACCAGCGTTGAGGAGGCCACTTCTTTTGCATATTACTGAATTGTTACTCCTGGAACAACGAACCCTCTAGTTCTTCTGTTCAAGCAGCTTATTATGGCTCGTTGTTATGTTTTATTATTCAGTGACCTCTAGCAGCTGCAGCAATTATGAGGGGAAGATAGATGATGGAGTAGATAAAGTGATAAGTGATCAGTAAAATTGTCAAGCACATGTCTTTCTAATGCATCCAATCCCTCCTCCTGCACTATGCTGAAGTTTGACTGCCCACACAAGAAAGGGGAAATAACCTCCACACAAAGGAAGGCATCACCTGCTTACTTTCAAATGAGCTGACTTGTAAACATTTAGCTGGATCTTACTGCTGCTGACCTAACTGTGAGGAGGAAGACTTTAACCAAATATTTGACCTTCTCTCCATCACACTTCTGCTAGAAGGAAAGATCCAAGTACCGGGACCAAGAAGAGAATTTCTCAGATTTCCCCGACAGCCTGAAGCTCCAAAAATTTGACCCACGGGTTTCTGCTGCAGAAGTCCCCTGCCAGGCCCACTCGACCAGCCGCCAAAAGTTGCCGGGGATCGGAGCATGAAACACCAACGTTTCCGAAGTCTGTCTGAAGTCACATGCAGCCAGAAACATGGGGCCAAGCTCGGGCAGAGATCTCTGCGCCGGCCTGAGGAAGTGGATGCCTGCTGTTGTTGCAGATATATTAACCGGAAAGCCTTTTTTCTTTCTTTTTTGCACGGACAGTGGGGGGGGGGTCTCTCTCAGAAATCTTCAATGGATCCAGGAGAGGAAAGGTGCCTCGCTCTCCACTTCAAGGTCATCAGCTTCTAAAGAGCACCGGAGAGACGGGTGGTTGTTGCCAGCGTGCACCGCTTGTGGAGACGCAGTGAACTTGTCATAGTTACACCACGAGATCTTCAGCTTCAAGAAAAAATGTTCCCACTGCTGTGGCTGATGAATTTGTAGAAACACCCGGCAGGACCCGACAGGCTTCACACACAAGCCTGTTGAAGGGTGAAGCCTTTGTGAAACAGAGCTGCACCAACATCTGTGTGATTGACACCGACAATGGGCTCTCAGACATGAGAATCAAGGACAGCATTCTGTAATGTGATGGCAAAATTGTTAGAATTTGACTCTCATTGTCACCGGGTGAGTTTTTTTTTCTTCTCTTTAAAACCTATTACTCTATTCCTATGCTTGCAATTCATGATGAAGACAAACTGTGCCCACTCTTATATTTCAAGAAGGAAGAGTTTTGAATCTCAAGCCTCGGAAGAACGACATCAAATTTTTCAATTAAAGTTTTATTATTACTCCATCATGAAGCTGACCTGCTGTCTCGAATTACTGCAGATGATACAGTCTGAGGCGTAATTAAAACACAATTAGGAGAATGTGGCAGGCTAGGAGCACCTTCACCTCCCCTCAACTAAACAAGGTCATTAAGCATGCTGGGTATGACTTTAAGGAAATATCCAGGTGTGTGTAGGCAGACGCAGCGACATTTAGAAATCAGGGCTGCAAAGTATAATACATATATATTAGTGGGTTTGTGTGATTTAAAAGACTCGATAAAGGTATAATTAAATGAATAGAATGGGATATTCTCAATTATATATCTTTAATTGAATTGAAATACAATTGGTTTGATAATAGAAGAAAATAAAATCAGTCAACATCTGTTCCTATTTAAGCCAGTGTGGGATTTTATTTCCTAATGCCAATTAGTTTGGAGACAATTTGTTCTCTGGAGCAGTACATCAGCATGAAATAGAAATCAAGCAATTCAAATCTATATAACAAAGGTGGAGATATCTGAGCATTTTTTAAGAGTTTAATTTAAAAAGTTTTTGCAGACAAAGAAAAGCTAATATTCTATCATTGTGTCTGGTCTATCTTTTTTTCTATTTATTCTAACCTAGTTTGATGTTTCAAAACGAGTTCCCTCTTTGCTGGGTCCTCACATTGATGATTTCAAGCAGCCACTTGATTTTTTAACGCAAATTAGATTTTTTTTACATATTTGCTCAGGTTTTGGCTGTGGAACACAACTTTGTATTTTAAATCTATTGTCCCTATCAACTGGGAAACATTGTTTTTCTTTCAAATGAATCGCACACTTTTACCCTACAAATGATCACCTAGACACAAATCATAAAATGTACCACTGATACCTGCTGGGCTCTGTATTTTAATATCATATGCTTCTTTTTATAACTTCAGACAGTGAAGCGCAGCTAAAAATATATAAAGGAGCATTCATATTACCAGTCATCCTCATCCATCGCTTGGAGGCATTTATAGGAATCTTTGGAGACTTTCTGTTGAAACCAGCTTCCTTATTGCCCTCCTTGATTTAATTTCTCAACCCAAGGAAATGAAGAGTAAAGTTTCTGTATTTTCTTTTTTTTTATTCATCTTTTGTCTGTTCTTTTTTTGTCGCTGTCTTCATACCCTCCAGCTCCAGCAAGGTCCATAATTCCACTGGTGTATCACACAGCCTTCTCTGTTTACTGGCAGTTATTTTAAATTAAAAGTCACAATCTGCCTATCAAGCAATTGTCTCTGCCTCGTGGCAATAAAGACATGAAGTGAAGATGCACCCTCCTCCCCCTCGGCGCTTTGTATGTTTAAATGGCAATTGCCTGCCAATATCACTTTGCATTAATTAGACCATTTGGTGGAGGACAATTTAACGTACATATAAACTCACACATACTCCCGACATGAACTGGCTCCCGTGCTCGCGTCCACAATGCCCAGTGAGGACCCTGTGGTTTTTCCGTGTCACACCACTTACCTACTGGATCTCTGTAATATTATACTGCACTGTCTAGCACACGCTTGTTCGACTTGGAGGAGGGTTACAGATCACAAGTTTTGTCAGTGAGCTGTCTGTGCCCTTTAAGCCCTTAGTCATTCACACGGTGTGACCTACAGTATACTGACATGACAGTGATATGGCTGGTGTCTCACAGCCGGACAACAGGTCCACAGGGAAGTCATAACATCGCTCGACTTTGAGAGTAAAACTTATCTCCCTCTAGTCCCTTTAGGTCACTGCTTTGTTTCGTGCATTTCTCTTTATTCTGTGAAGCACGTACACACCCTGTGCATCTGATTCTCTTCAAGAATACTTGAGAATTACTCTGAGAGGTGCTTAGTGTGTGTGTTGGCGCTGCTAAAAAAGTATTACCAGTCACCAACTTGTCAAGTCTATTTTTTCTTGCTGGAGGTTTGATAATAGAAGTGCTTAATCAAACAGCACAGGGCTTTGAATAACATCACACTTCTCTTTGAAACTTCCTCCAGCAGTTCACGTGCATCAATTCCGGTGGCGGAGTCACAATGGGCAAACCGCTACACTTGTTACTATGGAATCCGCATAAAGGCATAAGCACAGAGGAAGTGAGTGGAATCAAGAAAGTCTCTTTTCATCGCATCTTGCCTTCTACGAGGAATCTACAGCAGTGTAAAAAAAAAGAAAAGAAAAGGTGGCTGCACAATACACCACGCACTGCTTCCCGAGGTCGCTCGTCACTGAAGTGATGCCGAGCCTGTCTGTGATGGCGAAGCCGTGTCAACGCATACGCGATGAACGCTTTGACCCAACATGTGGACAAAGGACGCTTCCTGGGCTAATAACATGTTGTGAATCAGCAGGTCGTAATTATAAAGTCATGAGACCTAGAGTTACAGGAACACACAGGTACTTCTGCGTGTTCTGCAGCCCATTATAGCCTACGTTAATAGTCCGTTTCCTATTGGGAACATATTGTGCCATTACCTCTCGACGGGAGCCAATGTATTCCATTGTTCATTGTCCAGCTGCCATTCTACAGAAATAAGTGTTCTAATATAAAATAGTTATGCCTTTTTATTACCGTGGCTTTATAAGCATTGCACTGCCATCGAGTGTCTCTGTATCAGAGGCCATGTTTAGCTGTGTGTGCTTTTAATTCCCACAAAATGTACCATAGACTTATCATATTAATGTACAAATTGGGTTATCCTTCTTTCAAGGTCCCCAGTCTTAAATTAATATGACATCTTTGGCAAGGAAACCAGAATGGCTTTTAAAAGAATTTAATAAAAGGCATCACTGATGAAATTAGCTAATGCCCATTGACATTTTATCCTGAGCTCTATAAGAATAACAAGATCCAGTGGTCATATTTCTCGTGGTTTCTGATGCTACCGTCCGATAGATTTCTATTTAATTTGTAAGTGAAAAGTTAGCCTTAAGGTCAGGTGTGGCACCAAGGTTTATTTGGAGGTAAGCGATAATGCTTGTCTACTGCATTTGAATTAATTGTTCTAGCTGGCAGCTCTGTTCTCTCAGTTTCGCGCTATATTCCTACCGACAACAAAACATTCAGTGGTGTTATCGCCTAACTCACACTACAGATAACAGGTTCCATATTTTCTCTCTGATACGATGCACATGCCCTGAAAGCAGTTGCATGCATTCACGTAACTGTTCATCGCAAACGGCAATTACAAACATGGTGTTCCTGTCTTCAGCTGTATCTGAACACAATGTTTAATCTTGCCTTTTCTACGCAGTTTACAAAACTAGATCAAATGACTCTGCTTGTTTTATATCGCATGTCAGCTCTAATGATGGAGGCGCACAAAGAAGATTCCCACAGACAGAGCAGCAGAAGCCGCACGTCTCGGTAAACCCACGAGAGCAGCAGCCTGTGAAACAAAGCAGCCTTCACTTTTATGTCCTGTTTCTTTCTCTCTGGTTGTTGGTAAAGTTGCAAGTAAATTTGCCATTAAAATGGCAGCAAGAACCATCGCTGTTGAGCGTCGCAATCTATTTGAAACGTTCTAGCTGGTGCACAGTGGAGGGAGCGTCAGGCCTTTCATATGCAATGCCATTTCTCAAGGAATGGTTGAAAGTACTGCATTTTTAGCACATTGTTTATTTCTCTCCTTTAAAAGCCTCTTTTTGCCTGACGTTATTTATACATAAAGAAATACGTTTTATTCCACAGCTGGTTTATTCCTCACAGCCACTGTCATTTCATTGTGATTAAACTACATAAGGTCATGATGACAACAGTGCTAAAAGTGATACATTTACAAATGTCTATCCATTTTTATGTATGCCAAACTCGTCTGATGAAATGTAATGAAGCACCTTTTGATGTCATGGTTGGTTTTCTGTTTTTGAGGCAAACATTCTTTGACTCTGTTAAGTATTCCATAACAAATGGAATGCAAGTGTCTCTACTTGTTTCAGACCAATGCTGACATTTTCTCATGCAGCGCCCAGTATGTTGTACATGGCAAAAAACAAATGCAACTGAGCTCAATGCGGCGTTGGCCCGTTGCTGTCTAGAGGCAGTAGCGAGCGACTGCTCTTTTGACGAACAAAAAACAGGTCTGAAGTCAATGGCTGGTTTATTTAGGGGCAGGTTGGGTGCATGACACAAGCACACTGTTTATTACAAACACAGATGATCAGCTCATGCACAAAGTGTGAAGCAGAGAAGCCCTATTTTAGTCCTAGCTGTTAAAATCAGCTTTAAAATACAAATCTACCAAGGTGCAAGGGCACCTGCATGGAATAGGATGAGACGCTCTGCGTGGTTATTGCATGTTATGCCAAACAACAGCAGGTTTGACATTTCTAACATTGAGTCTTCAAGGAGACCTTATTAGAGTACACCTCATTTGTACAGTTTGGCATCATATCAGAGGTGGTTGGAAATCTCCTCTAAACCTGAATGTGCACTCATTTCCTCTCCTAGACTCCAGTTAGTAGGAGAGAAAACGATATCATACAGTAGCAATGGTAAGATAGAGATAAACTGAGAAGTGGAAAATTTATAACATGTCTGGATGTTGAACAATATAAAAAGATTAAAAAAAATAAATAAACTGTAGTCGGCTGCCACTCCGGCCGTGAACCGAGATGATTGAATAGCTTTTTATTATCGACTCTTTTTTCTAAACCTCATTATGAAAATAAAAGTTAATACATTGTGAAAGCAATTGTGCAAAATATAAAAGAGGATGGCACTCAGTTGATCACATAACTCAGCCAAAACTTAATAATCCTAAACATCTGTCTGGCTCTTAGAATAGAAAACAGGAAAATAGCTTGATAATCTGCAGCAAACTCAAAACAAACTCACAGATGTCCGTATAGATTTGTTTCCGTCCAGTTACACGGCTCCTTCCCTCCACCAACTTTGCTGCGGATCGGTTCAGTGATTTTTGTGTATTCCTGCCGACAGATAAAGAAACCGACACACCAGCAAACAGACATGGGTGAAAACATGCCCTCCTTGGTGGAGGTTATTTACACAGAATCTTTTTGGACAGTATTCCTTGCACATTACTTCTAGTTTACCAGGTCTTGGCAGGTGAGCCAAAAGTTATTTTTACACTCTGTGACTTGGCAAGATGATGACATTATCATTGACCTTGGCCATCTATGCCTCAGTGTGTATAGGTTTTTAAATGTAAAACATTTGTATGCCTTAAACGCACTGAGGAGTTTTTTGGTTTGTCTTTATCAACAAGCCAAGGGCTCCTGTTTTTTAATGTTCCAGATATAGAAATGACAAGTAGAGAGCCATACTGGTTTCCTGTACCAAAAAACTGCCCCTATACTCATACAGAAAGCAAGCATGGTTATGTAAACTGGAAACTTGGTGGAAAGATTAGACAAGGGCCCAGAAAGAACCCATTAAATATTGGTGCCCATCCATACAAAGGGGCAGATTCAAACTTTGCAAGATCGTTTGATTCCTCATTAAATCATGGTATAAAATCAGGCATATATAAGAGACTTGTCTGTAGAATTTAGTTCGCTCTGATTGAACTTAAAGGTTCAGTGTGTAGAATTTAGGGACATCTAGTGGTGAAGTTGCAGGTTGCAGCTGAACACCCCTCACCTCAACCTTCCACACATGAAAGAGAACCTGTGGTAGCTTTCAGTTTTCATACAAATTTAAAAGATGTTTAGGTTTGTCCAGTTTGGACTAGTGTAAAAAACACGGCGGACTCTATAGAGAGGACCCACTCTCGATGTAATATATATATATTTAAGTATTTACATATAAAGGGCCCATTCTAGGGTAAATAATTCAATTTGTACAATTTAGATGAAACAAACTAGTGAAAACATCACTAGGATATTTTTATATTCAATTTCTGCCAATAGATCCCTTTCACCTAAATCATACACACTGGACCTTCAAGTGGACTGTTGGACCTTTGTGGTGGTATGCTCTCTACTTAGTGGCATTCAAGTTTTTGTACCTATTTATTTCAATTACTAGGTTTAGATTCATGGACAATTTTAACAGGAAGGATGCAAACACTCCACTCTGAAAACTAGGGGCAGTTCTCTATTTGAAGTCTTGAGGACTAGTCTGGGTTTAGCATTAGGAGTTAAGGTACTTGGGTCCAGACTTCTGACTTGCGAATCCCTGTGTGGAGTTTAAAGGACTTGGTTTCCTCATGCAGCTCAGGTTCACTAGTGACTGTCCATGTGTGCCTGTTGATCTATAAGCCCTGTGATGGACCGACAACCTGCTTAGTGCAAGTCTGAAGAAGTATATGGTTACCTTCTGCCTGGTGCATGCTTGAAGCCAATGACTCCCCCTCCATCACCCTGAATAAGAATGAGCCTGGAAAGAAAATGAGGGAACATATGGGACATGAAGGTGTATTTCAGCGCTTGAAGTAAAAAGTCACTCTCCTGTAGAAGTTTTTGAGCTTGTGACTGAAGAACCCTCTGTGAGTGATGGCATTGTTTTGACAGATGTTTCCTGTTATCCACAGCCAGTTATTCACATGCCCTATCATATTTATATTTGTAAGGTTTCCCCCCTCTCTCTTTCAATGAAGTTATTATTCCATGCACTTCCTTTCCAATTTCGTACACCATACAAGACGGTAACAATAGTAACATCTATTGAAATGGATGCCCGTACATATACGTGCATTTATTAACAAGGTTACGTGTCTCACTTGTTATGGACGAGAAAAGCTGCTGTCAAAGTCTGGATGTAGCCCTCCAATTAAAACACATCAGTGATAAATAGATCATCCACCACTTGAGCTCTGTCTGGCTTTTATGTCGTACAAGACAACACATAATTAACAGCAATTACAATAACCAAGGCACTCTTATAGCTGCTATTACTGCTCATGTGAGCTCAGGCACCCATCCAGCCAGATAATGTGAGATGATGTGTCACACACAGACACACACACAAACACACACACACACACACACGGTTGATAGCTAATAGAAGTAAAGAAGGACTGTACCTTCAGATTAAAAGTGGATTATCCCAAAACCCTTGGTATGTTAATCCAGTTAATAGCACTTGTAGTCAAACTCTTTTTGTTCAGTATTAACTTGGGCCAGACACAAGGTTTCACTGCACTTTCACAGTCTGAGCACTTGTTACAGAAGATAACTGAAAGTAAACTACAGGCAACTGTATTGTCTCATGTTCAGCAAAATCCAAGACAACTGTGATTATTATAATTAAAGTGAAATAAAGATTTATGTAATTTGCAGTAAGTGCAAAGTAAGGCATTTAGGCAAAGTGGAAACATTTTTCTCCCCGGTTGTCTGTCTTTTCTTAAATGTCACACATCTTGTTCATTTCAGGTCTTTAACCGTAGAGGAGCCACTTGTTTACAATCACAAGAAGCAGTCAGGATAGACTTTTGAATCAATTACACTTCTGGATTGCTCATTGGTTGTAATGGTGAAGTAGTTGCAGAACAATATACTAGGCTCATGCTGTACAGTCTGAACTGGTTTGTGGATGTATTATTGTTTAGGCACACAAATCCTCAGGCACGGTTTACTTTCTTTCTCAAAGTAGGACGCCGTTAAAGATGTGACAGGCCTCATAGTCGGATGACGCTTTTTCGGACTTGTTTACGCAGGACGGTTCATACTTTTTATTTATTATGTTGTTGTTTTTCCTGTAGTTTTTATTCTAATTTTAGACATTTCAACTTACAAAATGCCGAAGGCAGGGAAACTGTGGGCAGACGTACACTCCTCAGCGTCACGGAATGTGTGGTCATCCTTCATTGCACTCATCTTGCCCTGGTTTCTAACGGAGGCAGATGATTTCAGAATCTGCAGCAAGACACCAGGTGTGAAGGTGGTGGCATAAAATACACAAGAAATACCGGAAAAAAAAGAAGAAGACAAAAAAAGAAAAAGGCCTCTGGGCAAATGTGTGTTTTACACAGGCTGAGCCTCTGAGACGCTGCTGGCAAGATACTCGACAAATGACAGTACTTGGTTGGTTGTTTTAAGGCTTTGAGGCCATTTTCCTTCATGTGACAGTTGTGTATCCCTCTCCCCGTTCTCGAGAATAGTTTGGCTGTATGATTCTTTCACCAAAACCATTGGGGGACCGGCTCCGTTTTGTAGGCTGTACTCTTAGATCATTTTGCCTTATTTTCTTCTGGTGTCTTCACGCCAGCTACGCGTCAACCACTGATATGATTGATCCCCAGTCTGTCCTATGAGGGATTTTCAGCGTTTTCAACACTATGTGTCATCGTCGTCAGCATGAACATATTCACCTACAAGGATCATAATTCAGTACCCGTCAAATAAAGAGACAAGCGCTTCAACCTGTCCAACTGGAAAAGGATGGCAAATTAACCGTAACGTAACTCTGCTGCAGCAAAGAAACAATTCATTTGCCTTTAACAAATCCACGCCCGAGGCCTATTTTTAATCACCAATTGAACAAAGAGCGGAACAGATGCCCGTATAAGACCATCAGATAAAACATCAAATTGCATATTTCAGTCGGCTCTTCAAACATCACAAAACCCAGCGCAACATAAACACAACGCATATGGTGCCATGAGGAACCACAAAAGATGCACCAGGCTGCATTCCCAAACAGCCAAACGCTTGAAGACTAGAAAGCCAATTGTAGCTCTTAAATGGGACACCGAGGCAGCAGCAGTGGCCATCCACCAGCGAGAAAATGGAATCAGTGAGACATTGTTCCTCAGAGAAACGCACTCTGCTTCTGTCTGTCTGTGGACAAACACTCGATTTTTTATGACCTGGCAAAGTTTCCTGCAAATACCTCCCCCCAGTGAGTTCCTAACTCCCGTGCTGTCTGCAATAACCGGCATAAACAGCATCCTGTAGCATGGCAGTAGCTGTAGCAGCATAGAAGGTGATTTTAGATCATTGGCTGTCATCATAAAGAGTGTGCACGTATACAATGATTAAGTATATTTACTGTCTTACTCATAATGAAACAATTTCCTGCATTCCTACAGAAAGTGTGAATATTTCAAAATGCAAAATGGGATGCTATATTTGATACTTCAGATGCAAATTTTCTGATACCTCCACCAGGGAGGTTGTGTTTCCACCCGTTCCTTTGTTTGTTGGTTGGATTTTACTCATAATTATACTAATAAAAACTCCTGGACGGATTATCATGAAGTTTGGTGAAAGAACACATTAGATCTTTGGCTCAGGTCCAGGTCTTTCTTTCTTTAATATTATAAGATTGGGTGTTTCTTTAACATTTTCACATGTTCCCAAAGGAGTAATTCATGGATCCTGATGAAATCAAGCCCATTCATGGAACTGATTCCATGAGTGTGTGCAATTTGTTGCAGCTCGATTTAATTTAGTCTGTTGGACCGAGGCGGAGGAGTCCACTGTGACGAGTGGCATTTTAGTTTTTTTGTTATTTTGTTATTTAGTTACACACTCTAAAACGCATCTTACCTAAATGAAATGCTGTTTTCAATGAAAATTCAAGTCTGAAACATGCCTCATCAGCACAGTGGCTGATGAGTAACTGTAGAGCTTAAAGTGAAAGGTGAGATTACTCAGTTCATTCAATTCTCCGGCATTGTAGTCGTGTAGCTGGATCGAGAATCACCAATCAGCCGCCAGGTGCCTCTCAGCGAATCACACACTCCAGTCTCGCAGTGTGCATGACGTGCCCTCTCTATTTGCCGTGCGCCTCAGATGGCTATCCACCCACGTGCACATTATGCTCATAAAGCCGAGGCCTGCATGAGCGCTCCAGGCCGGCTTCTGCACATCTGTATGTAAACCAGCAGGGACGGGCTCCGATGTGTAGATCAGGCAGACGCATTGTAGCCACTGTCACAGCTGTAGGCTGAGTCCCTGAGGGAGTGCTCCACCAGCCACCCTGTAGGAAAGTGCCAGAGCACATCTGGGTCCCAGCAGGTGCTCTGCGGTCCCATGATAGATTGTCATTCGCTGCTTAAGCCTTTGGACTGGTGTCCCAGCGCATCACTATGAAGCTTCACATTCAGCTTGGAATACTCAAGCACTGGAAATAAGGGTGAGAAAGTAGCCTGTAACATGTGCAGGGGAGAACTTAAAGAAGGAAAAACATTTTTGGTGACAACAATGAGATGCGATTGTGATGTTGTCACATATTGTTACCAGGATACCTCAAGGCCAGATATCTGTCCTCTAACAAAAGCATTTTATCACAATGTGGGGTTTTTCCTGTCTTTTTTTTCTTTTTTCTTCCGATTAAATAATCAAATGTGGCATGCTGTCCCCTGGCATCCATCTATATAAATGATAATACTGTTGTGTCATGGGTTTTCAGCCTTTAAGGACAGACTGTAAACATTGTTTACATTTTTATTGAAGTGAGAGAAAGGACAAAACAAGGATCGCTGAAAGTCATCCTGTCTCATCATTATTCTGCAGTGCCATGTGCCAATATCATCAGAGATAAGCAAGTGCAGAGTAATTGCAAAGATAACTTTCATTTAAGGAAGCTCTAATACTCGGCCGTGGTTCCTAATTGACGATGTTCTCTGCAGAAAGCCCTGACCTTCGTGTCCCACTTTTGTTTATCAGCAAAACCATCAAAATGTTGCTTGACAGTATCTGTGAGAAGCAGTGATAAATGATTGACTCTGGAAGTCACACACTCTAATTGATTTCTATAAACATTAAAAAAGGTGCAAGAGTCACCTTTCCCCCCCAAATGTGTTAATTAGCTAAGTGTCATGTAACGATAACACATAATAATCAATGTTTAATAATAAGTTTTGATTGCTCTCTGACAAACACCTTGAAACTCAGAAATCACACAGTGGCTTCAGAGGGAGGCGAGTTTTACGGTGGCAATACTACATGTCACAGAAACGCACAAATGGAATGGTGCGGCAGTGCAGCCAATTGTAGCCTATCGCAATAAACCTTCTATTTGTGTGAGTCTCTTAGGTTGATCCATCCCTTTTTGCTATTATTTAATTATCTCATGAACCTCATTGTACAGAATATCAAAGTCTGTAACTTGTAACAAAAATGGATGACATTTCAGAGCTTCCCCGTAACTGTCTCCAAGAGGGATTTGAGCGGATAAGCTCCCCATCGCCCCGTAATTGGAACCAACACTTTCAAGTTTTAGGACAAAGGATCAGTTAATCAAATATAAAAAAAAGTAGGCAGACATACAGCCAGAACTTCCAGCTTGCTGTATTTTAAGTGACAGATAAAGTCCAGCATAGTCTGAGCCCCTTATCGGTTTATGAATGTGATGTCTGTCAACAAATTAATGTTTTTGTATAAAACTTCCATTGGAGAATTGTGATTAAATAGGTCTGATATCGATAAGGAGAAAAAAAGAGAGGAAATAAAAGTAAAAACCAAACATTATTTGGGGAACATGCGCGTCTGACTGATAAATGTTCAACCAGGAAAGAAGAGGAACAAGTAAACAACAATACAGATGTTTGGCTTTAATAATTCAAAGATGTTTGCGGCTGATGAAATCATGCAGGGTTTCCCATCGGGAGCTGTAGCCCAGGGCTTGACACGGGTGACAGCGCGGTGAAGGAGGGGCAGAGCAGCAATTACACCCCAGAATGTAACAGGTTCATAACCCGTCCACACGAGGGACCAGCGTGCAATTAAATTCCCCCTTTTTTCAAAAATAGATAATAAGACATATAAATAAAGTGAATACAAATAGAACAAAGGAGTTGCAAACAGAGTGATGCTATTTGGATTGGAAACAATGTGAGGAGGTTTGGGATTTTTTGGGATGTAAAAAGAGAAAACAAAGTGTGTCTCCTGATGAAAACTCTTCTTTTCATCGTGACTCGCCCGTTCTGATCTCAAAATTCATCTCACTCCAATATCAGTTCTGATATCTTAAACTTCAATTTTAAAGCGAGACAGGTATCTAAATAGCATCAAACTGTAGCCTGTGTGTGAAATTGGTGAGGGTCTGTGAAATATTTTTTAAGTTGTTTTCTGTGGAGGGTGCAAATACACCTTTGGAGAACAGGTCTAAACAAGTGGGCCCCTAACACGCTGCCCCCACTTTAAGGCTGAATGAGGCGTGTTGTACAAAATCCTTTTACATTGAGAGCGTACCCAAGTTTGAAAAATAACTAAGTGGAATTTGATTTGAGCTGCACTCTTCCACCTCCGTGTCTGAGAAAAACAGAGTATATTTGTGCATCTGAATCCTCTCCCCTTCAACTTGTCTGGGCTTTGATTTCTTGACATATTCCCTTGTTGCTTTTTTGCTTCAATGCTCCGTGCGCCGTGTTGTCTCCCATCTTCTTGTATCCGTCTCCTATCTCATCCCAAATGTGCTTCCAGGCAACGCAAGGCTCACAGCCTGCTTTCCATAAAGATAACATTGCGAGTTAAACAGATGGGGTATAAATGTTCTCTCAGTGGTAAGTATTTGCTCAGATACACCAAAAGATGGGGGAAAAGAGATTGTTCTTAGTGTCTTTAATTCTCTACAAAAATGTGCAATCTTGAGTGGAGTCGGGGGGGTTTGGACGTGTGCACAATGCGTGTTGAGCCCGTTTTGAACAGAAGACTCGCTTGTGCGCCTATCATCATGACTGTGCCACTTCTAGAGCTAATGGCCGTAACAACATGGCTGCAAATTGTGCTGTATTTCTTCCAGTGGATCTGTGGAGCTGCATCAGTTTACTATCAAA
Organism: Pleuronectes platessa; assembly: GCF_947347685.1. Classification (NCBI taxonomy): domain Eukaryota; kingdom Metazoa; phylum Chordata; class Actinopteri; order Pleuronectiformes; family Pleuronectidae; genus Pleuronectes; species Pleuronectes platessa. The sequence continues at coordinate 16,379,733 of NC_070633.1, forward strand.
TGATATCAGTTTGCAACCGCAGTCCTGTGTAAAGTAAAGAGGTTAAAAGAGGTTATGTATTAAAAATGTACAGTATGTCCCCGACGGGCGAAAGGCCACAAGAGCCGCTTTTCTTAAATCTCTGCTGCGGTGGCATTTTTATTGCACCTTGGTAGTTGCAACTTAATTCTAAGTGTTACTGAACTCCTTGTCAAACATCGTGTGTTGATAAATCTCCTAGTTATACTTAAATCAATACAGGGGGCAAGGTGCTGGGTGAAAAACCTTTATAATCCTTGCCCTCAGCAATTCTCCGCACGCAGGCCAATTTCAGTCTGGTTTTATCATTTGAACCTGACAGGATGCAGTATCTCGCCTGCACCCGATCCATAGCGTTTGATACCGCTCTCGGTCAACACCCATAAATTATTCCAATCAAAGTTGCTGGGATGTGATTTTAATGTCACAGGAAACCATCGTTTGTCTATGCACTCATAAGATTTCCACATAGAATATCAATGTGGGAGGCAATTGAGCAAGTGCTAATCAATTTCCTCTCTCATAAGAAATGCTACAGCACCTTGTTTAGTGACAGGAATATGATCACATACTTAATGTTTAATTAAATAACGTTATTGTTTAATTACTTACAAGACATAAAGCAATGCCAGTGAAATGAGCATGATTTTGTTTTTCATACATCTAGTGGCTATTCTTGGGAGATGATCTTTAAGCACCCAGTCATTGTAATTAATGGAATAATTAAAAAGTTGGAAAGTACAGCATTTCTTATTCACATGTTTTGACATTTCTTCATTTATATTTTCCCAGCAACATTCATCAGAAGTGTTTGTTCCACGCAACCTCATCACTTCTAATAACAACTTCTAGATGATCAAAATAGCATTAATTACAAAACAGTGAATTACTGATAGATAACAGTTGTCAAAGTTTTTTGTTGGATAAATTTGAATGTTTTCGCGATTGCAGAATGACAAGTGTGTCAGTTTGACATTTGAAAGTCTAAAATTGTCTTTTGAATGATGTGTTTCATGGGACACGTGGTGGTTCTGCGGCATGAAATCAAGTTGCAGGGTTTTGGCAGAATGAAAACGCCAAAGTTTTTTACATTGAGTCTGTTGACGGAGGGTCAGTAGATCAGGTACTTCATGGTGTGTCTTCAAAAGTTCAGCGCTCCTCCTTTCATGCAAGTCATCATCATGAGCATGTAAATGGAAGCAGTGAATAGAAGAAACACTTTGGTGATTCAAATCAACATTTTTTTCTCCTACCACGCATCACATTAAGTGACAAACAAGGCAACAATTTCCAGCCAGTTGTCAAAATAAGACGAAACTCCCATCTCCTGTGGTCTCTTCTCATGTAGATTGTTTTGCAATTTTCCAGTCGGGTTTGCATATCTTCAAAACGCTGTATTGAACATCATTGGGACATCTTGTTAGCATTCCTCCAATCCAGGGCCCACCTCAAAGGTTGCAAGAGACAGAAACAATCTTAAAGAGCTCCTCTTAGGCTCCGAGAAGCAGCGTCAAATGAGTGAAGGGTCAGCACACCAACAGTTAGAGGGAAGCCTCAGGGACATGTATAAAATTGGATCTGCCATTTTCTGAAAAATGTGCTGTTGATTTGATACTTTTCGGGTCCGGGTTTCGTTCCTGAGGATGTCCATAATAGTTGATGAAGACAAATTACAGATGCTTCCCTCTGAGAGAAAAGAAAGGAAAAGGAAGGAAGAGAAAACAGATCTCCGGAGAGGTCTGTTTCATCTTCTTATGCATTCAGAGAAGAATATCCATACTGTGCACTGAGCGTTGGCCCATTATAGCTGAATGGTTCAGGAAATAAAAGGTTATTAAAAGGTAATGCCAGACATTTTAAGTATTCACTGATTATTTCACTGTCCCAGGACAGTTCGCCCGATGTCTGTGAACTTACATCAGTCTTTCCTAAAGCTAGACTTCAGAGGCAGAACCCTTGAATTTGTGATGTCACTGGCGTGTAAAAAAATAAGGGGTGGCGGATTTGCAAGTATATCCAGCTGCTTCTTAAAATGAAGGAAGTTGAATTTGGGGTTCGGGGTGGGGGTGGGTGTCGTTTGAACTCTGACAAATGACCGCTGCGAACGATAACGGTCAGGTATGAAGGGTCTGCAATTGAATGCTTCTCTCAGCTAGTGGACCCTGACCATAAACCATAAAGATGGACAACATGGCAAACGTGTAGCCTAAGCATCTCAATCACCACCTGGTGGCTGGCTGCAGGACAGGTCATCAACCTTGCCTCCTCCATCTTAGTGGATGGGACATGGGCCAAACTAAAAAGTTAAAATATATGACAATTCCAAACATTGGAAAAACATTTTTATCAATGTTAGTAGCTCCTAAAACAGGTGTATGTTCAAGAGCTAGTGTTTGGGCTTCATTTACTAATTTAAAGCTAAAATGACAGGCACCAAATGACGTCACTGGCACAAGATCGCATCATCCATATCCAGGATATTTTTGGCTTAATGTGTGTATAGTGGTAGATGGAGAAAATGTTGTTCATCTTCATAAAGAGTCTATGACCCTGACCATGTGCAGCAATCAAAGCTCAGATCAAAATGAGATCCAAGCTCTAGTTCTGTGAAGAAGAACACAAACCTCACATGGGTGTAAATTCGTATGCACTAGGCCTACATCCAGTTCAAAGCCAACTTCTGACTTAACTTTCCAAGGACAAAAGAACAACACAGTTTGTGGAATTTCACTGTGAAAACCACAACCATAAAATGAGTTTGTTAGCTTCTGTGTGCAGTTGAGAACAACTATGCCTCCCTTTAAACTAACCCATTCCGAGCCAATGGGGGTTAAATTAAAGAGAGATGATGCCCTTATGAAGTTCTAGGCCAGGGCTGAGTTATTCTTCAGAAAGGAATGCTTATACCCATGTGGAAACGCCAGAGAGAGATCACAAATAAATGCACATTTCTCTGCTCGTGCGATGTATAATTTCCAACGCTCGTGTGTTCGAGTGAGAGTCTGCTGGGCTGACAGCCTTATTGGCATTTTCTATGGTGATTTCTATGAGCCCACTCTATTAGAATCACAGAGGGCTTGCATCTAGTCCGCAGCTGCCTGCATGCAAAAGAAGTGTCCCTGGAGCCTCTGTTTACCAACCAAGTCGGATTTGCTGCACTCAAACGCAGCCAGGGTAAAGCTGAGCTATACCCAGAAACAACCCCTCCCCCGCACTTGCCACCAAAACACCCACACTCCCCCCACCCCACACACACACACACACACACACACTTAACACCCCCATCCTCACCCCAACCCACCAGTCCTTGAGGCTTTCATTTTGTCGCTCATCCTCAGTCTACTTTTCGCCAGAATGTGTTTGAAACTTTCCAGGCTGCAGGCTTTTTATGTAAATCTTGTGGCACAAAAAACGTGAAGTCATGGTTACAAGCCAAATCTGCATCTTAAAAAAAAAAAAAAAGGAAATAAGGGACACTTCAAACAGAATTGTTTAAGTCTTCAAATAACAAAATTGAAGGGGTGTATTGTTGCTTTGACAAAATGAAAAGGAGGGACTCCAAGAGCTTGTTAATAAACATTGAAAACAAGCCTTTTCTGGCTGAGTGAAAAGGTCTTCAGTCTGCTTCCAAATAGAAAATGTATGTTTTTGTTATTTCTTCTTACTTCCACCTTTGAAGAGTTTGAGCGTGACGGCGACTTTTGCAATGTGTTGTTATACTATTCTTTACTTCTGATATCCCCGCACAAATCTCTCAGAGTGCATGAGTGTGAAATAAATAGTTGGTGCTCAAGAATTTCTTCTCAGTGATAACAAGGAAAAACAATCCAAAGGCGAGACAACAAGAGAATGTGTCTGTCTCGTTGACGCAGCTCTTCTGGGAGGAAACTTCCAACAGTTGATGAAGTTAGTCAACAAGGCCGTACGTCAGCTGGTGATGAAGATGTCATGCGTTGCTCCTTGTTTCACCAAAGCACAGTGTGTGCCTGGACAGAGGGGATGTTCATTTTGAACAGTGTGATCTATCCTGGCTGTCTTTTCTAACTTTGTAGAGCTCCCTCCGCAACCACAGGAAACATTATGAGTCCTTGAGACTAGTACACTGAACTTCATATGTGTGCGACTGCGGCTCATCAGGGATGTTTCTAAATCGGGGGCCATTGAAGGGCCACAATTAACAATGAAGGGCCAAGTATATGTCAAACATCCATCCACACTTCCTGATCATTGAATTCCTTGTTTACTGTTAGCATTATAGTTTTGAGCACATCGTGTACTTAGAATAATCATTTGAAAAATAAATGTATTCACATATTTATTTTTAGCGTTGTTAGTAGGTAACTATACACAGAACAGGCGCGCTTCAGGGGCCCATCAGGTTCCAGCTGAAGCCAGTGCCCCCCTGGATCCGCCCCTGCTGTGAGACGTACAGTATGCTGTGATTATTAAAAAAAATGTAGCAAACCAAAATTACACCATAATGGCACAAATTTATTTGACACT